>NC_142045.1:44499216-45136716 GCF_982192425.1 Myodes glareolus | reverse complement strand
CACACTACAGAAGGCTCTGTTCTGTCCATCTTGACTGCTAGTCTCATGGGACGATGCCTATGTGATCCTCTGTGACAACAGCTGCCTTGCATTGTTCTTTATTCACTCATTGGTCAGTGCTTTAGCTACTTAGGGCCAGAGTTAAACTGCAGACGTTTTATTTCTTTTGAAAGACCCAGAGGGGATAAATAGTATCTTACTGGTACCCAGAAAAGCAGCTCTCAGAATGAAATCTTGCCCCTCTGTTGTATGTGGTCTTAATCACTCTGGGAATCTCAGTCTTTGCGTTCAAAATAGTGTAAATAAAAGCCAGGATAAAGGTATAGTTGAATAAAAATATCTAGAGACAGAACTAAGAGAACTCTGTCTCTAGTTATTTGGGGAGAACTTGACATTAGTCAAGCTGGGAGGGGGCGGGGTGAGAGGTGGTTCTAGCGAAGGAATTTGCTCTTTGGCTACAGATAGCCGATGGTGATGATGGTGACTGGGGAAGCTCCAGAAAAAGATACTTTATAGAGACACACAAAAACCCAGGAACCACTTAACTGAAGCTCGGCGTTTTGGAAGGAGCAGTGGTAACAGCCCAGAGTTAAGAGCTGCAGCTATAAAAGTCTCTGTCTTTGTGTTGGAATGATAAACATTGATTCTTTCATTCTGAAAATATTTCAGAGATTGCCTTCAAATGTTGTCCCTGCTGGGCAATGCCTGAAAACACTGTGCTGATGCCAACCTCTGTCTCTTCTGCATTACAAGGTCTAAGATGTGCTTCCGCCCTGGAGGTCCAAGGCAAATATCCCTTTATCTGCTTTTCAAAAGTTTGTAATCGTCCAGCCAAAATGGAAAGTTTTCTTTTATGTTTAGAGCTTATGATGTATTTTGCGCTGTGCTAAGTGCTGGGAAGCAAACAAAGACACTTGAAAACATTGAAGATAAGCAAAGATGACATTGGAACCAATGTTTTGGAAAACACCAAGTCCACCAGCAAAGCCCAGGGTGCTCATGTTTTCTCAAGAGTGAAGTACCCTGGCAGGAAGGCGGGGGGGGGGGGGGGAGCAGAAGGAAGGTCTGTTGGAAGGAGAAGCATAGCGCGACTCTAGTTGGTCTTAAAAATACAAATCCAGAGTCAGATATCGAGGTTAATGCCTGGAGTCAGAGAAACAGAGCAACCAGTCACTAGTTTTTACCTCTATGAAATTCTCGGACCGAAGTGGGCAAGATCCTGTCTCCACGAATCCTCAGACTGTAATGGGTTTTCCTGTCTCTACAAGTCCTCAGGCTGAATGCCTTGAGCGCTTATTTCCTCCCACTTTATATTCTTTTCTCCACCCAGCCCATAACCTTTCCTGTCTCTACCTCCCTAGTGTTGGGATTAAAGGTGTGTGACTCCCAAGTACTGGAATTAAAGGTGTGAGCCACCACCACCTGGCTCTGTTTCTCTTTGAGACTGGATCAATCTAGTGTAGGCCAGGGTGGTCTTGAACTCACAGAGATCCTTTTGCCTCTGCCTCCCGAGTGCTGGGATTAAAGGTGTGTGCTACCACTGCCTAGCCACTATGGCTAACTGGCGGCTGGCTCCACACTCTGATCTTCAGGCAAGGTTTATTATAGCACAAACAAAATATCACCACAGAGAAGAGAACACAGCATCTTGCATTGCTGTGCTGGTCAAAGCTAAAACACAGGCCTGTATTAGGTGATGCCGCTGGGGCAGAGTGAGGAACAGTGCCTGTTCCTGCAGCTATGGATGGCAGTGGGAGTAGGGACCGTAGTTACAAGATGGTCCTGTAGTGATCAACCTTTTTCCTCTCTGCATCTCCTTTCCTCACTTTAATTTAACATGCTTTTCGGTTCTGGTTTCTGACCTGCGAATGCAGCCTTTAGCTCAAATGACATCTCCCTGGTTAGGGCTTAGGAGGTGTGACTGTCAGCTCCACAGTCCTGAAAGATAGCATGGGCTGGAGTGTGATGTCACGGCACTCAATGGTGGGAGAGGAGAGAATGTGACAAGGAAGAGTGATTGGTTGGAGTGAAGTCTGAAGGCACAAACCCCTTAAACTCTTATACCTGGCCCAGGATACTCATTGTTTGCTGGTGTTAAGGATATGGAAGGTGTTGTTTAGACAATCAGAAGTTCATTGGTTCTTTTGGAATCATCCTGGAACCTTTATTTTAAGAAAAATGAAATAACAAACATCCAGTGCCTGCCTATGGTCTTCCAGAATTCTATCTATATCATTTATATCTATATCTGCATCTATATCTGTATATATAGGAGTGTGTGTGTGTGTGTGTGTGTGTGTGTGTGTGTGTAAGGAAAAGAAAGTGTGAATAAACACCGGCACACAAGCTTTTCAGCAGAGGAGAAAAAAGTATGAAGAAACCTGGAAAGAGCCAAGGGCCCCATGTACAAATGTGAAAAATGGATTAAACTGTACTTAAATCCATCCAAATAGCCAGCCAGAAAAAATAATACAAGGCTCATGTCTCATAGTTCCGGGGTTCAGAAAAGACTTTTTATTACTTGGATGATTTCTCTTGTGACACATAAGAAAAATACAAAGTCAATCAAAAATAAAGTTGCAGTGTGCAAGGCCCACCTGGAACAGAGATAGCTGACTTTTGTCAAGTTCCCCACTTATTTATATACTTCTCTACACTGTGGAGACATCCTGGCTACCTTTTATTGTCCTTTAAGGAATAGAAAAACATTAATAGATTTAAAGATATTGCTGCTTCAAAGAACTATAAATGAGGGTATTTGGAGAAAATTCATTGACCTGGGGAAGTTTCCAATTAGATGATTCAGAGCGATTTCCCTAGACTGACAGACAGGAGAGAAACCGGAGAATCTACTGGTTCTTTCTTGGTACCTCTATGAAGTTTTTATTCTGTCCTGTGCAATAGTGCTCCTTCCTACACAGAACACTGAAAAGGGGCGACTTTTCAGATTTAAAACATTTTCTCTAGTCGCTGGTGCCCAAAGGGCCGGGGCTGCAGGGACCTGGTGGGTTGAAGGAGAGCTGGGTCGGGACCTTGCTCTTACCTGAGCAGTGAGGGTTGCTGTCGACATCTGTGGTCTCCACTTTCCAGGCAAGACTCTTTTTCTTGGATTCTGTTGTGGTCCCACCCTAAGAAACTGCGGAAGAATAGGGTTGTTCACATAGGGGCCCCCTTGGGTGACAACTTAGCATCTTAGCACTTCATATTACATGGCAAACACACCTTGAGGTTGAGGTGTGATCTTTCCAAATTATTCCAACCAAGTGTATACGTTGTAAGAAACTCTCAGAAAAGAAAAAAATCTGTGACGATCTGCAGAACAGGATGCCAGGCATTGTCGCAGCTCAAATCCCACTGCATGCAAGTAGTTCTGCAGACTTTTGAAGGAGCAGTGCTGCCAACCTTAGATGCACAAGGAAGAGCAAGCCATCATGCAAGACAGAAAGGCTTGAGAATAGAATTTGCCTCCTATGGATGTGGCTCAATGTTAGTCACATACACTTTACACAGAATACCCACAGCAAGGACTTCTGATATCCAGTGTGCTACTGTTAATAGTGGTTGAACATTTAATTCACTTCTCTGTGTGCCCAGGGACAAACAGAAGAACTAGTTAAGACAGCAAAGGAGGCAGGAATCTCCAGGAGAGAGGTAAGGCCAAAATTCAAGGACACGTCATCAGCTTTCATAGCATGGGAAGGAGTCAATTGCAGTCCCGGCGTTAGATGGTAAGGGCATTGACCGTAGTCATTTCTGAGCCCGAGATACCAAGACGACTATGATCGTTGTGAGGTGCATTCTGCTCAAGAAGGCACAGAACACAGTCATATATGTGCAGGACAATCCACCGATGATAAAATTCTATTTCAATTCATTACTTGTGTATTTAAGTTGCAGAGAAGCTGTGGTTTTGTTTGTTTGTTTGTTTGAAGTTGTTAACTCAATGAAGAAAAAGGAAGGTGGTCTGGAAGTCTCCCACGGGGAAGGTCTTATCTAGTCACCTTTTCAATACTCCCACCTGTGGGCTCTGCCCAGCACAGATTTTCATTCACTGCCCAGCAAATGAAATAATAGCATTTTTCTTTTTCTAGCAGAATAAAATTTCATTGTGTGTGGTTCCAAGACTGTCTCTAACCATTCATCTTTTGATGGATGTCCAAGCTGACTCCATTTCCTTTTTGTTGTGCAGAAATGAGCACGGATGGGTAGATACCTCCGCGGTGAGTTGACATCCCCAGCTGGGTCACATGGCAGTTCCATTGTCAATTTTCTGAAGCCCTTCTGTAGTGCTTTCTACCTGCCTTATGTGAGGTGTCTTTCTTCACATCCTGGCCAGCACTTGCTGTCACTTGTTTTCTTTCAGGCCCGGGGAAGAAGGACTCCCAGTGTCGTTAACTTGTGCTTGCCTGGTAGCCAAGGGTGGTGAATGCGTTCTCACGGGCTTTGGCCATTTGTAATTCATCATCTGGGAGTTTTATGTTCATTCCTTTAGCCTATTTACTCATTGGCGTGTCTGGGTTCTTGATGGAGTACTTTGTTTTTGCTTTTCTTCTTTCTTTCTTTCTTTCTTTCTTTCTTTCTTTCTTTCTTTCTTTCTTTTTTTCTTCCTTCCTTCCTTCCTTTCTCTCTTTCTTTCTATCTTCTTTCCTTTCCTTTCCTCCCTCCCTCCCTCTCTCCCTCCCTCCCTCCTTCCCTCCCTCCCTCCTTCTTTCCTTCCTTCTTTCCTCTCTGTCTTCCTTCCTTCCTGTCTGTCTTCCTTCTTTCTTTTCTTTTCTTTTTTTTAATTTTTTTTGGTTCATCTACATTGTGGGTATAATCCCCTTATCAAAGGTATAGAAAGCAAGGCTTCTTCCCCTCCTGTGGGCTGTCCTGCTTCCTTTCCTGTCTAGAATCTTTTCAGTTCTATGCTGTCTTATTTGTCAGTTCTTGATGTTATTTCTTGAGCAGTGTGATGTAGGAAACCTCTTCAGAAAGACTGGGTTGGTATCTACATCCTGAAGTGCTTTTTTCTAAAAGTTCCGAAGTCTTGGGCCTCATGTGAAGGTCCTCGATCCTCCCTGAGTAGATTTCTGTAATGGTGGGGACAGCTTTGACCTTCTCCATGTAGATATGCAGTCTTCCCAGCACTGCCTTGGAAGAGACACATTCTCTGCCTTGCATGCTTTTGACACCCTCGTCAAGAGTTGGGAAACTCAGGCTCTGTGGGTTTTCTTCTGGGCCCTTGTATTTCTGCAATAGCTTCCAGAACAATAGTTGTGAGTTCATCTTTCAAGGTCTGGCAGAATTCAGCAGTGACTCTATCTACTGAGAAATTTTTGTTTCTTTTTTTCCCCTCCTCTTCCTCCTTCTACCTCCTTCTTTTTAACTTGGGAGACTTTTTATTATTGCTTCAGTCTCATTGCTTGCTACATAACTATTCAGGTTGTTTTATATTCTCCTGGTTTTATTTTAGTGGACCATATGTATCTAGAAATTTATCCATTTCTTCCAGATTTTCCAATTGATTGGAAACTAAGTGTGATGGCTAATTGTACGTTAACTTGACTGGATCTGGAAGCAGCTAAGAGACACTCCTGGGTGGGTGGGGGTCTCTGAGGGAATTTCCTGGAAGGGTTATTCTGGGGGAGAGGAGGCTTCTTCAGAGTGGGTGGTGCCTTCTGGTGCCTGCCCGCCTTCTCTCCATTCTGTGAGAACACCTGCCCTGGTGCTGCCACTGTTGCTTCTGCCCTTCGATGCCATCAGAACTAGCCTCTTTGGCCTTCTAGCATGGGCTAAAGAGCTATGGCTTCCCAGGGACCCTTCAAGTATTCGGTGCCAGACTGAGACGATTGAAGCATCTAGCCTTGTGGGCAGAACAACTTCTGAGCTCCCAGCCCCCGGCCTTTGTTAGAATACCTAATCGACACTGCGTGAGGCAATCTAATAAACCTCTTTTGTAATATATACTCATTCTATCAGGCCTCTTTCTTTAGGGAAACTTGATTCTTGGGATATGTTTTTATACTCTCCCATATTGATTGTGTAGGTTCCATCTGTGTCTGCTGAAATCTCTTTCCTTTCTAGTTTTAATATTTTGTTCTCTCTCTCTCTCTCTCTCTCTCTCTCTCTCTCTTTCTCTCTCTGTTGATCTGAATCTTCTGACTGTGGATCCATCTGTTATCATCTTAGAGACAAGACACGACACGGCAGTCATGGAAGGCGCTACTCCTGGTGGTTCTAGAATGTTCGGTGCAATTTTGAAGAGCAGACACTCAGATGCTGGGAACCCTGGCAGAACCCCAGAACTCCACACTATGGGTTGCTCTCTCTCTGATTTTAGCATTGTGAAACTTCCTCCTGTAAGGCCATAAATATTGCCTTAGACACAAGGTTGAGGCAGTGCGCTTGCAGCTTAGAGAAAGCAGAGGAGATAATGTCAACTCTAATTCCTGTGTTTTTCCAAACACAAAGAATAGGCCAGAGGTCACAAGTGGAAATTAAATAAAAATGGAAAACAGATGTTAGGAAGCTCACTAGTAATGGAAACACAAGAAGTAATGAAAATTATTAAAAAGAAAACACAGCTAAAAATATTCATACGACCCAGAAAGCAGGGGTTTTAGGAAGGTTTTTTTTTATATTGAGTGTTTAGAAAAAAAAAAAACAGACTTTTTAAATATTTCCTAAAGTGATTTAATTTCTTATATTCTCTTCCTTGTATTTAGAAGCAGAATTCAGCAGTAAAGATGCCTGTAATATTCTGAAAAGGCGACGGATCAAAAGCACATCCACTGTCATAACCAGAGTTCAGCTGAAAAGGGACGCTTGTCTTCCAGTTGGCAGGCTGCCACTCTCAAAGGTGCAGCGATTCTGAAACCAGCTTCCTGTTCAGATCTGGGCACATGACCTGGGCATCATCAGGGACAAGTTTGTTCTGGGAGAACAGCTGTCGAGGCAGAATTTCATTAAATTACAATGCACATCCCAGTTAGAGAGGTTTTTTTTTTTTCCTCTTTCCGTACTTGAAAGGAAGCTCTGTGTTTGGTATGTGCTGACTTTTATAGCTGATCTCCAGCCAATAAAAGATGTTACAAAGTCAGTGGAAATACCTAACTCTACGTGTGATATTTTGGATTGTTATAAACAAATACGCAACGACATCTCGACTCTGCCCCGAAGCTTCTTCCTGTGTTATCGTTTAAACAGTCGGACGAGTCATAAAACAAAACCAAAACCATATTGTAACACAACTGACAAAGTTGTAGCATTTCAAGTAAAACCAGGAAAGAGATTAAATATCCACACCCCCCAGCATGTCTTCCTACCCACCGGCTCCCACGGGGTCTTCCCGGGTGCCTCTGAGCATCTGTGCTGGCTAACATCGACCAACTGACGGAGAAGGTGGCAAAGGGGAGTTGGCACACCTTGGCGGCAGCTATGTAATTAAGAGGAGATAATTAAGGATCATTGCTGGATGTGCTTACAGCAGGCATGTAATTACGAAGGAAGAGTCAGTGCAGGAGCCAGGATGTGAATGCCAAAGTATGCTAGGAAACCTGGACCCTAAAATCACTTCCTCTGTGGGAGGGGAGGTCATTCCAGTCTTGTGCTTTACGGGCTATGCTGGCGTGGACCGAGGATGAGCCCAGGAACCTCCGTGGCCAACCTTGGCGGCCTCAGCAAATCACCCAGTCTTTTCCTGGCTCATCCCTCCCTCCCAGACACGGTCCAGGACATTCCATTTTTTATGTGCGTTTGTATTTTCTCAGGAGTAGACACATTAACAGGATGGGTTTAACCATAGTTCAGTTTATTTATGATCCTCTGGTTAAATGTTAATAGCCCCAAGTCAAGTATCCAACCCAAGAATTTGGAGCCGGAGATTTTAGCAGGCTGTATTTAGGGACCACTCAACAGCATTAACAGCCAGCTGTTTCTTTTATTTTGTTTTATTTTTAATTGCATGTGTGGAGGCGGGGGGGGGGGGGGGAGGGGGTTGGGAGGCACAAGCCTGTGAGTGCTGATGCCCTTGGAGGCCAGAAGGTGGTGTTAGAGTTCCCGAAGCTATAGTTATAGTTGGCTGTGAAGTGTGTGACATGGGGACTAGAAACCGAATTCAGATCCTCTGTGAGAGCAGAAAGCATTCTTAAGCAAGGAGTCCTCTCTCTGAGCCCTCTTCAGCTTACTGAATCCTGGGCACCATTATAAAAGACTGTAGCCAGGCTAATCCGTTTAATCCCCATGAGACCAACATCCCCCTTTTTAAAGAGGACATTTTGGCAGAGTGACGTGTCAAATAATTTGCCCAGGGTCACACAGCTGACGAGGGGCACAGTTGAGGATGACTCCTAAATGTGTCCCCTTGGCCACCACACCATGTCTTTGTCTTTTCACAGTTGCTGTGAAACTTTTTTCATGACCATTTCCTCATCAGGGGGTCAAAACTATTAGATTAGATTATTAGTGTTCATTTGTATGGGGAGGGAGGGATGGAATTCTCTCGAACTGTCTAGGTCAGCCTAATGTTCTGGAGAGAGAGCTTGAGCCACCCACATGTGGCTTAGTATGCTGTCTACGGTCACCTAAGTTCCTTGCCAGGCCTTCCTGACTTAGCATGGATAATCCGTTGCCTCAAGTTGTAAGAAAACTCGATGAGATAGAATTGAAAGGCTAATTTTAAAGCCAGGAGTTGCTCTCAGGTCCCTTGCAAAGGTAGTTTCATCTGCAACCCAAGAATTAATGCATACTGGAGGGAAGTGGATTGAAAATTCAAGGTGACTGGGAAGTTAAATAAGGAAAAGCAAAGACTCATCACAATATGAAGCAAGCAAGGAAGCAAGCAAACAAACAAGCAAAAAGAAAAAAACAACCAAAAAATACCACACACATAAATTTAAAAAAAAAAAAAACAACCAAAAACCACCACCACCACCACCAACAACAACAACAAACAAAAAACAAAACCAAACTAAAATTTTCAGAAGCAGCACACCATGTTCATCCTCCACAGATTCTGCACAGCTCGAGGGAAGGCATCCAACCCTGATATGGCCTCGGACACCAGTAATCTTTATTAAGACATAACTTCATTATTCCATGATTGTCCTCTTCCGGGAGGAGCTGTGACCACTGAGGGCAGATTAACCAGAACCTGGTGGATCTTAGCCCCTGTTCAACAGTGCTGACCAAATACTGTGATTACACAGGATGCTGAAGTAATGTTCATCTTGTACACAGCTGTGCTCCCGGGTAAATCCACTGGGCAGCCTTCAGGCTGAGCTTTCAGACAATGGGATGTACCTGTGAAGGAAAGAGAGGGGCGGTGAGGGGACAAACCAACAGAAACAAAACAAAGAGAAGGCCCCCAGTGAAGCTAAAGATTTCAGCACGGTGAGGACCAGCCTTTCCCCAGTAGAGCAGTCTCCACCCTCCAAAGTCTGCTCTCAGGTGTGCAAAAAGCTTGCTCTCTGCCCATTCTATCCATGTACTCTTGGGCATGTGAATTTTCCAACAAATTGGAAAAACAGCCTCTGTCCTATTTTTCCCTTTCAGAGGAAATAGATTCCCTTAGCATGCCGACTCATTCCACTGTGAACTCAGACGAGGAGCACGTTCCTGGTGGCAGTCTACCAAGCAGAAGCATGCTTCTGGAGAATGGTCTATTATTCTAAAAATTTTAATGACCCAGAAGCAAAATATTTTTGGTCTTTAAGTTTAGATATAAATGCTTAAGTTCAGATTTCAAGGGCCAAAACTTCTAAGATAGGATGCCTGGAAATCAGCCAACAAGGAGTGACGTAGACAGCATTTGTTAATGGTTGATGAAATCCTGGCCACTCACTGTTCACCAGTTCCAAATGGCTCCCTCTAGATCTTTGGAACTCCACTGCGCTATCCAAATGTTTCCTTGCTGCTAAAGACGCTAAATTGAATGAGATTAGTTTATATCAGTCAGATTCTGCATGGAGGCTTCTGGGAGCACAGTCAGATGCCTCTGCATGTTCTGTGGCCCTCCCTAATCAAAAGACAATCTCAACCACCTTCCCCAAGTGAATCCTGTTTGTCTGTGAAAGCCCACAGCAGCACCACACTCAGTGGAGGCTTGATCACCGCCTCTCTCTCCTTTCTCCTAGTAATTAATTCCACCTTCAGTTTGGGCTTCATACTTTCTGCCTCTTTCACGCCACGCATTACAATTAAAAATTATTACTGGTCACTCTCCAGCTCCCCCCACCCCCGAATATGCTAGGTCTGTACTAAGTCCGTGCTGAATATATAGGGGATTGTGGTCACAAAAGCACATTGTTCTGAAGGCAAAGGGCACTGCTACTCGGAACTCTCAGCACTTGAACCTTTCAAAAACACTGTGTTTTCCTACCTATGAGGTTACTGGAGGATGACCCTCATCTTGGGAACAGCGGAGAATTCTTTCTCCTACCCCATGTGGTGGGAAGGAGAGACTACCTATCACTCCGCAGGTGTGGGAGATGCAGGAGATGCAGGTGGTCCCTCTCTATCCCCTCTCTCACACCTTTCCACTAATGGAAGTGGGGGGGGGCAGAGCAGAGGTGGTGATGGGTTTTCTGAACCTGCTTGGTATTTTAGCTGCAGAAACAGTGCTGAGTTTTCTCGGTCCTCTCTGTATTTCGTTAACTCTGCTTTTCACATTGAGACAAGTTCCACAGAGGGACCTTGCACCTCTCTGCACCTTTGGGTGGGTGTGTACTTCCAACGCAGGGCAATATTTCCTAGGCTATGGAAGAGTGTGGCTTTATCAGTAAAAAGCTGCTCACTTTTTTTTCTTTTATCATTTTTAATTGACTGTTAACATACATATTTATGGAGTATTTATGAGATGTTTGGATGTAGTCATACATTGAGAGTTGATCAAACGAGGCTAATTATCATATTTATTGTCTCAAGTACCATTTCTTCATAGTGCCAATTCTAAACTAGCTACTCTTTCAGTTATTTTGAAACACTCAGTATAACAAACTGTAGTCACCAGGCAACAAAAGCAAAAACAGACAAACGGGATTGCATCAAACTAAAAAATTTCTTCCTGGGGAGAGGGGGGAGGTAGAAAAAAAAACTAGCAAGGAAAAGAAATGACCCAGACTGGGAGAAAATGTTTGCGAATTACACATTGGATAAGGATCTAATATCCATCATATACAAAGGATTCAAACTTTTCAACAACCGCCAAAATACTAAATGTTAGAATAGACAAAGGACCAAAATAGAACTTCCACAAAGGGCAGTGGATGACTTTAAAAAAAAAGTTGAATCATGTCAAGTGACTCAGGAGGGCCTGGTCCAAGGTAGAAAGATCACAAACTCAAAATCCGGCAACTAAGCAAAATTTTGTCTTAAACAGAAAATGGGGATGTAGCCTTGGGTTGAGTCCGTAGTATGGATAAAAAATGAACAGACTCCTTTTCTTAGAATGAAACCATGGGGTGGGCAAGATGGATCAGTGGTAAAGGTCCTTGCTGTCAAGTTTGACAACCTGTGTTCAATGCTCAGGACCCAGATGGAAAGAGGGGGCCCATTTCAGTAAGCCATCTTCTGATGTTGTACCTGTGCTGTGCATGTGTGTGCCCCACACCCCCACAAAATAAATACATTTTAAGAATTACGTATAAATACGTATATGCAAAGAAATGCTTACGCATTTTGATGTAAATTACTCTGTGTCAAAGGAACTCAGGAAAGGAAATATAAAACCCCAGTAAGAGAAGTATTGTAGCTATAGAGGACCGCTACCTGATGGAAGCTTCAGGATGAATTTTCCAGTCAGAAAAACAAGCACGTGCAGAGATTTGGAGGAAACAAGCTTATGACCCAGAGGGACATAAGCAAGCGGCTTAAAGTGGGGGAGGCAGGAAATACTCAGAGTATGGTCACAGTGAGTTTGGCTTTCTACAAGCCCTCTAGGGAGATGGGTGCTGATGCAGAAGAAGAATAAAGTCATTGCAACACATGGGATGGAGATGTGGCCAAATTCAGTGTTTAGGAGAATCACACAAGTGATTGTACAATGGAAATGGGATGAAATTCAAAGCGGAAAGGCCATTTGGAAAGTTTCTGTTTGTTTCTCATTTGATGTTTGTTGTGGTTCAGCTGACTGCTGAGAAAGACACTGGGAACCAAGATGAAGAGTCAGTGATCTGTGTGAATGGTGTCTGTCGGCAAGGAAAAGAAACAGACTTTACGGGTGCTAAACGTGGATAAGAGAAGGGGAATGTAACATTTGGTTAAAGGTTTGGCTTCCTTGGGGTATTCAGGTGGAAAAGTCTAGAATATTAGAGGGCTGAAAGAACAGATTTTGGAAGGGACTTGGTCTGATTTGGGAAACATTAACACAGGCATGGTGCATGAGCTGGGGAGTCTGAGCCTGCAAGAGATGGACACAGCAGAGACCAGAACACCAACCTTTCCAGAACTGGTCCAGGGGATCAGTACAGTCTCTTGGGATAATCTCTGAACATTATGAGGAAAGCCCAGAGGGCATAGAGTTATGGAGGCCCAGAGAGGACAGAGCTTCTCCAGAGGGAGTGCACCATTCTCTCTGTCTCTCTCTCTCTCTCTCTCTCTCTCTCTCTCTCTCTCTCTCTCTCACACACACACACACACACACATACACACACACATGCAACATTGTATCAAGTGGAAAAGAATAATCTGGTGATTATTCTTCATGGTGCTGTTACAAGTGACCAAGAGTTACGTAAGTGAGCTGAGGTAGCCAGGAAAAGCAGAAATTATGTGCTCTGAACAGCAGCTGTGCTAGGGTAGTGTGTAAGACTATGATGGGAATAGAAAGAACAGGGGTCCTTTGGTGCCTCTATTTGGCTGTTTGATTTATTCTGTTCCCTTACCATGTTCTGAAAAAAGCTAATTCAGAGACCAGCAAGATGGCAGGGCAGGTATAAGAATTTGTTGGTTGAACATGAGGACACCAGTTGAAATCACCAGAATGCATGTAAAAAGTCAGGTGTGGTTATATATACTATATACTATATGCTGCATACTATACACATGTCATGTGTACTATAGGTCATATAAACCTCAGTGCTGGGGTGAGGACAGATACAGAAGGATGAATGGGGTTTGTGGGTCACCATCCTAGCTTTAGGGTTGGTAAGAGACCCCGTCTTAAGGGAATAAGGTGGAGAGTGATGGGGAAAACATTCTATGTATTTCTCTGGCCTCTGCTTGTGTATGTGCCACCCTATGAACCCAGACATAAGCACATGGATATACAGCACAGACAAGAGAAAGAAAGAAAAGAGTTGAGACACAGAGCTTAATACCTAACTTCATATTGAGATTGAATTCCATGAATCAAATACGACCATCTGGTAACACTTGTTGTATTGAGTAGACATCTATTTACATCAATTCTGGGATACTGAGGAAGGTTCAATCAGACTGGGATCTAACTAACCTCATCTATTATCTGTTGCTGTAATGAAATACCATGACCAAGAGCTAGCCAGGGGAGGGTAGAGTTCATCTCATCTTGCACTTCAGGTCACAGCCCATCATTGAGGGAGGTCAGGCAGGAACTCAAGCTGCAGCTGAGGCAGAAACCATGGAGGGATGCAGCTTACAAGCTCTCATTAATCTTATGTTTAGCTAGCTTTCTTATGTAGTCGAGGACTACCTGCCTAAGAATGGTACTTCCTAAGGATGGTGTTAGGTGGCAAACTTTTCCTGGAGAGATAACACACACACACACACACACACACACACACACACACACACACACACTTCTATATAAGGAACTATGAGAGAACAAATATGAGCACCACGAAAGTTTTATTGGGGTTACTTAACAGGAATATGATTGAGAGGTTACTTACAGGAGCAGAAATGGCTGTCAGACACTGAATCACCAAAGCCCACCCTAGCAGGATAACAGTAACCTGGAACACACTGCACACCCTGGAGGCAGCTCAGCAGGTTGGGGAGTGTCCTTTCCAAGTGACTCAGTTGGTCTAAACCTCTTCCTGGCAGCTCAACTTAAGGTTTCTGCTTCTTTCAGACAGCTGGTCTGGTTTTAGAGTCTTTGCAGCTTGGCTTGAGAGTAACTCAGCAGCTCAGCTTCTTTGTTCAGGGAGGGAGGGGCCTAGTGAATCTGGTTGGCTTCAGGGACTTCCTGAAGCTATCTGAGTTGTTTCCCTTTTAGTTTAAGGAGCTTCCCTGCAGGATGGAATCTTCCAATCTCTGAGGAAACTGTTGCACAACAAGGGCCAGGGCTCTCTTTCACCAACCCTCAGTCAACACAATTTCCCACAGACATCCTACAGACTAATCTGATAGAAACAATTACTCAAGGGTCAGCTCCTTCCAGGTGACTCTAAGTTGTGTCAAGTTGACATTAAAGACTAACCAGCATGCTTGCCTCCTGCCCAGATCTGTGAATGCCATTTTCTTCTCCAAAACCCCCAACAGCTGCCACTTAGACTGAAAATCTCCAAAATTTGAATTGCACATTTGTTTGCCTTTTCTGAATGTGAAAGTTATAATAATGAAGAGTGTCACTGGCTTGGGAATGCCCTATAAAATTCTCTATGGAAAGATATAGGTAAGACCAAAAGGAAAAGAAAATTATCTAAGAAGTTTCAACTGCTTCCCCAGAGTGTTAATGAAACACTAAGAAGAAATGAAGGAGAATAAATAGTTTAGGTAGGGAATCTACATTTCCTATTTTATGGAAGTATTTGAAGAGTCATTTGAATGACTAGAAAATTATGATAGAAATTTATGAAAATGATTGTGATTAAAAGAATCCTTTTGTTTTTAATTGCCAATCAGCACTCAATTTTCAATTTTGCATGTTTATTTGGGACTTTTTTCATTGGAAGGAAAAGAAACCCTCAAAAACAAAGAATAGAAAAAATAAAATAAGATAAATAACAAGGAAACAATGCTTGCCAAAGTAGAATAATTTAATTATCCTTTGTTGACTGATATTTAAGAAAATGGTATTGCACGGTAAATTATTAGCTCACTTCTGCTACGACTCCATTACAGCTGTCTTGAAGTGCTAAGAGAAACAAGCTAGGAGTTACATCTAATTTCACTGTAGCCTTGAATGTAGTTATTTTTAAGCCTAATTAGGTAGGATTTGAATGACCTTGTTTCATGAAAATGAGCTTTGTTTTTCTTTTGTGACACTTTGACCTTTTGTTGAAAACAAATGTCTCCAATGATAAGTTCATTCAGGCTGACCTCAAAATCCACGCCCCCCTTCATCTTCCTCTGCCATTGGAAGCCTGCCCGAATGACCATGGCTGGTTGCAGTCTTCTACCTGAGTTACACTATACTGCTTTGCAAACACCCTCTGGTTGCTATAGTGTTGAGATCCCATTAAACAGTTGATTTAGCTGTTGAGTTATTTCCCTGATGAGGAGGTGTATTGCTTTTGGTAGACAATCCCCAGTAATGGCTGGGTGTTCCATTTATCCTCCTGAAATGAGGTTTCAGGA
This sequence comes from Myodes glareolus, assembly GCF_982192425.1. Taxonomy (NCBI): domain Eukaryota; kingdom Metazoa; phylum Chordata; class Mammalia; order Rodentia; family Cricetidae; genus Myodes; species Myodes glareolus. The sequence continues at coordinate 45,121,239 of NC_142045.1, read as the reverse complement.
GAGCACGGTGCGTGTGAAGTTAGACACAAAGGTCCCTCCATCCTGCAGCTCTCCCACCCTGGGGCTGGCATCTGCCTCATGCTTTAAGAAAACCGTTCTTGACTTATCCTGTAGGCATCCCTCTTGGAAGAGGCAGGAAGGACAGAAGCAAGGCGGTCACTCTCATTACAGATGTTTCCAGAAAATCATACACGTTTCATTTACATCCCTTCAGGTGAAATGTTATCACAAGTCCACACATAGCTGCTGTGGAGTCTGGTAAATAGTTTCTGCCTCTGCCTGTCTGTCTCTGCCTCTCTGTCTGTCTCTCTGTCTCCCTCCTCCCTCCCTCTCTCTCTCTCTCTCTCTCTCTCTCTCTCTCTCTCTCTCTCTCTCTCTCTGTGTGTGTGTGTGTGTGTGTGTGTGTGTGTGTGTGTGTGTGTAGACCAGAGAACAATCTTAGACGCCGTCCCTGGAACTCTCCACCTTGTTTTCTGTTGACCTGGTTCTCACCAATTGGGCAAGGCTGGTTGCCCAGGCAGTGAGCCTTAAGGATCTGCCTGTCTCCATCTTGCGAGTGCTGGGATTGCAAATGGGGGGTCACCAGGCCTGACTTTATTTTCCTTTAATCGTGGGTTCTACAGACTGGACTCAGATTTTCATGTGTATACATCAAGCTCTTTATTCACTCTACTATCTCCCCAGTCCAGGTGACTGTGTGCCTAGTGCATTATTTATTTTTCTTATCTCTGGGACCAAATGCCCAACAAGAGCCAATTTAAGGGAAGAAGGACTTATTTTTGGCTCACCATTATAGGATATTCTTGTAGTGGCATTTTATTTATATTTTAATAAAGAAAGCTTACCTGAATATTTAAGAGTAAAACAGCCCCACTGGTAGCCTTACAGACCAGGTAGTGGTAACACACACCTTTAATCCCAGTAGCCACAATAGTTGCCATAGAAACCTGGTGCTGCATGCTTTTAACCCCAGCTCTAGAGAGGATTATAAAATGGGAGGAGACAGTTCTCAAGCACAGTCTCTTTCTGAGATTCTTGGATGCGGGATCGTCATTTTAGACTGAGGTCCAGATAAGAACCAGTGGCTGACTGTTTTGCCTTTCAAATCTTCAGGTTGAATCCCAGTTTCACTCTCTGGGTTTTTATTAATGCCCCATTTGCTCCCAAGTATCTTTTTGCATTCTAAATTAGCATTTTCAAAAGTCAGAGGTTCTATGAGTATTCACATAGCTTCTGGATCTACTACCCCTATATTCAGGCTGGCCTCAAACTCACAGAGATCCATCTGCTTCTGCCTCCTAAGTGCTGGGATTAAAAGTGTGTACCATCATGCCCCTTGTTTCAGGATATTCTTTATCATGCAGAAGGCGTGGTATTTCCAGGCTGTGGCAGCAGGCGGTTGAGTCTGCTTGTAAACATCTCTGCATACCATGAAACAGAAATGGGACAGGAAATAGTGCCTTGGTATAACTCTCAAATTCTCAAAACTCTCCCCCAGTGACCCACTTAATTTACTAAGTTTCCATCTCTAAAGGTTCCACAGCTTCCCCAAAACAGAGCCATCAGCTGGAAACCAGATATTCAAACACATGAGCCATTGGGGGCATTTCACATTCAAACCACGACATTCTGATAACCTCTGAGGTCTCCTAGACTGAAGAGAGGCAGTGGAGATGGGAGACAACTATTAAATAGTATCCAAGCAAAAATCAAGGCTACAGAAATCAGAGACGAGAATATTAGATGGCCCTCTAATACTAATACTAATAGCTCTCAGAAATACTGTGAACTCCATGGTGCATTCCCTGGAATGGCATGAGTTGCCTTTTAACAAGGCTCCTGCTCTGTGGGTTTTGATGCTGTCTTTTCAGATCATAGTACTGCCGTTTTCTGTTGGGGTGAGGACTGTGCTTGTCTCTTACAACCTGGAGGGTGAGAGAGGATTCTGCTTGGCTGTGAACAGAGCAAGCTCTGGGAAGCTCCTTTCCCAGCAGTTATGTGGGAGACCAGCTCTGATGGCTGAACAGCAGACTGGAAAGAGAAGCAAGTGAGGGAATGGATCTGAGTGAACAGGTATGTTGTGGAATCATGCATCTAAAAATGATGTGCTAACTAAAATAAAAACAGCCTCTGCAGTTTGGCTGTCTTTACTTTGGAGAGGACTCCTGAAGCTCATGCAATCTTTCTACTCTTATATTGAGTGCTATTTATTGACCAAGATTTCCTGAACAACCAAGCTATGGCTGTTTTATGTAGAGGTTGAAAGCCAATGTTGGTTGTAAGCAGATTTTATGATGCCCATTAATTAGCACTTCCAGGTAAAATCAACACATGTAAACTTGGAGTCAGATAAACAATGAAGGCTTTTGTTTGTTTGTTTAGCCTGTGTGTGTCCTGTGTAATAGTTGGACCACACCTAAACTAGAAAATTCAGCTGCTTTTTAAAGCTCACTGGGGTCCCTGCATTTTTACTTCCTGAGACTGTCCTCCTGCCTCCTGTTCTCCATCCTGCCTCTTTACTCCGTGGTATGGCAACTCCTTCTAACAATGGTCTGTTAGATTGACTGGGATAGTTTTTTCTCTGACCCATAAAACACAGCCAAAGGGATGTTGTGCAAACCAGGGTGTGCAGGCTCGGCCATCATGTGGTTCCCATCTTCACTCTCTTGGAAGCTTGTAGCCATGTGTTTCAAAGACTGGGACTCAGTGGCCAAGCAGAACCACATGGAAGGGGAAGGTCCCAGTCTGATTAAAGAGGCCATTGCTGACCTAGGACTTTTGGTAACCTTCAAATGAATGTGATTTGTCAAATTAACTAAGAGAGAGCAGCCAAATAAGCCAGCCAGGCAAAGTGCAAGATGCTGATAGAGATGCCATGCTGGGAGTTTGATCTACTGTATGTTGGGTGTAGTTTTCTGCAGAGCAATGAGTAATTGATATAGTTCTATTCAGGTCAAGCATTTCGGAATGTGAAATTTCCGTGCTTCTCATCAGGTACTTTCTGTCTTTGACAGGATGAGGAGAATAACAGCCTTTTGATGCAAAACACAAGCCACATAAAACACTTGAAAAACATAGTTATACCATATGACCATGTTTGTATTGAGAGAGTGTAGGAAAATAACTGGAAATCAAGAATAAAAGCGAAGCAACAGCCTGGAGGTCCTAGAGTGGTAAGACGGGAACTCATAGCCGGCTCACAGGAAAGCGCAATGGCTGGAGAGAGTCACTTGAATTCCTTCCTGTTCAGACCTGCCCTTCAAATCTGTGAAGTACTTTTGGGAACCTACAAACCATAGTCTGAAGACTGGCAAATTTCATGCGAAGCCGGTGCCTCAGGCCAGGCACTAATTCCACCCAGGTCCTACAGTGCCCTCCTCAGGTTTACCGTGGGAGTCCTGGGGCTCAAAAATGACTGCTGCCTTCCTCCTCAGACAGTTCACAGCCTAAGCCCAATCTAGGTCAAAACCGGGAAGGAAACTGAGTAGGTGAAGCACCTAGCCCCATCTTTCCCAGGCTATTTGCAAACACCTGAGAATCTAGGTATGCTCCACAGTTTTCAAAATAGCGTCACAGCTGGAGACAAAGTATCCGTAAAAGGAGCCTACAGATTCAGGCTTAGATTTCAGTTGCAGACTGTGATAGGTCTGAATAATTATGTTTTGCTTTGTATCATTCACAAGGCAAGTTAAATAAATGGTTTAATTAACATTGTGTATTAACCGAACAAATGAATATAAAACTGTTTATCCACATTGGGTGTCTTAGTTAGGATTACAATTGCTGTGATGAAGCACCACAAGTTAAAGCAAGCTGGGGAGGAAAGAGTTGATTTGGCTTATACTTCTATATGACTGCTCATCATTGAAGGAAATCAGGATAAGAACTCAAGCAGGGCAGGAACTTGGAGGCAGGAGCTGATGCAGAGGCTATGGAGGGATGCTGCTTACTGACTTGCTCCTCATGGCTTTCTCAGCCTTCTTCTCATAGGACCCAGGACCACCAGCCTAGGGGTAGTGTCACCCACAGTAGGCTGGACCCTTCTGATCATTCTTCCCTACAGGCTTACCTACAACCTGGCCTTCTGGAGACATTTTCTTAACTGTGGTTCCCTCCTTTCATGACTATAGTTTGTATCAAGTTGACAGAAAAACTAGCCTGGGGAAAATCTGGGTTCCCCAAAATGATCTGTTGCATTTATGAAGTGGAACATTGCTGCACTTGGGCCTAGATCTATAATGATTCATAAAATTAAATTTCCTACAATTATGTACAGACATGAATGATACTGGTGCAGGAAGGATATTTTATACCCGAAGTCGAGTGAACAAGGATTTCTACCACCAAGCCCAATACTGGAGCTTTAATTTCAAGACAGCATCTGCCATATATATTTCATCCTGTTGGTTTCCGTTGGATTTTATTTTCAGTTCTTAAATTTAATTTTGCATGTGCTATGATTTTGTGGTTTCAAAAGCTATATTTTCTGGTTTAATGTTTCCCCCATACTGCATTTAAGTATTTACCATTAAATTAACACTACAAGATGTTAGAATATGTTTTTCCAGTAAAAAGAGTCCCTTGTAACTTAACCAGTCGACAGTTAGTTAATGTGTTAAACCAGTGTGGAAGCGTGGGAGTGAATCCAATATATGCAGTCCTTTCTGTTCCGAGACACACAGTGGAAGGAAGGATATTAGAAAATATCCTTAGACAATGAATTCAATTAAGAAAATAGAAAAGGAAAACAAAAGCCCAAATCATAAGACAGTTCTGTGTGAAATGGGGTATGGTGTAATATGAGTACTAGAAAGACAACCTACTCATGGAGAAGAGATGATGGCGTCTCTTTGCGTCTCTCTGGCTTGTCTTCTGCTCACCCGGACTCCCCTTTCTATGGTGTCAGGTGGTGTGTCATCTTTCACTTAAGATAATAAGCCACTGTCTGGGACCACTGTTGTGCCTCCTCTGCCCGTTTCTGGTTGTGTGTTCGAGCGAGGCTGCACGGCTATAGGGCCTGGCATCTCATCATTGGCTCTGCAGAGCCCATGTCACCCCGCGTTCCCACAGAAGAGCTCCTGCTGTGAGCCACATGTCACACACACGCGTCAGTGACGATTGGTGTGGTCTGCATCTCAGTGCCCTCGTGTTTTGTTTTCAGGGTTGAGTCATCTGTTGAACCAAGAGATTCTCCCAAGGGATTCCTGAGCTGAATGAACCCTGCAGCCTGGGGTACAGTTGGTTGAAAGATGCAAAGATGTGCAGGAGGAAAATCTGCTTTGTTCTATCAAGCAGAGGCCAAGGCTTTGTCTGTGTACCATTGACTGCTCTACATTGCTCATGTCATGGCCCCCATCCACCTGGTCCTCGCGACGGACAGTGGCTGTGCTTTCGTCATTTGGGGAAGTGCCTTAGTTCCCTGGGAAAGGCCTTGTTGTACTTGGCTAAGGATGGAGGAGAAACTCTGTGATTGAGACTGAGGACAGCATTCTGAAGTGACCAGCTCTGTCTCAGTGAGTCACAGACACAGAAAAGCTTTCTGTTCTCCTATGTCAGTTACTTGTCTCATCCATGAGACTGGGTGACTGTCAGAGACCCACGAAGGAGGGGCTTATTTCCATCGATGGCTCAGGATGGATGGCTCCACCGTAAGAGGAAAGGCATAGTGGTTAGCCCAGTAGAGTCCATGGTAGTGGGGGTTTGCAGCAGCCATTCCCATCAGACAAGAAGACAGTTTGGGCCAGAGGTGAGGCCATGTTATGACTTTTAGAGTCCCTACCTGGTAGTTTTCCTCTGAAAGCCAGTGCCTCATGACTTCAATGTTCCACACCCTCCCCAGATAGCTTCATGGACTGGGGAAGAAAGGCATAAGGACAGGAGCCCACAGAGTCATTTCACATCCAAACCATAATAATAACACTTTTACAATTTCTGAATCAGATAAAACTTAGATTTCCTTTTATTACAGGAATCTTAATATAAGAAAATATTGGTACATGTTGAATGGAAGAATGATATTGCTCCCTTCACCATCCACAAAAGTTCTCTCTGCTTACTACTATATATATAAAAAAAATGGATGGAAGGGCAAGAGTTCAAAGTCAGCCTGAGCTAAATGGAGAGTTTACCCCAAACCTGGGTATCACATTCAAGCTTACTGTTGCTGTAATAAAACACCTGAGCAAAGCTTACAGGCTAACTCAATCTGCCTCCTTATAGGACCCAGGGGTGTTCTCACCCACAGTGGGCTGAGCCCTCCCCCACTGATCACTAATTAAGAAAATGCCCTTGTCTGCTTACACAGCCAGATCTTCTGTAGACATTTTCTCAATTGAAATTCTCTCCTTTCAGATAATCGTGGCTTGTCTCAAGCTGACATAAAACTAGCCAGCACACTGGGCTATAGGACAAGACCCCATGTCTCTAAAAATCAATCTCTCCTCCAACAAAACAACCCGAAACTAGCCAAACAAACCAAAACCAAAAGAAAAGAAGTAAAAATGCACAGAGGTAGAGTGCCACATACTCACATACTCACTGTTGTCTCTGCGGAGAAGAAATAAAGAACCTTTCTAAGTTTCTCAGTTACTGGATATGCGGTGCATCCTGGTCTTGCCTAAGGGGCACAGAGGTCAGACAATATGGGAACACACACAGTACCACAGCTGGCAGATTCCCCATGCTGACATACCTCCTGCCTTTCCACACAACTGTTAATTATAACTCCGAAGGCAGCCCTCCTCTTTAATTACTGAAATCTTAGCCATCCCTTGGGTTTCAATTGAAATGCTTCCTCCTCCAGGAAACGGCAAGGCCCCCATCAGATACTCTGCTCACCCTCCCTGGCTCCTTTGCTCCTGCGTTTGATTTATATGACATTGCACATTGTTCTGTTGGGTGCAGCGCTAGTTTGCCTTGAATGGCACATGAATCTGGATTCCATTTGGCATTAACTGTCTGAAGGAGAGGTGGATACCCTGTAGAATGGTGATGAAATGAATGAATCCACAGCTGGTGCTTTCACCCCGAAATGCCACCATGAAAGCACAGTGTTCTGCTCTTCCAGGGGTGGTTTGTGAAAACTCATTTTTAACAGACACCCCAGTGGGTATTGGCGATGGTACCTCCTTGCAGAGTGAACTGAATTTAGCTTTAAACAGCACACTTGAAGTTTACGCTAAAAGTGGCTAGCCAGGATTTGATTAGACAGTTACTGTCTCTTTTTAACTGGCATTCTTAAAGCAAATTTGAATAGACTAAAAACTTATTAAAGTGACACCGATTCATTAGACGCAGTCAGTGAAATTTAAACACCAAGAATTCTTGTCAAGTGTCAGTTACACTGATGTTTGGGGAGGTCGGCCTGCGCCCTGCTGAAAAGTACAATACAAAACAGTAGCCTTACAAAACAGCAGCTTTCAGAAGCCTGTGACTTGTCCTGAGTGTCACCATTGTACAAAACCCAGCTTACTCCATTTTGAGTGAGACTATTCCTATCTTTTCCTTGTGATAGGAGTCACCATTAGTCCAGGATAACCCAGGGGACCAACCAAATTGATAAATAATAACTTACACACACAAATAAAGTTTTTCTGAATGTGTACTGAGAAATTAGATTCAAGAACACAAGGACATGTGTGTATCAGAACCATATGAAGAAGATTGGGCTTGTGAACTTCTCAAACATGCTAGGCCGAGAAAGGATGGGACACCTAGATTATGCAAGAGGGGTGAGTCCTCATTCTGGGGTACAGAGGCACCACTGACGACGCATGTATCATGGGATGATTAGGCATCAGCTTCCCAGTGTGGCCCCATAGCTTCAGCTCAGCACGGTGCCCTGGTGGATGTGGTCATTCAAATGGCCTATATTCCAGACTCAACTTTTCCTTGAACCACATCCCTGTATGAGGATGGAGGGATCCTTCTTGTTAGTGTCTTATCCAGCTACCTCCAGTGACTGACTCTGTATCAGAACACCCCCAACCCCACGTGGCGGTTTTCTCCTGGGCAGATGCGCCACATACATCACCCCGGGAAGGACACTCCTGCCAAAACAAAGTACCAGTTGCCTCAAAGTCCAACATGGAGTGAGAGTGAGTTTGTATTGGCTTAGGGTGATCTACAGGAGCAGGGATTTACACCACCCAACACAGGTTGGTGACTCAGGGAAGCTTTCTGTACAACTTGCAGGTGGCTCCCAGTCTGAGGGTCTCCTCTCTCTGTGGTTGGGAAGGGGAGGGTCGGCAGAATCTGACAAACATTTTGTACTGCCAGTAAAAAGTCACTCAAGAATCTTCCTGCCTTCCAAGTTCCTATGCGCCTAGATATGTGACTTTTTTAACCCCCTGCGTTCCCTTGCCTCCTCTCCCTCCAGGACGGAATGTTTAAACTGGGAGGAACTGGCCACATAGTATTCTTCACCTTCAGGGGAGACAATATGAACTCTGAAGAGATTTAACCCTTTCTAGCTCCACTCCATTTTGTGACCCCTCCCAGTTATAACATGTATAACATGTGGCTGTATTAGCAATTAAGACAGGAATAAAGGAACCCGTGCTTGCAGTGGTCACGGCTGTCCGGTGAAATCGTCAGCGCTTGGTAAATTATAGCCAATAAAATGGACATAGCTTGTGAATTTATTGCTATTGAATAAATTCTGATGTTACCAAAAGACATGAATTTGTCTCTATTTTTGACAGCTCTCACTCATTTACTTGGACAGGTCCTTTGTGAGTTTAAATGATCATTTTATCAACCTTTGGATGCCCCAAGTTGGGAATTTGATCACACTGGTACTCTGAGAGTATTAAAAAGGTTAACTTTGAATCAGGGGGCAGCACCAGCAACTAGCTGACTGGAATTAGCCATAGAGAAGCCAGGAATTTGGATAGAGGAGATGCAAAGGAAGGAAAGAATGGGACTAGAGTTTAGGTGGTTTTTCTTTTGCCTTTCAGGACAAATGAAGAGATGTGTCTCTTGCTGTGTCTCCCTCCAAAAAGCAGGTCAGCAGGTTGCTTTTCAGGTTCTCTGATCTATCATCCTCACATCTGACTTCCAAGTCTTTGCTGGCTAATAGATTGACAGAGACTTAGTTTAAACCTGCATATCCTCTAGGCCTTAGTCTAAGCAGCCGGCAGGGTGCTGATTTGGTGTTCGTGGGGCCGTACTAAACTATCAGTAGATTCATGTGCAGGTGCTAAGTAGACAGAAAAACTATATCAGTCTCCTTTATGTTATTTACATATCTCCTTCAACTGAATCTTCAGAGAGGTTAGGGTGGAGTTGTGTAGTATTGGTCAAGACTGCTTTGTGTTTAGGGTGAAGTTGATTTATGAAAAAGATTTAAAAACAAAGAATGAGCAATCAAAATCTGTGCAAGGAAAGCTATAGAATCTAATGCATTTCAAAGACAATAAGATGATTTATTCAGGGCCATTCAGTCTAACCCAATTACCACAGCCCCCACCCTAGATACTATCTATGTGTTTGTGGTGGGTATGGGCAAGATGTGTGTGCGGTGTATAAGCATGGGGGGGAATGTGTGTGCCATTGTGCATCTGAGGAGGTCAGAGCAGGACACTATCACTGACCTCTCACTTCTCTCAAGACACGATCTCTCACAGAACCTGTAGCTAGGCTGGTGACCAGCAAGTCCTGTGACCCTCCTATCCATGCTCCGCACAGTGCGAGGGGTTACAACTGTACGCCACCATACCTGTCTGTTTGCATGACTGTTGGTATCTAAACTCAGGTCCAAATGCCCACACGGCCCTTGCTATTACCCACTGAACCATCTCCCCAATTAGAAATATGCTTTTATAAGGTTTTAGTGCAATTAGTACTACTCATTCTCTTTTTACATTTATTAATTTTAAAAAGGATGTTTTCATTTCTTACTCGGATCTACTAAAATGTATCTATTTCACATAAGTAAGGTCTAAAGAAGCAGACATCCACCTTATGATTTCGGGGTATCGTCCTTTTCCTCCTTCAGCTCTGAGATTTCACACTGGCTACAAAAGTAGTAACATTCAGTATAGCAAAAAAAGAAGCCGGGCATGGACAGAGGTTGCAGGCAACAACCCAGGACACTCACGTGACATCTCTTCCCTGCCCCCCATTCCAGTTACATCAGGAAGACCAACAGGTGAGAAGTCTTGTGCTGATGGTCCAGTTTTCTCACTTCCTCCTTTGCCCTCAGGGACTGCTGAGTGTCAGGAAGTGGTGGGACCAACATTCCACGTGGTCCCCCATGGAGCAAGAGCGCCAGGGAACTTCATGATTTGCTTTAAAATGGTGGTTATCACTCATTTTATGTTTATCTGGACTTTGTGGATTATTGCATTTGGAGAAGGGATTAGTCTTTTTTTATTTTCTGCTTGCATTAGAGGCATGTAAGGAGAATGTCTGCATGGTCCTAGGCAGCAGATGATTTACCTGATATCTGACCAGAGAGAGCCTCAGCCACTAGTATCCGCTATTCATTAACACAGGGATCATTCAGCTTTCGGGTCAACTCAAGACACCAGGAAATTGGCTACTCTGGCACATTTAAAAGCTGGGAACAAATTTATGTAATTTTAGGACCCTCTGCTGACTCATCTGCAAAGACCGCTATGTAAGATAATTAACTCAACAGGTGAACTCCAGCTGATACTTCGCACGGTGTAATGTTTTATTATAGAGGAACTGGCATTTCCTCATGGAGACAGAACCAGCCCTTTGTGATCCCAGCATCAGAGATGCAGACTTGTCTTTTGATATTAAATCTGTCCTCTCAGTATTGCATGTATCAATCAAGGAATATTTTCATGCTGACTCAAGCATACCAGGTAGCTTCAAATGGACAGCCAACATTAATAACGTAAAGAAACATTATCTTTCCTTTGTGTGTACTGTGGAAGATAAACAAAGCTCTAACCAAGCGACAGTTAGGACAAGAAATGCTGCGGTTGGCATCAGAGTGAGTGAAGAAAGAAAGAAAGAAAGAAAGGGAAGACAAAGGGTCCTGCTTGTCTTTAGCATCTTGTACTTTCTCAGGAAGGACCAGCCAGTTCATCAGTTTCAGACCTTCTAAGGCACAGCACACACTTGAACTAGGCTAAACACAGTCACTGAGAGGGAAGAAATGGGAAAACCCAGAGAAAAGACTACTATAGAAAATCCTTCAGCCAGTAGACTTTAAGTTATCCGCCCACTTGGGTGTGGCCTCTTATACTATAAATGCCGATGTAAAGCATACACCTGCTCTCTCTTCCAGCTGTTGGATTCAGTTGCTGTTTTCCCATTTGAGCAGAGGACTATGATCTGTGAGTCTACTCCTACATAAATAACCCTTTATTGTACTAAATTCTGAGCTAGTGTGGGATTTCTTCTTAGCATCCATCTTTATCTGGCACCCAATGTGGGATGCAACTCCACACCTACCGGGTGGACCAGTCCCAAAGGCCAAAACTATCCATGGCCCAGAAGGTCTCCTGCCACTGCCAGCCTGGCTTACTTTCATCTCCTAAGTGCATGGCGGCTTGGAAATTTCCCAAGCTTGAGCACATTTCCCTCCACAACTGCTGCAGTCCTTTCCATGCTGCGACTTGCGCAACTTCCGGTTTGTTTGTCCTTCCCCAAATCCAAGCATGTTGTTAAAAGAAAAATTCAGAGTTTTTGTCTCATGTCAGGAGCCATGTGGTGTGGGGTAGAAAGAAGAAAGAATTTAGAAAAAAATTTTTACTTTTCTTCCTCTATTGTACCTTTCATTGAATATATGTCTGTATAAATAATGTTTAAGATTTCCACAATGAACAATAAATTTTCCTGCAGTAATATTTGAAGTTTCCAGGAAGCATATGGGGCCCCACAACAATGACTTCACCTGGTTGATATGACATCATGATGCTGATAGTGTTACTATAAAACCTGTTTTGGGTACTAGCTGCTCAAGATGGTTCCAACTTGGTTAGCTGAAATGGTGCACCTTTCTACAAAGTTCTGGCCAGAACTCCAAATAGGAACCTCAGAAAAACCCTACTGAATACCCAGAGACTATTTGCAATTATACCAGACAATAATCTTGGAACTTAACCCTCATTTTACTTTCACAGGATCCCATAGAGAGAACATCATTCTCATAACAGCTGGAAGTAATTTTATGTTTACATTGGGAACTGAAGACTTCAAAAATATTTAAATTATACCCACTGCAGGCCAATCACAGGAGGCTTTGCTGTACTCACCGGGAAGTTAGAGCAGAAGGCTAGGGTCATGGGCATGCAAACCCATCTGCCATCTTCTCTGAACTCCATTTCCCTCGTGCCCCGGAGCTGGAGTGTCTACAGAAAGCAGTGGAGTTGAGTTTGGTTAGGAAGTGAAATAATTGTGAAATAATCGAAAGCTAGTGTTGGCTGCTCATATTCCTGCTGGAACCTGACCTGTCTGTGGGAGGAGCAACAGGAAGGCAGGCTGCTGGTGCAGGCCAGTGACTGGTGGATTCTGAAGCTTGAGCTGGGCGGGTCCAGAGCAGAAACACGCAGCCCATAAATTCAGCTTAATCTTAATTTCACATCAATTGCTTAATCTCCTGTAAGGAGTGGAACGTACTTGGAAAAAGTTAATTGGAGTCCAGGGGCATGTGTGCTGGTTACAGCATGGTCAGTCACAACGCTCACCAGCAAGGAGCCATTCTTTATCACGCGAGTCACATGGACCTTCAGGTGCTGGACTTCTCCATGTGACTGAACACTCACGTTTGCATTTTAAAAAAATCCTTTACAGTCACAGTAAAAGCAGAGCAATTGTTCACACTACTGGTTTTGCTTCTATGACTGCCACACAGCACACAGCAATAGTAGTGACGGTGGATTAACAATAGTAGCAATAGCTGTGACAGGCTTGGGACACAAGTTTCAGAAATACAAGTTAGATCATAAGCTTTGGAAATCTCACTAGTGAGCAGATCGAGGGTCACAGTCAGGGTCAGGTACACAGTGAGGTAGAACTGGTTTTGTACCTGGCCTCCTATGTCCACATTTAAGATGGTTTAAGGTTAATGAATATTCAAATGCTGGAGGAAGGCATGGGAATGAGGGAGCACAGAATCACACACTGCTGATAGATACGGCTTAATCCTTGAGTTTTTTTCTGAAACACCAGTTCCCACATAGCTGGATCTGTGGTGGAAGGAAGCAGAAAACCTATAAACCCAGTGAACAGGTCAGACAGGCCAGACCATAGCTGGGTTGTGCTGTTCCAGGGTCCTTTGGGAATGTTTCAGATGTATAAACAGTAGTGGGCACTTGCGTGCAGATTCAGCATTAAGAAAATCAAATACCATCTACCTGTGCCCTTGGAGAAATCACAACCAAGCGCTTTGTTCAAGTTGATGCCACATTCAAATTACACGGAGTCCAACAAAGCTACAAGTGAAACGAAAGCCTTTAAGTATGTAAAGCGTTGGCATGAAAATGGCAGGATGTCCAACCCGCTCAGTGAATTGATCGGGGTTCTCAGTATCCTTCCACCACAAACCTGGCCACACGGGGTCCGAGAGCTGGTGCTTCAGACAGGATGGTGAAAGGCTGAGGTCATGGTTATCAGTATTGTGTGTGATTCCACGCTCTTAAAACCTGGCTCCTTCCTCAAGCATTTGAATATTCATTACCATGAAAGCATCTTACATGTGGACCTAAAATATCAAATATCCTCTGGAGATCTCAAACAAGCAGCAGGCACCTGCCAGCCCTGGAGATCCGCAGCCTGACTCACCCGCTGCTGGGTGTCTCTATCGCCACTTTCAATCACTTATTTGCAAAGAGAATAATATTATTTGTTCCAGATCCATTTAAAAAACAGCGAAAGGGCTTAGCAAAATTGTTTTAGAGGAGAACATAGTTTAAATGGACTAATTTCAATAAAACCTTGAATTCTATTTGTATGATTGAATATATAAACATGTTTCACTTTCTCTTCAAATGTTGAAAATGTTAAGTGGCTAAATTTAAAACACACGAGGCAATTCTATAAAGGGTGACTCTGCGTTGATGCTTTCTACATCATATTGTTCTGTAAAGACGTACATTTGACTCCCGCTGGGACCTAGGAGAAGGTGCTACTATCATTCCCACTTTAGAGAGGAAACAGGCCCTGGGAAGGGGAGTTCCTGCCCAGGGTCATACAGATCCAAGCGGCAGTGGCAGTTTGAACCTGGTCAAGGTTTTGGACTGCATGCCAAGGCCATGCCCTGTGTCTGTTCCTGCTTACCTTCATTAACATAGCTGTGTCTGCAAGCACAGCCTGGTTCATTCCCTCATTCTTAGCATGCATTCTGATTTGGTTTGGTGCTTTGGCAGTTTGTCCTGTTGACAGGTTGAGTGTCCTTGATCTGAAATGCTCCAAATTCAGAACTTTTGAGTGGACACATGACGCTCCAGATAGGAAGGCCTACCTTTTACTTTCTGGTATGGTGTCATTCAGAATCCAGGTGTTCTAAAATCCCATCTAAAATGCCCTACAGGCTGTGTATGAGGGCAGGCAGGGGACGGCAGTGGATTTCCTGTTGAGACACAGGGCCTATGTCCCTGAGATCTCTCATTTTGTCTGTGTTAATGTTCCAACATCTGCAAAATGCACATCTCAGATACTTCCGGGGGCATTTCCAAAGAGGTACCTGCAACTTCTGTACTGTTCGAGTGCAAATAATCTGCCCTTTGTCACTTCTGATTCTAAATATTGACTCGGCTTACAGATCCTCCCTCTACTAAGGAGTCACCCACTATAAAATGCTAATTAGTAAGAAATATTAGTGGCTAAGGAATGTTTAATGCAATAACAAGGGGTGTGAAAACAGACTGAACGCTTGCCCTTCTGTGGTTAGGTTTCCCCTGGGGGTGATGGGTATCTGCGTTTTTTTTGTCCCCATGCTGGAGTTCAGAGTTGCTTCTGTCTGGACAGTTGAGCGTCCATTTTCTGACCGTCCATTTAGCAAGGCTGGCTGAGATCATTCCATTCTCTGCCTGTAAAAAAAAAAAGAAAAGAAAAGAAAAGAATTTTCTATGACCTCCTGGGATTTCAGCTCATATCCCACTTATCATAAGAAAATTTAAAAAATAACAGATTAGGATATGGACTAAGAATAACTGCTGACAACAGAAATAAAACTGGTGACAACCCTCAGTCTTCTGTGTAGACCATGAGCTGATGTGTAGGCAATAGTACTGCCCCCTCCTTTACCTGCTCCCCCACATGGGTGTTGTTTGAGCAGAGGTTTTGATTGGCTGAGCAGGTTGGTGCCTATCATCGCTTTTAAAAAAATGAATGAAACAGATGCCTTTTGTATTCTAGTCTTAGAAATGACTTGGATAATGGTACATTCTGTTCTAAGAGAGCATGCAGGCTTCTCCTTCACATAGGTTGAAGAAGTCTTGTTAGGACCCCAGCATTACTCACCAAGGGCCTTATAACACAGAGAGAACAGCAAACTCAAGAGAATGCTAAACAATGAATGTGTGTCTACTTAAGTCACTTTGTGGTCTGATTGCTGTGCAGTGTTCAGAATGGACAAAGGTCGGTTGGGGCTGAAGGATTCAGAAAGATCTTAGCGGTAGGGGGAGTGGAGGTGTCCAGTAGAAGAGGGAAGACACGAAGATAAATTAGGAATTAGAGCTAAGCTTGATGTGTGCTTATGTTTGTAACACGGGTCAGCAAATCGCCCTTGTTTACGCTTTTCTCACTGCTTCCAATGGCTGCTAAGCAGGACATCTTTCCATAAGTGAGGATGTAATTTTCAAACAAACCCCAGACCACTGTTACTGACAGAGCCAGGGCTGATTTCTAAGAAAATGCTGAAACTCACATTGTCATGGCATTTGCCAGAATTTCCCTATTTCCATATCTCGTGGCTATTACATTTCTGCTCTGGTTCTGGCACATGAGTGCCTGTGCTTTGCTTTGCAAGTTTGTTTACTTCAAAACCTGCCTCTTAAGCCAGACTAGTGGCCACATGACAGTGTGACCCTGCCACCCCACTCTGAATAGACCTGTGCATCTCTCTTATAAACCTGAGGGAAGGACACACCTAACACAGCAATAGCAATGCAGTCTGATAACTTATAAACATGCAGACTGGGCAGATGTGTCAGGGAAGACTACTTCATGGAATATTACTATTCATTGAAGTGTAAGCAAAACATAAAATGAAACAAAATCGCTGTCACAATTGAATAGCAATTCTACAGTGAAGCCAAGGAGCTTCCCTAACCTGGGTAAAGGATGGTTAACTTGAGAAAAGGCTAGTTAACCTGGGTAAAGGATGGTTAGCCTGTGCTTAGTTAACCTAGGTAAAGGATGGTTAGCCTGTGCTTAGTTAACCTAGGTAAAGGATGGTTAGCCTGTGCTTAGTTAACCTGGGTAAAGGATGGTTAGCCTGTGCTTTGAAGATTAGAAGTTGGAGGAAGAGCTACAGGCTGGACAGCCTTGCTCTCTCTCAGCCCTAGCCCCCAGGGAGGGGGCGCACCCTATGCTCCACCCCACCTACTGTACCCCTAGCCAGAAGGCAGCAGCATTCTACTTACCCACTGCCATCATTCCCTGCCTGTGCCTTGTCGGATCACCATGGATTAAAGTTAGAATTCAACAACAATGCTACCCCCAGGAAGCTTACAAACTCATGGAAGTTGAACAGTCAACTACTGAATCACCCCTGGGTCAAGGAAGAAATAAAGAAAGAAATTAAAGTCTTCCTTGAATTTAATGAAAATAAAGACACAACATACTCAAACCTATGGGACACTATGAAAGCAGTGCTAAGAGGAAAGTTCATAGCACTAAGTGCCCAATTAAAGAAAACGGAGAAAGTACACATTGGAGACTTAACAGCACACCTGAAATCTATAGAAAAAAAAGAAGCAGATTCACCCAGGAGGAGTAGGACTGGAAATAATCAAACTGAGGGCTGAAATCAACAAAATAGAAACACAGGAAACAATCCAAAGAATCAATGAAACAAAAAGCTGGTTCTTGGAGAAAATCAACAAGATTGACAAACCCCTATCCAAACTAATCAAACGGCAGAGAGAGAACACACAAATCAAGAATTGTTCAACTTCCTTAGCTGTTAGAGAAATACCAATCAAAACAGCTCTGAGATTCCATCTTACACCTGCCAGAATGGCTAAGATCAAAAACACTGGTGACAGCTTATGCTGGAGAGGATGTGGAGTAAGGGGAACACTCATACACTGTTGGTGGGAGTATAAACTTGTACAGCTGCTTTGGAAATCAGTATGGCGTTCCTGGCCTGCCCCTGTAATCAGATTAGTGTTTACCCTAATTGCTATCATAGAACCTACACCAGGTAACTGATGGAAGCAGATGCAGTGACTGGGCTGAGCTCCTGGAGTTCAGCTGAAGAGAGGGAGGAGGGATTACATGAGCAGCAGGGGTCAAGATCATGATGGGGAAAACCATAGAGATAGCTTACCTGAGCTAGTGGGAGCTCATGGACCCTGGACTGACAGTTGGGGAACCGGCATGGGATCACACTAGACCCCCAGAATGTGGGTGATGGTTAGGTGACTTGATCTCTTCAGGAGGGTCCCTGGAGGTGGGACCAGGACTAATCCCAGATGCATGAACTGACTTCTTGGAGCCCATTCCCTATGGTGGAATACCTTGTTCTGCCTTGCTACAGGAGGGAGGGGCTTGGTCCTGCCTCAACTAGGTTTGCCAGACTGTTTTTGACTCCCCAAGGGAGGCCTTACCCCCTCTGAGGTGTAGGAGGGTGTGGAAATGAGGGAGGTGAGGGCAGGAGAAGGAGAGGAAGGGGGAGCTGAGGTTACTATGTAAAATGAAAAAAAAAATTAGAGAAAACAAAAAGACTATTACAAAAGGATACAGACAGCATCATAGACTCTGTGAAACAAGGAAACAGTTTCTGAGGGATCAGGAGAAGGACAAGGGCCCAAAGACTCCCATTTAAGACTGAATAGAATGTTCTAGGATGTGTAATAAGACTATGGAGGGAAAGAAAGCTCCAAGGAATAGAAGAAAAAGAAGGCAGACTGATGATGCTTACTGGTAGCAAGATTGCTTACTCAAAAATGGTATGTGGTCTCCAAAAAGTACTAACAGTAAATACATGATCCAGGTCACACAGATTCCATAAGCAAAGAATAGAATTTTCAACACATTTTAGAACTATTTCTTTGCGGTCGTAAAGATCTGATGCATCTCTTCTTGGCTTATTTCTTTATTTAGATATTGTAGTGAGCATCCTATATCAGAAACACAGATATAGACACAGATGCAGACATTTGTGCCTGTCCACGGTGCCAGAATTTATCTAATGGCAACACATTCACCAACACGGTGATTTTGTTGGCAGCAGCTTGCCGAGTAGTCCTGGTCCAGAGGTTGAATGCTGGGGCAGTTGTTTCCAAATTATTAGTCTTGCACAAAAGCAAAAGAAAAGTACCAAGGAAACTTTATTCAAAGCAAAGCAAAGTACAACTCAAATATGCTGTCGAGAGTGACAGTGGGCCACACAAGTGGGGTAACTTGGGGGCCTTCCTTTTATGCAGGCTCAAGAGACAGGAGAGTTTTGTTGCTAAGGGAGATAGCACGGGAGGTTATCTGTTTTGATTGACAGGCTTGGATTGAATATGTGTCCCTTTCCACAATGCACTCAGTTTTAATGATATGTACTCTCAACGATGCCTAAGTATGAGATCATAAGTATGGGACGCTCCCTAAAAGTTCATTCGGAGGACACAGTTTACCTTATTGTGTGTGGATGCAATACTGGTTCAGATGGACTTGGCCAGTTTTCTGTAGTTCCTCGATACATTTCAAGATATGTTTGGGTAGAAATGGACGTTGTTAAGAGGTTACCAATGGGAGTAAATTATTTCTGTTTTTAAAGCGGGTATATGTGCAGCCTGATAAGGGAGGTCTCCAACTTGCTAACAGGTTGCTAGATGCTTTGTTTAGAGAGGGGTGTGTATATAGCCCAAGCCAAGTGGAGTCCCAAGTTGGTAAATTATTCCCTATGCTTTTCTGCCTCAGTGCTACAGGCGAATGATTTCTTCCTAATTAACTCTTAGATAGCACATTGAACATTGTAAATTTCTCTTCCTTTCATTCACATACATACACACACACACACACTACAGAATAGCAGCAAATGGTTAAGAGGTGTGTTAGTGTTTTTCAGTTGCTAAGATAAAGCACCACGACCAAGCACCTTGTAAAAGGAAGGGAGGGTATATTTGGGCTCACCATCCCAGAGGGTTAAGTGTCCATCAACACCTGGGCATGCTGGCTGGAAGTGCAAGCTTAGGGCTTATACTTGAACATTTAAGATGCCAGTAAGTTTTCATTTTCACTCCTCAGTTAATTACTTATTAAGAAATTGGGCCTGGCACTTCACAGGAGAACAGTAGTTAGGAAAACAACTTCTGCCTTGAGCCCTATTCACAGGTGGTCATTTCCAGTCATTTCAATGAATTTGATGTCTTTTCTTTACTTAAAAAAAATAGACCACTGAGACTCTTTTTAAAATCGATATATGCATGTGTGTATCTCTGTATGGAGTTATCTATGCAAGTAATCCAATGCTGGAGCAGACCAGGAGAGGCTAAAAGGTCCTAAAGTTGGAATTACAGACATACTTAGGTGACCCACCCAATGTTAATGCTGGGATCTGAACTTGAAAAGAGCAGCATGCACTCTTAACCACCGTCTTCCAGCCTTACAATTCCTATTAAAATTACATTCGGGTGTGTCTATTCCATAGCGCCAAGTGTTGGCACCTGTGCAAAGTGACCTATCCCTGAGCTTATGACTTAAAAGTGAGTGTGAGACTGCCCATGGGGGAGTTTTCAGAGGCCAGCCTTGGCTACATAGTAAGGGCAAGGAAGAGAAGGTGTGACTGAGGCCTAACAAATTAGGCTCTTGGAGAATTTAGAGTGGCAAGTGTCTTCAAAACACTCATAGGCCCTGTTCCTCTACTGAATTTTCTGGAACAACTTTCCCTTGGCAGTGTGATTCCAAGCCCATGCTTGCCAGAGATCCGCTTCATCAGAGCTCTGGATGCTTCCTGGAGACAGGTGGAGTCTTCCTGAGGAGCGCAAAGGATGATGGGGCCAGTCAAAGATGTTCTGTGCTCCTCTGGGCAGAGTCAGTGTGAACAGACGCCAGCGTGCCTGGGTTCACGGACAAGTTAGACATGGCATTAACTGTGAGTAGACTCTGGTGCCAGTGTTTGGAATGATTCTGAAAATGGGAATTAACACCGAGGAGCTAGTCTTGCTGTTTCTGAGAAAATGTCTGATGAAGCAACATAAAATGAAATTCTCTAGTTCTCCAAAGTAGTCAAAGAACACAACTAACAAAAGTCCCGGGTTCACATGAAAATGTCACCTACAATAAACTGACTAAGTATTTAGGAAAGAGAAAGCCTTTGGTATTTTTTTAACTTAATCCTTATACCAAATATTTAAATGTTTAAAAAAAGCCAACAAAAATTTGTAGGGGAAAAAAACTAGACCAACATCATATGTATATGTTCTTTAAGTTTTTTGTGCAAGCACTTTTGGTAAATGCTACAAGTTCATAAGGTACCTGAGAAGCCAAGTGGGCCACCCGTCAATGAAATTGGCATCTGTCTGATGAAATGATTGTCAACAAAAAAACTGACTTGTTTTGGGGGACATTGTAATAAGAATAATCCTGAGATTTGAGAGCAAAAAAACCAGCTCCACAATTTTGAACCAAATTTGAAGCAAGCTTTAATTAAAAGCTTGGCCAGGTCAATGGACTCTGTCCAGATCCACCTCTGGGTTCCTAGGGAATGGCCCTGAGTCACATTTTGTGGGGTCTTAAAAAAGGCAAAACCCAGAATTCACTGCATTTCCCATTGGGTTCAATTAGGGGCAAACATACATCCTGACCACTCCCCCTGCCCTCTGCCCACATGTGATCAAGTATGTCCAGTGCTGATGGCTCAAACACGCTTGTTTACAGGAGTGAACATACGTGGCTTGTTGTTTCTAAGAACTGTGACTCCTAGCATTCCAGGAAATAATCTTGTCCTTGGGCAAGTGGGACTTACAGGTTAACTTTGGCTCTTAAAATAACATGTCAGGAAAGACAATACAGATAGTTTCTTTGAGTTGTAATGAGCTCAAATAAATACTGTAGTTAAAATTAGATTGTCTTAACAAACAAAGAATTAGTAGGTATATATACCACAGGATAACTATGGATCGTGGAACAGGAAGGCTCCTCAAAATGCTGGTGAGTTTGTCTTCACTGTCTCATACACCAAGAATTTCTCTCTTGCCCCTCAGAGTGCAAGTTTCTACTTCTTCATTTTCTTATGTTTGTTGCTGGTTATAAAACAACAGAAAGTTGGGAAACACATGCTATCTCTCTGTTTCTAATTAAAGTTTTCATCCAACAGCAACGACTACAATTAGTTTCATTATCTAAGCCTTGCCCCCAAGCTTCCTCAGATTCTCAAATCAAGTCTTGTCAGCAAATGGACAAGGACAAGGTTTTGTTCTCAGGGGTTGGTGACTGATCAGGACTTCAACGCTCTTGTGTGAAGAGGGTCTAAGTTATTCCCTTCTCAGAGATTCCTTCCCAGGCTCCCTTGCTCTGTCTCTCATGGTTCATCTCTGAAGTCCCTAGTCTCTGATGGGAGGGCACACTCAGGAAGAATCATCATCCTTTAGGAGCTTTTACTTTGCTATGATTGAGGTGCAAGTTAGAACCTTGGTGGGTGAGGGCTGCGGGAAGGAGACAAATGCACCATGCAGGCAGAGCCTACGCGAGGAATTTATTGAAAGAAGGGTAAAGGAGAGGAGGGAGAGAGAGTGAGGGGAGGAGGGAGAGAGAGAGAGGGAAAGAAAGGGAGGGAGGGAGGGAAAGAGAGAGAGAGAGAGAGAGAGAGAGAGAGGAATGACAAAGACACACAGAGGACACACAGGGACACAGTGTGACTAGGCCTGGCTAGGCGGGCATGGGCAGAGCTTGTCTGTTAAATGGACCTTTGCACCTGTGTACTGATGCCACAGCCATAGGACCCTGGGCTGGAGAGGTGCTGTCTCAGTGCATCCTGCCAGGTGACAGGGGTCAGCATAATGCCTGAATCCTAACATGTGTAGCCCACTCACTTATGAAAACATTGGCTATTATGTTTTCTCTTTATTTTTCACCCAGAGAAAGAGACACAATGCTGTTCACTCACGCATTTAGGTTGCCATTAGCCACCACCACCAGCAAAAGTTAAGAACCCGCTTAAACTGTAGAATCAGACTTCAGCCTTAGCAATGACTGCGTCAGTTTCTTTCTTTCCTCCTTAACCTTTATTTATGTGCTTGAGACCGGGTCCCACCATTCACTTGAAGCAGGACTTGAACAGGTGGCAACCCTATCTCAGCCTCCCAGCGGCTGCCACTACAGGTGAGCCCACACCTGTTCAGCTGCATGGACATCTCCTATGTCTTAAATCTTAGAGAGCTTTCAAGATGGACTTTTGCAGACTCGCTCTTTTGAACAAAACGTGTACCTACCCTCTTGCGGGTTTTCTCGAACAACTGTGTTGAAATCTTTTTCTTCATAAATTCTAACATTTCCCGGAACAAGGTCTAGGCACCTGAAGCATTTAGGGCTGTTCTTGTTCTCACAGTGAGTTGTGGGAAGCCATAGGCCAGGGGTGCAGAAACTCCCAGCGCCCTGGTGTGAGAAGGAGTCCTCACAGAGAAGAATGCAGATGTATTCAGATACTCGAGTGTCCCTTTGGAGGTGACTGCAGGGCGGGAAACTGTCTTGACCACCCTTCAATCTAGCTCCCGATGTGGCCCACATGGTATTTTTATGAATTCAGTGTACACTGTACCTTAGTGTGATTATTTTCTACTGCTGTCTAACAAATCCACCATGCATCAGAAGCTCAAAAACGCATACACTTCCTCCCTTGATATCCACAGGAGATTGTGCCAGGGTCCTTGTGACACCAAAATCCATATGGGTCCAAGTTTCTTACGTAAAATGTGATAGAATCTGTCAGTTACTTACATACAGCCCTCCATAGAGTGAATCTCATCTCCAGATGACTTACCAGGCTTCATGCATTTACTTAGCTGTCTGTCGTTTTGAAAACTGTCGTAGTCAGTACCAAAGGGTCTCACAGCTGCTCACGTGCTTCTAATCACCACAATTGCAGAGCGCCAGAGAGGGAAAGGGCCAGGAAACTGGATTCGGGGTTTGAGTGTCCATTGTCAAAAAGGTTTTGGACATGGGCTTGGGAAAATGGGTTAGTTAATGTAAATCTTTCGGGATGTGGCTTCTAAAGGACAACCCACAGAGATCTTACACCCTTTCCATCCTGTGCCCACACAGAAAATAAGGCGCAGACTCTATCAGCACAATGGTGTTAGACTCCATGCTCTCCAGAACCATGAGAGATACATTTCTGTTAACAGTCAGATAAAAAAACAAAACATTCTTTTAAATCCTAGAGTTAGTATATGATACTGACTTGATAATTGTTCTCTTCTCTTTTCTTTAACTCTCTCTTTTTCTTTTTTCTGCCAAGGTTCTGCTATCTGATCTAGGCAGGTTTTGAGCTTAAGCTACCCCCCCCCCCCGCCTCAGTTCCTAAGTGCTGATATTGGAGGCATCTGCTACCTTATTGGCTGTTAATTGACCTCTTAAATTTTGATTTTCTAACGTTACATGTAGAATTGTAAAATATCCATTTAGAGAGAGAGGAAAGAGTGATCCGATCTGGACTGAAATTCAGTGTGATGGGTAGCTAAAGTTGAAACCTGCCCTTTGTAGTTAATATAATTGCTAGTGCGTATGTAGTGTGCGTATTGTTTGCCCTGTGACGTTGCTATCTCTACATCTCTTATGCTCTGATGGAATCCAGCTTCTCCTTCCCCTTTCTTGTTGCCTCTCCCTGTGGTCCCCTGCTTGCCCTAGTAATCCTTCAAATGGTTTGGTTTTAGATCTTCAAAATAATCTTAGAGTCTGTCTTAAAAAACAAAACAAAACAAAAAACCAAAAACCATGCATTGTCAGGCAGTGGTGGCACACACCTTTAATCCCATCACTTGGGAGGCAGAGGCAGACAGATCTCTGTGAGTTTGGAGCTAGCCTGGTTTTCAGAGTGAGTTCCAGGGCAACCAGGGCTACACAGAGAAACCCTGTCTCAAAAACCAAAACAAGCAAACAAAACCAAAAAACCCCACGCAACACTTGTTTTCCGTATCTGACTTACATTACATGACATGATGACCTCCACCGACCTATTTTCCCTGTAAATGATATGAGATTGCTATTCTTCATGCTTGAACATATCTATTCAGTATATATTGCATCATTTCTTTCGTCGTTCCAGTGTCCCTACCACTTAGGCTTCCTCTGCAGTTTGGCTCCTGTGGCTAACACCACAGTAAGTGCGGGTCTTACATACCCCGGCTTCATTTCCTTCTAGAGTATCTCCAAAACGGCACAACTGGATCGTATGGTAGTCGTCCTGAGTCTTGCTGATGACAGCTGTTCTGACTGGAGCAGAATCTCACACGGTTTGGAACTGTGTTTTCCGAATGACTGAAGACACTGAGCGTGTTTTCAGGTATTTATTGGCCATTTGCTTGTGGTTGTTTTAAGGAGTAGCTACTTAGATTACATTCATTATTAGATTTCTATTCTTTTGCTACTCATTTTTTGAGGGTTTTATATATTCTGAGTACCTATTCTGTCAAATGAACAGTTAGGATTTTTCTCCCATTCTTTGGAACATCTCTTGCTTTATCGATAGCGTCTATTCTCAGCTGTTGTAATCACGTCATCGATTCTTTTATCTCTGGAGCCGTTGAGCTCCTGCCGGGGAAGTCATCGCCTGTGTTGATCTCTGGATGTTGTCCGTCACTTTTTCTAGCAATCTTAACCTTGGAGGTGTTTGATGGGAATCAAGTTTCAAAATTTAAAAATTGTTAACAGAAAGATGTGTTTTGGTTCTGGTTTTAAATGGAAGATGTGTGTGCATGCAACTCCCATGCTTGCCACGGTCAGAAGTGGGTCTTTGCTTTCTGTAGCTTTTCACATGACTTGGAAACCATAGTTTCACACATTAGGACGTGAGCACGGCCGAGTCTGCCCCTTTGATTATTCCCCGGGGCTTTCTGCGCTTGACTGTGTAATGCAATCACTTAGAAGGCATTGTTCTCCTCCTCGTCTTAGTCTGTAATTAATGACTAATTAGCTGGTGGTAGACTCCAGAGATCCCAGGTTCGTTAAGACTGACCCTCATAGCCGTGTTTGTATCTCGGGAATGTGCCTTATCACACTTGTCTGGTTTCTCGCTTCTCGTTTCCTTGTGATAAGGTCCTGGGCACAGCGAGTCTCCGGAAGTAAGCACAGAGGGCTGCCTAGGCGAGTTTATTTGAGGAAGGAAATAATCAATTTAGAGCTATTACACTGGAGCCCTTATCCAGCTCATTTCCTTGTCTAATGCTTCACGAGCTGATATTACATGTTTAGTGGGGCTTCAAAGCAGCGGCCCCAGGCTGTGTGGGCTTTCATTAATGTGCAGTCTCTCTGGAGCAGCAAGTGTTTGCCATTACCATGACTATAACCCACAGACTTGCAAACAGCGGCCATAAAAGTTGTAGGAAAAACTTGTGTCACTCAGCTCACGGCTGTAGCTCAGCCGTGTTAATTCTGTGTTGCTGGAGGAGTACAGAGGTGGGCGGGGCCAGTATCACACGCAGGTGTGTGTGTGTGTGTGTGTGTGTGTTCGCACGCGCGTGCACACGTTTGCATGCATGGAAGCCAGAAGTCAACCTCTGCTCCTTTCTGAGGCACAGCTCTCTTACTGTGGGGAAAATGTCTCTCATTGGGACCTGGGATTTGTCCAGCTGGCTAGACTCTCTGGCCCATGAGCCCATGGGTTCTTCTGTCTCTCTCTTCCTGCTGCTGTTGGGGTTACAAGTGCACGTCACCAGGCCTGGCTCTTTATGTGTGTTCTGGGGCTCCAGCTCAGGTCTTCACGCCTGCGTGACAAGCACTCTCTTGGCTCCCCTCAGCTCGATGCTCACAGTTTTGGTTTGCTTCTTTCCTTCTCTCCGTTAAGGTTCAGTATTCTTAAAAGTGGTGATTTGTCCTATCGGTCAAACAATGAGAACAACGAATACATGAATATCTAGTTTACACCCAGGTGACAGTATGGGAACTTCTCACCCCTTTGTACCTGGTGTGGCACAATCTCATGCAGGCCTTTACCCACACAGGCAAGTGGTCAATGTACCACAATAGGAAAGGAAAAAGAAATTCGGGCATGTCAAAAGGAAAGGGAGTTATTTTGAAGGCAAGAGGCTGACTAAAAAATCTGTAATTAGAAGTCTGAGATTGTGACTGTCTGCTAACACGGGATAGTCCTGCATGGTTGTCTTCTGGCTGTATGCAGGGGAACACCGATTTCCTTTGCTATGGACCTGACTAGACTCCTGGGAAGGCCTGCTGCTCTCTGACAGTCCTTAAACACAGAGATTCTGTTGGACAGAAATAAGCAGACACTTAAGAGTTGTCTATAGTCAACTCATGAAACACTATTTCCTTCCAGCTCCTGCCACAGCCATCAAGACAGTTAGACCACCTTGGGAGGGTTTCCTGTCACACACAGAGGAACCCATTCCAGAAGGGGCTCTGGAGAGGAGTCTTCTGCCTGCCTGGGAGGCTTCACTGACTGGGGCTGCCAAGGATCTGCAGCTGCTTGTTTGGAGCCGCCCTGGTCCAGAGTGGAGAAAGCAGAACTACCCCTGGGGAAGCGTGATAAAAACACGGAAATTGTAGGAA
This sequence comes from Myodes glareolus, assembly GCF_982192425.1. NCBI lineage: Eukaryota > Metazoa > Chordata > Mammalia > Rodentia > Cricetidae > Myodes > Myodes glareolus. The sequence continues at coordinate 45,094,380 of NC_142045.1, read as the reverse complement.
AATCACTAGCAGTTGTCTGGTTCTTTGTGTGTGTGTGTGTGTGTGTGTGTGTGTGTGTGTGTGTGTGTGTGTGTGTGAATAGGCTTTTGCTGAATGTTTTAGGTATCTGAGCACCACTGTGGAAGCTTTTGTTTGGTTTCCTCTCATTAAAAACAGCCCTGTTGAGAAGCCAGCTCTCCAGTGTATGGCTGTAATAGAAAAGACGCAGGAAGAAAATATACCAAAATTCTAAGCTAACATAAATTCTCCTCTGTCCTCTTCACAGTTCCCAGAAGAGACAGATCGTCAGGTTGATTTTTGTTTGGGGGTGGGGGAGGTGGTATCTTGTAATTAGCTGTCAAACACAATTACAATTAATTTTTGTTTAGAACCTAGAATACCATTAAAAGTTTTTTTTATTTATTTTACTTTATTTATTTTAGGGAATATGTTATTCCCAGTTAAAAGAAAAAAATGCCAAGCCCTCAATAGAATCTATGAAGGAACTTAAAGACAGGACAACATTTTGTGTTTTTAAATATTATTATTTTGTATTTCCAAGCATTCCTTTGGTAAAAGAAAAGCATTTGGGGAGGGAGGGCAGGTCTGACACACATCGTAAAAATCTGTTTTCTACAACTCAAGGGTTGTTTTGCTGTGACAGATGCGTGTTGTTGCATTTAAAGTAGAGCACAAGAATTAAAATGGAGTATAGGAATGCACTTGTTTCTGACAAGTGTTCTAATAACATTTTGAAAATTCCTTATGCCCAAATACAAAGTAATATTTGATTTGGCTTAGATATACATTCAGTCTGTTTGGGTTTCATAATCATTTGTCTAAATAATCCCATGGTTCACGACACCCTAGGAAATGCGCCCCTGCAGCCAGGATCCTTCCATTTGGAAAATGAGTGCAGAAGCAGGCAGGTCTCCTAGATTATAGATTTTCCGTGTCTTAGTCTCAAGTATTTTCATTTCCTGGGACTTGTGAGGCAATGGTGGCCTCAAATAACAAACTACCCTCTGCTAGAAACAAGCAAGGGGTGCATTCAGATCACACAGTGGGTGGGACACGTCCTGATTGTGCCCCCTCCTTTCCAAGTCTCTGATGTCCTCTGGGATTTCCTTTACCCCAGTATCACTCCCTCGCTCTTTCTGTGAATCTATATTCGAGGGTGGTGTGGTTATTATTTCAGAGACTCCCTTCCCTCTGGTTTTCTTGTTTCCTTTCTTGTTCTTCTGTTATTTTTTTCTTTTTGAGTTAGTAAAATGATTAAGCCAGAAAAAGACAGACTCCTTGTCTGCTGCTTCTAAGCGTGGGGCTGGACAGGAGCGATGCATGAAATTCATACATTTACGGAATATTTTCTTACCTCGTATCTACCAGAGTGTTGTAGAAATTGGCACTTTCATAGAGGAAAGTGCTTTAAATAATTCCAGTTTTGTTAAGCTGTTTGATGTGCTACTCACACCACACCTGCACCTATTAGAAACACTGAGAAAATTGCTATTTTTTTTTTAATTTCAAAAAACCCTGGAATATAAATGCCATTTAAAAATGTACTTAGAACCCTTCCCATCCAAGCTTCCTGAGAAAACCGCACCAAATGTAATTAACGTGGCTTTGGATGTGCAATCCCCCGACGTACCATTTCACAACTGCATATGGTTTTTCTAAAACATCAATTGCTTTCAGTTGTTGCTCTACACGGATGGAAATTTGTAACATCGCTTGCTGACTTTAGTGATGCTCAGCACCAGGATTCTTGCAGCAAAGGCTGCCTGTGTTTCGGTGCACAGCACAGCGCCTCTGCCTTCAGCCGCCCGGGGAGGGTGGCCATCTCTCAGCGCATTATTCAAGTCTCTCCCCTGTGGTTTTGATGATTCATCCGCCTCTTCCTGTCTCTAGATGGGGACCATATTTTGCCAAGAGTCCTGTTACACCCTCTCTTGTTAGAGCATTGCCCCCAGCAATGCTCCCTTTCCTGTTAACACCTGCACCAAGCTGTTGAGGAAAGAGTTTTCAAAGCAATCCTTTTTTTTTTTTTTTAAAAAAAAAAAAAAGATTCTGCCTCTTTAATGGAGGGAACATTTCTTCCAAATGTGAAGGGAATTGTTTAGAAGGCCAAATTACTCAGAGTTCCATCTAAATATTTCGTGTTACTTGTATTCATAAGGTCAGTTGCCATAGTGAGGCATTTTCGTGTGTACACCACACCAAACCCACCCTGGCTCGATACAATGTCCGCTATATTTTAAAGGCATGCTTCACAATACTCATGGGCCTCATAGTTGATTAATGGAATGGGAAGAAAAATCTAATAATATTTTGCTTATTGGTCCCAATATTTGTAGTTATTAGCTTATTATGAGTAATTTGATATTTGAGAATATTCAATAGTTTACATGGGCTGAATCCATTGATCCCTCCCTCCATCTGTCCATCTGTCCGTCTGTCCGTCCATCCATCCATTCATCCATCCATCCATCCATCGAGTCTACCCATTCATCCACCCTTATTCGCCCATCTATATCCCACACATCCACATTCCCATTCTTCTACCCATATACATATTCATCCATTCATGTAGTTCATCTGTTTGCCTATCCATCCACCCATCCATCTGTCCGCCTACCCATCTGTCCATTCATCCATACGTCCATCCACCTATCCACCTACCCGTCCATCCATCTGCCTGTCCGTCCATCCATCTGTCCATGTGTCCATCCATCTACCCATCTCCCCACCCCCCACCTATTCACCCCACCACGTTCCCTCCCCTCCTGCCGTATTCCCATGCATCTATGCCCAGCTGCTGATTTTTTTCCTATTCCATTGACCAACCCTCCCAATCAGCCTTGAACATCTATCCCATCTCTCTGTCTGTCCAGTATGTCTGTTGTCTGTCTCCTTTCTTGGATGCCCTAGAAGCATTTTGATGAAAACCCCATAAAAAAATTTAAGGAAACCAAAAATAACGATACTGATGATGATATAGGAAAAAAGATGCCCACTTCTGGGGCCAAACAAAATCAGTCCAAACACTTTGGAAACCAGTATGGACGCTCCCTCAAAGAGTTGAACCTTAAATGACATGTGATCCCTTTATACCACTTCTGGGTGCTTACCCAGAGAGCTCTAAGTCCATATGAAGCTGTGAGCTCTTCTGACAGGTGTGACTAGGGCACATCATAACCCCAGGATAGGAGAGTGGGGAGCACACTAGCCTTGGTTTGAGGATCTTTTTAAATGATTTTTGCCGACACCAAGTTTCTACCCTCTCAAACGTTGTCATCCCCAACTGTAAATCTCTGCTTCTCGGGACATGGTCTGCTTTTCTTTGCCTCTGGCGGCTCTTTGTGTACCTACTATGGCACAGCAGAAGTTGGGCCACCCTCTCTTTCCTTACCCAATCAGCAATTACAGAAACAGAGATCCCACCAGCCCCTGCTATAGGAGCACACAGACATCACTGAACCAATAGGAAAGGGAAAGGAAGGGGATCACCACGTAGGACACACCACGTAGGACACCCCAAATCCACATAAAATCCAAACCCTCCTTTGTATGGCTGGGCTCCCAGCTCTTCCCGAGATACCTGGCACACTTATCAATAAACGTTCGCTTTGCCATTCTTTTAACTCTTTAACTGACAATGGACCCACATATGCGCCGGTTTAAAAAAAAATGTATCGCAAGTGTCGTAGCATCCATGTTTACTGCATCTCTGTCCACAAGATCACGGATGCTGAGGCAAACTGTTCCTCTCCGATGCAGCTCCAGGATCAAGCGTCGAAGGAAAGGCCGTGAATGCTCACGACTCCCTTACCCTCCACTTGAGGTTCCAAGCAAGACTTCTCTCAGATTTCTCCCGTCCCTCTCGTTTCCACTCTGAGCAATGGGGCAACACAGTCAACAGCGGGCAGGCCGGATGTTTAGAATGTTCTCACCTTTCATCATGCACGCCCCGACTGGACACAAGCTGATGTAGGAAAACTAGAAGACAACGGGAGCATTTGAGTTTGTCCTGGAAAGTCTGAACTTGGCCATTCACACTTGGGAGCTCAGTAATTTTATTAAGTACACGACGTTGACCTCTTTGCATCCAGTCACGGCAAGCTTAGTTGACTGGAAGCCCCAAGTGTCATGTGGAAAGTAATCTAATTTACATTGAGCATGACTGATATTTCAGATCAACTCTGAGGAGTTTTTTCGCATGGTTCCCTACCTAGCTCTCAGTGGTGTTGAGGTCCCTTTGGCAGTTATACCGATGTACACTGGACTCCACTGACGGTGGAGGAATCCAAACTGAGCCTGGACCTTTCCTGCTCGAGCCACAGACACACTGCCATTCCTCAAGGTGCTTTGCTCTCCTCCCACGCTCTTGCTCTTTCTCCGTGTTATTTTTTTCCATGTAAAATTATCTCCTCTTATCCACAGGGCTCTCTAGTGGCTATCTAAACCTCTGGGGGATGCTCGGAACTACAGATGGTGCAGAAATTCACTATGTTGTGTTCTGTCACAAACACACATGTATAATATTGCTCAATTTGTAAATTAGACCCAGTAGAAAGTAGCAACAGTAAAGAACGGGCCAATGTCAACAATATTTCTCTCTCTCTCTCTCTCTCTCTCTCTCTCTCTGCATTTTTCTCTTAAAGCACTTTTTTGCATTAATATTTATAAACTACAACTGAGTACCAGCACTTGAGACCACAGGAAGCAAGGCCTCAGATAAGGGGTCCTGCTGGATCCATGCTTAATTCTTCTGTTTATGAGTCTCTGATCTGTTTCGTTTCCTGCTACAGGCCTGGATCTCGGTCCTCAGCCTCTACTTAACATCCCTTCTTTAACCCTCAGCTCTCACTAGGATACATCTCCAATCACAGAAGCAATGACAGCTGTCAGAAAGCTCCTCTAGGGTGCATGCTTCGTGTTCCATGGGGAAATCATTTTGCAGCCATTTGTAATGTATCTTACATATGTTTCTAAATGGAAAACTGCAGGTATCCTTTTTTAGACAGGATTTCTTTCAGAAATGATTTATGGAATGGGGAGTTGTTCTTGCCATAGGGTCTCACATTGTATCACTATACATTGTGACCTGTCACTAGGTAGTTCAGACCAGCCTTGAACTAGTGGTAATCCTCCTGCCTCAGCTTCTTGAGTTCTGGGTATTGAGATACAAATCACCGTACGCAACTTTGGTCACAGTGTTTTATTTTCACGTGCCCTAGGTTTTATGACTATATTCTTGAAGAGTATGTAGTCTTCAAACTTTGTTGCCCAGGGGTTGCTAACTCATTCTTTTGGGTTCCAATTACGCATCTTAACAATGGGAAATAACTTCTTTATTCTTGATGATGGGTCTTGACCTTGGATTCTACTTAATCTGATTTAATATCACCTCTTAAAGCCTGTATGTTTCATCTTGTTAATATACTATTATACATTTTTTTTGTAACATGCCAAATTTCGTGTGGTTTAAGAGTGACCTGACCAAAGTGATGAGGGAATGAAATGACAGACACACATTAAAGAAAGAAAGGAAGGAAGGAAGGAAGGAAGAAAGGGAGGGAGGAAGGAAGGGAGAGAGAGAGGGAGGGAGGGAGGGAGGGAGGGAAGAAGGGAGGAAGAAAGAAAGAAAGAAAGAAAGAAAGAAAGAAAGAAAGAAAGAAAGAAAGAAGCTGGGATTTGTGGGTTGCGCTGCCTGCTCCAGACAGAGAGCACCAAGAAAACAAGGGAACCTAGAAACTCAGTGCGTTTATTTTATACATTTGAAATCAAGGTTTGTGGTGTGCAGCCATTCAAGGAGGTCTTAGCTGGTCTTACTGGGAGGCCTCTGAAGGGAGGAGTCTCAGGTTGCAGCTATCTGGGAGGAAGAGACTGCAGTTGCTAATTTTTGCACATACTGGTCAATCGTTGGCAAACTCTTTTACCTGAACCAAAGGAAGGCTTTGCCAGTCCCCAAGCCTGATGCAGGGGAGGCTTTGCTGTGCTCATGGTCCTGAGGCACTGGGGTCCTTGGCATGGCCTTACTCATGGCAACAATACACTCAGTCAGGACTTCTGACACATAGCTAGCTATATATTTTGAAATAAGAGTTGTTGATAGATTTTATTATAAATACTGAACTGAGCTTTTTGCCTTAAGAATGATATTTATAACATGCCATACTCCCTATCTACGTCTGGCTTTGGATCTGGCTCCTCCTCCCAGAATCTTGCCAATGCTCAGTTTCTGTGCATCCTTGCAGACTTAAGTGAAGGCATTGTGTGCAGTGGGATGCGAACATGTGAGTGTGCACAATCAATCCTCTTGCGCCTTGTTTATTATTAACCTTTGTCTCTATGGATTGGTACTTTTGCTTATCAGCATACTGTTTTCTTCATTCTTTTTAAATGACTACTACTTAGGACACTATTTTACATGCAGGTGCAATTCATTTCAGTCTTATTAATGCATGTTTAGGTTCTTGACAATCTTTTGACTTAACAACAATTGCTTTGAGTAACCTTCTACACAATTCATTTCCAACATGGCTAACACACCTATAAATTCTAGAACTGGAATTATAGCATTGAGGGCACTTGAAATTTCCTGTTTGGAGAATGTATTATTTTCAAACCTTGAGTATGTAATAAACTACACATTGTGAGATTTAAAGGGAGCAACAGAAGAGGCAGGTCTTTCCCCTCCCTATCCCCCAACATATAACATTGTCCCTTCCAGAGTCTCCACGTTACTTTACACGGCAGAAGGAAGCCACATGGACTTGGCATGTGCAAGGAGGTTAAGGTCTGTTGAGGTTGCGGGGTGGAGGCCGAGAGATGGCCATGGGCTACGTGCATGCATCCTTGCAATCTTGCAAGTCCTTTGTTAGAGAGCATTTCATAGCTGTACTTAGAAAGGTGTAAATACAAGGCAGGTTCAAAGATATGGCATGCTCTGACTTTGAAGGATCAAGGGATCCCATGCCACTAGGCATTGGATATGGCAAAGTCCTGAGGGAGACACACAGCCTTCCTGATGCCTTGACTTTGGTTACATGTTACCCTGGTCAGACCTCACAATGTGAGATAACAAGCATCTTGTTCTAACCCCTAAATGCATGGCCATGGAGTCTAGGCTGTGCTCTGCTCAAACTCCATTCTGTGTCAAAGGTTCTTCAGACTTTGTCTTGCCTCAGTGATTCCATTTAATAAATGATATTGGACTCCATTATGAAGGCAGATGCAGAGACACCACTGCCTGTCCGTTACCACCTAGTAGGCACAGACAAGTCAAGAACTTACTTCTGAAAGTACAGAGTCCTCTAAACTATTCAACATATCAGGAACATGTGTGTGCATGGGTGTATTAACCCCACCCTGGTGCCTATCTTTCCTTTTCTGTTTGACTTGCCATAATGTTTAACATGCCAATCTAATTACAGCCATCTTACTAAGATCTGGCAATTATGTGATTCCTAGTTCTGGGTTTTGATGATTGACTTGATTATATAGTATTAATTTTCTAGCACACATAGCTATTTTAGTGAAAAGCTGGGGGGGTATTTCATTAGAACTAGGAAACTAAATTCCATATTAAGTTTATAGTTAGTGGGTCGGAGAGATGGATCAGAGGTTAAGAGCATTTTCTGCTTTTGCAGAGGGCCTAGGCTTGGTTCTAAGCACCCACAGTTTGACTCATAACGGAATGAAAATGAGGGCATGACCACTCTTATGTGTGGTTCAGGAGAGGGATTTTATTTTAGATATGAGGAGAGAACAGTCAGAGGCATCTGGAAGAGCCCAGATGGAACAAACATGGCCATCAGAATAGACTGTGCCATGAGAGGAGAGAGATGAGGATGGGAAGACAGAGGGGAGCAAGTGAGGGGACCAGGAGAGGGAAAAGAACTAAGGGAATGAGGAGCAAGAAGAGACAAGAGAACAGAGAAGAACCAAGAAAATGTTTGGCCAAAATGGCAGGAATATGTATGTGTGTGTGTATTCATATAAATATATATATATATGAAGCTGGGAAAAGCAAAGTGGAGCTCAGGGGTTGGAGAGGTTTAGGGTAGGGGCAGGGGTGGGGTGGAGTGCTGAGAGGAACCCAGACTCTGAAATGCATACTTGCAATGCTTAGAGAGCCTGGCAAGCAACCAGAGTCTGCTTTGAGATGCTAACAGACACCACCACCATTTCTCCTGAGCTTCTTTGGGACCTAACAACAGCCACTTGTAACTCTAATTCCAGATGATCTGACACCCTCTTCCGGCCTCTGCGGGCACTGTATGCATGGGGTGCATATACGTACACATAGACCAAACATTCCTACACATGAAATAAAACAAATGGAGATCTAAAAAAATATAATTAGTCTCCTATGTGTTTTTAATTCATAAAACCTAATGCTTCCTTTCTCTGACCTCACTCCAGCTTCACACCTGCAAAAGCATGTCTCTAGTGTTAGGAGAGACAGCACAGACAGATGCGGCCCTGATGTCTACTCAAATTTGGATCTTATCGATGCCCCACACAAGAGTAATGACAAATGGCACAGCCGTGATGTGTGATAGCATCATGGGGGTGGGAAAAGCGCTAGCTCTCTGCTTATGTAAGCCGGGGTCAGCACAGTTCAAAAGAGGCACCCAGAGAGCCCTAAGCTAATTTAATATGGAAGATATTAGAAGCTAGAGCTATGGATTGTCTAATATTTATTCCTGGGGATCATGACATGTTCTGCAGGAAGCTGAGTGGTGGAGGCTGCGCTTATGATTAAAGCTGATACTCACTCCTTAACTTACCGAGCTGGGGATCCGGAATTCAAGTACACGAGTAATGAGCGGACAGGACAGCTCGGGGCTCAGGCGTCCTTTACTAAAGAGCTGAAGCCCCCGGGCTTAAAGAGCTTCACAATTGGGACCACCCTGAGGAAGCGCAGGGAGCACAGAGTCTCGGGACTTCATTTGTGAGCTGCATAGAAGTGGGGGACACATCCTCATCTCTTATCTTTTTCCTTCATCCACTATTCAGCCCTCTCAGCCAGGTCACTCAAAATTCAACCTTGCCTAAAACACTGGAAATCCTGCAGGTCAGCCCAGCTCCCAAGTCCTCACTTGAACTTCAAGTTGTCATGTACAGTGGAAAGTTAATTCTAAATGATTTCCATCTTAATAAGTTTAAAAATCGCCAGAGGAAGCCTAATGGTCATGTTTGATTAGTAATAGAGATTTGCTGAGGGGAAGACATGAAAGCCGGGCACACCCAGCTTGGCTCTGCTCTTATCCGTTTTGTCTAAGGAGAACAGCATTGTAGAAGTCATAACTCTGCTACTTGGGTCCATTGACACGGATGTGGACAGCACTGAATGACCAAAAGAAAGAGTTCTTCCAACACCCCAGGACTACAGCAAGACAAAGTCCGAGCCTGCTCTTCTCACAGTTTTAAAAATCATGTCTTCTGAAATCCATGCTGACAAGCTTGTGTTGAGGTGGCGTGTCTCCTGCTGTGGGCCGCACGCTTGCTGGGTGTGCCGCCTTGACCTCTTGGCTGGCTTCTATTCTCAGCAGTGTACCTGGTGCAACAAAGACTGAACAGACATTTCAGTGGAAAACCGAGAAACACAGGAGTTTATCAGCTGCCGCTGTACATCACAGAAGGGGCTTAAGTACAAACTGACATTTATTGGCTCATATAAACGGAGCATTCTGGGGTATGTCTCCTTCTCCTGGTAACATAAATGCCTTCCCGTGAGGTCAGTGCAAGCCCTCAGGAGAGCAATGCCTTGTTTCCTCCACAGCGCAATCTGGAATTTCATCTCCTCATCCTGCTCATCCTGGATTGGTTTAACTTGGTTTGGGAATGCCTGTTTTAACCTAAAACTTCAGTGTATAGGTACACACTGGGATGCCTTGGGTTAGACCTCTGAATCCTGTTAGCTTTAGGTGCGGTGGGGCCAGGGTACTCAGGACACAACTGAATCCCCTACCTATGTCTCAGCAGCTTAATTCTGCTGACATAATAGCAGAATTCTGATTCCTTCTTTTTTTTTTTTTTTGGACCATGTTCTGTGCAAAGAGTGGAAAGCGGTGTCCTGAACAAAATTTGTCACTGGAAAGAGATTGCATTTCCAGTAGCCACCCTTGAGTTTGGGTGGGTTGGCCATGTGAATTCTGTGAGTGCAGCATGGTGGCAGGGTGTTGTTCCTTTGGGACACCTCTAGGAGGTTTTCAGCAGAACAAGGGAACTTAGAACAAATGGCTGTGGTGTGCAGGACAGAGACCTTGTGCCCCGGAAAGAAAACATCATGTCGTCACAGCATTCAGTTGTTTCTTTGCCTACATCGACGAAGGATTTGTGAGAAAACTACCTTCTCTTCGAAGTTTACTCTTAAACCAGGTGACTCGCCATTAGAAATCCAGTTGTGAACTTTATTCCCATAAGTAAGGAATATACTCCAGTTAATAAGAACAAGAGGACAGGGCAGAGGGGTTAGGACGGAATTCCTCAACAGCAGGCCAGCTCACATGCAGCCCCTCTGGCAAGGTAACCGAGTCCCATGCCACCTTCATTTATAGAGCTGGGACTGGCTGTTAGTGGGTCTGGGGGAATCACATAGAAGCGGGTTTCCCAGGACCAGTGAATGGAAGATTGAAGAGTTAGTTATTCCTCCTGCCTGAAGAGGCCCTTCCATCTGGTGAGGGGAGCTGTCGCTGATAAAGGAACAGCCGAGTGAAGGTGACAACGAATGGCAAACACACCTGGGAGGACCCAGGATGGGCTCGGCAAATGGGCCATAAAGCAGAGTTTGTGGGACAGTAAAACTGCCTCTCCAGGGCCATGACCTTTCCCTAAGCATTTGCTTGGCGACAGGGTCTACGAAGAAACGCAGGCTGTGTGCTTTTATTAGCCTGCGGACGCCAGGCTTATACCATGTCTCTACAACAGCATTGACCGACGACGTTCTCACGGCTCTCCCTTTATATAAGCATCTTCTCTGACCAAAATCAGACACCTTCTCTTTCCACCATCGTGACGGCTGCCGACAGGTGGTCACCGGTAATTTTCCGAGAGCCCCGCCCGACTGAGCTTCTGTGGTGGCCCAGCGTTCCCTCCCTGAATAGAAATCCTGCCACCACCACTTCAGAGTCCTGCAGCTACAGAGCCGATGGCATCCCAGCAGCCTGGTGTTTGCAGTCATTACCAACATAATGAGCCCTGGGGCGGGGGTTGTTAAATAAGCCCTGATATTTATAAAGACTGTCTGAACCTCCTTGATCTGGAAACAATGAAGTTTGTGAGCATCTTTAAGACGTCTGAGAGTTTTGTAGCCTTGGATTTTTCCAGAAGACCGTGGGACCACACTTGTTACTAACCTGTGACGGGGTCCAGAGGGTGACCATCACACTGTGGTGAACTCTTTGCCTTGGTCCTCAAAGGGTGTCTGTGGTTCGTGTTGAGTTACGACTGTGGCTGGGTGGGGACTTTTCTAATCTAACCCTCCATTAGCAACACCATGCTAACTGCCTGTGCTGCACACTCAGGCTCTTTGCGCTGGGATAGAATAACAGCTTAGTGCTGGCTCATGTTGGGCCTATGGAAGCCTTTGGGACCAAGATGAGAAAAATCTTCCCTTCTGAGGCCTGGGAAGATGGTTCAGTGAGAGGACCAGAGTTCAAAATTCAGAACACTTGTAAAAAAAGGAAAATTATTGTGTTGTATACCTTCAATCCAGGGCCAGGGGTCGGGCGGTCCTCCTGAACTGGAGAGAGGTCTAGGTCAGTCATTCACCTTCTCTCAAGAAACATGGGTGGAGCAACTGAGGAAGATTATCCCATGCCAACCTCTAGTAGCCACATGTGCTCACGCACGTGTGCACACACATAAAGTTGACTAAGGGGCTGGAGAGACGGTGAGAGGGTTTGCTGCTCTGCCAGAGGGCTCGCATTTGGTTCACGGCTGCTTGTAATTCCAGTTCCAGGAGAAGATCTGAGGCTCCTTTCTAGTCTCCGCGGGTCCACGGGTACCGTCTCTCTCTCTCTCTCTCTCTCTCTCTCTCTCTCTTTCACACACATACACACACACACACACACACACACACAAACATACAAACACACACATAGACACACAGCACACACAACACACACAACACGCACACGCACACACACGCACACACACACGACATACATAAATACACATACATACAAACATACGTACAAACGCACGTACTTACAAATATACACATAAACAGACACACAGCACACAAACATACCCACACAACATGCACACACAAACATGCCCTCACACACAACATCAAATCTAAAATTATTTAAAATTAATTTAAAAGAAGAAAAAAAAGTCTCTTCTGCGAAACCACCTTCCAGCCAGTACCTACCAAGAAGCAGAGTGTGGGTATCTGGTAGCAGGGGCAGTGTCTACCATACCTTAGCGTGGCATGGAAGTCTGAAGCCCTGGTCCTCATGGCATGTACACTTGACGGCTACTCTGAGGACAGCTATGACGATGGATCGGGCAGCAACACCAGCCCTTCTGGACTGGCTGAGCCTTGACTTCTCTTCTAATGCTCTCTTCCTACAGAGTTTTAGGAGCAGCAGGGAGAAGATGCTCAGGTCTTTAGCTGTCTGCTGGGTCTAACTTCACCAGCACCTCTGAGAGCATCACACCCTCAGAGAGGGCCAGAGTGATGGAGCAACGATGCTCTGGCCCACCTGTGTGGATGACCTGTATGTGGGGAGGGTGCCTTCCTTCTCTGGTGCCCCTGAAGCCTTCCTGGATTCCAACTAGTTGCTGTGGGCTGCAGATTCATGCTGAGTACTCTCCTAAACAAAGCTAGAGTTATAAATCTTGAAAGCTGAAAATGCCTCTGGAAGGAGGTTTGGGTTTTCTGTAGGTCATATGATTTTTCTTAACCCACGCACAAGGCCGCCTCGATGGAGCCCTGAGCAGAGCCCCTGCGAACTGTCAGCTCAATGAACCCTTGCCACCATCAGGTGAGGGGCACAACCATAGGTCAGTTGACTAACGTAGACTAGCCTAACCATGAAACTATCGTACCGTCCCCTAAAAAGTGGACTCATCTGGCCCAGTTCTGACCAACATTTCCCATGCCTCTGAGATGGCTCTCTCATCATTAAGAATCTCCCAGCCCTAACCGTCACCAAATTCTCTCAAAGATGTCAGGATCCCAGAGTTTGACCTGCTGGTGTGCTGTCAGGTCCATGAGGTACAGTTTGGTGCAAACTTTACTCCTCAGAAAATAGAAAATTGGAGTTATGATAGCAGTTTCTTAAAGAGGCCGAGGAAGAAGAATCAGTAAAGGTGGTGAACATCCTTGCAGGGAACCTAATGGCTGCAATTCAGATTGTGAGGTGCCATGATTCCTTGGAAGTCTCCCATAGATGACTCTGAGCCTTGACTTGTAATTTTGAGAGACTTCAGAGGTGGATCCTAGTTACTGAGAGCCACACCTGGCCTAGAACATGAGACAAGCAAGCATTCAAGTTCAGCTGGTTGCTAGGATTTTGAGTTTTCTGTTTGCAGAAATAAAGAGGTCAGGTGATAAAGGAACAGAGTCTACAGTCAAGGGTTCCACCTCAGCCTTGGGAAGAGTCTTGAAGGAAGCCACCTAGAACCTTCTACAAATTAGCTTTAAGAAAAATTGATTGAATACTTCTGGACTTAATAACTTAAATGCCACATAGAGGCATTTATTATTATTAGAGTAGCCATTAAGATTTAGAAGAAAATTCAACTTAGGGATGAAAAAAAATTGAAATGTCAAGAATGAACACAAAAGGAAACGGACAAAACTAAGAACCAGGAAAAGACAACATGCATGCAAGTAGTACAAGGGACATAGCAGAATTTAATGTACAATGTATAGATAATTGTTCTGAACACAGGTAAATTTTATGGTATTCAAAGAGGAAGATAAGCTGAAATATAGAAACCAATGCCTTATTAATGATGTAAATATAAAGGAAGGCTCAAAACATTAAAGATTTTTATACTTTGCTGGGGCTGCATTCGCTGACAAGGCTTGGTGAATGCAGAGATGTGCCTGGGTCCAGAACCGCCCAGACATCTTGATTTTATTAATTTACTCCGCTCCTCACAGCTGTGACGAATAGAGATGCCTCTGTGAATGAAGCAGATAATTTTCCGGTCAGCAAAGGAAGAGTGCTTTGTGCTTTGTCTAGGAAAGCTTTTGCTACGAACTCTGCTTTTCTGGCCCGAGTGGCCTGCGATAGTAACAATAGGGAGACAAGTGACAGGGGCCGCTCATGATTGGGCTGGACCTCAGCTAGCGTGATCAAGTCTGTATCAGTCTCTGCAAGCAGGTTCAGCCTTGGCTTGAATTCACTGATGAACTGAGAATCCCACCAAGTGACATCAAGTGATTCAACAGAAGTGGAAGATTTTTCAGCCCTGAGTGGTTTTCACAGTCTGGTTGGAGAGAAATAAGGACACTCGTATATTTTGAAAATAGTACCTAATGGACAGACAGTTAGGGACACAAGTAGGACACACAGACAGAACGAGGGTGCTTTGTGGAGTTGCTAGCGGTGTTAAATATCCCCAAGTCCCACAGGCTACAGGTGGGGCCTCAAGCCTATGACTCTAGCGGGAGCTGACAAAGCATATGTATGTTTGCTTTATGTGACATGGGGACCTGATATTGCCATCAACCGAGTTCACGTCTGAGGGCCTTATAATTAAGCTAAAAAAATTATGGAGTTGGGGAGATGGCTTAGTCAGTTAAATGCTCTCCATACAAACACGGAAGATCTGAGTTCTGTCCCAAGCACCCTCATTTAGAAAGCTGTGTGTGATGGAGGACTGCCTCAGTTCCAGTACTGGGAAGATGGAGAACCCCCACAATCCCAGTGTTGGGAGGATGGAGGACTCCCTCAATCGCAGTGCTGGGAAGATGGAGGAGTCCCATAATTTCAGTACTGGGAAGATGGAGGACTCCCATAATTTCAGTGCTGGGAAGATGGAGGACTCTCATAATCCCAGAGCTGAGAAGATGATGGACTCCCACAGTCCCAGTACTGGGAAGATGGAGGACTCCCTCAATCCCAGTACTGGGAAGATGGAGACAGAAGGACCCCTGGGTCCCCGGCCAGCTAGCCTTGCTGAATTGTAAACTTCTGTTTCAGTGAGAATACCTTGTCTCAAAAAAATGAGGCGGGTAGCAATTTAGAAAGATAATCCTGACCTCTAACCTTCACATGGACATTCCCACATACACAAATATGTATGTACACATTATACATAAAAATTCTCATAACAGCTTAACTAAGTTCATGATTTTGTGTTGCATGCATGCACAGTTATCCTGAGTCATATGTGGCGTGTAGGCTGCAGGTTGAGAACCCATAAGGGAATTTCCCTGGAGACAGAAATGGACAGATCTGAGCGATACTCACGTAGTATATTAAAAAGACGTGGAGAGAGGAATATCTTGGTTGTCATAGAGGGTAAATGGGTCTGCAGACCTTCCAGGGAGAAGGACTTTTCTTTGTTCTATTGGATGTAGATCGCCCTTGTCAAAGCTTTAGTCAAAGGGGCAGCAATGGATTAAGGCTACAGCACTGTCTGCATGCTGGGGAAATCTTCTACCGAGCTGACATCATAGTATGAGCCACCAGCTGGCCTGTGAGAAGTGGAGGGGTACGGAGGAGAAACACCTCCCTGCCCTCCTCCCACCCCCTCACCAACTCACTTGTGCCCTGGAATCTAGCCCTTTTCATATATTCTTAGTTGATGTTTAATAAATCAAAGGTAAACATCAAGGATTGGAAATGTGGGAAATGCTTCACGATATGAGCGCCATATATGCCAAACCCTTAGATGAGAATGTCACTGTTGCAAAGCTTTGGCGTGGGGATCCTTGAGATCCAAGACCTGTTCCTCTCCATTAAAACATCTGCTTATAAATTTCTGCATTGTAATACAATGTCTTGTTGCAATAGAAACACCTGCAGACAAAGCGGTGTTTCATGTAATTCAGAGCGTGAAACAGCTTTGGGCTCATGTTGGCGGTCGACTCAATTTTGGACCCACACACAGCCAAGAGAGAGCCCCGCCTCTGGAGCAGACTCCGTGCGGTGAGTCCGCTTCAGCATCTCTGGGACTATTGAGTGGTTTATAGTCAGATGACAGAGAGTTAAGCAGGAGACAATATCAGACACAGAGGTGAGAGCTGATCTTAAAAGAAGTGGTGATGGCTTTTGTGGGAAGTACCATTATCACCATGGCGCACACAAGGCTAAGACGTCATCGGATCTCCACTTCTTTAGTGCTGTGTGGATTTCCTGGCCCTTGAAAGGGTGAGTTTACCAGGCCTCAGATTTGGTCAACTTCACGAAAGTCCTATAACCTGGAGTTGGACCTGCTAGACTTTCTCATTCTGTTAAAATCTAGTTTACGAACCTGTCACAGGTATTGCATTCTTTTGAGAAAAATGGTGGTAAGAATTATTTTGATTATACTGGTGTTAAAATTGCTCAAAAAGAAAAGATACACTCAGTGTCTAGTAAGCTCCCAGTCACAGAGCCATTGGGTTAGGGCTGTGTATTTCACTAGGCTGTGTGTGCTTCTGTTAAGAGGCTGAGAGACGGAGCCTTCAAATGAGAACAGGAGTGAATTCACATCTGTTTTGTCCACATTTTCTGTGCGAAACCGGTTTCCTGTTCAGAACATCCTTTCAAAACCAGGTGGTATCTGATGACTGTTTCCTCAGCACAGACATTGCTACATCCGATATTCCTTAGAAAATGCTTAATGAAGCACACTGTGGCTGTGGTTTAGAGTAAAGTGCTGGCCTAATGAAGGAACAGAGCTGGAGGCTGCACACACACACCTGCACGCGCACGCAGACACACATACACTCGCACGTGTGTGCACGTACACACACACACACACACACATACACACACACACACTCAATATGAGGGGTTTACTTCATTTGATCCGGGTAGTCCAGTAATAGTAGTATACTGAGAACCCAGTAGTGTCTCAGTATACAATTCTCAGCAGTACCAATCTAGCACTGAAGGCCAGGAGGATTCTGGGAGAGCTGCAGGTCTTCAATCTTCATTGAAACCTGAAGAAGTTGGTTCTACTATCTGAAAGGAATGCAGCAGCTGCAGGATAGATGGACTTGCCAGTGAGATCAAGGGCAAGGATTTCCTTTTATCTGGGTGGCCACCAGAAACCGCCACCCACATTCTGTGTGGACCATCCTGCTTAAAATAATGTGAACAGAAAATTCCCTCACAGGACCCCCACGGGCTTCTACTCTAGTTGGTTCCAGATCCAGTCAAGTCAAGAACAAAGATTAACTATCTTACTTAGCAAGCCCAAGGCCCTCATTTCCACCTCCAGTGCAACGAAAACCTAAAACTGCAAAGCAATTTTATTAGAATTATCAGGGATACTTCATCTGAAACAAAAAGAATGTTTTATTTATAAAATGAATTATCTGTTCTGACTAGAGGGCTCCATCTCTAGAGATGACATGTTGGTAGTTCCTCCTTTCCCTTTCCACGATGTCTCTGTCCTCACCACCACTGAATAGGAGATGGTAATGAAAAGTTTATGGGGTGGAAAATGAATAAGTGATAATTATAATTATCCTAGCCCAGGTAAATAGAGAACACACACGCATATCATAAAATGCACCACTTGTGTAATGAGGTCTAAGATACTTAACATTGAGCTCAAGATTTCTTCAGTTAATATTAAAGCTTACTGTCTGGCCGTATATTCTTTCTCAGTTGTAAATGCAATTAACACAGTAAGACACTGTCACATGAGGCAGAAACTGCAGAGGAATGTTTAAACTTGGGCGTCAGAGAGCAGAGAGTAAGGCAAGCCCCAGTGACATCCAATGGTTTTGTGTTGGAATATACCCTCATGGTGACATCTGAGTAGAATTATATGTGGAGAGGTGCATGCCTTAATTAATTAATTTCATGTATTTGTGTATGCCTGAGTATGTGTGTGCATGCACATGTGTGTGTATGTGTGTGTGTGCCTGTACATGCTTGTGCATATTCATGTGTATGAAGGCTGTGTGCCCACATGTTATAGCATGCCTGTGGAGATTAGATGACAAGGTTGGATATAGGTTCCCAATTTTCATGGTTTTGTCACTCACCTTTAGCTGGTCTGTAAGATTCTCCTGTCTCTGCCTACCACCTCATTACAGGAGTTCTGGGATTACAGATGCACAAGTCATGCTCTGTCCGGCTTTATGTGGGTCCTGGGGATTGCACTCAGGTCCTCATACTTGTATGACAATTACTTTAACCATGGAGCTGTAGTGTGGAGCTGTGGGCAGGCCTGCTTTTTGTCCTGCCCGGCTCCCACACAGCTAGCTTAGCCCTGGAAATAACAACACACAAATTGTATTTTTTAAACACTGCTTGGCCCATTAGTTTCAGCCTCTTATTGGTTAACTCTCACATTTTGATTAACCCATTTCTAATGATCTGTGTAGCACCACGAGGTGGTGGCTTACCAGAAGGATTCTAACCTGCGGCTGTCTCGGAGAAGAGAGTCATGGCGTCTGCCTCACTGCCTTCTTCCCAGCATTCTGTTCTGTTTACTCCACCTACCTAGTTTTCTGTCCTATCAAAGGGCCAAGGCAGTTTCTTTATTAACCAATGAAAGTAACAAAATAGACAGATGACCTTCCTCCATCATGGAGCTGTCTTCCCAACTCCTGAGTTATTCATTTTATTGACCATATAGGAATGTTTTTTTTTTCTCTGTTAACTTGACACAAGCTAGAGTTACCTGAGAAGAGGAAGCTGAATTGAGAAAATACTTTCGTCAAATTGCCTGTGGATCATTTTCTTGATTTATGATTGATATGAGAGGTCTCAGCCCAATTGTGGGTGATGCCATCCCTGGGCAGGTGGTTCTGGGAGGAGTAAGAAAGCAGGCTGAGCAAGCCAGGAGGCACTACTCCTCCATGACTGTAGGCGGAGGCTGCTCGTTCATCACACAGAAACTGTATTCATTACAACACTCTTGGCCTATTAGCTCAGGCTTCTTATTAGCTAACTCTTACATCTTAAATTAACCCATTCCTACTATTTTATATTTTAACACAAGGCTCATGGTTTACCGGTGAGGTTTCAGGGTGGCTTTCTCCTTCGGTGGCTATGTGGCATTGCCCTGAGTCCGTCTTCTTTTCTCCTTTGTCTCTGCTTGAAATTCCTGCCCTGCTCTGTTCCACACTGCCATAGGCCCAAAGCAGCTTCTCTATTAACCAATGGTAATAAAATATATTCACGGCGTACAGAGGGGAATCCCACATCACATGGCCTCAGCACCAGCTCCTGCCTCCAGTTTCCTGCCCTGGCTTCCGTAGGTAATGGGGTATAAGCTGTAAGACAAACAAACCTTAGCTCCCCAGTTGTTTTTGGTCACGGTGTTTATTGCAGCGATACAAACCCTAACAGGGACAAATGGTATTAAAAGTGAAAAGCACCCAATGCTACACTAACAACTTAAAAATATTGGACAAACTTTTCAGTGTAGTTTCCCATCCCTGAGTGCTGCTAAACCCCAAGCACTCTCCTTGCTCATAAAATCAGAAGACCTGTACTAACTCATTTCCAGTTGGGTGCCTGGGTGTATTATGACAGCTGTGTAGGCACTCACTGGAGGAATTTCTACAGCCCATTTTTCATTTTAAAGCATTTATTTGAAAACAATTTAGAAGGTATGGTCATTTTTATTCATGTACTTTGAAGCAATTCTAACATCAAGAGGAGGGAGATGCCATGATTTTCATTAAATTTTTGGAACCATTCAGATAGAGTATTGATATGGAAATCTAAGTGTGCTCCCAGCAGCTCCCTGTGTCAGACACGAAGCTGGTGTACCATGGGCCTTGCTCAATCTGTTCTGATGCTTGTTACTCTTAAAACTGAGTTTCTCCAACTATCAGGACAGCATAGACTATATAATATGTAACTTTTTTCCAACGGTTAACTAGCCAAGCATTGAATATGGGTTCCAGCAATACTACAGTGCTTGCCTTACCTTGAAGCAGGCTCTACAATTTTAGAGCTGTATTTTTTTATAAAAATCGGCATGAAGACTGGTCCCCTAGCCAAGGGTCAATTATATATGAGTTCTAGTTGTTCTGAACTACGGGGAAGGGTCTGCAATTTCAGGAATGTCACTCTGTCAAAAGAACATTCCATGATATCAGTGTATCACATATTCCTTCACTGAAAAAAAAAGTCACACATACACATTAAATAAAGTCTGCTTTGAATTTTATTGTTTATGTGACTTGGAGGTAAGTAATGAATGCCTTGTCTATTGTTATGATTACTGTGTGCCCAGCAGTGTTTCATGTATGTTCATTTAATCTACAACATGTAAGGAGAATGTTGTTACTACAGCTGGACATGTGAAGGGTTTGGCCACCTCTTTGGACATGGCTGCTGAACTCCGGGGTACTTACTGCTACTGAGCCAGCAGTGGTAGAAGCCGAGGCACCCAAGTTCACACCTTGTTTGATGGTTTCACATATTCAAGCAACCCTCTAAGAACTCTAAGAAGAGTGTCCTGAGCCAAATGGGGGGAAATGAGCTGAAGTAACACTTCCTGCAGAGACTACATGTGACTCAGTTTACCACCCACCTCAGCTCAGGGCCCTAGGATTTCATGATTCCCTTGGCTGTAGATGCTTCTCCTACAAGAACGATTTCAAATCACATCAGTGGGTCTCATGCAACCCTCCTTCCCTTGGCTGTTCATGCCCAGGGAATACAATATTTATTAAAGCCATCCATGCCCTCGGGTGTGTGGATGTACGTTCTGGGTCTTCTGAAGGAAGTTTCTGTCTATGGGGAAGGGAGGGTAACGGAACTCTGTCTATGCTGATTACAATTTAGACATAAGAACATCTGTTGAGCTGAGAATACCAGCTGTAGGCTGTGGTGCTGGCCCGGAAATGAAGAAAACTGGTGTGCACAGGTCTCCTGCAAAGGATTTTGGAAAGACTAAATATTGCTACCCACACTGACATTTGACCTTCACAGAGTGCTTGAATAAAATGTACTTATTAAAGATACCTTCCTTTCATCTCTTCTATTTGTACAATTTACCAATTTTTAATTTTTAAATTACATATTTTATATTTTAAACCACCTTTTAAAATTTTACGTATCCCAGTTCCCACTTCCTCCCCTCTTTCTGCTCCCCCTGCCTTCCCCCTTCCCCTCCTCATCCATTCTTCAGAGAGGGTGAGACCTCTTATGGGGAGTCAACAAAATCTGTCACATCACTTAAGAAAGGACCAAGGCCCTCCCTTCATATCTAGGTTGAGCAAGGTATCCCTCCATAGGGAATAGGCTCCAAAAAGCCAGTTCTTACAGTAGGGATAAATACTGGTTGTATTGCCAGTGGTTTCACAAATTGTCCAAGACATACAACTGTCACCCACATTCAGAGGGCCTAGTTCGGTCCTATGCAGGTTCCCCAGCTGTTGGTCTGGAGTGAATGTGCTCACACTAGCTTGGGTCAGCTGTTTCTGTCAGTTACCCCATCATGGTCTTGATCTCTTTACTCATATTATTGCTCCTCTATTTCTACTCCAGGAGCTTGGTCCAGTGTTATCCTTAGCCATCAGGGAAATGCAAATCAAAACAACTCTGAGATACCATCTTACACCTGTCAGAATGGCTAAGATCAAAACCACTAATGACAGGTTGTGCTGGGGAGGATGTGGAGTAAGGGGAACACTCCTCCATTGCTGGTGGGAATGCAAACTTGTACAGCTGCTTTGGAAATCAGTATGGTGGTTTCTCAGAAAACTGGGAATCAATCTACCTCAAGACCCAGCAATACCACTGTTGGGCATATAACCAAAGGATGCGCACTCATTCCAAAAGGACATTTGCTCAACTATGTTCATAGCAGAATTATTCATAATATATAATAACCAGAACCTGAAAACAACCTAGATGCCCCTCAATTGAAGAATGGATAAAAAAAAAAGTGGTTCATTTACACAATGGAGTACTACTCAGAGGTAAAACACAATGACATCTTGAAATTTGCAGGCAAATGAATGGAACTAGAAAAAAAACCATCATGAGTGGCCTAGAAAGACAAACATAGTATGTACTTACTCATAAGTGGATATTAAGCACAAAGCCACGATAGCCAGGCTACAATCTACAACCTCAGAGAAGCCAGGAAACAAGGAGGACCCTAAAAGAGACACACATGGATCCCCCTGGGAAGGGGAAATAGACAATATCTCCTGAGTAAATTGGGAGCATGGTGGGGGGAGTGTGGAGGGTGAAAGGAGAGTGGGGAGGGGAGGAGACATGAGGGATTAGGATGGTGGAGTTGAGGGAAGGTCAGAGAGGGAGAACAAGAAAAGAGATTTCAATAGAGAAGCCATTGTGAGATTAGTGATAAACCTGACATTAGAGAAATTCTCAGGAACCCACAAGGATGATCCCAGCTAAGAATATAAGCAATAGTGGAGAGGGGACCTTAACGTCCCTCCCCCTGTAATCAGATCGATGACTACCTTAATTGTCATCATAAAACATAGAACCTTCATCCAGTAACTGATGGAAACAGAAGCAGAGATCCCCAGTTAAGCCACCGATTTTTTTTTTTAATTTTTGTGCTGGGATTAAAGGCAGGTGCCACCATTGCCTGGTTAAGTCACCAATTTTAACCAAGTAACTTCAAGCCATTCAAAAACAAACAAGCAAACAAACAAACAAACACGTTGTTAGTGACTTGCAAAATACTGGGCCTGTAACACAAAGAATTTTAAGCAAGTGGTTTTGTGTGTGTGTGTGTGTGTCTGTGAGTGTGTGTGTGTGTGTGTGTGTGTGTGCTTGCATGTCTCAGTTTACATGCGATATGTGTGCAGGTGTCCTTGAAAGCTGGAAAAAGGCAGATCCCTGGTGCTGGGGGTTTCCAGTTGCAATCAATTGCAGGTGGCTGTGAGCTGCCTGATACGGGAACAAAATTCAGGCCCTCTCCAATAGCTTAAGTGTTCTCCAGCCCCATAAAATAATGTTTATGTTCTTTTGTATATGCCCATGGTGTGCACGGGTGTGTGTTTGCATGCTCGCATATGTGTGGGCACACACAGAGGTTCAAATTTGACCTCACGTGCCTTGCTCAATCACTGCTCACTTTATTTATCCAGGCAAGTGCTCTCTATGCACCCAGAACTTGTCAATTCTGGCTTAATTCTTCTAAGTCAGATTGCCCGGAAGAGCCTGTCTTGACCTTCCAGAGTGCTGGGAGTACAGGAAGCCTCCACTGCTGCCTGGCTTTTATGTGGGTCTTGGAATCTGTACTTGCACTGCCATACTTGCTAGGCAACGACTTTATCCTCTGAGCCATCTTCCCCGCTAGAACTTTTATATTTTAGTGCACCTCTATTTTTTTTTTTAAATCTCCAAAAGAAGTTGGTTGGAGAAAATGCCTGTGAACGGTTTGTCTGTCAACTTACCACTCTGGTCCTCTCAATATGTGTAGCCCTTGCTGAGAAGGAGAACAGAAACACAAATTTCAACAATTTAGAAACCTATTTTATTATTATTATTATTATTATTATTATTATTGTTAGCAGTTTTGTAAAACCAGTGGGCTGTGTTTGTGTGGAGGGGTCATTGTGTGACATCCTGGTAAATCACATTAGGCGAATGACTGCAGAGGAGGGGTCACTGGCGTGTGGACAGTTTAGGAATGGCTGTGCGTTTATTATAGTTGACTGTTGCTTTATGTGAGAAAAACTTCTACAACACACTTAGCTTTGAGGCTTTTTTTCCCCTCTGGAAAAGACAAATACATAGTAACTTACAGCATGAATTGTTTCCTTGTCAGTAGCAAAGGGACAGGGCAAGACTGTTTGTGCAGAGATGCTCGGATGTGATGCCTTATATCCCGTGTTTTCCATCCTTACATTGCTTTTTTACCCAGGCAGGTAAAGCAAATGACCCATTGGCCTTGGCGCTAGCAAAGCTCTCCTCAGAGGGATCTCACCTTCTTCCCCCTCTGCTGAGAAGCAGTGGTCAGCATAAAATGGTTT
Organism: Myodes glareolus; assembly: GCF_982192425.1. NCBI lineage: Eukaryota > Metazoa > Chordata > Mammalia > Rodentia > Cricetidae > Myodes > Myodes glareolus. The sequence goes on along the minus strand of NC_142045.1, from coordinate 45,070,286 downwards.
GTAGACTCTGCACTGGGCAAGACTCTCAAAGACAAGACAAATGTTGAGTGCTTTCTCTCCTCCCAACTGGAAAATTAGGTTCATTGTAAAATTGAAGATGGCACAAAATTCAGACAAACAAAGAAACGGAAAAGTTTGGGTGGGTATGGAGTTAGGGCCCTCGAGCCTGGCATTCTGTCTGAACTCCCTGTGGATCTGTAACTTAGCAGTTTGTGCGCTCACTGTATACTGTGGTGTGTTCCTGGGTGTTTGGGTGAATTTAGAACCTAGTCATAACACTGTGGGATTTTCACCTTGAAAGGCTATTGCATTTTGAATAAGTGGTAGAATTTTATAGACATGGCAGGAGTTTTTTTTCTTCTTCCTGTTTCGGCAGAGGTAGTGAGCCCTAAGAAGAAGAGGGGGGCGTGATTAAAGTCACAGACCTGCTAACACAGGTGAGCTTAAGAGCTTCAGGTGTGAGACTTCAGTTGGGGACATTGGGTCAGCCTTTGAAATGTGCAAGGCCTATTCAGACCTTAGCCAAGCTGGAGGCCTGGCTTAAGAAGCCTCTTCTGTGGTTCTCCTTGGGTCGGCCTAAGTGATGTAGGATGTACATGCACAGACCTTAAGGACAGAGCCACTGTTCATTCTGTTTGCTCTGAATGACGGCTCTCCTATTCCAGCACTGGGAAGGAGATGCTGTGGTGTCAGTTATCCCTGCTTGTCACAGAAGCCAAGAGGAGGTACAGGGAGCGCATGACCTCCAACACCCAAGGCCCAAACTGATCAAGAATCACACTTATCCCCATCTCGTGTTGTTCCAAAGCTATCATTGTCTCAGCAATCATCACAGCATTCAGAGTTCTCGGTATAGAGATTAGGGTTCCTTTCAAAAAGTCAGGGAGGGTTTACTAATAATTCAACAGGAAGGGCCAGGATTATAGATCGGTTACTGCAGGACCTGGAAGCGCCTCAGAGCTTTGCAGCTCCATCTTGCAACTGGCCAGCTCAGGTTCCGCAAGAAGCCCAGAGGAAGCAACTTCATGGATGATGCAGACTCTGTGAACCTGGGTGCCGGGGCCTCACGCTCAAGATTGAGCTGCAGTATTGCGTGTGCTTGCGTGTGTTCCGCACATCCTGTGACCCCATCAACCACTCTCCAATGGGGCAGGTCATCGGCACTCATGGTGAGAACCATCTAACAAAACAAGCTGCGTGCAGGGCCCTGCTTTTCTGTCATTGTCATTGTTTTGCACCTTTTATTTGATTTGATTTGTACCACTCACTGTCCATGGCTCATTCCAGACATGGCTCACCTCCTGATTGAAGTCTAAGAAGGACCCTGAGCACTGACATTTGGAACTGAATTAACGCCATGTCTGCAAACAATAAGTTAATTAAGTCACCAGAGTCCCTCAGGGTAGGAGCCAACAAGACTCAACAAATTTTGAGACGCTGAAGAACAAAAGATTCTGCAGCCATTGTTCCTCTGCTGTGTGGAGGGCCTGTGCAGGGCTTCGCTTGAGAGCGCCCGTGTTAATGGTGCTTGCAGAGTCCCTCAGGCCCCGAGCAGAGATGCTGAAGGCACTAATGACTGGGGCCATCTGGTTTTTAGCAGCCGCTCCCAGTAAAGTCATCAAGAAGTGGAGCCATTCATGACTGTGAATCCAGCATTTGGGATGCCGAGGCATGAAGAGTGCCCTGAGTTTGACGCTAGCTTGGGCTGCACAGTGAGTCTTAAGGCAATCTGGGCTACAGAATAGGGCTTAGGAAGAGAGAGTGGTTGGAGGGCAAAGAGGGAGAAGAAGGAAGGAAGGGAGGGAGGGAGAGAGAAAGGGGGGAAGAGAGGAAGGGAGAGAGGAAAGGAGAGAGGAAGGAAAGAACTCACTATTTATGTATGCTGGTCCTACGTGGAGTGTGATAAGCTTCCCCACTGTTCCCACAGATAAACTCAAGGTCTTGAGGGCATTGTCTCTATGAGGGTGATGTTGTAACTGTGACTACCAAGCTATCTTCCTAGAAACCAAATTTTTCTTAGCCATCTTGATGGATATTTGAAAAATATTCTACTTTAAATATGCCGCTGTTGTCAGGGATACACTTGGATTTAACCCTGGAATTCTCCAGAAGCCCTCAGTGGTAGAGCTGTTTATTCATAGCTTCTCCTTTCTAAACTGGACTCAGATCACAGTGTGTTGAGGATGAAGGGCTGCGGCCTTCTAGTACCGAAGTGCCGTCTGAGAAAGCGTCTTTGTTCGGAGCATAAATACATCTGCATCCTTTTCAGCACTTGGAATGCTCTGTGCAGGTGACAGGACCCAGAGGGACAAGGTGATCTTCGCCATCTCACCAGTTCTTGGAGACAGGCTGAGGCAAAGGTCATTTGTGCTGTCTGGGGTCCACACCCATCTCTCTTGCTAGGTCACCAGACTAACCTGTCTTTACGTTTGGGGCTCCTCGGCCTCTGCATCTTCATTGCGCATGTGGAGAAACAGAGTTTCGGGAGGGGGCAGGGCAACACTAATAGTGAAGGAACAAGGTGGTCTCCGCCTCAGGCTTGAGGAGGCCGAGGAGTCTCTGGTAACATATGTTCTCATCCACGGAGTTTAATGTTTTTGAGAGGCTCTGACTCAGCAAGTTTCAGAGTGGCTAGGTACCACCTCCAAGACCACCACATACATTTGGCTTCAGAGAATTTACGTGGAGGGTTTGCCCTGGGAAGGATAAAGCTTAATAATTTTGATGCAGTTTAGAAACAAGAATTGACCCATGATATACCAATCTGAAAATGCATGTTTCTTTTCTTTTTCCTTTTTTTGAATCCCGGGGTCTTCCATAGCTCTTTTTTCTGATAAGTAGTTTAGCAAGAGTTGTTCTTTATGGCTATTCTAGGAAACAACCTGGTAAGATTAGTTAAAGAGGAAGAAAGTGAGCTGAAACCCTGGGTGTGGGATGCTCAGAACGAAGAGAGAAACCACCTAGAAAGCTAAGAGCTGGCATTCTCTGCTTGTATAGAAGCTTCCAAGACCCATGAGCAGGGAATATGAAATGTATATCCCCTGCCAGTACTCATTGGCCTGTGTCTAGGAAGGGACCAGAGTTAAACAGTGGCTTAGTAGGGATGGTAAAGCCATAGGCAAGTCAACCAGAGCCTGACTCCTCATCAGCCAACCAGGGAGATGATACTGGAGAAACTTTATGTTCATTTCTGGCTAGATGACTTACTGCCAAGTATAAAGCATTTTCAGAATTTCCAGTGTTATCCAGAGCACCCACCAGCCTACACTGCAGGGTCTCCTTCTCTTGTCGTCCTGATTTTCTGGCATTTCTGTTGCTGAGTGAGAGGAGTCATTGTAGTCAAACTGAAGTGACCAGGCCCACAGAGACTGTTCTGAGAGACCAATTGGGCTGCTATGAACCAAATGTTTGAGGCCTCCATTTCTTTTTGTTCTAATTGGAAAAAAAATATTTTTTTAAATTTTATTTTGTATGTATGTATGTATGTGTGTGTATATGTATGTATGTATGCCTGAAGAGGATATCGGTTCTCTTGAATTTGGAGCTAGAGATAGTTGTAAGCTGCCCTGTGGGTGCTGAGCATGGAGCCCAAGTCTTCCGGAGAAGGAGATTTTGCTCCTACTGCTGAGCCGTCTCTCCAGCCCTCGACCCCCATTTCTATGATTGGAGTCTTTGGCAAATGGCTAGATCCGGAGGGCACAGTCTTTAGAGATATAATTCGTAGCCTTTCCCCCCCTCTATCGTACATAGAACAGATAAAACAAAAAAGGCCCTTATCATTCATGACCCAGGACATCAGTCTTCCCTCACCCGGCTTATCTTCCAGGGTCTTGATCTCAGCTTTCCTGTCCCCCAGAACACTCTGTCATGGTGGAGACTGAGGTCTGAGTGGTTCTCCCGCACTGTCTTTCAGCCCACAGCAATGAAGGAAACTTTACAGGAAGATTTTGTTTCTGACCTGACAGGAAGCAGAACAAACACACGCAAATACTAAATCTACAATTAAAAAAGTTGTGTCTGAAAGTGTTTAACTTTTCTAGCATTTGAGATTTGGAACTTTCCCCCATTCTGTCCCAATGTTTCTTCTGTGGCTGTCATAAAAAAAAAAAATCCTGATAAAAAGCAATTAGCGGTGGAAGCGTTTGTTAGCGCTCACGCTCCCAGGTTCCAGTCCACTGCTGCAGGGGAGCTGGGGCAGCAGATGCTTGAGATGGCGGGTCCTATCGAATCCACAGTGAAGAACAGAGAGAAATGGATGCTTACCTCCTGGTCAGCTTACTTCCTCATCTCTTACACAATTCAGGGGCCAGCCTTCAAAATGGCTCTTTTGTCTTCAACCCAATTAGCCCAATTAGGAAAAATCCTTCACAGGCACATGCATAGGCCAGCCCGACCTTGGCAATCCCTCATTGAGCCTCTTTCCTGGTGCTCCTCTGTCATGTCGAGTTGACAATCCAAACTAACTGTCACACTTCCCCGATGTCTAGGGATGTGTCTGCTGGCTGCTGGGAAAGCTGGGTCTCCCCCAGTGGCTTGTCTCTGGAAAACACACTGGGACTGGATACACATTTGTTTTATAGATCTCAGTCTTGGCTTCCTTCACCTTTCTTACTTTTCTGTTTCCTTTCCTTCCGTTTTTCTCATCCAGTTAATATTAACGTGCTTTAATGTGTCTTCAAGTTGCTTCAAAATATTTCTGGAATAATTAAAGCATGATTGAAGAAATTATTTTAAAAGTTTCTCGGCAATTTTTTTTATCTATCCCCCAGATGTCCGGATGCGTAAAGCCATTTGATGACTCTTGTTTGTCATCTGTGCTTGTCATACACAGGACTCCTTGCCTTGCCTGTCCGAGCGGTTCATGTGGGAAAAACAGCTCTGCCTCCGTAATAAATTTCCTCAAAGTTTTGTCTTGTTGAGTCATTTAAAGTTTCTAATGTGGACTTTCTTATAGCAATGGATTCACAATTTCAATATTTTAATGTCCTGGAAATTCTTTTCCAAAGAAGAAGGAAAACTAGTCAGAGCAACAAACAAAGATGTGGGTGAATACAGATTAAGGAAAATTTTACCTCAGGAAGGCCCCTGCCTCAGATTGCCTCATTCTTAGAACCCATTTAGTATGTGGAAAAATTCATAACCTGGCAAAAATCAAAGTATTCATGCTCCTCCAGGCTGTATGCCAAATCAAACCACTCTTTTTAATTACAGGTGAATAATAATACCCTGAAAATATCTTGCAAATGACATCAGCTTGCTTGGGCCCTGTGGCTGAGGGCAAGTATCGAGTGAAGGCCTTAATTCAGCATGCCCAGCTGTGTCTTGTTGCCCTTCCTGTCCGAGGGGGCTGCACAATCTGGCCTGTTTTGTCAAACGTGTTGACTGGAGGTGGAAGCGGCTTTCAAACAGACGACACTTGTGTGATTGAGTGCCCTGTTGGCAAGGCAGCTGGGGCTAGGTGTGCAAGCCGGAGATGTGCCATTTGCTCGACGGCTAGAGCCTGCGTGTGAGAGAGAGAGAGCATGCTTTGATTTGTTCCTTCACCCAGGACTGGGGGCGGCCCCTCTCAGCAACCCAAGGCTGGTATAGTGCTATCGCTTTTGAAACTAGCTTTGTAGCAGCGAGCCTGATGCCTTGGTTCCAGTGTGGGGAGCAGAGTACGCTGTGAGCTAGGCTTTCCCAGGGCACGGCAGGTCTTGGGGACATCTGGATAGGAGTTGACTGCTGGCGGTTATAAATAACTCGACCTTTTCTAAGAATGAACTAATTGCCCTTTCCTGGGAAAATGGAGAAAGCCCCGCTGCCCTTTGCCATGGCCTGTGCTTGCTGCAGGCCTGATTAAAATGAGTCTCATGTGGCAGAGTGCATCTGGGTCCTATCTCAGAAGGCTGACCTGTGTCCCCGGGGGCCTGGATCCGGACACCTGGACTGGCCATTCAGCCCTGGCTCCAATTTGCTGGGAAAATAGGTTTCATCCCACCACCAGGATAAAGCCACAGCTGACAAATTAGTTTCCCAAGATGGAATGGCTAACCCTCTTTATGCTAGAGTAACAGAAGGTATTTCTCAAGTGTGTTCTGAGGGAGGTATTATCTGTACTTCCCAGACCAAACTATAAAAACACAACGAGGTCTCTGTAAGGGGTGGGAGGACAGGATAGCAAAATTAAGAGAAGGAGGAAGGACGGGCTGGATAAATATTCACACTATGTCTGGCTTGGAGTAGTGAGCTCTTTCCCAAAGCTGAATTTATTGGCGCACTAACCGTGTATCTAACAAAGCTTAAAACAATCCTTGAAAAAGAAAGCCACTTTGTTATAATTTTTAAATGCAGGACAGTTTTCTGTGAACTCATTTAAGTTATTAGCGTTTCTTTCATGTGCAACGTTAACTGCTAATGTGCACTATAATATAATATAATTGTCCTGAGACATTGTTTGTGACCTCTTCTTCTGTATCTCCAGAATGAGGACACCAGTGGTCACTAGATGATTTACAAACCGGGGGATAGCAAAGAAGAAAACGGCTGGTCCAGGAGCTGCTTTGGTTTGGGTCTTTGGATTCCCCCAATAGCTTTAAAGTCTCCATGCAGACAGCATGACTGATTTCACTCAGCAAACTCAGTGAGTGGCTAAGCTGTTAGCTAATATGTGCCTCACATGAGCTCGGGGGACATAGTTCTTTGGGTGTGAATGCGGATGAGTTTGGAAGAATTAAGAATGTGGTAAATGAATGTTTAGGCCAGAAGGGAACAAACTGTCCCAGGGTTGAAAACAACCCTGCTTAACATAACATAAAGCATGTTATGTCTATAGAAAGGAGAAATCAAAGCATGAAATGGTACAGTTTATCGCATGTATACAAATTATGTGTTTTATACTATATATATAAATATATATATTTATTACCCACTTTGCGCTGTCATGTTTCTTAAATATTTACATGCCATCAAGTGCTCTCCTACATGTTTATAAATACTTAGTGAAGGGTATTATAATTATAAGAGTAACAACTTAAAATGCAAAAATATACTAAAAAAAGTCCATAGAAACATTTTTAAAAAGAATGTTTAAAGTAACTGACTAATCTACTCTAAAACCAGAAGAAGCAAAGGATAAGCAGAAACAGCAGATGGAAAAAGAAAAACAAAGAGTAGCCAGTGTAATTCTAACCATGTTAATGGCTACACGAAATGCAAATAGATTAAGTTCTCTGATTCAAAGGCAGCAATGATGTACATAAAATAACAAGGCCCAATTATGTATATGCTACCTCCAAAAGACACATTTTAGCTACCTGGGCACACATAGATGAACAGACAAGTGCCAAAAATAGCAACAAAGTAGAATGGCTGCATAAGCTCTACTTTACCATGGTGTTGTTTAAATGTGTATGTTATTTTTTCCTTGAAAATAACTTTTTTCATACAATATATTTTTATTGTGATTTCCTATCTCTCATATACTTCTAGATCGTCCCCATCGCCCCACTTATCCAACTCTTTCTTCATTCAACAATGTCTTCTTTCTGTCTCTCTTGAGAAACAAAAAGGCCAAAGAAGCGCAAGAAACACACACACACACACACCACCACCACCACCACCACCACCACCAACAACAACAACAACAATGACAACAACAACAAACCACCTCACAAAAACAAACAAAAAATCCTAGAAAGTATAATATACAAACAGAAGATCAGTAAGGTAGAATATGCAAACAAATACAGAAGCAAAGGAACATGAAACAGAAGATTCCCCAGCGAGCCCACCGAGTTCATTTTGTGTTGGTCATCTACTCCTGCTATAGTGTCTACTCTTAAATGAGACTACAGGGGAGAAAACTGGTTTTTCCTTAGCAAGCAGTTGTCAGTTGGAGATTAGCTTCTTGGTTTGGAGTGGGAGCTCATGTCTATTTCCTCTGCTCAGCACTGGGACCCTGTCTGACTTGAACCTGTGACAGCCCTGTGCCTGCTGCCACGGTCTCTGTAAGTTCATACGTGCCTCAGCCCTGTTCTGTCTGGAAGACACTGTTTCCTCGGTGTTGTCCATCCCCTGTGACTCTTACAATCTTTTCACCTTCTCTTCTGCTTAGTCCTCTGAGGGGAGAGGTTTGGTAAAGACATTTCCCTTAGGACTGAATGCTCCAAGGTCTCCACTCTGCAGGTTGCCCAGTTGTGGGAGTATATATTAACCCCATCTACTAGAGTAGAAAGCATCTCTGATGATGCCTGAATGATTCCTTGGTCTATGACTGTTGCAGAATATCTTTAGGAGTAATTTTATTGCTCTATTTCTTTAGAAGAACAATGGGATTTAATTTTCCCCTCAGTCTATGGTGCATCTACTTTCAGGTTCTGAGTTACCGAAGCAGTATCAGACATGGATTTTATCTCATGGGTAGGCCTTCAATTCAGCCAGAGAGTGGTTGTTTACTCCTACAATGTTTGTGCCACTATTACAGTGGCGATATCATGCAAGTAGGTCACCAGTGTCCATCTCAGGGTTTGTAGCTGGGTTGGTGGTTACCCGAAACAGTGAACAAAGTGAAGAGCCAAGCTAGAGACTGCAGAAAATCCTTCCCAACTATGGAGTTGACAGACGGTTAATATCAAGGATTTATAAAGAACTCTATAAACACCAAAACCATAACAATTTTCCAATTCATAAAAGGGCAACCATTTTAACAGACATTTTCCAAAGAAGAGCAGCAAAAGCTTGAAAAAACTGTAGCGTGTAGAATATCTTGTAGCGTTATGAACTGCAGTTGTAGGGGTGAAGGCTATAGTTAGGCACCTACTCAAACTCTCTGTGTTCTCTCATATTCGTGAGATAGGTAAGCAGTCCAGTCTTAACCATCAGTTTGTAGAGAGCAGCCAATCGCTTAGGCAATAGCCTTTGTTGTTTGGGGTTTTCATGAGGCTGACAACTCATTTACATCTAACCCATTCCTGGCACAAAAGGCTTCACTTGATGCTGAAAGAAGTCTGGTTGTGGCTTTGTCTCCCCCATTATTTGGTGACCTCATTTACATTTCTTGCATAAACGTATGTGTTTTAAGGAACTTCTACTGCAGTAGGAGTCCATAAAGTTCCTGAAACGGCCCCTAGTGTTAGCTGTCCCTCCCCATGTCCCCTCCCTTACTCTACTCTTCTCCCTCTATTTAATCCTCCTAGCCTGTCTTCCATCTGTCTCGTGATAACTATATATTATATTTCCCCTCCCTTGGGAGATATTCTCCTCCACCCAGTCCTTTATGCTGTGCTGTGTTGAAATACATAAGCGACAACTGGCAGAAAGAAAGAAATGGAGGGATAAAAATAATTAAAAAAATGCAAACACAGGTAAGACTTTCTGGAAATGACCCTAATAGCACAGAAAACAATCCCAAGGATTGACAAACGGGATTACTTGAAATTGTAAAATTTCACAGCCAAGGAAGCAATCAGCAGAGGGAAGATCAATCTAGAAACTGTAGACGGTCCTTCCCAACGATACATATGGCAGATGATTAATATTGAGGGTTTATAAGGAAACCTATACATTAAACACCAAAATGTAACAAGGTCTCCAGTTCACAAAAGGGGCAACAGATTTCACAGACATTTTCCAAAGAAGACCAATAAATGCTTGAAAAAAAAAAGTCCCATATCCTTTGCCTTCAGGAAAATGTAAACTGTAAGTTCACATCATACTTCAGTCAGAATGGCTTTTATCAGGGAACAACAACCACCCTTGGTACAGCTGCTATGGAGAACAGTGTGGACGTTCCCTACAGATGGGCCAGCTGCAGCGCTCCCGGTGTCTGGGTGAACCCGACTGCTGCTGTGTTTCCAGAGCCCACAGATGGGCTGATGAAGACAAAGAGGGCAACGAGTGGGGGAGGAAGAGTTCGAAAGGGATGGAGAGGCTGCAAGCTAGGATGATGAGGGAAGAATCAAAAGTAACCCATGCTTTCTTTCAGATGGGTAGTCTTGATTCATACATGCTTAAGCATACTTTTGCATGAGTACACACATGTGCACACACAAGTACACTTGAAAGCGAGGGAATATCCGGGAATGTTGGGGCCAGTAAGTGGGTTTCTACAGAAGAGAGGGGGCAGGTACGTGTGTACACGCACGAAAACAGCACAGTGAAGCTCATGATTCTGTGCACTAAATAAATGTGGGGACCATAGCAGCACGAGCTATCAGATTCCTCTATCTCCGTGGTGTCCCAAGATCACCCACGCTTGTCAAACTGACTGGGCAGGACAGACGCTAGAAACAGTTTCGGTTCCTGAAACCACAACCCACATCGTTTCTGGCATCCGAGTTTCTATAAATTACTTATCGCATATTCAGAGCATTACTTTCAGATTCTTTCAGTGGCACTTATTTCCTTTTATAAGAAAATATAAAGCCATTCAGCAAAATATTCTATTCTAAGTGTCTTCGAAGACTATGACCCAAGTTTTAAATCCACTCAGTGTATTTAACACTTCGTATAGAAATACCACGCTCTTCTCTTCAGTTATGCTGCAAGAGCCAAAGCAAATCTGTTCTTCCTTAAATTGCTTGTGTGGGGTACTTGGTCATAAGCAAAGTTACTAAGGCGTTGGCACATTGCCTTTCTACACTTTTACTTCCTTTGTAAAGAAGTTGTATCTGTGTGTTTGTGTGCAAATGAGTGTGTGTATATGTGTGTGCATGTGTGTATGTGTGTGTTTGTATATGTTCATGTGTGTGCATATGTATGCACATGTGTATGTATGTGTATATGTGTATGTTCATGTGTGTATATGTGTGTTTTGTGTGTATGTGTGTGCTTGTGTGCATATGTGTGTATGTATGTGTATGTTCATGTGTGTGTATGTGTGTTTTATGTATTTGTATGTGTATATATGTGTGTGTGTGTATACAGAAAAGGGAGAGACCGTGTCTTTGTCCTTAATTCTGCTTTCTTACTCAGTTTTGCACAGCTGCTGGATACAAATTTCAATTTTTTTGGCCTAAATCTATGTTGTAGATATGACCTCAAGTATGTATAGAATAGTGATGACAGAACACAAGTATAAACCCATTATATCTAAGAATATCCCTTTAAATAAGCTAAGGTCAGTACACGGACCCTGACGTCTGCCCAGGTCTTTCATTCTTCATCACTGGGCACCTGCCTTGTAGTGTCGTGAACAGAAACCTGTTCCCTCCCGTCAGACAGACAGGACTCATTCTCCATGTAGGAGTGAGGAAGCAATGTGCATGTCACGAATCTACTTGACAAATCAACGAGAAACCTTTAAAAATTATTTTACTTTCTATTTATGGGTGGTTTACCTGAATCACATCTATGCACCACAAGCATGCAGTCCCCAAGGAAGCCAAAAAGAGATCCCTTGAGCTAGGGTAATGAACAGGTGCTGGGAGCTGGAAGAGCAGCCAGTGCTCTTAACTGCTGAGACATCTCTTCAGCCCTCATAAATGTGTCTGAAAGGAACCTCTATGTCTCTGACTTTGTGTCGTTAGCTAGAAATCTGCCCTGTGGTTGGGTGGGCTTCCTGGACAGTCTGCGGGGTCAGCAGCTTTCTCTGGACACATGGTCTGTCTCGAACAAACTTGGAGTAAGAAGAACTCTACTACACAGAAGACGTTAGAAGATGTTTGCTCACACTAAGAAGTGTGAATGATATCTTTAGTGAGAATGGGAGAAAATACAATGAAAACAGCACAAAACAAAGACACCACCATTCTATTTTTAACAGACAGCAACCTGGGGAAAATATCAGCCATTGTTTCAAAATGCCGCAAAGGGGACACTGGGGACAGATTTTTTTTCAACTTCAGATTTATGAGAAAAGCTTCTTACTCCCCTCCACTCTCCTCCCCTTCCCTCTCCTCCTTTCTTACTTTTTTTGAAAATGAAAAAAAAAATGCTAAGAATTCTCTCTCTCTCTCTCTCTCTCTCTCTCCTCTCTTCCTCATTCTCCTCCTCCTCCTTTGCATTCCATCGTGTTCTGCTGCATTTCCAGCAGCTGCCATGGATCAGAGGGCACCTGTGCAGGACTCTGCAGGATCCTCAGATAGGAGCAACAGCTGCCTCTGGTTCTGACCCAGGGTCTGCATTTCCTGATTGGCCAAAATATGAACAAGACCCTTGCAAGAAGCTACCACCGCTGTCAGGGCCACCGAGTCACCACCCAAGGGACTATGCACTTGAAAGCTGTAAGCCAGAATGAACAAACCTCTTCTCAGTCACGTCTCCCAGGTATTTTATCACAGGGAGGGAAAAAAAAATAAGAGATACAGTGTTTTTATTTATACAAAAAATTACTCAGAAATCCTATGCATCTGGATATTATCTGTGTCTCCAAGAGTCCTGGGCACTTTGAGTCAAAGGGCTGTGTTCCATTGTGACAACAGGCGGCGTGGAAGTGTGGTGTGGGCGCTGAGCCAGACAGCCCCTGGCCCTCCTTTGGGGGATCCAATTGTGTCTGGAGGCTCGGCACTAGATACATGCTGTGTGAAAAGAAGATACTTTGCCCTGTGTCCCCCAACTGTCTTGCAGATGTGGGCAGGATTGGTGACAGTTTTTTGTCGCCAGCTGCCGTAGTAATGATGGACACAGCCAGAACTTTTTCTGCTGTGTATTTGTTATTTTTTAACCTGTATTGGCTAAAATGCTTTCTGCTTGAAATGCCAGTGAGGGTTAAGGCTATGGTGTTCTTGAGTTCCCTTGCTTTGATTTTAGTACAAGACACAATGATGAAAATCACACTGGCTTTAATTTATTCACCCCATGAGTTTAACGATGCCTTAATAGCTTGCACCTGCTTATCGTTTTCCCTGGATGGCCAGAGAAGATATGTGGACTCCTTCCTAAGATTTGCTCTGAATTCTTCATTTATTATTCTTAATAACGTCTTGAGACTCATAATCAGAAGAAGTCACAGAATCAAGGACCCCAGCCCTAACTGTGACATGAGGAACTGATTTTAGCACTAGGAAAATATGCTGAGGGATAAGACCAGCAAAGACAGGGCGGGGCTTGAGCGGACCGTACAAACAACAGCTGGCTGCATCTGCTGCACCCTCTGAGGTGGGAGGAGGTGGAAAAACATTGTTTTGAGTGTTGGGCCGTTTCCAGTCAAACCATGATGTCACCAGGGTATGTTTTGTCTGTGACTCTCATTTGCATATGTTTCTTCCCACGGAATCGAACAACGCGAAGGAATGTTCTCGGATACATTGCCCTTCTATACTCCGAGCTCTTAAGGAGTGTGTGAAGCGGATATCATGGGCAACGAATTTCATTTGCAAATTTCCTCCAAGCCAGAAAGAATGGACAAGGAGAGAAGCGAGATGTAAGACGCCACGGGCTTCACTGTGCGCTCACGCAAAGAAGTGGTTGTTTTATTCTCCAAACAACTGACTGATGTTTTAACTGCGAATTGAGCGTTTCCCACCCTGGGATTTACGCTTCGTTCGTATTTAGAAGTTCAGAGTGAGCCCGTTTGCTTATCTCTTCGGTCATAATGGTCCCACACTTCCGTCACCCACGGAAATGTCTGTCGGGCTAGTGTTGGAGAACAGTTTTGGCATCAGTCAAAGACAGAGGCGAGTTAGCTCGTGAGCAATAGAATGAAGTCAGGAGGGCCTGAGCTTGGAATTCTTTCCACATAGGAGTCTTCATTCCAAAACGCCATTCGCCCTGCTCACTCACACAGCTGGAGCTGGCTCAAGTTGGCTCCCCAGGGTCCGCTAAGCCAGAGGATAAGGAAAGATACCGAGGGAGATGAGGTCACGTGAAGTGCTTGAGCAATCTGTTTCAGGCTTATTTAATGTTTCCACAAATCCAATAAGTAAAGACAATAATTTTTCTACTTATGGATGATTTTAATTTCTGGTAATATGAACGACTATGTTATATAAACTAATGTACCCACTAAAGACAAATTAAGATTCTTGGGTAATTTTTAAAAAAAAATTCTTAAAAGCATCAAGTATTAGTATTGTAAGAATAAAATACAAGAAACCCAGAGTGGCACTAGTAAACCTACTTTTATCCTGAAAACCTTGGTGTGTGTGTGTGAGAGAGAGAGAGAGGAAGACACACAGAGACACAGAGTGACTAAGCCTGACTTGGGACTTTTGAAACCTCAATGTCCTATCCCTAGTGAAGTGGAGGAGTGTCCTATCTCCTCCAACAAAGCCACACTCCTACTCCTTCCTAAACAGTAACTAAGTGGGAACCAAATATTCAAATAAAAGAGCCCATCGGCGTCGTTCAAACCACCGCGCGCAGCCTGACAGCTTCTTGTTGCTGTCTTCTGCTGCCCTGCCCTGGCAGTTTAAATAGTAAGTCACACAGCTTTTCCCAAAAGTGGGTCCAGGCCACTAGAATGATGAGGATTGGAGTGAAGTTGAATTTTATTCAGGTTGTGATTTTAGCAAAACACAAAAGCAAGTCTGGAAAGCTCTATTTTCATGTCATTGAAATATCTCCATATGGAGAAGTGTCAAGACATAAAAAGTGTTAGACAAACATCTAAGGTTAGAAGTGAGAACATTTAGGATCCAAAGATCAAGTTCATTCAAAAAGACGTATTTATCACCCAATTTTCTGTTATCAAATACAGATTAGTTTTTAAGTAACAAATCCCAGTAACAAAGTAGCTACCAACTAAAACTCATTTTCTTACAATTTTGAAGGCAGATTGTTCAAGATCAAGGGGTCAGCACGTCTGGGTTCCCTGGCTTACAGACTGCTACCTTCCTCCTGTCCTCACATGGCCTTTCCTGCCCACAGCTCATGCCTGGCACCCCTCCTTCTCATTAGGATGCTGGTCACAGGAGATCAGGACCCACCCATTGACCTCATTCAACCTAATTCTTCTCTTAAGTCCAAGGGAACACAGTTCTGCTGGGCCACTGCTTTTCTCTGAACCTCGTGTCTAAGCTTCTTAATGGTCTCCAAATGGAATTCACGAGAGGTTGAAAAATTCAAACTGGAGCAGTGATAGACCATCGCTATCAAACTGAGGAACTAAACATAGGTGGAGAGCAGTTTGCTCCCAGAGATGGAATTGGCCATGCTGACTACCTTTCCAAACTCAAAGGCTTTGGCTTAGTAACTCTCAATTCAACAGTCAGTTTGGGGAGCAGAGGTGAGGGCAGAGTCCATGAAGCACATGAGTGCAGTATTCATGTAGGTTTACACAGGCATGAACACATGTATGTGGAACCTTGATCACTCTCCCCTGTGCATTTTGAGGCGGGGTCTCTCACCGAGTTCTCTGTCCTCCCAGCACTGGATTCCCAGCCATTGCCATCCTGATCTGCTTCTTTACTTGGGTTCTGCTCTGAACTCAGGTCCCCAGCTGGCTTGGCCACGGAGGCTTTAGTTCCAGAGCCATCCCTAGCCTGTTATTTTCCTGTTTATCCAGCACTTCGTGTTGGATGTATTGAAGACAGACACACTACATGTTGGTTCATTAAACCATCAAACCACAGACAACTCATTTGGGAAGAAAACCCAGACTTGGAGCTGGACTTAGGAATTGGATAGACTCCAGACTGGCCTCCTGGACCTGAGATTATCAGGCCTAGCATGGGAAGAATGTGACATGTTTGCTTTGCAACTGAAGGGGAATTCTTATCAAGGGCACATATGACTCTCTATGTGTCCTGTAGCATTCAGGTTACTTTTTGTCCCCAAATGCTGTCCCACACCTCTCGAGATTTTTGAATGTCTTTTACATCTGTGTATGTGAAAACCTGTTTGCAATTATCCAAGCTTAATATCTAACCATGGTATAAAAATCATCTCAACATTCTTGCATGGTTTTCATATTCTCTGTGTGATCCAGAAACAGAACCAGCATGGAAATTGAGAGATGACTGCACTTCGCATTTCTTGGAACATTGACAAAAGTAGATGAGCATTTCAGACAATCCCATCTCATCTGAGAATGGTGACTGTGTGTTCAAAGGGTCAGTCCCCTGCAATGGTGTCCCCTGCCATTCTCAGGCTAGTACAAGCAAGGCATGAACATTGAATTGCTTCATTCTGTCTCCTAGTGTGTTTGTGGCTGTGTTAAAATCCGTACAGCAGACCACATCTTCATGGCACGGACAGCTTCAAACTGTTCCTAACGGTGGGCTGTAACATAAGATGGAAAGAGTTTGTTGCTAGAGAAGGCAATTTAGGCATATCTAAGTTGGAATATGGTGAATTTTAGAAAATATTAGGAAGTAGGGAAGGAAATAGGATCTTAATAGGGGTGAGGATGGAACTGTACTGGTAGAAAGCTTATCTAGCGTGAATGGAGCAGAGGTAGCTCCTCTAGGATAATTTATACTAGGCATGACGCTGCATGCTGTAATCCTAGCTCTTGCAAGATGGCGGCAGGAGGATTAGAAGTCCAAAGTTGTCTTCAGCTCAATTATCTTCGTAGCCACTCCTGAGCCTCTGTCACAAAGAACAAATTCAGGTTATTGGTAAATATTTGACCAAGCAAGCTGTAGTCTTCATCGACCATCTGGGGAAAAGCTGTGTCCTGTAGAATTCCTCCCCAGACAGCAAAAGCAGCTGCCACGTGTCTGTGGCACACGCTCAGCTTTTCCCACACGCTGCATGTTGATGGGCACTCAGCACGGCCCTGATCATCTGTGACTTATTACCTTCTACTTATCTCCTCATCGAATCCTCAGTTTTCTTATCAATTAATAAAGCAGAGAAAAACAATGGCCGCAATTCTGGAAATGAAAAAACGGCCATAGCTGTCCAGGGAGCCTGTGGGGTGTGAAGTCACACTAGGGCTTTTGTTCCGCTCTCTCGCAGGGTGTGGGGGGGGTCTTCTCACCCAGGGAATCTTTGCACAATCCCAGGTACATAACAAAGCAGGGATACAAACCAAACATTTACTAAAGCGGTTGCTTTTAAAACAGGTCTTTGCTAGGCATATAAGTTTGCCATTTATTTCTGGCAACTACAGTGAATTTGCATACTAATGAGACGGATTTGCTTGTTTGTCCAAAGATCCAATCCAAAGATTTACTCATTTAATGCTTGCATTCTGAGGAATAGTGGCAGGAAAGGCCTTTATTTTCTGCAATCAAACCATTTGGTTTTTGTAGGCACAGCAAATTTTGTAGGTCCAGTCAAGACACGGAACTTCGGAGTATACTCCAGTCTGAGTTCAGGTATTTCAGGCTGCATTCTTGGCACATGTTTCTCCATTTAGATAGATGTCGGCTGTGGGTTTGTCTCTTACAGCCTTTACTATGGTTGTGACGTCCTCCTTTTCGTTCTGCTCTCTCTAGTACTTTTATGATAAAGGTATATTAGATTTTCTCAAAGGTCTTTTCTATATCTATGGAGATGGTTATGTGATTTTTGTCTTTAAGTCCATTTTTATTATTTATTACATTTTTTGACTTAAATGGGTTGGGCTATCCTAACATCTTTGGGATGCAGTCAACTTGATCATGGTAGATGATCCTTTTGATATACGCCTGTGTTCAATTTGCAATTATTTCATTTGTTTTATTAAAGGTTTTTGCATCTATGTCCATCAGAAATACTAGCCTGTACTTTCTTTTCTTCCCTCCCTCTCTCCCTCACTCCCTTCTTCCCTTCCTCTCTCTGTTCGTTCTTTCTTTCTTTCTTTCTTTCTTTCTTTCTTTCTTTCTTTCTTCCTTTCTTTCTTAATGTATCATCACCCAGTTTTGGTATTAGAGTTATTCTAGTCTCATAGAAGGACTTTAGAAGAATGCACCCTGTTTCTATTTTTGTGCACAATTTAAGAAGGATTGGCTGTAGATCTTCTTTGAGAATCTGGTAGAATTCTGTTGTCAATCCATCTTAACCTTTTCAGCCAAAAGGTTTTTGTTATTGTTTTTAATCTCCTCATTTATTATGGGTCATTTAAGTGGTTGATCTCATCTTGATATCTCTTTGATGGTCTGGATGATTCTAGAATGTATCCATTTCTTTTAGATTTTGTAATTTAATAAGAGTACAGGCTTTTTAAAGTATTTCCTTATAATATTTTGTATTTCTTCTGTGTTTATTGTAATATTTCCCTGTTCATTTCTGATTCTGTTAATGTGAGTCCTCTTTCTTTCTTTTGGTTAATTGGGCTAAGGGTCTTTCAATATTGTTTATCTTCCCAAAGAACCAGCTCTTAGATTTTTGATTCTTCATATTGTTTTTCTGTTTCATTTTCATTATTTTTTGTTTTTTATTTTTAACATTTCTTGCCCTTTACTAGATTTGGATGGATGTGGTTTATTCTTGTTTTGCTAAATTCTTGAATTGCAGTAAGTTATTCATTTGTGGTTTCTTTTTTCTGATTTTTTCTAATGTAGGCTTATTATATGTCTCAGAAGTTTGTTGCCTTGAGTTTTTATTTTCATTTAATTCTCAGAATTTTAAAACTTCTTTCATGATTTCTTTATTGACCTACTAATCATTTAGTAGAGAGCTGTTTAATCTCTATGAGTTTGTATATTTAATAGAGATTTGTTTGCTGGCCATTTAAAGTTTTATTACACTGTGGTCAAATAGGACACATAGTTATTTCATTTTTTTCTGAATTGTTTAAGATATGTTTTTTGTACCAGGATGTTTTCTGTTTTAGTGAGGCTGTCACGCGCTGCTGTAGAATGTGTATTCCTTTGTTTTTGGGTGGAATAGTCTGTAGATATCTGTTAAATCCATTTGATGCTTAATGTCATTTAATTCTAATGTTTCTCTCCTTATTTTTTGTCTACACTAACTGTTGAAGAAAGTGATATAAAATCAGCAGGTCTTCCTGGGCTGGGGTTAATCTGTGTCTTTAGTAGTAGTACATTGTTTATGAAATCGGGTGCACAAGAATTGGTGCATGTATGTTTAGAATAGTAATGTCCTAGTTTATTGTTTCCTTGATTAGAATGAAATGACCCTCTTTATCTCTTCTGGTTAGTTTTAGTTTGACGTCTAATTGGTCAGATAATAGGATAGTGACTCTTGTTTACTTCCTGGCCCCACTTGTGGGAAGAACTTTTTTTTATATCCCTTCACTTTATGGTAGTATCTATCTTTAAAGATTAGTTTCTTGTAGACAACAGAAAGATGGATTTTGTTTCTGTTTTTCTTTTCTTTTCCTTTCCTATCATGTTTTTCTTTCTATCTTTCCTTTTATTAAGAATATATTCCTTCATATGCAATAGACCCATATTACAGTTTCCTCTCCTTTTTCTCTTCCCAGTTTCTCCATAACTTCCCTACTGTCTGGATCTACTCCCTTTCCCTTTCTCATTAGAAAGAAACAGGCTTCTAAGAGACAACAACAAAGCAGAAAAAGTAAACAGAACAAATACCACCTCACTGAACTTGGACAAGGCAAACCAACAGAAAGAAAAGGGCCACATTTGAAGGTACAAGAATCAGAGAGACTAGCGTGGTAGTTCACATGTTTAATCCGGGGATTTAGGAGGCAGAGGCAGAGGCAGGAAGATCTCTGTGAGTTTGAGAACAGCTTGGTCTACAAAGTGAGTTCCAGGACAGTTAGGGTTGTTACACAGAGAAAACTAGTCTCAAAAAACAAACAAACAAAACACCCCCACACACAAAATGAAAACAAACAAACACAAATAAATGAAATCAGAGATTCACTCCCCTGGTGTCCTCCATTCCCTCTGGCTCTTACACTGTTCCTGCCTCTTCTTCCACGGGGTTCCTTGAGCTTTGAGGGGAGGGACTTAGATAGAGACATCCCATTTTGAGCTGTGTTCCAAAGTCTTCTCTGTGTGTAATGTCTTGTTGTGTGTCTTTGTATTTGTTCATATCTGGTGCAGGAGGAAGCTTCTCTGGTAAAGGCTGAATAAGTCACTGATCTGTGAGTATAACAAAATATCTTTAGGAGTCATTTTATTGCTACTTTCTTTTTAAAAAATAAACAACAGTAGTCTTTGTTTTTACCCTAGGTCTCTTGACTATTTAGTCCCTTGTCTTCATCACCCAAGTGGTGTTGGGTATGGGTTCCATCTTGTGGAGTGGGCTTAAGTCAAATCAGATATTTGTTGGTTACCCCTACAAGCTTTGTGCCACTGTTACCCTAGCATATTTTGCAGGCAGGACAGCACTATAGATAAAGGTTCTGTGACTGGGTTGGTGTTTATGTTTCCCTTTTGATAGCCTGTGAGTAACTTCCTGTACCCAACCCCAGAACATAGGGGCAAAGGTTCTGTGTAGGCACTGCTTGATCTCTCCATTTCCAGTGAGTTGTTGTTTTTGGCAATGGGGCCTTGCTGTCAGTTTTTGGAGAACAATGCTGTCTATTGACTTGGCAACAGCCTGGTTTGTTTGAGGATTTCAGTGAGACCCCTTTGGTTAACAACTCAATTGGATGAATCCCAGTGCTAGCTCTGGAATTGACAAGAGATGGCCAGTAGGGGTTCAGGCTCCCACATTATTTGACTACTTCATTAGGGTCACCGTCATATATTTCAGCAAGTTTCCACTGTACTAGATTTCCGTACAACCCCTCTGATGTCTCTCAGTTCTAGCTCTCTCCCTGCATTCCCTTCCTCAGCCTCCCCTCCCTTCTCATATGATCTTCCCATAAATTTGATTTTCATTTCCCTGATGGCTAAGGATGTTGAGCATTTTTAGGTATATCTCAGCCAATTGAGTTTCCTCTACTGAGAATTATGTTTATATCTGCACCCTATTTTTAATTGGATTGTTTTTTTATATATAGTCTTTTGAGTTCTTTATATATTTTGGATACTAGTCTTCTATCAGATGTGGAGTTGGTAAAATCTTTTCCATCCATGGGTTATCTCTTTGTCCTATTGATGATGTCCTTTGCCTTACAGATGTTTTTCAGCTTCATGGAGTCCCATTTCTTTGTTGTTGGTGTTAGATCCTATGCTAACGGTGTTCTGTTCAGAAAGTTCTCCTGTGTCAGTGAGTTCAAGGCTATTCCCTACTTTCTTTTCTGTCAGGTTCAGTGTATCTGGTTTTATGCTGAGATAAGATCCTTGGTTCATTTGCAGTTGAGTTTGGGGCAGGGTGGTGAGTATGGATCTATGATAAGTATGGATCTATTTGCATTCTTCCACAAACAGCCATCCAGTTTGACTCAGATCATTTGTTGGAGATGCTGTCTTCTTTTCAGTGTGTATTTTTGGCTTCTTTGTGAAAAATCAGCTGTCCGTAGGTGTGTGGATTTATGTCTGAGTCTACAATTTGATTTTATTGATCAGTATGTTTTTTTTCTTTTTTTTTGACTTTTTGAGACAGGGGTTTCTCTGTGTAACAGTCTTAGCTGTTCTGGAACTAACTCTTATAGACCAGGCTGGTCTCAAAGTCACAGAGATCCGCCTACCTCTGCCTCTCAAATGCTGGGATTAAAGGCGCGCACCACCACTGTCCGACCAACATGTCTGTTTTTATTCCAACACCATGCTGTTTTTATTACTGTAGCTCTGCAATACAACTTGAAATTGAGGGTAGTGATATCTCTAGAAGTTCTTTTATTCCTCAGGACTGTTTTAGTTATCCTGAGCTTTTTTTTTCATATGAAGCTGAAAATTGTCCTTTTAAAGATCTGTGAAGAATTGAGTTGGATTTTTGATGGTGATTGTATTGGATATGTAGGTTGCTTTTGATCTGGTGGCCATTTTTCCTTCTGCTCTAAGAACACAGCAGATCTTTCCATCCTCTGATACCTTCTTCAATTTCTTTCTTCAAAGACTTGATTTTTTTTTTTAATCTTTCACTTGCTTGGTTAGAGCTACCCCAAGGTATGTTGCATTGTTTGAGGCTATTGTGAAAGGTATTGTTTCCTTGATTCCTTTTTCAGTCCATTTGCCATCTGTATATGGGAGAGCTGCTGATTTTTTTGTGAGTTAATATTATAGCCAGCTGCTTTGCTGAAGGTGTTTGTCAGCTGCAGGAGTTCCCCGGTTGTTTGGAAACATTTGTTTACACTGTGTGTACTGATGTGTTACTGTGATTGGTTTAATAAGGAGCTGAATGGTCAATACCTAGTCAGGAGAGAATAGGCAGAATTTCAAGGGAGAGAGAGGAGTTTGGGAAGCACCTAGGCGCTCAAGAGATGCCAGAGAGGTACAGAGCAAGTCAGATATATAGAATGGGAGAGAGATAAATGACGTGTGGCAGAATGTAGATTAATAGAAAAGGGTTAATTTAAATTATAAAAGCTCAGATGTTTATTGTTAGTATCTTCAAGTTTATTGAGTGTTTGTGTCTTCACTAAAATCCTTGAATTCTTTGATCACATTTATGATTGTTCTTTTAAATTCTGTATTCCAAGATTCATATAGGCAATGCTTATCTGAGAACATTTCTATGGGACTAGTGGGTTTGAGACATATTGCCTTAGCCTTTCATGTTGTATGTGTTTTTGTGAAGCGACTGGGCATGTGGACTTCTTTTGCTGATTGTGCTTGATGTGTCAGTTTAGTCTGCCTCAGGTTGAGGTGGTTCAGGAGCTGGGTAATGGCAACGGAATTCGCCATATGAAGCTGTAGCATAAATAATAAAAACCCAGAGACAGGTACTGGGGTCCAAGATGAAGATTAAAAAAGCAAAGCAGCCAGTCACTGGCTTTTACCTTACTTGGCTCAGTCAGTAATGGGCAATCCTGCCTCCACGAATCCTCAGATTGAGACTGAGCATGAGACCTATCTCCTCCTGTTTTATATTCCTCTCTAGTGCTGGGATTAAAGGCCTGTGCCACCACTGCCTGGCCCGTATGACTGACCAGTGTGGCTGCTTTGCATACAAGCAAACTTTATTGATGAAAATATGAATAATACGCCAGCATATAAGGCTGCTTTGTGAACCATGCACCTGGAGCTGGCCCTTCAAACCCTTTCTCTCTTTCAATTTAGGGACAACTGCTTAAGTCTACCTACAAGCAGAATATAGGAAGAACAGGAAGAGTGGAAAGAGGATGGGGAGGAAAGAAGGAGATAGAAGAATTGTAGGAAGAAGAGGAAGAAGAGAACAAAGAGCAAGTGAAAGAGGAATAGGAGGAGAAGACACATTTAATCTCCTCTCTTGTATCCCTGGGTTCCACTGAGCTTTTATTATTATTATTATTATTATCTAAATTGTCTATTCTTCTGTAATATATTACATCCACCAAAAGATAAGAGAAACACTTTCGTTTTGCATTGCTTTTTGTTGCTAGTAGCCCCATTCAAATGCTTCCCATTCTTTCAGCGTAGAAGCACCTTGTCTCCTAAATTCATGATATCTCCAGTTATTCCCCCAACACAATCACTTGCAAACTGGGCAATCTCCTATAGTTGCTCATTTCACAGAGGACAGAGGCCAAAACACACACAGGCTGCACACCACCCCCCACCCCGCTTTCCCCTGAAGCTGTTGATTTGGCAGGCTCATATTCTGCAGAATCATAGATGTTTTGATTTATATCAGCTTGGAATTTTTAATATATGAACCTCGGGCTTTGACAATATTTGAAACTGACTGGGTAAGCTATGAGGTTTTCTACAATGTTGCCCAGGGGAGTAAAAGAAAAAAAATCCAGGCAGGCAAACTTGAAAGCAAAAAAGCACAAAACAAACAGTGTGAACATCACTGTTTCTAGCTCCTCCAACGAGGCCATTACCTTTCCCGTTAGCTTTTTTTTTGTTCTGAAATGGTGATATCCATGAACTTCAAACCCATAAAAGGTGTGAAGGGAGTCAAACCCCCTTGTAAAACTCTGACTCGAAATTCTTCTGGAAACATCTTGAACAGAGTGAAAGTAATTAGTGTGGAAATCGTGTTCTGCACGCAGCCCAGGCAGCCTCTGCTTTGGTGCTGATCTTTGTAACACCAGAGGTTGGAGTGTTCAGGAGCTGCTCTCTTCCTGAGCTTTTGTCAAGGAAACCAGGGTCTTGCTGTGTAGCCCAGGCAGACTTCAAACTCACCATCCTTGGGGCTCAGCTTTCCAACAGACTCACTCAGGGAAATCACGGATCAAATGCAGGCACTGCTGGGATTGTGTCACCCTCCCAGCTACACAGAGCAGAGCGTCACTGCTGCCAGGCAGAGCTTTGTGTTTTCGAAGCGTAATGTGTGCTTCCACTTAATCATTCAAACCAGGCCGCGATGGGGGCACAAACGTCACTTACATTTTTCTCTTAACAACTAATTTGCGCTTTTGGCTGATCTTGAGAACCTCATTGTGAGTTAAGGAAGTTGGCTGCCTGAGAGTCTTTCTCTTCCTAGCTTGCCAAGGGCCAGTTATAGGAGCAAACATATCCTGTAGTTATCATTTTAACATCCAGTGGTGAGATTTCCCATCATCCATGGCACTTCTCCCGGGCATTGCTATCAGTGGATGCTTAGTTCGAAAAGATGAAGGACTAGCCTTCCAGATGCTTTGGGCCAGAAGGAGTTGATTGGCTGATTGATGGCTGGGCTAGGATCATGGCTGACTCTTTCTTGGCCTTTTCTTTTGGGTTTGTGAGCCTCCCCTCCCCCGTGGACCTTCCATTCTGTACTCTTGCTGAACAGATACACAGGCAAACCTGAGTTTGTTCTGCCCAGGCAGTAAATATGATCCCAAGACAGGGGTCCTTCCAGACAAGAAGAAGGGGAAAGCCTCCGCTCAAGAGCGTTATTACGCTGCCCTAGGAAATCGCTCTCACATTCTGTCTTTGTTTACTTTGCATTGCTAGGTTTACTATGGAGGCCTGTGGCAGACAGCGTCTTCATTTCCCCCGGCAGAGTCTATGGTGGCTTCTCGCTCCACCCTGAAATTGTCCTCTACAAGCGGTCACACTGAGGTGGGGGTTCATGCACGGTCACACTGAAGTGGGGGTTCATGCACGGTCACACTGAAGTGGGGGTTCATGCACGGTCACACTGAGATGGGGGTTCATGCACGGTCACACTGAGGTGGGGGTTCATGCACGGTCACACTGAGGTGGGGGTTCATGCGTGCCTCTTGGCACAGGAGCCAGGTATGGGACTCACATCGTCCCACAATGGCTTTGTTTCATTTAGGTTTTGCGGAGCAGCTTACGGCAGAGTTTTCCCCAAACTCCTGAAGGTAGACCTTAATTCCATTGCGACTCTTTGGTTTTATTCATCGTCTCTGTCTGTTTTCTAGCCTCCATCAGCTCCACTCGGGGCTCCTGTTTCTACTCCCAATACCATTCCAGCCTCATTTTCTTATTTTATATTGAGTTAAGTCAGATAGACACATAGGCTCTTATCTTTCTTGTATTTATATTTTTCATTATCTTTGTCTTTTCATTGGCGACTGAGATGATCACAAGCTTTCTTTCAAGACCATCTTTTTCCAAGCAAGGCCCCTTTCACTACCAGTTTGTTCTCATTTGTGTGGACATTTCTTCTCCTCCAGCAAATGAATCTCCCATTTTGTTTGATGGCTTCTTCCTTCCTTTCCTCTCCCTCCTTTTCCCTCCCTCCTTTTCGTTTTCTCTCATCCTTTCTTCTGTTTGGAGGCTAATGTCATGGTCCTCTGTCTTGCATTGGTGACTTTCCTGGTTTTACAGTTTCATCAGAAACACAGGATGGTGCACGGCTTTGCGATGTCAGAGCACTGCCTCTTAACGGTACAACTTATGAAAAGCGTGTCTGTAGATATGTTTAAGAATTGTTTTTTTCCAGGACAGGCACCAAAACTACAGAGAAACCCTGTCTCAAAATACCAAAAAAAAAAAAAAAAGGAGGATTGTTTTCTTGCCTAATGGTGGTGTCCGCCTTTAATCCCAGCACTAGGGAGGCAGAGCAAGGTGGATCTCTGTGAGGCCAAGGTCAGCTTGGTCTACAGAAAGAGTTCCTGGACAGTCAAGGCTAAACTGAAAACTCTGTCTTGAAAAATCAAGACTTAAAAAAAAATATATTTTTCTTGAGTTCATTCATACATCACTTCTGCGGATCTGGAAGACCCTATTTCCTTGGAGTCATCCGTCACTCACAACTCTTACCATCTCTCTGCTTCCTCATCCACTTAGATCCCTGAACTTTGAGGAGAGGGATTTAATGAAGGCTTCCCATTCAGGATGGAATCTCCCATTCAAATCTCCAAAATCTCTCATTCTGCACAGGCCTCTGCGTTAGACCCATCTACTGCAAGAACACGCTTCTCTGATGTGGGCTGAGAGGCAAACTCTACCAGATGCTCACACAAGACCTACACAAGTTCAAGTCAGGGGTCCTAGCCCTAACCTACAGCCTATTTGCAATTGATATCTGCTGACAAAAAAAACCATGATTTTCTTCCAATGGATCGCAGGTTTATCAGTCACACTTCAGGACAGCCTCTGTGCTCACGAATAGCTGGCCAGCACCAAAGTCTATTGGTCTTCTTGTGGATGTTTTGCTTCATTTTGTACTTTTTGTCTTTTGCTTTTTGTTTTGATTTTTATTTTTGTGGGGATTCTTTTATTTTGTTGTGTGTGTGTGTGTGTGTGTGTGTGTGTGTGTGTGTGTGTGTGAGAGAGAGAGAGAGAGAGAGAGAGAGAGAGAGAGAGAGTCAGACAGACAGGCAGAGGAGAGACAGAGAGAGAGAGACAGAGAGAGAGAAAGAGAAACAGAGAGAAAGATAACATAAAGTTGGGTGAGACGACTTGGGAGAGGGGAAAGCATGATCGAAATATATTGTATGAAAAATATATAAAAATAAAATCAATCGAATATATAAAAAAGAGGAATCATTTTTGGGGGAGTGGTTGATGGGTTGTTTGATATTTATAAAGAAGGGCCTAGAAAATGAATGTGAATCATGTTACCCTCACTTCTCAAAGAGAAGAGGGAGAAGAGTCAATGACCGCAGCTTCTTGTCTGTGACAGAGGAGGACCCTGAGCCCCTCCAACTGCCCTGGGGACAGAAGCAGTCCGGTGGCCTCAGTGACATTGGGATTTCAGGTATAAAGAGTGGCTGCAGCCTCCTAATGTTCAGGCATACATGTCCTTGACACTTAGCTTCATGAGCTCAGAAAAAGATGGAGTTGACTATGGTAATTTTGTATTCATGAGCCACACAGGCTGACTGCACATCTCTTCTGGAAGTATGTCACCAAAGGCATAGGTGCCATCTGCAGTATTCCAGAACCCAAACTAAGCCAGTCCCCTAGGTAGCTAATTTGCTGCACCAAAAGTAAGCCAGATTTTGTCAGCCCTATGCAAATGCTACCTGTCTGGGACCCTGGATTGCTGATTTTTTTAAGTACCAAAACCAAAAAAGAGTTTTTCACTAACCGTTTTTAGAAATACACAAATAAATCCAAAAAAGGCCTATTACCACATCTGACAGGCAGTTTAAATTGTGTCCGGATCAGTGAAACATGTAAACTTTATTCCTAAGAATTACTAGAAATTTTGCTTTGCTTACAAGTGGGGCGATAAGTTCATTCAAATTCCATGTTGTGAAATTGTGAAGTATCTGACATCGATCGGTCTTGGCTTTGGACAGAGAGAAAACTCTGCCCGGAAGTGTAAAATGGTTTTCTTCTTGGTAGCAGAAGGTTTTTTCCAGCTGTTCGATCCTGCGGTTGCAGTAGCAGGGGTAAGAGAGGGATCATGCATGGGGGTAAGAGAGGTATCATGCATGGGGGTAAGAGAGCAATCGTGCATGGGGGTAAGAGAGGAATCGTGCATGGGGGTAAGAGAGCAGTCGTGCATGGGGGTAAGAGAGGGATTGTGCATAGGCCAGCAAATCCCGGAGAGCTGATTGCGGAGCCAGCTCACTGCAGTGTGCCCTGGAGTCTTTACACTTGGGATCCATACACTCTCTGCTCTTTCTTCATCTAACATTGCAGCTTTTTAAAGATACACCTGGTGATAAGGACATTTAGGGACTGTAGGATCACTGTTTGATCACTAAGGTCTTAGTGATGTGTCAGAGTGAAGAGAACACTGCCCCGTCCCTGCTCCCTTTCTCGATCCCTTCTTTCCCCCTCCATCCCTCCATCCTCTTTCCCTCTTTTCTTCCCTTCTGTGTTTTCCCTTTCCTTTCTTCTTTCTTTCCCTTCCCCCTTTCCTCCTTCCTTCCCTTTTGTATTCTTCCTCTCCCTTCCTTCCCCTTCTTCCTCTTCCTTCTGTCCTTATTCATTTTTTTCCTTTCTTTATTCTTTCTCTTACATAGTAACGTCCTAAATGAGGCCAGGCCAATGAGCTGGTCCCAGAATCACTGCCCTGTCCTGGTCAACACTGTTCAAGGCAGATGTGTGCTCAGGGCCCAGGTTACGAAGGTTGGTGCTCCTGCGGCAAAGGCACCCTGGGCTGGTGGGGGAGGAGTGAGCCATTCACTGGATGGTCTGAGCCTGGAGGTGACCTCACAGTGTCAGGGAGGCAGAGGAACTCAGCTGTCAGCAACAGGAAGTTGGTGAAAAATGGAAGATGCCCCTGGAGAGGGAATGAAGAGCAGGCGGCTTTAATTGTCAGCCCTACAGTGACAGCAAACAAGAGAACCTCTGCTCTCTTGACATTTAAAAGATACCAGAGATGCCAATGGCCACATTCCAGAGCTGCCTGAAGGTCTCCCTGTCAGGGCGCTGGGACCTAAGCCTGGAGAAAGGCAGGTGATGGTGACAGGCACACCCCTGGGATTCCCTGATGATCCCCAGAGTGCACTATTTAGAGTCCTGGGCCTTTAGGAATCCTGTTTAAACTTTAATTTATCAGAGTTTGAAGCATCTGCAACAGAAACGGAGAGACTTCCATTGATAACTTGAAACGGAGATGAGGGAAGGAACTGTCTGCCACGTCAGGGTCAGAATGTCCGGTTTGCGGTCAAATATCCATCAGGATTGGAATGCAGCCTTAGAGGGCAAGAAGCCAAAACCCCAGGTGGAAAAACTCTTAGGGGGCGGAAGAGAACAGCTCCCTAATTCCTAGAGCCAGAGACACTTTCCTTAGGATGTGATCTTGGGCTAACTCGTTCTGAAACATACTAAGTACCGGGCTCGCCACTGGTGATTTAACCACACTGACATCTCATGTAAGAGCTTGGGGTAAGGCCTGCATGTGGAAGGCAGGAATGTGTATTAGTTAAGTCTGCTGCTAACGGTAACAACGACAGGGTCTGATTTTTTGTTTATTGCATGGTCTTTGGCACCTGGTGTGCCAGTCTCCTGCATCGGTTCTCTTCTTTTCTGGACGGCCCACTCCATGGCATTCTCCACAACAGTCCCTAGCGCTGGCAGCAGGATTGATGACTTTGACTTGCCCCTCACCGCTGTCACTTGGTTCTCCATCCTGCTTCCTTTGTTTGTGTTTCCCCACCTTACTCTTACTGACCCTGGCTGCTTCAATAGAACCCAACCTCCAATCGGCCCATCGGGAGACACCACGCCCCTTTTCCCCAGTGCCTTTGCGTGGGTTCCCAGGTACGCTTTGCCACCGTCCCGGGCACGTGCGGCTTCTATCGTCACCAGATTCTCTTATTTTATCACTGTGTGCTTCTGCAGTCTGAAGAGCCATGAGTTAATCCCTCATATGTGGATCCACAGAATTGTGGTGAAGACGGTGCCTACAAACGTGGAAGGATTGGTCTTTGTCTGTTTTGCCTCTCTGCTCCACTCAGACTCGGGTCTCTGTGTTTCTTCTTTGGAGTCTCCTGCCCAAGCTTTCCACCCACTCAGCCACCACTCTGGCTCTGGTCATGTGGTATTTGGCCCGCCATGACAGCGTCACCCGGTCAGTTCCCCTGGCCATCAATCTTAGTGCCCACTGAAGTAGAAAGATCATTCTGAAAACTGGACTTTTGTTTGAGCTCTCCTTCCTTGACCCTAGTGCCTGGTGCTTCCCACCAGTTTTTCGCTTTGGTCCAGATTCTCTTCCGGGTTGCGTAAAAATGACGCTTGGAGGTGGGGTCTACCACCATGAGCAGAGATGCTGGGTGCTGGCTGCCTGGTTCATTCCTACATTTATCTTCGTAGCTCAACAGTGGCTCTCAACAAACACAAGCCCTAATCCTTGGGACCTGAGTTACTTGTGTGGCAAATACAGGGAAGTGTGTTAAGGATGTTGACATGACAGAGAGGACCCCAGGCGTCTACTTACTGACTTCTGTCTCCCCAAATGGAAGCGTTGATGCCCCGCCCCTCCAGCATCTCAGAGTAGGGCTGCATTTGGAATCAAGAAGGCAGTTGTCAAGTGAAAGGGAGGCTGCTGCGCTGAGCCTGGCCAGGTCTGCCGGGCATCCTCAGGGGAGGAGCAGGTCAGCATAGGAAGACAGCGGGATGCATGTGCAGGTGCAGACCCCTGCGAGGTGCTTTGTAAGGCCCCGGGGGAACAAACTGGCCTCTGTCTTGAACTTCCAGCTTCCAGGACTGTGGGAATACAGGAGGCTGCTGTGTAAGCCACACAGTCAGGAGGATGGGATTTTACCATGTCAGCCCTGACAAACACATACAGGCTCCACCAAGAGTCCCCAAGAGAGCTGTGGGGAAGGTCATGTCTCTAGAGGAGAAGGTGAGGCCGGGGGCATCTCTAACCTCCTGGCCTTGGAGACTGGAATGATGGAGCTTCACGCCAAGGAAATGTTGGAGGCCCCTGAAGATAAAGAGGAAAGAAAACCTTGCTCCTCTAAAGAAGCTACTAGTAGCCATACCCTGCTGTCCCCTTGACCTCAGTGCAGTGACAATGGCGTTCTGAGTTTGGATCTCCAATAACGCAGAAGGATAAAGTCCTGCTGCTATAGGCCAATATTTGTAGTAGTTATCGCAGCCACGGGAAAGCCTGCATACACCACACCACAAGCAATGGGTACAAATGTACCCACTTCTTCAAGGTGTAGCCATCTCCTCAGTAGCCAATCCCGGGTCCTTCCTGCTCTGGCAGACTTAAGTCTGACATAACCCGAGCACCCACCCAGGTGCTCCCAAATTCTCTCTGATCCCTTCCTCATGCAGAGCAAAGACGGTTTAGATACATGCTGAATCTATGGGACACCTCTCAGTTTTTGATCCATCGAGGCTAGAATGACAGGTAACTATTCCAGTGACTGTACTCCATCTGTTCCTGTGACGGGACTCCAAAGAAGCAACATAGAAGGGACACTGTGACTTTCATAACACTTCAGTTATTTTAAAAACAACTTAGAATAAAAGAAAAAAAAAAGGCTGTTGTGACTTCATAACTTGCGTCCTTAACCAGTATATATGGAGTGATTGTATTTGTGTCTTCATAAGTAACTATGACTTGACTGGATTTGTTTTTGATGTATTTTCTTTTTGCTCACACCAAAAACAACCTCTTCGTCTTTATTTGTGAAAATTCCACAAGACAAAGGGCTAAGGAAGACCAAGTGCCTTTGTCTGTTGTTCTACGGGTCCCGCCAGGCTGCCCGTGTCCACTTCAGAAGGTGACCCGCAGAAAATGAAACATTTCCTGTGAGGCAGAGGCCTCTGCTGGAGTCTGTGCTGAGTGCAGGCCAGATGCACCTTGGGAAAGCCAGCAGGGCTCCTCAGGCAGTGTTCCCACCCCACCTTCCCTTCCCAGGCTGTTCCACAAGAGAAGGGTTTGTGGGCAGAAGGGAAGAGAGGGGAAGTAAAACAGCAGGAAGGCAAGCCTCGAGGATCTGGGGTGGGACCTGATGGGGGCTGCTCCGTTTTCGTTGCTGGCCCTGGGCAGAAGCCTGAAAGAGATTGAATAACCTAAAAAAACACTCCCCTGCCGCACGTCTCCTTTGCTCGGACGCACTGTAGTAACTCAGAGTGAAAACTCTTCGGAAACTGGATTGTTTAATATTGCATTCAGTAATTTATAATTTGTGTATAAAATGAATCCGAAAGCCATACAATTTCACCTCTGGAGAATGTAGCACTAAGTTGTACTTCATCTGCAATTTATTCCAGTCAGTTGTTGGCTGCTGGATTTTTCTCCCTGGCTTTTCGCCAGTATTCCAGGCAAGGATTTGTGAAGATATATTTTCATTAAAAAGTAAAAAGAAAAGAAAAACAGAGTGAGACTGTTGCTCGTGTATCTTTTGGGGTTTTATGAACTTAATAACAATATAAAATATACAGTTGGAAAAGACTTGACCACGTGGACAGCTTGAAATGAGGTCTCAGGGGTGGGGAGTGTAGTTCAGTTGGTACTGCGCTTGCCTCGCACACGTGAAGCCCTGAGTTCGATCCCCGGGACCACATGAACAAGGTGTGGTGAGGCACTCTTGAGGCAGAGGCAGGAGGATCGGAAAGCCAGTGTCATAGTTGGATATACTGTTTTGAGTCAGCCTGGGCTACGGGAGAGCCTGTCTCCCTTCACCAGTCCAATTTCTTGAATAATCCAGGCATGCTTGCTAATTGGTTTATGTAAGTTTGTACGTTATGCTTGCTGGGCTTCATTTTAAACGCATTTATTATTTGGGTGTGTGCAAGCGCCTCTGTCCTCTATGTGTGTGTGTGTCACGGTGTGGATGCCGATGCCCAGAGAAGACAGAAGGAGGTGCCTGCCAGATCCCTTGGAGCAGCATTTGTGAGCTGCCAGGGGAGGGTGTTGGGAACCAAACTCTGGTCCTCTGCCAGAGCAGTGAGTGTCGAGCTGTCCTTCCAGGCCCTAGGCTTCATTTTGCATTTGCCAAACTGAGAGTAAAACCTGGGCTGACTTCATCAGGTTTTCTGAATATGGAAACGCCATAATTTAGGGTGGAATCAGCTAATAAGTCCTCAATCAAAATTATTCTCTTCCATATCTTTGAAAGGACTCAACCTGATTGAAGACAATTGAACAATATGTTGTCAGGTGACTGAGTATGATGGGTGAGTATGTTAAACCATAGGGAAGCCATGTTGAGGAATGCAAAGAAAATCAGGATTACTATTTAAGTCTGATTATCAAATGACTAATGAGA
The DNA here is from genome assembly GCF_982192425.1 of Myodes glareolus. Classification (NCBI taxonomy): domain Eukaryota; kingdom Metazoa; phylum Chordata; class Mammalia; order Rodentia; family Cricetidae; genus Myodes; species Myodes glareolus. Next base: position 45,037,444 of record NC_142045.1, on the reverse strand, counting down.
ATATTTTTAAAATAAGTATGGCCCACACATGTAAGGCACATGTATGTAAGTAAAACACATGCCTGTAAGTAAAACACATGCATGTAAGCAAGACACATGTGTGTGAGTCAGACACATGCATGTAAATAAAACACATGAATGTAAGACACATGGCTGTAAGTCAGACACATGGCTGTAAATCAGACACATGCATGGATCTCCCACTGAAATGTTTGTTGCTTATGTAGCATTCAATAGAACTGGCAGCCTTACACCATGCCTGGCAGCCCTGGATGGGTACAGTGCTTAAGACAAGACACACACATGGATCTGTCTGCCCCTTGTTATCCTGTGGTGTGGGGAGGGGCTCACGCTCACGATGTGATCGCTCCTTGCTTGAAATGAAGGCTGTGTGAGCTGTGTCATCTCGTCACCATATTCAGAGGCCTTTCCTCACACCCCAAGGCCTGTCTACAATTTCTACAACATTCAATGCTGAGAGCTTATAGGACCAATACACTGGAGTCACAGTCTGAGTTGTGAAGGGACGAGAGTCTAATACTCAAGACCAGATGAATGCCATGCACAGACATTTCAAGTTAGCTTCCCCGTCCTCCTCCTCTCCCCCCTTCTCCTATACTCCTCTTCCCCCCTTCCCTCCCCCTCTTTCTCCTCCTCTTCCCTTTCTCTCCTTTTGTTCAGACAGGGTTCTGGTATGCAGATCAGTCTGGCCCAGAACTCACTCTCGCACTCCAACCTCACGAGTGCTAAGATCACAGGTGTTTGCTAGCACATCATGCTAAGCTCCTATCATTCTTGAGCCGGAGAAACATGTCACCAAAACATACCAGACTGTGCTTTTTACCAGTCCACTGTGAGCAGAAAGGGCACCCCATCAAAATGATGCTATCCAGACAACAGAGATCTTCCTGGAAATCGCTATAGTAAACATTCAGAAGGCGTGCAACGGGTATTTCCTTCAGGACCATGCACGATGCTTCGAAGGGGCTGATATAGCCTCTGTTTATTGTTGACAATGTGAAAGTCGTCTTCACAGCTCAGGCGAACTAGGAAAGTCGCTCTCAACTGGTGTTTCTGCAGCTCGGAGAAGAACTGGGTCACAACAGCAGCTCATACTCAGGAGTCTGAACTTGGGAGCTTCTATTTCCCTTGAACTCTACTTTCAAAGGTGGGCTCTGGGAGATGAGATAATTGGTCAGCCAAATAAAGTCCTTACTTACTTTGTAAGGACTTTATTGAGGACCTGAGCTCTATACCTCCAAACCACATAAAAAGCCATGCACAGTGGCACACGCCTATGACCCCAGCCCTTGGGAGGTAAAGAGAGGAAGGTCCTGGGCTAATTGACAGTTGGCATAACCTACTTGGAGAGCTCCAGGCCAGGCAAGATGCTAGACCTTGTCTCCAAAAACCAAAGGGGATGGCTTCTGAGGAATAACACCTGAGGCTGACCTCTGCCCTTCACAGGCATGTGCAATTGAAGGCACACACACGCACAGGACACACACAGACAACATGCTCTTGATAAATGCTGTGAAATCCAGGCTATTTTGACCTACGAGGTCTCTTTCAGTGTGGAAGAGGGGTGGGAGGAAGAAGGTAGGGAAGGAAAAGAGGGGGGAAGTAGGGAAGAGAAAAAAAACGATAAGAAGAAAACGAGGGGAAGGAAAGAGAGAGGAAGAAAGGGATGAAAGGAGAGAAGGAGAGAGAGGAGGGATGGAGGGAGGACAACATCACTAAGTTATGTGTTCTATCAAAATACTAGAAAAGTAAGCCATTAATGATGTGATTGAAATAGATTTTTCTATTGTAAAGGACAACAGGCCACCAAAGAGCAGGCTAAGACACTCCATGTGGTGTCTGTGGGTGATGAAGAGAATTTCTAGGCCAACTTTAAAAACAGCTTCATTTTCCCTAACAAGAAAGCCCTCCTCCTAAAGCAGGCAAAGCAACCTTTCAAAGCAACCCTTAAAAGTGACCTCCCTGTGCTACAATCTTGTCTTGCTGTCTTTGTTTTTGGATGGAGGTGTGTTCTGATGAATTTTTCTTTGAAGAAGAAATCTTGATGTTGCTTGCCAGCACTTTGGATCCATCTCCTTTGCCTTCATGCATTGGAGATGTTTATTTGGAGGAATATCTGTAACCTTAAAATAGTTCTCACCCTGTCTGTCATCCATGTAGCTACTAATAAACTTGTTCCATCTTCGTTTCAAATCTGGTGGATACAGGCACCTTAAGAGGTGAGGGTCCAAGGAATTCTTTGCAGGGGGCTGAGTGGACGGTGCCTCCATTCCACTGTGTCTCACTTCCACACCCAGTGTGAAGCCAGCCACCGTCTTCACAGCCTGCCCACCGGGATGCACAGAGGGTCCGCTGTGATGTCCTTATGCAGAAACTCTGCCCAGGTTAACACCTGGGTAGACTTCAGAACTCGACGTCCATAGAGGGACAGGAGAGCCTGTCATCCAGTTGCTCCGGCTTTGCTTTCTTTCACCCCGTAGCAGTTTATTTCTGCAGTCCCAGGGAACCCTGCCAAGCCTCATCCAGAGGGATAAGCAACGTAAATCCCTAATTCTCAAACTAATCTTATAGCAGGGGACATGTTCTGGGCAGACTTCCCGCTTGGCTAATGCGGCAGGGCTTTTTTCTTCCTGAAGTGTGTGCAGCGTCCTGCATGTTTCCTTATTCAAAGTTAATGATCAACTTTACTGCTTACATATTAAAGCACGGAACCACTAGTCAGCCAGGCAGCTCCTAACCTGGGGCAGCTGGCTTTCTTTCAGTCATGCGAACTAGAAAACGAACTTGTGTCTTAGTTAACGGGTAGAGTTAACTCTACCATGGACAGCATGGGGTGGATATTCACAAAGACAGGCACATCCCTCAGACCACACAAGGACCACATGTTAGCCTCGTTCCTTCAGAAGCAGGGCATCCAGGGAGCACCTGTTCTAGAATTCTCTAGGCATTGGATTTTTTTTTTTTTGACCTCTTTGTTCTTTATCACAGGCTCTGCCAGAAGAATGGAAGATCCCAGGATATCACCCTATGACTCATGAGCCAAGACCAGAGACACAAAGAATAGATATTTCCATAATTTCAACAAGGTTTTATGACATTTTTCTGTATCAGTTGTCAAAAACAGAGTTAAGTAATCTCCGGCTGGGTATTATAAATTCAGTTTCGTTTTGTTAAGAGTCCCTGGTCTACAGATAATTATTTGAAGAAGAATTAATCACAGGAACTGGGGCTGAGCTAAAAGAATCTTCCCTGTACCATTATTTCCATCATGGCTTGGGTCAGCTGAGTAAGTATTGTTCAACCTGTCCTTTGTTCCTTTCTTCTTAGTGGACAGAGTTTGTCTTCCAGATGTGTAAGTCGCGGGAAACTTACTTTTGGTCAATGTGACTGGTCATCTCTGTGTACGTCCGGGAAATACTTCTCTGGCCTCTGACTTTCTGCTCCCACGTGTGAAGCATGCAGGTTCTAGCTGTATGGATCTTCTGCCTGTTTATCAGTTCATCCTCTGTGGAGAAGTGGCTGAAAATTAAAGCCAAATAGTTCAAGAATCCCACAGGGAAGGACATGGGGCCAGCAGCTGTGGAGGGCAGGCAGCCACCAGAAAGCACTGCCCTTCCCCAGGGGAAGCCCGGGGTGTGGGGAGCAGTCACTCTCCCAGATGGCCTGTGTTCTGCCATGAGACCATAACTCTACGATGGCTTGGAAGATGACACACATGGCCTTTGGATAAATAGCTTTCCTAGAACTTTGAGCAGAAGAAAATATTTTTAATGTGTCAGATTTTTTTTTTAATCTGTGGTTAGGTCAAAACAAAGGTGACTTTATTACACTGTGATATATAGCACTTACTTAAGCATTATTGTCAAAAGACTGCTTTCAAATTGTATAATCTTGTATGTTGGTTTTTCCCTTTGGGAAACTGGGAGATATAAAAAAGCAGAAAGTAAAAGAGGAAGAGAAAATAATGCCTTAAAAAGATATAAGGGGAGAATGATACAATTTTATTAAAATCTCAAAAGTAATAGAAATATTTTTCCAAGAAAAAGATAAAAAGAATTCTGTATTGTTGCACACCAGAGAACTTCACATGTAGTCCTTGGGTGTGTTCCTGACCCCTTCACACATCATTATTGGGTGTGTTTCTGTCCCCTACTACTTTATCTCTGATACCTTTGAAGTTCCAAAGAAGGACATGTTTGACTGAGATCGGCACAGATTTCTGTGTTCCCAAGTTGTGCTCGGTATCCCTTGTCAGCTTGACTCAAACTAGAGTCACCTGGGAAGAGGCATCCTCAGCTGAGGAATTACCTCATCAGACTGGCACATGGCCTGACTGTGGGGGCATTTTCTTCATGAATGATTGACATGGGAAGACCCAGTCTACTGTGAGCAGCGTCACCCTTGGTAGGTGGTTCGGGGGTGTCTAAGAAGGTAGCTGAGCAATCTGAGGACCAAGTCAGTCATCAACATTTCTCTATAGTGTCTGCTTCAGTTCATGCCTCCAGGTTGCTGTCCTGATTTCCCTCAGTGTTGGACGACATGCAATCTGTCAGCCAAATACACTATTCACTTCCTTCCCCCAGTTTCTTTGGGTCAGTAATTTTTTAAAAAAATTCTTTTCCTTCCTTCCTTCCTTCCTTCCTTTCTTCCTTCCTCCCTCCCTCCCTCCTCCCTCCCTCCCTTCTCCCTCTCTCCCTCCCTCCTTCCCTCTCTTCCTCTTTCTCTCCCCCCCTCTTTCTTTCTCTCCTTAATTTTTATGTGTACGGGTGTTTTGACAGCATGTATGTCTGTATAACACATGAATACAATGTCTTTAGAAGCCAGAAGAGGGCACTGGATCCCTTGGAACTGGAGTTTGTGAGCAGCCATGTGGGTACTGGAAATGGAAGCCCAGTCCTCTGGAAGAGCAGCCTACACTCTTAACTTCTGAGCCATCTTTCCAACCCCTGTAGAATCTTTTGACCAAGGTGCGTTCCTCATGGTTCCTCTTGAATCATTGTTAGAAGAAGGAAGAAGAGGTTTTATTAATTAGAGAAGCGTGTGTGAGTGTATAACCCAGTGTCGTCACAGACAGACCTTCAACAATAAGGAAAACCAGGTTCCACCGTCCACTTTACAAAGACTTCTTGATTAATAGTCTGTGTTTCAAACACATTGTTCTTCTGCACGCTGTGCCTTACCAGGTCAGTGCAATGGAAACCCCACTGTGACATCACTGCTGCTGGATTTCTGGAAAGTAACATATCCATAAAGTCTTGACACAGTCAAACTCTTCTTTCGAGTTGAGGAAAAATACAAGTAAAATGTCTGTAGATTAAACCCCAAATAGTCTACTCTAAAAGACTATACTTTCACTTGCCAGGTAGTAAATAGTATGAACTGTCATTTAATATTGGCTGTTTCAATTTTGAAGGTAATTTCAGAACCTCAAATGGTAGGTTTTTTATTTAAGCCTGTGTTCCCCAGAAAGAGAACCAGTTTCCCCTGCAACCAGATCGTTTTCAACCAAACTGTGGTCTAGGATTCAAAGTGGTTGTTTTTTCTTTGCTCTGTAGATCTTTTGGTAGAAATTACTAAGTTAATAGACAGGGAGGAAAAAAAACTATAAAAGAAGAAAAGGTAGATGACTGTTTAATAGTCAAGTTTGGTAGAAGTCTGTGGGTGATTGGCAGTTGACAGCCCCCACGTTTCTAGGTTACCCTCAAGTCATGGCGGAGCCTGCTTCAGATCTGCGCGGTGCTCCACTCACAAGCCCTGCCCATGGTCAGTGTGGGACTCGGCTCTGTCCAGGGATTAGAGAGACTATATAGCCACGGAACTTCCAAAGGCTGTTTTTGTGTTGGTGCTGTTTGCTCCCCACCTCCGTTCAGGGGAACACTCAGCTCCAATGCTAGATGGGGTAAATGCTCAGTGACATCACACCCGTGACCGCAGGATGTGATTCCGTGTGATCCAAGGTAGAAACAGAACAAAATTAGAACAGGGAGAAAGGCAGTTATAGAAAACAGAAACACCATATGGTAAAGAAGACATTTCTTTTTGTGCACAGAAATGCTTTGGTTCCAGTACTCTGGCTACTGGTGGTCAACCACCATGTCCAACCGAGGCAAAGGCCCTGGCGGGGCTGGCATTGAGTGCTACAGACTCAGTCCTATGCTGTCCTGGTTTTTCTCACATAGGTTCTAAACAGAAATTGCACCAAATTTTGAAGTTGTTTAAAGGGAAAAAAATGACATAAATTGCTTTTGCAGAATTCCTGCCTGAAAGAAAAACTGAAAGCCTCAAATATTTTTCAGAATCCAGTCACCTGAGGGTAGAGAACCCTGGCTATGTCCAATAAAGCCAGACTCCATTGAGGTGGCTGGAGAGGCGAGGAAGAATGGCACCAAACCTGATAACCAGCATTCAAGTCCACAGCCCACACATCTCCCACTCTGGTGGGAGACAACAAACTCCTCTGACATGCGTGCCATGGTGTGTGCCACCATGTAATAAAAAATGTTTATAAAAAAGTACCCTTAAATGAGCTAAGAGTTTCCCATTGTGTTGAGATTTTGTGTGTTTTTTTCAAGAGTCATTATGTAAAGTAAGAAAAAAGATTTTTAATATTATTCCGTGTTCAGAATAATACAAAACTAACTAGAATGTTATATTCGTGATTATATTACAACAATAATTAAATTGGAAGACACACCTATTAATAATTATCTAACACAAACAATATAAAATGCATAGTTAATTATGTTTCTAACACATATACTTTTTAATGTAGGCAATATGTGGGTTTTGTTTGTTTCCAGAGCAACAACCATCCAGTGATTTTCCATAAAGCAACAGAAAAAATATGCTCTAAATATTTCAAGATGCAGTACTTTTTTATAGTTATTTTGGCTCTAAGTCTCACTCCCTTTGGTTATTAACTAAATGAAGTGTCCTAATTGCATATTCTTTTATATTTTGTTTTTTAAATTTTTATGTATGTGTATATGTGCAGCTGGTAAGAGAGGTGGTGTGTGTATCTGTCTGTGTGTGTGTGTAACCATAGAAGCCAGAAGAGGGCTTCAAAGCCACCAGAGCTGGAGTTAAGGTTGTGGGCGGCTGAACATAGGTGTTTGGGACCTAATTTGGGTCCTCTGGAAAAGCAGGAAGTGCTCTTAACTAACTGTGTCTCTCCAGCCACTAATTATGCTTTCTAATAGGTGGAGACAGGCAACGTTTAAGGCTCACCATGATTTCCTTGATTCTGTCAACTGGTCTTGAAATGTAGCGGCTGTCTTCTAGGAAGAGGAAGTAACACAAGTGTTCCCTTCTTAACAGCTTTCGGAACAGAACACGCCCATCAAGACCTTGGGCTTGCGGTTTACCCTGAAACATTGATGTGAGTTTTCCCTTTTGCAATCTGTTTTCATAGCTGGCATTTTGATCTTAGGTTTTAAGGACACTTTAGACTTTATTATACTTTTTTGAATAAGAATTTATAGTTTGCCATTCTTTATACATGGTTGTACAACCAACGATTCATCCAGACTTGGATAAAAAAAATATTTGAAAGATCTTGCATCTGTACTGAACATGTGCACACAGCCCTATTATTCCCTAAAAACATGGTGCAAGGCAACCAGGAGGGACCTCACTCAAGCCAAGCATGGTGCTTTTCCACTGAGCTGTGTGTCCAGACCCGCCTGAAACGCATGGGGAAATGTTTGTGGGCTTTATGGGAATGGGACATCATTTGAAAAAGGTACTTGAGAACCCACAGATTTTATCATCTATGGACTATTTGGGCACTAACCACCAAAGAGACTGACGTCTTTAAGACATCCTTGTATGCTCTGAAGAACACTGACATCTGTGGAGGGTCTGGTATAGACTCCCAAGGATACTGACATTCATGAGGTATCCTATATGAAGCTCCAAATGACACATCCCCACAAGGTGTCCTGGCCCCAACTGCCAAGCATACCAAGGGACAGTAAAGTTCCTTCTGCTGATGTTAAGAATCTGGTTCACAAGTGGAGAGAATATATTGGACAACTGTATTGTGATTGATAGTCTCGTGGACCATCAGCATTTTGAGTTGTTGGTTTTTTCTAGCAGCACTGGACACCGGAAGGGCTCGTCTGCTCTGCTCTAGGGAGGAGAAGGAAGGGTGGCTTCCTTCAGAGTACAGCTTCCAGAGGCCAGGCTTTAAAGAACCCCGTGGTTAACTACAGTCTTTAGATAGCAGCTGGATGCTAATCTGAAAAGATTAGATTCTGGATAGCTATGAACAACCTGAAGGGTGTTCAGTCGAGTGCTGACGTGGACAATCAGAGCCGCCCTGACCTCAACGTGATTAACTGGGAAGTCTGTGCCTTCAGATGTCATAACTTCGGGACTCTGTAGAGGGCTTTTGGGAGAACTGTCTGTTATGTCAAAGTACATAATAGTAAAATCTGAAGAATGATGATCTTTCAAAATGCACAAGCCACGTAGTGGCTAAAAGATAAAGAATTTAGATCGGCTATGGCTATAGCTACTCTGTGTCAACTTTAGACAGACCTTGATCTATTTAGGAAGAGGGAGTATCCCTTGAAGAAATGTTTCCATCAGATTGGCCTGTGGGCGTGTCTGTAGGGAACATCAAGATTGTTGATTGATACGGAAGGACCCAGCTCACTGTGGCTGGTCTTCCCTAGGTAGGTGGCTTTTAGCTGTATACTAAAGTAGCTGACCAAGCCTGGGAGATCAAGCCAGTAAGCAGTGGTCCTTCACAGTTTCTGTTTCAAGCTCCAGCTGTGAGTTCACTCCAAGGCTGTTCTAGCTGGGGAAATGCAGCCTGTAAGCCAGACAAACTCTTTCCTCCCCAAGTTGCTTCTGGTCAGTGTTTGCCACAGCAGCAGGAAGTGGAAGAAAACGGCTCTGAATCAGATACTCCAAGTCTTCAGGGAAGAGCAAACAAGGGCAATGTCATGGAGAGGGTAGCCTGGAAACATGTTTCCTTTGCCTCACTTTGTGGAGTGTTCAAGATTAAATAATGCGAGGGAATTTCCCCTGGTTGTCCGGTTGAACTCCGACAGCACCGTGCTAACGATCTATATGGAGAAGTATCTATTAAAGGAGCAGCCAGCGAGGTTAGTGGAGTAATTCAGGCAATGAAAAAGACTTTCCTTCCAAAGTCATTACTTTGGGCAGTCAATATGAATGGCCAGGCCTCAGAAAAAAAGTGACGAATTTTCCAGCAAAGAACCCACTATGGAAATAGCAACAACACTCAGCACAGCCTGTTCACCAAGCACATGTGCGACAAACTGCTAAGTCACTGTCAAATGCCTTCCTGAGCCTGTGCCTATGCCCAGGCTGTTCCTGAAGATTGGCCGGGAAGGAACACAGCACCAAGCACACCACATACACGCTGTGTAAATGCGGTGTGTTAAATGCTTCAGCTCCTTGATTTAACAGGAAGGGCAGCAAGAGAGGAGGTGGAGAGCAGAACCCCACTGTTTATAGAGTCTTACTTAGACAGAGCAAAGACACAAAGCATGTTCTTGGCGTACTGCTCCAAGCTCCCAGTGATATGGTCCAGAGCAGCCCTGAGGCTGACCAGGAAGACGGGTTCTCAGACTTGCAGTGGGCGGAACGGCTGTCATGGCACACAAATACAGAAGGCTGTGCCTTAACCGTTAATGTTTACTCAACAAACATAGAGGATGAAACACTATGGTGACATCCAAGATGAAGAAGGGACAACAGTTTCCTGCACTTTTAATATCAAGTTTGTATTAGATTACTCAAGTCAGTGGTTTCAAACAACTTACACAATCCCTCCTTCATCCCCTTCCTCCTCCTCTTCTCCCATCTCCCCTCTCCTTCTTCCCGTTCCCCTTCATGTCTCTCATCCTCCTTCCCCTCACCTTCTTCCTGTCTTTCCCTTTTTCTTCCTTCACTTCCCTTTTCCCCTTCTCCCTCTCCTTCCTTCCCCATTTCCTCCACTTTCCCCCTTCACCTCCCCCTTCCCCACTCACTTGCTTTTCCCATCCCTTGTTTCTGAGACAAGCTCAATTTGTAGCAGGCTGACTTCAACCTTTCAATCCTCCCTCTTCATCACCACAGCCAACACTTGAGATTACAGGAAATGACAGTTTCTGATTTATTTATTTTCGATGGATCCAACCGAAAGCCAGTCTTTGTTATGGCTATTTAAAACATCCCTTGGAATCCATGTGTTTCCTATAAAGACAGTGGCTTGTGGACTCTGCCTTTCCTCCCTCTGAAATAGCTAATCTGATCATCAACGGACAACATTTCAGTTTCAGAGGTTGAGTGCTATGTCCAGAACTCTTCTGTTGGAGTTTAGCTCAACGGTGAAATTACCGCAAGAGTGTTAGTGCCCTGGCGGGTCAGGAGACCTTGCTCTTGTAGGTGGGTCAAGCGGTGGTGCAGGACCAGCTTCCTGGAAACAAGGTCGACTCAGTCCCTCATTTCTAGTATGTGACTGCAGGTCCTTCTGCCATGCTGCCGATTTTCAGGTCCTTGCACCATGCTGCAATCCTGTAGGCCCTTCCTTCTGCCACGCTGCAATCCTACAGGTCCTTCCTTCCACCATACTGCAGTTCTACGGGTCCTTCTGTCATGTTGCAGTATAAATGAAGGCCTTTCTCAGATGCTAGCTCTTTGTTGATGGACTTGCCAGCATTCAGAATCTCTTATTTATAAATTATTTAGTCAGTTGCATTCTGAAATAGTAACAGAAAACATTAATGACTCAGAATGAAAATGGACAGGTAATGTGATGGATAATCTTGGTTGTCAGCTTGACTACATGTGGTATCAGCTAAAATCCAAGTAGTGGGCACACCTCTGAGGGATTTTTTTGATTGAATCATTTGAGTTGGGAAGATCCTCCCTAAACTTGAACCACACCTTCTGCTGGTAGCCTATATAAAAGGCCATGGAAGAAGGAAAATTTACTGTTTTGTCTGCTTGTCCTCCCTCACTCCCAATGGCGAGTTCATCTAGCCCATCCCTCATATTATTCTCTGTATGACACCCACTGCATGCTGCTTACTGAAGGTCACTCACTACATGCTACCCATTGCATGCTGCATGCTGCCCTCTACATGCTACCTGCTGCATGTCCAGCTCGGTTATTATACCTACTACATGTCCCATTCCTTGAGCTTTCACTATGCACAGTGATGACATCACAGCAGATGACTGCTGAGGACAACTTATTCGAAACATGTTTTAATGCCTCCACTCAAATTTATACTTTTAGGGAGGGCTCAATGTTGTATGAGGCCACTTGTTTGTTTCTGGCTGCTCAGCACTGAAATAACCACACAGAAACTGTATTAATTAAATCACTGCTTGGCCGAGTAGCTATAGCTTCTTATTGGCTAACTCTTACATCTTAATTTAGTCCATTTCTATTAATCTGTGTATCATCACATGACTGTGGCTTACTGGGCAAAGTTCCAGCATCTGTCTCTGGCAGAGCTACGTGGCTTCTCTTTGACTCCATCTTCTTTCTCCCAGCATTCAGTTTAGTTTTCCCTGCCTAGCTCTGCTCTACCCTATCACAGATCCAAACAGCTTCTTTATTAACCAATGGTATTCACAGCATAAAGAGGGGAATCCCACATCAGCTCAATGCTATTGTTCTATGACTTTTATTTTAAGAGATGAAGTCCACAGGCCATACTATTTCTCTCCAGTGAAAAATCAAAAGAGGCCTCCATTTGCCTCTCTTTTTTGATAGTTTTGCTACTTATGACCTGCATCCTTCTCAACATCATCAAATATTGCTGAGAGATTAAAATACGCTTCTATAGCCAGTGTCAAAATTTCATAGTGGAAAATCCCCAGTCATGTCCTGTTCATTGAGCTAATAGATATGTAGGGATGTTGGTGCCAGATGTCTGAAGTTTTAAAGATACAATGGCAGTCTCAGGAGAATTCATGAGTATTTATAATGCTAATCTAATGATAATATGTGAAGAAGCAGGTAGCAGCTACACAAACAAGGATCAATATGAATCTTGAGTAGTTTCATTCAAATCACCTCTTTTCATTATTAGATAAGAAATACGAACCAAGGACATTCTAGATGGTTAATTAGCTCTTCAGCTTCCTGGGTGCTTTGAAGCAATCAGAGCCCATCAGGTCTGAGCAATATGATGCTGTCTCGTCATGTGACTAGACAAGGCTCTCTACTTTTTGAATTCTCTATTTTTTTTTCATTAAGTGAGATAATAACCCTGATCTGACACAAGCTGCTTGGATCAATTTTATTCAGTGTCCATTGCTGATGGTGTTGAGTTCTGTTGCATAACGAGTTACTCTCTGATTCAGCTTCTCACTCTGTATCAAGAGCAATGACAATGTTCCCTTAAGGTCCCTTACATTCTCATAGCAGGAAGAGCTGATCATTTTATAAAATGAGAACCCTATGTAGCAGAGTATGTCCTTGAACTTTCCCACCCCCATGCCCATCTCCTGTGGGCGTGTACTACAACACCCGTTCTATGCCATGCTGAGGACCCAACCCAAAGCTTCATATAGTCAGGGGATGTGCTCTACCCATGGGCTTGCTTCCCTTGACTTCCTGTCTGATGAGCCCATCTTCCTCATCTCTGTTATAGCAAGCTCTGTGCTAAACTCTTGGTCCAGCCAGATAATCTAGGAAGAACTCCCCAGTTCAAGCTCCCCAACATATCACAGCTGTCTGGTGTGGGAGAATTTTCTGTATTCTGTCAATCATGTATTTTAATAAAATGCTGATTGGCCAGGCAGGAAATATAGGCAGGTCAACCAGACAGGAAGTAGAGGTGAGGCAATGAGAATAGAAGAAGGCTAGGAAGGAGCAAGCCCATTCCTCCATTCCTGCCCAGACCACAGAGAAACAAGATGTAACCTACCCCGCTGGAAAAGGTACTGAGTCACATGGCTAACACAGATAAGAATTATGGGTTACCGTAAGATGTAAGAATTAGTTAATAAGAAGACTGAGCTAATGGGCCAATCAGTTTATAATCTTATGGAGTCCTGTGTGTGATTTTCTTTGGGGTATGCTGGTTGTGGGGTGCCGGGCAGGACAGATACACCAACAAGCTGGCCCCTCATGTTACAGCTGTCAAATGCTCGTTATCACGGTGTGCAAAGACTAGTGTCAGCCCACTTGGGACATAGCCGCTTAATCTGTGACACAAAGTGACATGTTAGGATTAGTTCAGTAACAATCACAGAGCAAGAAAGAAGTTCTGCTTTACTTTATGTTTTTTTGGTGTGCACTAGGCAGACCTCTTTCTAACAATGTGTGTGTGTGTGTTTCTGGGCATTGAAGCCGAGGTGTTGTACAGACTACCCAAGTGCTCATCCACCGAGACACATCTCTAGCTCCTAACTGTGTGGTCTTGTTGTTGTGGTGTAGAAGAAGCAGGATGTGCAATTGTGATAAGAAAGTGGTTCACCAACAAAGCTCTCTTCTGCACTGCTGTTCCTTTCTCTTGCCACCAACAATAGTTTTGATATGAGGACATGTCTCCTCTAGAAATGGATTATATTTTTTGGAAAGGGTGAAAAGGATTCTCCTCCCTTGGTTCCAGAAACACTTCCCATCTTCTCTTTTCTGGTTTCTGTAAAAAAGATGGAAGTTTACTGTAGGACACCAAGAATAAATGTTGAAGATGGATATGCCTAGAAGTAGGAGGGGGTTGCTCTGATCATCCTAAGAAATGTGCCAGTATTTTTGATCTTTGAAAAATCTAAGGCATTGGCTCAGGAGGCAATATTTTTAACCCTGGTGGCCTAAACCACAAATTCCGACTACTTAATTGCATTCTGCCTGGAGTGTCCTCCCAAGTGTTCCAAAACCCTGGTGGTTTTCATTTCCGACCCTAAGCTGCTCAGGAGTACTGCTATTGTTATTATTTAACATTCCTGGGAACAGACAGATGCCCTGTTTGAAACAGGAATTTGTATTTCCTGTTGGATGAGCTAATGATCTAAAATCTGGATGTCATATTTCATCTCTAAAGTTGAACAAAAGAAAAGCATTAAAGGAAACATAAAAAAGGAAACAGTGAAAGAAAATACAAGACAAGGCATCCATTCTGGTTAAAACACAGGCCAGCTCATGTGGGAAGCAATCCACTTGTGTGACTTTGGTCTGGCTGATGTGTGAATCTGAGCAAAACCAATAAAACACTGTGTTGGTGTTACAAGTAGATGGAGTTACTGTTTTCCCAATAATATGACTTGGACTTGTTTGAAGGAGGATAATGGGATGGGCAGTTTCCTGATGGCAAGGGCACTCCCATTTAAAGGAACACTGTTATACATAACAGGGCTCTGTTCATTATGTCTTCATCTCCTTAAAATCTTTTGACACAACAGTCACTTTTTAACATGGGAATTTGTTCATTGTTTGTAGCATATAATAACTGCAAAGTTCCTTTTAAAATCATTTGGAAATTCGGATAGTCAGGAGGCAGCCGAGCAGTGATTTATGCTTTTAATTTTCTTTTTGTACTTTAGCCAAGGGGCCAGGTCTTTCTTTGAGACAAATCTTTTAATTTTGCTTGGATTTTATACTTTAAGCATGCTTTAGGCAAGTCTATCTTCTACTTGGCCCTCTCTTACATAGCTTCAGGTTCCTCCTGTCTTGTTTACTTATATTGTTATGCATAAAAACATGGCATGCTTCTCTCATGAAAAATGATAAATATTTTGAAAAGAGTTGAATATTTTTTTCTCTGTTTTGCATTTTCTGAGCAGGACACTCTCTTCTTTCTAGAATGATCTGTTTCCCTTTGAGAGCTGTACTTGCTGAGGCTGAGATGCAGCGAATGAGAAGCGTTGAAAGTAATGAACTTTTTAGCCGCTGACTGTGGAATAAAACACTGGAGTGAGCACTCAGCAAGACCAAGTATTCAAAGCCAAGCCTGGTCAGAAGCAAAGAACATTCTCGAACATTTTAGCTCCACTGCTTTACTTGAGTGTTCTGCGTACTGGGAAAGAACTAAGACATTTTCTGTTTAATTTTCTGCTTGCCAGGGATAACAACAAACGAGGGGACGCCATGAAGGAATTCCACCGCAGCGCTTTGCCTGTGCTGTCGCAGAGCTGAACTAGGGTGAAGCATAGGTGCGAAACATCTATCCTGAATGTCCCTCCCTGAGCCAGGCACATGAGCGACGGATGTTACCAAGAAGGATCAAGAGCAGAACAAAGTCTGAACTGCTCTGTCTGTATCCTTAGGAGGAGGCACACTCCCAGGCTCCTTCCCTACCAAAGGCCTGCCCAGGCCAGAAGTCAGCACACAAGTGACAGGAACAGCTCCTCCAACTCTATGAGGAAGATGACTTTCCTCCATGTAAAAGATATCCTTGGAAGAAAGAGGAGAATGTTAAAGATAGCTATTATGGGAAATTAGAGCTTTAGTGATTTTTTTTTTTATCCAAGATTTTACATTTAAAAAAAAATCCCTTCAGGACACATACTTATCTGTCAAGTTGAAGTTTAGCCTTTACTCCCTCAGGGTGAAGCGATGGGTACTTATCTCTATTTTCTGTCTTGGACCTGATAAAAAGCAAAAGCAGAAAGGGAGCCCATTCATGCCTTACCTCACATCTTCTGTGTATACCCCAGTTTTTGCAGGGTGCAAGTTTGAGTTTTTCAGCCAGTGCCTGTAGGATATAATCTCCGGTCCACTGGATATATTATTATTGTGCAACTTTTTGTTGACATGTTACATTCCTTATAAGAGACTTATTTGCAACCTCCGCCCATATCAGCTTCATGAGTTTTCTTTCTCATATGCTCACATGCATGTGCTGTGAACTTCATCTCATATTGCTGGCTTATTCCCGTTCTCCACGGAAGTTCATCTCAGATTCAAGCCTTCCCACACCATGCAGTGTACTCCTGTTAGTGATATGAGGTTGTGTCTGTATTAGTGTCTCATCATCAGACTATACACTTTGCAAAGGCATTCAAAACAATCTTTGCCTTCTATAAATGAAGGAACATTGTAGAAACTCAATATTATTTTGCCAAATAAAATTTTATTTGATTTATATATTCTTTTGAAAATCATTTGTTTCTAGGTTCACAGTTCAGATGCAACACAAGAAGTCACCATTTATCCCTAATTTATGTTGTTCAGGAACAATATGAGGAACCAGCACCCATCTCCACTGGGCTCATGGTATTCAGGTGCAGTGTGAGGAACCACTACTCATCCTTAGGCTAGAGTATCCAGGGTATAATACCAGGAACTGTCCCTCACTTCTAGGTTCCCAGTGTTTAGGCACAACATGTACCAAGCATTTGTCTGTTTCCCATTCCGCAGCTCATCTGATCATGAAGAACTGGCCTAAAAAAGTTTCCACTTTGGCTTAAAATAGATGACTAGAGTTTAGAGAGCAGTGTTCCAAAGCTGTTTCCTAAGTCCAGATTGCCTTTAAGATCTTCTGTTTTGAGAAAATGCAGACATGAGGGCCTGCCCTACATCTCCCTCAGCATGAGCTGCTGTCTGTGATCCACGCCATGCAAAGCTGCCCGCCCCACTCCTTACTTTATTGTCAGACTTTCTGTTGTATTCTTTCTCCATCTGGCTGGCGTAACTTTCATGTGGTCTTGAAAGTATGTGTCCAAGAATGTGTCCCAGATCAGCATCCTGTTTTCTTTCTCATTTAAATTTCTATTTAGTAAGCCTCTGTGGTTT
The DNA here is from genome assembly GCF_982192425.1 of Myodes glareolus. Lineage (NCBI taxonomy): Eukaryota > Metazoa > Chordata > Mammalia > Rodentia > Cricetidae > Myodes > Myodes glareolus. Next base: position 45,020,715 of record NC_142045.1, on the reverse strand, counting down.
GGATCTAGTGAGTGGTGTTTTCTTTTTTGGCAGGACTCCCTACCCACTTCCTTAAAAATAATACCTCTGCATGCATCTGTCCTTCCCTATCTCGCATATGCTAAGGCAATATATTGTCTACCAAACATATCTTGAAGGAATATTTTAGAACATGACCTACTCTTGTGGTGATAGAACCCACATTTGAAACATGGATGGTCCAGAACATGTCATGTTTCCTTCCATGCCAACACTGTTCAGTTCCCATGCCATTAGCAAATGGAAAACTTTCCTATCAGGCTCTGGGGCTTTGAGTTACAACAGTTCTGTTGCTTTAGAGAAACATAAACAACAACTTCTTCAAAAACAAGAACACACTTTATTTTCTTTCTGGTCAAAACCAGAACGGAAGTATGGTTCGAATCCTTTTTTTAAGTCTTCTTTCCAATTGGTCAGTGAAACCCCTAACGCAGATGAATGGATTCTGTTGACATACTACATAAAATTATTTGTTTAAATGACTATTGTATAAGCCAGATATTTGAAGTATAAAACTTGGTTGTTTTGGCATTTCTTAATTTGCTGACTTGGGTTATGTTCTCCCCCAGATCCTCACATATAATTTCCATTGCCTCTAAAAGGGGTTATGAACACACATCTGAAGGAGACTTGGCCTCTTGGTTTTTGATGTTTCAGAATCAGCTCCAACTTGAACCCCTCGCTTCCTTTTGGATCCAATCATCAGTGAGAACAATTCTTAAGCAAGATTTCCTGGGGGGGAATTTTGTGGTTTGAGGTTTTAATAATCTAGGCTAAAATTCAAATACAAGCCACTGCTATTTGGATAGATCTTTTAGCCTTCTTTATGTGAGCTGCAGCAAACTTGACCAAATTTTAAAATATTCTGAGTAATACCATCTATACAAGTAGCAGAGGGCACCTATGCTTTCTAGTTAAGGATATCTAGATACCTGCAAGTTGCATGAAAATAAAATTGCATGCATTTTATGAAAATATTTATGAATATGTTTTAGAATTTTTGATTCCATTATAGCAATGGATACTGCTACATATAGGGGAAAACCTATTGAAAATTTATTTTAAAAATTAGATAATTGGGACTATTGAAATGGGATCTATTTAACTTTTTGATAGTAAGCCATGTTTGTATTCTAGTTCTCACTTATGAGCCATTTCTTTAGATTGATTTTTGTATGTTTCCAAAATAGCTCTGTGCTTACAACACCAGGTCTGCTGAAGAACGTGCTGGCTTGTATATTGCCTGTCTCTCAAAGGTTCCAGTGTTGAGGCCACGCTCTGTGGTCTTGGAGACGGCACCTTCATCACAGGAAGGTACGTTTCTCAAGGAAGTTTTAAGAAGTCTATGTGGAAGCTAGTGGCAGTGCTGAGCAGAAGTTGGTAGACCAGATGGACACAGGCCTCTCTTTTGCATTCTCTCTTGCACGTTTCACCTTTGCCGTCTATTGCCATGTGACAGAAAAGAGAATGCCAGCCTAAACTCAGGCCTTGAAGGCACCACAGCTTTTAACTTCCAGACCTGTGAACGAAATAAACCTCTGCTTGTTGTGGTTCTGGTTGCTGTTGATGAATTAAACTGTTAGGGTGTTTATCATAGCAACAAAAAGTTGACAAAGGCAAAGGGTTAGATGATGAGCTTCCTGGAGCCTGAAATCTGTTAGGTAACAACATCTGGGTATAAGTGAGGTCCTGTGCTCCTGTAAGAGATCAACCTTCAGCCTATCACAAGGGCATAAACCCAAAACCACAACGCTTTCCTCAAAGGGGATAAGGTGTGATTGATTCTGGATCGAAATATGAGTGACCACAGCCTGGGAACAGATTTAAGCTATACTAAATTCTAGGGTCTAGCATGGTAACAGTTCAATGGAGTAGTTATAATACAGAACAAAGACAATCATAAATCAAGGCTCTCTGAAATACTTTGGTGGAAACATTAAGTAGGTGGGTTGAAGCAAGGCAGAGCTGTCTTATGATGGCCTCTGCCTCTGGTTAATGGAAAGCAGAGTTTTGTTAAGTTAATGCATTCTGAAATGTTTTTCCAGGTAGCCCCACAGATGGGCAAGGACTGGTTTTTTAAGAGGCTAGAGATGGCCCAAGATGAACTATGAGGCTCTAGACCTGCAACGTCCCAACCTCCCCACAGCTGAAGTTCTAATTAGTTAATCAGCATTTCAGCGGGCTCAATGGAAGGTCCAGCTTCTTCGTTAAATCCTCATTTGCAGTTTTTAATACAGGTGGTATTTAATTGGTAGAGGCTCACCTGTTGGAGGATTTACAGTGAGAGAACAGGACAGAACAGGAGAATGTATAAAAGACCAACACTCAGTTTAGAGACAAGCCCTCACCTCAAGAAAGAAAACTTTTAGAATTAGAGCAGGGTGGGTGACTTTGAAGAATCCTCAGAACACAATGGCTGCTGGCTCAGGCTCCAGGATGTTAGGCTTGCCTCTGGGTACATAGCCTGGGAGGATGCCTGTCCCATTGAGCAACAGGCCCATGGGTTCCACACTGTTATTCCTGAGGGCTCTCACCCAGCGAAGTAGTCTGTAATGCGATCTGCACAGTTCTGTGAAGTCAGAGGGTGGTGGTACCCTTCACGGAGAAGTACTTGTGGAGTAGAAGCGGGAGGTGGATGTCTGCCTCTTTCAACTTCCACAGTGACGCCATACTTGGTCTGGTTTATATACATTGTCCGCTTAAAATTCAGTTGAAACTCGCCCTTTGAGAAAAAAGGTAATTCCCTACATGTCAACAGCATTTATATGTTTATTTTAAAGATTCGCTTGCTTTTATTTTTTGTGACTGCCTGCCTGGCGGTATGTGTACCACCTGGTGCATGAGCGCGGAAGGAGGACGGTGGAGCCTCTGGAGCTGGAGCGGCAGACGATTAGAAATCGCCTATTTGCGTGCAGGGAACTGAACTGGGGTCCTCTGCAAAAGCAGTATGTGATCTTAGCACCGCCTCTCCGTCGCCCGGCACCAATTACTTAGAAGTGTCGCAGCATTTTGATTTCTGGGTAAGATGACAGGCTAGAGGCTGCCCCCGTGTGAGCCAGTGAAGTGACTCAGAAGAAGAAAACTGACTAGTCCCAAGAGAGGACGAGTATCAGAAGACACTAGAGGAAATGCAAAGATACTGGGAAGTGCAGGGGAAAGGATGGGAGACAGAACAGTAAGAGGAAAGGTGATCGCAGCTCCTGGTCCCTGGTGAGTGGTGGTTAATAAGCAGATGTCTCTTCCAGACGGGAATATGGGTAAAAGAAGGACATTTCCCCCCAACCAGGACAAGCCTACAGCCCTCATGTGTCGGAAGTCCAGTTACAGGCTCTGAGAGGATGATACGTTAGATGGCCAAAAAAAAAAAAAAAACCAAAAAACCAACCAACCAACCAACCAAAAAACATCATATTATCCTTCTGTAGACAGAGGTTGTTTTTAAAAACTGAATTACTTGGGCCTGAGCAGAGGTTGTAAGACCAGGTCAAGGAGCCTCAGTAGGGACCTGGGAGGGGTCCTTACTGTAGCTGGTAATATATAGATCAAAAAACCAATGTATTGTGCTCTTTTTTTTTTTTTCCTTTTATGAGCATGGTTCCACCTCTTTCCTCTGAAACTTTTTCTTAAATGCGGGGTAGTTCTTGGCTCTTTCCGGCTCCTAAACAGGGGAGTCTGAATGGGACAGGTTGCTGCGTGTCTGGGTGGGTTGTTCACAGAGTGGTTAGAGAGCAAGCTGACATTTCCTTGGGTGACATCCAAATGTCCATATCTACTGATCTTTATTTTCCACACCTTTCATGTTTCTACAGGAAAGAGCCCTCCCCCCACCGTCTTGAGTGATCATCTTAAACTCTGAGAAGATGGTTGAGGAAGTTGTTGGAATCCTCAGTTTCATTTCATTGCTCATTTTGTGGGGCTGAGCCTCCTGGAGTTCAGATTGACTTGGAACTTAAGGATGACCCTGAATTCATCCTCTATCTGTAGCCCTGGAAACCTGGAAATCCACCACTCTGGATTCACGGGACACTGGGACTGAAGTAAGGGCAGTCTGGTGCACATGAGGCTCTGTCTCCAGCCACTCATGGCTGGCTTTACATTGGTCTCTATGACACCCATCATCATTCTTCTTGGTCCCTGTTGTCCTTAAGTTTAGGGCTATCTGGTCCAGTAATTCCAAATAGCAGTGCCATGATCCCCTGGTGTAACTCTGGGGAAATGATGGTGGTGTGTGATATCTGCTTGACCTTGGACTGAATCAAGAGAAGATGATCATGGCTCCCTGTATACCAGGAGGCATGATGAACATGGAGGGGTGTATGATATTATTACAGATTTTCTGCAGGATGGACATGGCTGCATGTGACATGATTCTGAATACAGATTTTTGCAGATTTTGCTTTTGTGTCTGTGTCTTTTCGTGCATTTCTGTCTGACAAATTATTAACCGTCAAGGAAGGAGCTCTGCAAAGGAAGTTCTTCTCAGTGGACGCAGGGTTTGTAACTTCCCCCTTGAAGCTTCCTCATGCTTCCATTCTCCAAGCAGCAAAGGTGTTGAAACTGTTAGTCTGTTGTCATCCTTCCTTATCTCTCCTCCTACTCACTCCCAACCAAGCAGAATTTGAAAAGAGTGAAGTGAGAAATGGCAATATCTGTCCCAGTGTTAGATCAGATACAACAATATAACTTGTCAATACTTCCTGCTCTAATGTGGAACTGGCTTCAAATGAGTGGGCCTGGGCCTGGAAGTCACAAGAGGATTGGTTACTGTTGAGCTGAGTTGAGTTGCGTGACAGTTTCACTCAGTTGATTGGTTAAGAGAGCTTGCTGCTCTAACAGAGGACCTGAATTTGGTTCTCATCACCCACCCTAGGCAGTCCATAACTTCTGGTAACTACAGTTCCAGGGGATCCAGCACCCTCTCCTGGCCTCTATGGGCATTGCATGCACATGGTGGTAGACAGACAGACAGACAGACAGACAGACACACACACACACACACCATATAAATAAAAGATAATAAAAACTTTAAGTTCACATAACTTATTATTTGCTGTTTTAGTAATGCTGTTGATGAAAGCAAAGGCTTCATACATCTTGGTAAGACGTTTTTTTGGTCTATATGCTTGAGTTGATATTGGTTTCTATTTAAAACCCACTGATGTCTGTGGTGGCAAAGAAACAAAGATACACATTTGTTTTCTACAAGCCCCTCTCATGGTTTTCTGTTATTTCCTACCTACCATTCTGCAGTGAAGAGCACTAGCTGCTCTTCCAAGGGTCCTGAGTTCAATCCCAGCAACCACAAGGTAGTTCACAACCATCTGTAGTGAGATCTGGTGCCCTCTTGAGGAAGAGACCTGGTCAGTCGTCCTCATCAACTTAGACCATGAAACCCAATATGGACAAGTTCAACAGAACTGCCATACATGGGCTGCTCATGTATGCTTCAGCATTGCCAGGACATAAATTTTATTTTCAGTTTCATGGTGTTGTGTCTTATTCAAGTGCAGATATGTTTACATTCCTCCCCTGTGTAAGCTTCAAAGCTTCCTAGGGCGTGTCCCTGCCTTATTGATATGATTTTTGCCACTCTTTATATGGCTGAGTCAACCCAGATAAATCTTCTCTGTATTTTTTAAGTTGCAGTTCTTTTTTTTTAAATTTATGATTTATTTATCTTTTATTTTATTTGCATTGGTGTGAAGGTGTCAGGTCCCCTGGAACTGGATTTTCAGACAGTTGTGAGCTGCCATGTGGGTGCTGGGAATTGAACCCGGGTCCTCTGGAAGAGCAGTCAGTGTTCTTAACTGTTGAGCTATTTCTCCAGCCCCTAAGTTGGAGTTCTTGAGGCTGGGGAAATGTTTGCAGTTAAGATGGTGTACTGCTCTCACAGAAGACCCAGGTTCTGTTCCCAGCACCCATACAGCGCAGCTTACTATAGTGATATTTTACTTGTGTTTTAATAAATAAAGCTTGCATGAAGATCAGAGCGTAGCGACAAACTACGAGAGGCCAGGGAGCGGTGGCATACACTTTTAATCCCGGAACTCAAGGCCACCCTGGGTTACATGGGACTGAATCTGTCTAAAAATAGAAACCGAGCTCATACTTTAAACCCTAGCACTAGAGAAGAATATAAGTTCAGTGTGGTCTAGGTGAGACAGTCTGAGGTTTGGTGGATCAACTCTTTAGTGAGCATTGGAAGAAGTGAGAACTCTCTAGTGGCTGGCTGCTTTGCTTCTCTGATCTTCAACCTTAACCCAAACAGCTGAGTATTTATTACCCATGTTACAGCTCATGAGTGTCTACTGCTGCAGTGCCAGGGATAGGACACACTTTTGGTCTCTGCAAACTCATACACACATATGCTCATAATTACAAATCAAAGTGAGATGTAAACAAATGAACAAAGACAATGTCTTCTCCCTGCAGTGGTGAATACTGACTCCTCTAGGCCCACTGGCCCCAGACAAGATGTCTCCCTGACTTTGTCTCCCTTGGGAAGCTTACCTTGCTGCTAGACTGTTGCCTGCCAGTCCCCCTCAGCTTCCTACTCAGCTCCCAAGCTGCTTGTACAGCGTAAGCATGCCTGGGCCTGTCTTCTTTTCCACTCTTGGTTTCTGCCATGATCCATCCATGCCTCCCTGAAGTGGACTTGGGTTTTTTAGAGGAGAAGCCATCTTTTCATCTTTCCATGTCTCGCAGCTCAGATGCTCAGTACATGGTTTTACAAAGGTCTCTGTGTTAGTTACTCTTCTCATCACCATGACGACGACTTGATAAAAGCAATTCAAGAAAAGAAGGGATTGGTTTGACTCACGGTTTGAGGGTATACAGTCCAGTGTTATGGGATAGGCAACAGGAGCGAGGGGCAGCTGGTCACATGGCACTCACACCCAGGACTCTGGCAACAGCAAACGCTGGTGCTCAATTGCTTTCCCCATTTCATTCAGTTCAGATTGGCAGCCCCTGGAATGGCACCACCCACATCTAGTGTGGGTTTCCCCAGTTCAGTTAATACAGTCTAAAAACTAAGGATCCACAAAACCAGAGGTTAATGTTTGGTGTGATTCTAAACCGTGTGTCAATGACAGCCAAGATCCCATCAGCACAGTGTCTCTCCCACTCGTTTTATGTGAACTTAACATTTCCAGGGGTTGACTTTATTTCCTCTTGATACATCTTACCTGATATTTGGGGAGTCAATTTTTTTGTGTGTGTAGTTGAATCAAAAAGATTATATTTTTCAAAAAAAAGATTTTATTTTTATTTATGTATACTTGGGTGTATCTGACTGCATGTATGCCAAATATGTATAGTTACCAATAGAGGCCAGAAGAGGGCATCCAATCCCCTGAAACTGGAGTTACAGGTGGTTGGGAGCCACCATGTGGGTGCTGGGAACCAAACTCAGGTCCTCTGCAAGAGCAGCCAGTGTTCTTAACCACTGAGACATCTCTCTAGTTGTCTAAAATGTTGCTTTTTGGGTGGTTTGTTTGGGACCATGGCTAAAACTCAGTTGTTGATTTTAATGTTTTATATTTATAGAATGATAAACCAGCTAATGGCAGCACTTGTCCATTTAATTTACATTTGAAATTGATCAGTTTTCATTATCATGCCCATTTAATTTACATTTGCATAAAATTTTATCAGTTTTCATTATCATTTCTTTCCCCAGTGTTTCCAAGTTTTCAAAAAAAATATATTTTTTTGCTATCTTTGTAGAGATTTTGATCTTTTTAAAACGTGTTTGTCTTCCTACTGCCATCTGGCACAGGCTATAAAAGACAATAAAGTAATTTGGTTCAAGTTTATCCTGAGTCTGTCCCATGTTTGGTTAGACTGAAGGCCAAGCAATGTTTGGCAAACCTGAGAAGTAACTGCTAATTAAGCAGAGTTTATTTAACGATAAAAGTAAACCAAGAGTGCTTCTCTCAGTCTGTGTGAGGAGCAGAGTTGTGCATGTTGAGCACAGCCCAAAGGCTACAGGTCTCCACCGAGGCTTTAATGAGCCCCGTGTCACTGGGCTGGTCTCCTCTGCCTGCAACCTCAGCCTCCAAAGCCATTAACACACTGCAGCAATTAGAGTTTTCACATAAGCGCTATTTGCTTGGTTTCAGAGCATTGTAAAGGCATGCTCCTTTGCGCCTGTCCTCTCCTCTTACCCAGGGGTCTCTTTCTCCTTTGGGGAAGCTGTAGCAGCTAGCAGTCACATGCCTGCTCATATCTCGTTCTCACTAGGGAGACGTAGCACTTTCACGGTAAGGAATAGACCTTCATATTTGGGCCACCGTCTGACGGCTCGCTGCTTGCAGAAAGTCATTCGGGCAAAGCACTGCGCTCAGGGGCCCGCCTACCCTCCTGCCTCCCAAGCTGCTTTTCAGACCATTAGACATGCCTTCTGCGCCACACCGCACTGGTGAAGGCAATGGCTTTGAAGTCTGAGTGGTGTGAAGTGAGGCCAAGTGAGTGGGCTGGGCGGCGTCCACTCCACAGTCAGTCAGATCACCAAGTCCTCGCTGCTGAGAGACCCTTGGCTGCTCCACTTCCGGGCTGCTCAAAGGCTGCTCATCGTCAGCACTCTTCCAGCTCCCAGTTCTCTCAGGTAATCGAATCTTTCTATTTTGCCTGGGAACAAAATGACTTGCGCAATGAATTTACCATTCTGTACGATTCTCTTTCCTTGTGCCCCAAGCTGCTCTTAAAGAATAAAGCTACACATTGGCTTCCTTGCCCCATGTTGAGTGAGTGTCCTTTATCTGAAATGCTCAGACATCAGTATTTCAGATTTTAGAGGTTTCTTAAAAGTTCCGAATATTTGCATATACAAGGCAAGTTATTTAATGGATGGAACCATGTCTGGACACAAAATTTACATGTTTCATATAAATCTCATTTACACAGGCTGAAGATAATGTAGTCTAATATTTTTCGTCATTTAGTATAGTACTTGAAACTTAGTTTTATGGGTGAGATTTTCTACTTTTTGCATCACGTTAGCTCATGAAAACTTTCGGTGTCCCAAACATTCCAGAATTCAGACTTTCCCATCAGAGAGGCTCTAGCTGTAATTAAAGTTGATATTTTTATGATTTAACATTCGGTAGGACGACTTTACCCATGTGTTATATCTATAGTGTCTTCCTTTATCCATGATGTTGGTTTCTGTATTTTGAGCTGCCTGTGGCCTAACTGTGGTGTGAAGTATTACGTAGGAAACTTAGACATAAATAATTTGTGCATTTTAAATCGTGTATCACTCTCAATGGTCGAATAAACTCTTGTGTCACGCGGCTCCGTCTCTCTCGGAACATGAGTCACCCTTCTGTCTAGCATATTCTTGTGGTATCCACTGCTACTCAGAGTCCATCTTGGTTATTAGATCTTGGATTTGGTGCCAACAGTCTCTGTGTACCTACGACCTTTGTTTTGCATAAGGCCAAAAAATATATCACTAGTGATGCTTCAGATTCTGATGTGACAAAGGAAGATATAAAGGGATTCCTAAAAGGGAATCTGTTAACCTCAGAAGGAAAGAGAAAAATTACAGGCCGAGGTTCCTGGTGGCTACAGTTATCATGTGATACTTTGAGATAGAATATTCCCATACTTTCATGTAGATGTAAGTTTTCTTCTTTATTGTTTGCCGCACACTTCCTGTGACAATGAAAGAATTAAACTGGAAAAGTAGTGTTTATGGGGTTAGAAATTATCTAGGATTTCAAGTATCCCCCTGAGAGTCTAATGTGAGCCACGTGGATCAGAGGTGCACACTGGATTCAGAACAAAACAGTGATTAAACAGACAAAACAATGCTTCCAGTGTTCACGGATATCCTAGCATTCGGAACATCCAATGCCAGGATGTTAGGCGATGGGGGTGATGGACCATCAAGGTTAAGACAAGTGCTTATACACTAATATCAATCCATGTTCTGAGGATGGGAAAATGATGGAATAGTGTAGGAAGACAAGGACCATGCTGGTGATTTTAGTGTATTTTGATTTGATAAGACTATAATCAGGTTATTTATCACATATGTGGAGTAATGAACAGAAATACAAATGAAAAGATCTCATGGAGTTTAAAATTGAGATGGAGAAAAAAAATCTAAAATTTTCTCTGCCTTTCTCACATACACATGCTTGATAGATAGATTTGCAGAGTTCCTGTGAAGATTAAGGACACTCTATTTGAAACAAGACATATAACATGAAGGGGCCTTGCTCTCCTTAGTAGTGGGCCGTGAATAGCGTGTCCTGACCTTCAGTACTTTTCTACAGCGGATTGCTGGAGAAAGCCTGTGTCACATACAAACTATTCCCAGGGCTCTACTTGTTTGTTTTGGTCAAGCCTAATCTTGCCTAACCCCAAACCTTGCCCCCCAGAGACAAACAGGACTGTGCTATTGTGGATTGATGCCAACACAAACAGCACCCCTCATCCTCAGCGGGACTGCTTTCTTTCGGGAACCCTAAAGTCCCTGAGAGGCTAAAAGGAGAGTCTGCTCCAGATTAAGGGATGGAATTCCCATTAATCTCATCTCAAGTCCTTGGCATTAAAGATTCATACAACAGTCCACTCAAATCTTCCTTTGCATAAATATAATTAATCTTTGAAAATTAACTAATGTGGGCCAACAAGGTGGCTCGGCTTGCCATTTTCCAAACTTGATGGTTTGAGTTTGATTCTCAGGTTCCATATGGTGGAAACAGAGATTGGTTCTGTACTCCATTGGTGCTCAATGACACATACCCCTCCACACACACACACCCCTCCACACACACACACACCCCTCCACACCCCTCCACACACACACACCCCTCCACACACACACACACACCCCTCCACACCCCTCCACACACACACACCCCTCCACACACACACACACACACACACACACACCTCCACACATGCACACCCCTCCACACACACACAGACACACACACACCCCTCCACACACAGACACACACACACCCCTCCACACACACACACCCCTCCACACACACACACACAGACACACCCCTCCACATAGACACACACACCCCTCCACATACACATACACACACCCCTCCACACACACATACCCCTCCACACACACACACACACACACCCTTCCACACACACACACACACACACCCCTCTACACACACACACCCCTCCACACACACACACACACACACATACACACATACACACATACACACCCCTCCACACAGACACACACACTCCTCCACACACACACAGACACACACACACCTACACACACACACACACCCCTCCACACAGATACACACACATCCCTCCACACATACACAAACCCCTCCACACACACACACAGACACACACACACACCCCTCCACACAGACACCTCTCCACACACACACAGACACACACACACCCTTACACACACACACACACATACACCCCTCCACAAGTGAATAAATAATGAAAACAAAAAAATAAAACGACTAAAGCTCCATTATTTATATATACCACAACTCCACTAAGATTATGCGGGGTGAGCTGAGCAAGTCTCCCCACCAACTCAGATTTCAAGGCTTATTTTATTTTATTTTTAAACAACAACGTTTGCTTCCAATGAGAAGTTCAGCTGCATTTCCGTCACAATTCAAAGCTTTGCACCGCTCCTCCCATTGCTGCCTTCTGTGTCTAGGCACCGTACAACTCAAAGAAGGCTGGATTTAAGTGGCGTTCGTTCTCTAGAATACACTTGTGAAGTTTTAGATTGTAGCCCCACCCTTTTTCAGCCGGCACATAGAAAGGGGTCTCATTTCAGAAAAGCATGGGGATCAGAAGACGGAGCAAGAAGTCAAGGTCAGAAGACCACATTGTGTGACACCATCTCTGGGAAGACTGTGAGAGAGCGTAACTCACCACAGACAGGGAGCCAACGACAGAACAGAGTAACAATACCTCCCAAGTCTGTCTTGGTAAATCGTGAATTTATTGGGGGTTACAGAAGTTTGAGTGAGGGGTTAATTAAAGAAGCAGCAATAACTCAGAAGCAGAAATAGCATCACCCAAAGTTTTACTAACTAACATGACAATAGCTCATGAAAACTGAACCCACTGCACAACCTCAGCAGGTTGGAGACTATCTCTTCCAGTCAGCTCCACTAGTCTGAGTGTATCTCAGCAGTCCTTAATGCTTATATGACTTTGAGGGGCAGGGGGCAGGAGTGAACTCATTGGTCAGGTTCAGGGACTTCCTGGGGCTTTTGAGTGGTTTACTTTCTGAATGCTAACTAGTTTCCTAAGGATGGACCATTTCACACACACCTCCCCGTAGTGCATCCTGAGTCTTAATGAGCTTCTCTCCAAGATGGAGTGTTTTATCTGAGAGTAAATTCTGATGTGTTCGACACATTTCTTGACAAAGGTGTTATAAGTCGATAGAGCCAAACAAAATAAAACAGAATAGAGAAACTTCACTGTGATAGTTGATTTTAATTGTCAGTTTGACACTGACTGGAACTACCTGCTTAAAAAGCTTCAGTGAGGGACTGTCCGGATCAGGTTTGTCTGTGGACATGTCTGTTGGGGATTGTCTTGAGTGTTCCTTGATGTGGAAGGATCTAGCTTTAAAGTGGTTGGCTCCAACCTCTGGTTTGGGACTCTGGACCACATGAGAGTAGAACAAGGAAGCTGAGTTCTCAGCATGTATCCATTCATTCACTGTGCCCTGCTCTTAACCTCACACCATGCGAACAGCGCCCTTAGCCCTCTGCTGACGAGACTGCTCTTCAGGGCTGAACTGTGACTTGGAACTGGGAGCCAAATTAAACCCCGGGATCTCCCTTAGTTGTTTTTGTCAAGGTATTTGTGTGTGTGTGTGGGGGGGGGGGGGTACCAAGACAGGGTTTCTCCGTGTAGCCCTGGCTGTCCTGGAACTCACTCTGTAGAACAGGCTGGTCTTGAACTCACAGAGGTCTGCCTGCCCCCTGCCTCCCAAGCGCTGGGATTAAAGGCGCGCGCCACCACCACCCGGCTTGTCAAGGTATTTTTATAAGCCACAGAAATAAAACTAGGCCACATTAATTTGAATTCTTAGCAGAGTGGCTGCGTGGAGCTTAGATGAGCCGGAAGAGAAAAACGAACAGGTCACTGGGGCAATGGGGGGGCTTCAGACTCTCTTGGATGTCTTCTAAATGCAGGGAGGGAAGAAAACTCAAGGGTGAAGTGGAGTCAGTTCAGAGAAGCAAGGCCAAGAGACAGTCACCTCAGCAACACTCAGTCTGACACCGTGGCCTGCCCTTTGCGGGAACATAAACCAGGCAGTCACCATTTCCTTTGATGGCTCCACGCACCCTGCGAGGTGGAGTCCACCTTCCTGTTCCGTGCGCACTAACCCAAGTGCCAGTCTTTTCAGGGTGCACTTTTTAAATGCATCAATTCATTGGGGCTCCTTAGAGCTGTGTGGATAGTCAAGGCTTTTGGTCTGGTTCAAGAAAAAGATGGCTTACCTAGCGGTGCTAATGACATTTTTTTTTCCTGTGAAAAATTAAGACTCAGACCAAGAAGAAAGCTTGAATTTTCCTGCAAGTAAGGGAGTGTGTCCCAGACGGACCGCGTAGAGGCAAACCTCTGCGTCTAAGGCTGGTCCTTAAAACACTTCATTGATTTAAAAAATGAGGAGAAAAAGGGAGCTGTATGAATTCGGCTTGGCTGGATTCTGGATTATTTTTATTGGCAAGAGTTTTGAGTGGCTGAAAGGTGGCCATTAACACAGCCACAGAAAGTGCTGACAGGGTGATTATAAGATTAACACCCGGGGTTACACTAAGTGTGTCAAAACCTCACTCTTACCTGTTGGTGGAAAAGACCAACAAGGGCGGAAACACCACAGATGCAAGCTCGTTTCTGACGCAGCAGTGCACTTTGGGGTGTCTTGTTTGTTCAAGGGCCCACACTGGCTACTGAATTAATTGAGGTTTAAAGGAATTCATGTTTCATCTAAGAGTGGTCTTTCAGGAGTGGAGGACTTATAAGTGTGGACAGAGGACTGGAATGTAAGTTGTGCTAGACTAGATAGGGCTTGCAGTGTAAGAATTGGGGTCTGAGTTTGGATCCCCAGGATCCATGTAAGACATTGGATTTAGTGGTACACCCCTGTGTTCTCTTACTGGGGAGCGCAGAGACAGGAGGATGATTAGCTCACTGGCCAGCTAACCGAGCCTAACTGATGAGCTGCAGATTCTGTGAGAGGCCCTTTCTCACTAGATAAGGAGAAGGTCAGTTGAGGAAGATATGCAATATCAACCAATGGCCTCCATGTGCATGCGCACATATGCACACACCCACAGGAACAGATACACACATTCTATACACGCACATGCACATACATGCACATAGGAACTGTATTTGACAGTCATCTGCAGTTTGAATGGCCACATGTGGTATGGTCAGGAGTAACTGATACAATGCCATTTGTTTTATAAATTTATTGTTTGTTTATTTATTTACAGGTTTAACAATTCTTTACCTCAGTGACCACAAAATCTATTTTACAAGCTATAATGTTTGTGACTCTAAAATAGAAAAGTACCAATATTCCTGCCTCCAGTTTTAGGAAGTTCCCATGCGATGAGCTGTTCCTTTTTAATCAGCTGGGGGTTAGGGGATCACTCTTATGTGTCATACATGAGAGTTCATTAAATAAATACGAAAGTAAAATATCAACTTCAAATAAGTTGTTAAAGTTCTGTTCTGTGTTCACCATCAGAATTGATTAGCTTACATACATACTGAGCCAATAACTAACCTTCTACTTGAATTCTGCTTGGGGAAAAAATGTAAAAATTAAAAACGATAGAACAAGGAGCAATTTTGAAATATTCTGAATCCAGAAGTCTTACATTACATAAGTAAGTGAGAAGAAAATGTATACACACTTGGTGACTGAGGGGCCCCATGTTGGCTGACCTCACTGAGGCCAGTGAATTTGTACTCATAGGAAGCTTGTGATCAGTCTCAACTTCCATTCTGTGGGACAGCAGAGGATTCTTGGGGAGAGAACATGTCTTCAAGGTGGTCCAAGGCAGACCAGGGTAGTATAGAGTGAACTCAGGAATCCTAAGAACTCAGGACGGTGATAGGGAGCCTTTGGAAACCAACAGTGTGGTGGTGGGGGTGGGGGAGGTGACAAGACATCTTGGCTTTGGGTCTAGCTAAAAGTACTTAGAGCCAGTCAGTCTCCAGATACAGGTTTCCTTTGCGGTCTGTGACCCACAGGGGAAGGCTGGCTAGAAGACAGTTCCTACCTGTGTAGGAACCCTTTGGGACATTCTCAAGTAGTTTTATATTATAAATTCAACTTATCAGACATGCATTCTTTAGGTCAAATGTCATTCATGATTTCTTTTGGTTATCCTTTTTCGAGACAGGGTCTCATGTAGTCACGGCTGGAACTTGCTATGCAACCGAGGCTGTCTTGAGCCCAGGATCTCCCTGTCCCCTTGATGACTCTTAACTTCCATTGTTGTCCTTTGAATAGTTTAAAAAACCGATAGTGCCAAGAAATTACTCAAATTTGTGTTGCTGGCTTGTTGTAGAGAGAGGCTGGAACATTCTGTATAGATGTTACCGAATGCTCGACAGAGACACTGGGGTCAATTTCTCTGGGTTAGCTCAAAATTCAGCATAGAAATACCCTACCTGGGTCAATGGTTTCTCAAGCGAATAATGAGAGAGAATATTAATAAAATCCATAGTGGGAAAAATTAAGCTCAGAGTTGAAACACTTTAAATTTTGTTGCTTCTGTCTAACTCTGAGCTCCCACCTTCAATGTTCTCAGCTGTAAGGTATGGAGGTGACAAGGTGTTGGTGGCATCTCACAGCCTCGACCCTTTATTCCTGATGATCATAATCAGCATTGGAGACCCGCCTGAGGGGGAACACCAATGTGTCTTCGTAAACTGTCCTGTGAAAAGTGTACTCCAGGACTAGATAATAGCAAATGTCCCTGAATGACCTGGCTGTGGTTGTGCAGAGAAACAAACACACAAGGACTTGAGGAACCAAAGCAGACACTTCTTTGAAGATTAAACAAAAGGAAGTGGGGGCAGGGCTCTAACGAATTGCTCTCTGGTGTATTATTCCCCTTGTGACCCAGTCAGAGTGGCTAATCCACTGCAGATTCAACCCTGTGGCATTGCTAGCTGCTGACGTCAATCAAAGCTCATTCTTTGTCAGATCAGGTGACTGGATAGGCAGTGAGTGGACTTCTGCCTTTGAAGAATTGAAAGCCAAAAATAATTTTAAAACTAAACATGGCTTTTGTGAAAACAGATGGGAAACAACTGAGAACTCCAGGGGGACAGAGAGTGTGGACTGAAGAAATAAGCAGGTATGGAAACCTCTAGAAAGGAGAAGATAGGCACAGGAAGCGGAGCCTGCAGGAAGGACGGGGAAGTGGAAACCAGCATCGGGAAGACCGTGGCTCTGAAACTAGTCTAGGCAGGGGACTAGGGGTGCAGAAAAACATGAGGCGATTCGCCAAAGGAGACAAATCAAATGCGAGTCAGCATGGGAGTGAAGCCAGCATTCCTGGGGTTCCCTCTAGACACACCCCTGTTCTGGAAGATTCCTCTTAGGGTAAAGTAACCTTTGTCCGTTATTTTAAGCACATTTTAATCATCTGCATCCTGGGTTCAGGTTACATTTTAATGGAAGTCAACTTGGAGCTGTCTCCAGTGACAAGAAAGTGTTTTCTTTCACTCTGAGGTTCAGAAGTTTTTCCACAGAACCAGGGCAGCCTTTTTATTACCAGAAACATGGGTCTTTCTTGTGGTCTTCAGCCACAGCAAAACTCCCACAGAAGCCAATGAGAGCTGTGGTTAAGTCAACTTTTGTGAAAAATGTTCTTTTTCTTCTCTTTTTTTCCCCCTCTTCTTTTCTCTTTTTTTTTCCCATTTTCCTTTACAGGGTTTGGAATATGAAGCAAGTCAACTTATTCTGCTGAATGCAACTTGATTTTTGTTTCGTGAAAACATCACCACAAACAGGAGATGGCCTTATGTCTCTCTTAGGTATTCAATACAGTCAATGAAATCCTGAATATCCCTCTGCCCCTCCTCAAAGGGAAATCCATTGAATTCTAGCTTTGATTGTTGTCCAGTTGAAAATTTATTTTTATAGTGCATTGTTCCAAGAACTCTTTTCTCAGTCATGTGCTACTGAACCCTGTTTCCCCCTGAAAAATAAGAAGTCAAAAGAGAGTAGTTTTTTTTAAAAAATAAATGTATGAAATATTTCTTTTATATGATTTTATATGGGTTTATACCAAATGATTAACAGTGTTGTTTCTATGGGAAATTCCTCGTGACATCTCTGTGATGTCATATCACTCTTAGGAGCCATGGACCACCCATCCATCTCAGGGTTTCCTCACCATTTTTCATCATCTTTGTAAATTCAGATAACATAAGGTAAACATGGATGAGGATTATTGTCTTATTGAAGTCATTCAGGACAGATAGGACTTGCAGTTTACTACTCTGAGGTGTTCTCTGTCTGAGAGGATCAGAAAAATGACCTAAGTGTTCTTGGACTCTTGACATCATTTCCTGGTGGAGTGACATTAGCAATGTCAAAACCATGTCCTAAAACCATGCCCTGAGTTTGGGATGTAGCCCACATACTGCCGCCTAAGTTCTTACATCTGAGTCTGTACATTCCCCATATCTTTAGTTACCTTATTTTCACCTTGCGGCACCCCACTGTGGTATGGGTAGTTTGTTTTTATGGTACCCTTTTCAGAGACCAAATCTCTAGGCATCACCTGGTATACAGGGTGTCCTCAGACATCTGCTTTTTAAATAAAGTTTGATTGAGATGGAGTTGTGTTCTTTTGTTGTCTGACTGCCTCTTTGTGCCAGTGGCACAACTGAGTAGCTTACAGAAGCTGTGGGGGTACACAAAACCAACAACATTCACTTTTTAATTGTTTTTATTGAGCTATACATTTTTCTCCACTCCCCTGTAAGAACGAAAGAAGTCAGCATTTTGCCCAGACTCAGTCTTATCCATGAAGCAGTAAACAAGAATATAAAACTCCATATTTCTAGTCGAATGCTTGAGCAGTCTTAAACTGTTGTTTTCAATAATTCTTTGAGAATTTTATGTGGTGTATTTTTATTATGCCCCCCACTTCTTCCCTAACTCCTCCCAGATGAATTCCATATCCGACTCACTCCCAACTTTATTACCCACCCCCCTCTCTCTCTGATTTCAGTTTGCACTGTCCACAAACTCTGGGGTGCAGGGCCATTCACCACTGGCATTGACTACTTACCAGGAATCAACCCTTAAAGAAAGCTGACCCTTCCCCAGCAGCCATCAACTGTGATTGGTTCCTCGGTTGGGGAGGGGTGCTCATGACCCTCCCCTGATGACTGGCTTAATCTTATTTAGGTCTTGTGCAGGGGACCATGGCTGCTGTGAGTTTTTGAATATAACTCGTCGAGTCTCAAAGAATGGCCTTACTTAGGATGGTCTTTTTCTTTTTCACATCTGACTGGTCCTATCAGCTGCATGCCTCTCCTTTCCACTCCCTGATTTTGTCTGAATAGTCTGTTGTTGGGTGCTTCATATGATCTGTTGCCTGCCATAGTAAACAAACCCTGACCTGTCCACAGTTTTGCTATGGCACTCGTCCTGGTACTTCCCATCACTTTATGATACAGCTAGACCCTCAAGCTCCCTTCCTTTCTACTCCTATGCCTTCCATTCCTATAGGAATTCACTCACTTTCTATACAATTTTCCCAAAGTTCTTGATGGACTTTCCAATTTTCTCAGTTTTCTTTTTTTCTGTAAACCCTCTATGATCTTCTTTTCTCAAGGATCAACTCAAATGTCTGACCATCAGAGCAGTGATGAGGTCATTCTCAACAGGCCAAGGTAACTGTGACTCCAGTCCAGCCTGGTCTGGCTGGCACTTCTTTGAATTTTGAGGAGTAACTCAAAGCAAGCGAGACAGTATTCCTGTTGAGTCTACAAGAGGGCTTGAATTCTTCTTGTGAATTTTATGTGTGTTGCAGTGTTCAGATTGAGCATGGGGTGTGCCAGGCAAGAGCCCTAGCATTGAGTGCTAAACATGCCTTACGCTTTCCCAGGCAATTGCTATGGCTGTAGTACAAAGGTCTTGATATGCCATCCCGTGAAGCACTTTACATTCTGCAAGAGCAGAGCAATGGCTTCCTAGTGTATTTATTCCAAGAACTTGAGGACAGTAGTAGGATTTTAAAAATTATCTACTATGTTAACATGATTAACTGATATAAATTTGAGTGCAGTATTACAAACTGACTGTGTCAGGATGCCTGACAACTTCAAATACGATTTCATGTTACTTGGAGACCAACATTTAATCTTTGTATCTCTGGTTAGGGGAACTCTGTGGTAGGTATGACGAAGGTGTGTCAACTAATATTAAAAGGATAGCAGTGTTAATATGGTTTGTTTTCTCATATAACTAAAACCAAATGTCATTCCTGTTTTTTCTTCTCTATCTTTATGCATTCTCATCATTCATTTTTATATATGAAAAAAACAAATAATGTACAGACTTTAATGTCTTTTGGATTATTCATCTAGTAAGGATTATACCTTGGAATCAAAGTTAATTCCGAGTAATTACAAATCTTGGGTTCCTAATACATGAAGTGTATCTGTGTATTTGTTAAGATGTGGCTCTATTGTTTCTGTGGGAAAACAAAATGACTGGCTTATTCTTCTTTCAAATAGAACAGTAGGAGTGATAGGAGCACAGAGCCTTCCAGAATTATATGAAAGTTGGGAGGTTGTAGAATGTCTCCCAGTGGCTGTTTCACACGTGTTCTAATTGAAATCCCTTTTTCCAAGATGATTTTAAGAGGAAGGAATATCTGTTCCAGGTCTCTGGGGTGAGTCTCTGAGAGGATCATCCAGAAAAGCCTGGGATGAGGATGCTGATGGCGTTTTAAAAGGACGTTGTCTTTGCTTTAATCTTTAGCTTGCTCTTCATACAACTGCTTTCTGGCTCTAGTGACTACACATATTGTATTAAGTCCTAGTTGGTTTAAGGCTGCACTGCCAACTCACATGACTGCCTGCAAGGGACTGCATGCAGTAAAGAAATACCTACATGATTGTTCTGTGGTAATGGTGCCAGTTTTATTAGCATAAGAGAGAAAATATTCAGAGGCACCTGGAAGAGTCCTGAGCAGAGAGAGAAAGAAAAATACTGAACATGGCCAGCAGGCTGGACATGACCAGAGCTATGTGTGAGAGAAGGGAGACTAACTAGAGGTAAAGAATAGAGAGCGAAGGCATAGTGAGAATAACAGGGACTGAGAACAGTGAGAATAGGTGGGTTAAAAGGATGAATAGCAATAAAGCCATTTACCAATGTTAAATCAAGATCAGACAAACAATTTATATAGACCTATAATGTCTAAGGAAATAGAAGCAGACATAAAATTCTCCTAATCAAAAAACTTCAGAATCAAACAGTTTTAATGCAGAATTCTACCTGACTTTCCAAGAACAATTAATGCCAATACTCCTTAAATTATTTCGCAAAATACAAATGGAAGAAACACTTGCCCAATTCACTTATGAGGCCACAGTTACCCTAATACCCAAAACCATATAAAGAGTCAACAATGAAAGAGAATTATGGACCAGTTTCACTTATGAACATAGATGTAAATATTTTCAATAAGATTCTTGCAAACAGAATCCAAGAACACATCAAAAAGACCAGCCACCACAAGCAAGTAAACTTTATCAGAGATTCAGGGATGGTTCAATATGTGAAAATAAGAGAACCACAGCCAGACATTATAAGGAGAGGGAGTTCAAATTGGAGGTCTCTATTGGCTCCTACCCCTTAGCTTGGAATCCCATAGGAGAGGGGGAAGAAAGATTATAGGATTCAGAAGGGATGAAGGACACCAGGAGATATGACCCACTGAGTCAACTAAGCAGGGCTCACAAAGACTAAAGTGGCAAGCATGGGACCTGCAGGGGTCTGTGCCAGGCCCTCTGCATATCTGTAATGGCTGTTAGTTTGCTTTTTATTTCATGGGACTCCTGAAAGTAGACGAAGGTGTTTCTGACTCTTGCCTGTTCTTTGGACTCTTGCCCTTCCTTTTTGGTTGCCTTGGCTAGCCTTGATATGAGGGTTTCTACCTTGTCTTAGTGTATCTTGCTTTGTCATATTCGGCTGCTGTCTCTTGGAGGCCTGCTCTTTCCTGAAGGGAGATGGAGGGAGATTGGATTTGGGGAAGAGGATAGGTTGTGGAGTGGTCAGAGAAGTGAGGGAGGGCAAACTATGGTCACAATGTATTGCATGAGGGAATAATCTGTTTTTAAAAAAGAAAAGAAAGAAAGATGAGAACCTTGGGTGGTGCAGGATAATTGTCCATATTCAGTCAATTATATTTTAAATAAATGCTGATTGGCCAATATCCAGGCAGGAAGTAGAGGTGGGTCAATGAGAACAGGAGAATTCTCGGAAGAGGGAAGCTCCCTCTGCAGTCCAGACACCGAAGAAGCAAGATGTGACTATGCCGCTGAAAAAGGTACCAAGCCATGTGGCTAACAGAGATAAGAATAATGGGCTAATGTAAGTTATAAGAGTTAATAAGAAGCCTGAGCTAATGGGCCAATCAGTTTATAACTAATATAGACCTTAGAGTGATTTCTTTGGGACTTAACGATTATAGGAACTGGGCAGAACAAGGACTGGGCAGGACATAAAACTCTGACAACACTGTGGGTAGGGTAGAGGAGTTGAAAAGGGTGAGGAGGTTAACAGGGCTTTGGATTGCGTAACAGGTACTGTGGTACTGAGGGGCCTGGAGGCCAGCACTGACTTTGATATGCTGATAGGCGCCACAGGTAGCCTTACATCCCGTCTGCCAGTTGTAAGGGAAGTGACTCCTTTGGCCAGATTCAAGCAGGTTTCCCAAGTTCCTGAGCAATGCTGGCTTTTATATAATGATCAGGAATCCTCCTATAGGCCGGGTTGAGCTTGTTTCTGGATATTTGGACTACCTTTTAAGTTTAAGGAATTGGAGTCCCCTTTGGATCTGACAATGACACTGCTTTTTCTAACACCCCTCATTTACCAACATCACACCGGATGTTTTCTTATTTGCTTGGAGACTTCCTCTCTCATTTTCTTTCAACTCAAAGGAATTTTCAATGAAAATGACACATCTGACCTTTACCTACATAAACTTGAACTAAGAAATTGGAGTCAGGAAGCTGCTTCCACCGGAAGTTTTTCACTCACATGAAATGCAACCCACCTTCCTGTTGTCTGGAGATAGCTCTTAATAGGTGTCATGCAACTCATCTATGGGAATCCCGTTTCTCATCTTACAGGGCAGGGATCAATTGTACTTGGCTGTGAACTCTCTTTGGAAGGATGAAGGGAAAGAAAATAACTACAAATGAAAAGAGTCTTCCTCCAGAATGAGGAGGAGGTATTTGCTTGCAAACTTGGCAGATGAATAGTCTCTTCCTTTAGAACAGATGACAGCTATGTTATCTATGATAATAAGTATGGTTTCTTCTGTCACAGTGAAGGAAACCATACCCATTGATCAGTATGAAACCTTTGAGTTCTCTGAACTTTAATTTCCTCTCATAAGGAAGTCCTGTGTCCTTCCTGTCATCTTGCAGACAGTGGATTAGGAAAACTAAGACACACTTGATAATGTTCTGGCTCACTCTTTTCCTGTGTGTAATTAAGCATCTTCTATTCATAGGCAAATTTACTGCCTTGAGTACTGAGGAAAATCTGAAATTAAAATCAAATGGTCTGGAGCCTTCCTTCCTGATGAATAGCCCTTCTATAGCCAGGACTTGCTGTCCAGACTCAGGGAGAATGTCATCAGCAGTCTTCCTAGGCTATGGACCCTGTGCATAGAGCTATGGACTGGCAAGCAAAGTGAATCCCTCCGTACAATCAAAGAATGTTTTTATGGGAATAACCTACTGCTTTCTGTTTGGAATCGATGTCTATCCCTTGAAGAGAATTTATGCCTGGTACTATACACTCAGTGGCAAACCTGTGGCTAAGGAGGTTGTAGGCTTGTTATTTTACTAGATGAACAAGATGTACCTGTGAGATTCTTCAAAGTGCTTGATACCCATTCTCTACTATCTTACATTCTGCTAATCTTTCCTGCTGTATTATTCTGTCCTCTGTCAACAACACCAGGCACAAAATGTATCTCTTAATTTCTAGTGAATAGTTGTATTATTTGAATGCAGTTAAAACATGTTCCTTAAAGTCTCATGTGCTAGAAGGTTGGCGTATGAGAATTGCTTCCCTGGGGAGATATAAACAAACTCTAATTCTTCTTTATAAGGTCCCAGGGACAAACCAAAGTGTGATTCTGCCACTGTTTATCCTGGGGAAAATCAATGCATTTCTGAGGTTTATTTATACAGTATGGGAGAAGAAATGTCATGGGCAAAAAATGGGGAGCCCTAAAGCAGCTACACCAACAGTTTTATTTATCTCTAGAAGGAATGATGGCTCTCCCCATGGTCATAGATAGTATGATGGTTTGAGTGAAAATGGCTCCCAATGGCTCATATGTTTATTACTTGGTCTCTAGTTGGTGGAACTGTTTGGGAAGGATTAGAAGCTGTGGCCTTGTTGGAGGAAATTTGTCACTGGTGGTGGGCCTTGAGGTTACACATGTGCTCTGTCTTCCTCCTACTTTTGGATCAAGATGTGAGTTCTTGCTTGTCCCTGCCACCATGTCTTTTCCCTACCATCATGGACTCTAACCCTCTGATACCATAAGCTCAATTACATGCTTTTTAAATAAGTTGTCTTTGTCATGGCATTATATCACAGCAATAGAAAAGTAACTAAGACAGATGGAGTTCTCTTCAACATAAATTCCACAGTCTAGTTATTCTAGCACATTCTCAGACAAAATGTATGTACAATTATGGTAGACTTACTTACAAGTTGTTAAGAAAAGTAACCCAAATCTCAGTAGAGGGTCAACTAACCTTTCCTGCTCTCTTCTTCAAGGAGAGAATATCAATAGTCAACAAGGCTTCTAGTGATTGACTCTTACAAGCAGATGCAACCAATATAATGACTATGCATCTATTTTTCCCAGAGGACCATGCTCTACTACAGTCTTTAAGGCCATGGTGCTGAGATGATGGAAGCTTTTGAGAGAGGGCTCTAGTGAATGGGCTCTGTGTAGATCCCCTTAGACTCTAGGTAGCCCATGTCAGTTGCTGAGAAAGATGGCTGTTATAAAGTCAGTGTACCTGCCTTCCATGTCTATGTTACATGATGGCTTGGGGAGCAGCACAGACCTGGAGAAGAATGCAAGTAACCCACTGAGTTAGACTGTGAACTTGGACCATGAGTTGGCTCTTTGGGTCAAACAAAGTAATTGTTCCAAAAACTGGTGATCTGAGTTCCTCCTTGAGGTCCACATGGTGAAAGGAAGAAATAAAGTTCCATAAATTGTCCTCTGACCTCTGTATGAACACTGGCATGTATATGCTTCCCTACATACATGCAGAAACACACAATAATAATTTTAAAAATCAATTGACTTTAATGCATGCAGAATGCTTCTACAGTTTCCCTTGACTGTTGCATTTGTGGTAAGTTCTCTTTTTATCCATTTTAAAAAGTTGCATCTCCTTTACAACTTACAAGGGTGCTTTAAGAATCAAAGACTTAATTGTCACCATTTGTTGATCTGATGCAAACTGCTTACAGTGAACTAGGACTTCATTTATACAGCAGGGAAAAACTGCACTTGGCCAGAGCTCAAGCTGTGTCCCTGGTTAGAGGGCTCTTGCTCATACTTTGCTTAGAGATTTTATTATTTTTCTCTGTGTACAAAGAAAATGGTCTTGTGTGCTATGATTATATCCTTTGCTAACTTCATCTTATAGGTCAGATCCACGTCTAAGAACAAGCTGAGACATGTTGCTTTTTCACTATTTAAGAAAAATCTGTGTAAGTTATTTAAGAGGGATTTCATGTAAGTATCAAGCATGGCAGAATCACCTTGTCATTGTTAAAAATCTTGTTGAAAGCCTATTTCCTTTGTCTTTATTTGATCAATTTGAAGTAATCAATTTAAACAGAAGAAATGGTTTGGAACTAGCTATATTTGGGGGGCAAGAATGGGTGGATGGTAAGCTTATAAAAGCATGGTTTCTATGGCTTAGAAAAGAGGTAGTGGGTTACTCTTCAATTTAGAACACGGCTCAAGTGATGACGTTGACAGTAGACTCCCAACTTTCAGGTGTATGCTCACAGACTGCCATTGGCCAATTAAGTGGCTTTAAGAGCCTTTGTTCTTCAGTCTCTGACAGTTTTCTTCAATTAACTTCAGTTTATACATTAATTCGGAGCTGAACCTGACAAGTTAAAGGAACTGCATGTACTTCAAATACCAGTTGGAGACCCCAGGTCTCTGACTTTTTTTGTGCTTCTTCCTGACTTTTCTGATCAAGGAATCTCAGCATTCCACCTTCAAATCTGATTATTTTCTAGCAACTCACAGAACCGAGGGAAGTCCTAAACTTAAAAACATGGTTTTGTTTGAAATCACATTGCTGACAGAGGTTTCTGTCCAGCCTGGTCTCACAGCCATTTAGTCCCAAAGAAACAAACAGAGGTCTACATTAATTATAAACTGGTTGGCCTATTAGCTCAGGCTTCTTATTAACTAACTCTTACATCTTAAATTAACCCATGATTCTTTTCTGTGTTAGCCACATGGCTCAGCACCCTTTATCAATTAGTGAGGCATTTTCATTTTGCTTTCTCTGTGTCTGGTTGACGACTACAGACTGAGCCTTTCCTCTTCCCAGAATTCTCTTATTTTGGTTACCCTGCCTATGCTCCCTGACTGGCTACTGGCCAATCAATGTCTTATTAAACCAATACAAGTGACAAATCTTTACAGGGTACAAGGCCATTGTCCCACAGTACTTCCCCTTTTTTCTTTTTAAAATAAGAACTCTAAATCCGATCTCCTTTGTTTAGCTTTTTTCTGACCATTACCCATAACAGCTTGTAACCAACACTTAAAAAACACAAGCATTCACAATCCATTTGGGGGGGGAATATGGGCATAGTTTCCCAGGCTACTTCCTGCTGATTGGGGGCACTGATAATCTTATGCTGGCTTAAAGAAAATTTAGGATTATGGTCAAGTCCTGACTGGAATATTCTGTGAGGCTTGATCACCACAGCCAGCAATCTTAAGGTTGTTCTAGATGTAGAACTCAGAGGAAACTCCCACAGAGGTCCTCTGAAATGTTGGATTATCTGGGCCATCTGCTCCTATTGGAGATTTTTTTATGGAATCTTCCTTGATCAAATCTGATTTTTTTTAACCCAGAAAGAATCTACAGTCTCTCATTTCCTGTGGAAACAAAAGCAAAACCTCTTTTCCAAAGTAAGATATCTTTTGACATAAATTTTAAAGTCAGGGCATTTTCAAAATATATATGTTGGATTAATCCAGCAGCATTTACAATCAAATATCTTTTAACAGCTGTTATTCCTTCCTCAGCCATCAAACAATTCAAGGATACATAATAACATACAGTATCAAGATTCTTTGTGTATTTTCCATTTTTATGTGGCTTTATTTTAAACTCTATTTTTTATTTTTATTTTTGAGACAGGGTTTCCCATGTATCAGTACAGTTTGGCTGTACTGAAACTATCTCTGTATGATCTCACAGATATCAGCCTGCCTCTGCCTTCTAACTGCTGGGATTAAAGTTATGGGCCACCACACCCAACTACTCTCTTTCTTTTTTTTTAAGGACTTTATCCTTTTTTGCTTCCCCAAGCCTACATATATTTTTTAACACACCATAAGCCATTTAGAGGTTCCTTTTCATCTGAATCTATCTGTACTGTATCTCTCTATTTTTCTAACCACATGAGTTTTTAATTTGCTAGATGATATGGCTACGCTTAAAGCCATGGATTTGATGGCTGGATCCATGCTATTTCTTAGCTTTCTGAGAGTCTAGCTTCATGGCAGAGGTACTGGTGGGAACCATGTTTATTACCACAACTCTATGGAGTTTCAAGGTCCCTGCCACCACCAAGAAGCATGCTTTTGGCTATTCATAAAAAACTATTTAAGTGTTTAGTTGCAGAGCCTCTCAAAATTGCTACAAGGTTTTTGCAGCTAAAGCTCAGTCAGGAAGACTCTCTTAAACGAGACATGCTTGCTTCTAGCAAACAGAGTGCACCTGAGAAAATGCTACTATCAAGAAGCCACACTTAACTTTGTTCTTTTGTGTCTAGAATTACTTCCCAAGCTCAAGTTTTATGTGGATGTAGTTGGCCATGTTGCCTCAGTTAAGCATTTTAAAGGTAGGGCCATTGGTACATCTGAAGGTTTGCTAGTTGTTTTGTGTTCTTGTACAGCCTGAAATGGATGGTGATCTCATTTTGTAATTCCTTATAATATCCTTCTTAGAAACATGAGTTTCTGGGATTGCAGGAATGTTACTCTGGGTATTCCATTGCTGTAGCAGGTCATGATCCTATAAATTCACTGTAATGTTAGCCACATATGGCCTCAGCCTTCTTCTTTGTCCTTCTGACCCTATGCATTCAATCCATTTTGTGTTTTGTTTTACTTGAGCTAGCTTTCCAATTCCTAGGAATTGAACATCTGTCTTTTGAAGAGGCTAATTCAGATGCCAAGATTCTGGAGTAATGATGGTCACATCCACACCTGTGTCCAGTAATCCCTCAATTATAATGTTTTTTATGTGTACTTTTAGCTTTGATCTTTGATCATTTGTAAAATTCTGCCAAAATATACATTTTCTATTTTCTATTGAAATTTTTGATTAATCCTTCATGTTTAAGCCATCATACAGAACAATATGGTTTTTTATAGCAGGCACTGGACTTTTAAAAATTTTTCTGGTAAATTTGTATCATCTACATTGACTGGAATTGACTGAACCACATTTGACCTGGGGGCCTGTGAAAGGCACCCCAAGAAGTTTTCTTTTTCTTTTTCTTTTTTTTTTTTTTTTTGATTTTTGAGACAGGGTTTCTCTGTAGTTTTTGGTGCCTGTCCTGGAACTAGCTCTTGTAGACCAGGCTGGCCTCGAACTCACAGAGATCCGCCTGCCTCTGCCTCCCGAGTGCTGGGATTAAAGGCGTGCGCCACCACCGCCCGACCCCCAAGGAGTTTTCTGATGGTATCAGGTTGCCTTGTTTGTCTTTTGTTGATCTACATTCATTAGTCCAATGTCAACCTTTGACACATCTTGTACATAATCCAAAAGTTTGAGACCTGCTATTTTAGTTATTCCAGAGGAGACATTATTTCTAGGAATGCCTTGTCTACTATCCCTTCTCAGATGTCCTATTCTAGCACAATTAAAAAACTTGGCATTTTGATGTCTTCTCATACCTCTGGAAATTTCTTCTCCTACCCAAACATTATAGTCAAATGTCTCAATGTTCATTGTATGCAGGATCCATTGATCCACTGGTGCTGATCTAACCGTTAAAGACCCAAGTATCTTTTTGTATTCTAAGTAGGCATTTTTAAAAACCAGAGATTCAATAAATACATGTCTAGCTTCTGGGTCAGTTATTCCTGTTTGTACAGCCTTAGTTAATCTTTGTACAAAGTCACTAAAGGATTCTCTTTGACCTTGTTTAACCCTATTATATGACTCAATTATTTTCCTAGTTCTTGAATCCTGTCTCAAACATTTAAGACTGTTGTGTGTCATAGGAACAAGATGTGTTCATTGTGGGCCCATATTTCTTTATGGTGTAGCAGCCAGGCTCTGAAGCCATTGGGCTGATCCGAAGTGATCAAGTAGTCCTGCAGACAGCTGTGATCAAGTAGTCCTGCAGATAGCCCATCTCTGCCTGACAAAGGTCAGGATGTTGGTTGCTCCCTTTCTTTGTAATTTAGAGGATGCCTCATAGAGATGCTAATTCAGGCCTATGTGACAGCTAGCATACTCAGCAGACAAGTAGATGCGGACGTGACAAAAGGCCATTCACCTGGTTACCTAGGAGGCAGTATGATGATGTATTTTCCTGCCCAGTTTATGTATTGGTATAAAAGATGTTTGGAGAATAAACGCAGGGATCTTTGGGAGAGCTTCAAGAGAGATCTTCAGGATAGATCTTCAGGTGAGAGCTTCAGGAGGAAGATGCCTGAGATGCCCTTTTCCGTAATAATGGTGTAAGTTGTGTCTGGTTATTCCTTGCGCCTCCGTACCAGTCCAGTTAGGGAAAATAGATCTCTGTGTTGGAGTCACATGGGCTCCAACAGTTCATCATAAAGAGCTTGATGCTATGGTATAGATGAAGGTTGTTCATTTGTTTCCCAACTGCCCAGACCTGAAATAACCACTCAGAAACTATATTAATTACAAAACTCTTGGCCAGTGACTTCAGAACATTCCTAGCAAGATCTTACATCTTAAATCAACCAATTTCTATTATTTTATATTTTACCAAGAGGCTTGTGTCCTACCCACAAGGTGACAACTGGCAGCTCACATATTTTTCCTCTGATGGCTACATGGCTTCTTCCTCACTCCACCTTCCTTTTCCAGAACCCAGTTTAGTTTTTTTGCCTAGTTCTGCTCTGCCATATCATAGGCCAAAGGAGTTCTTTATTCATTAACCAATAAAAGCAACACATAAACAGAAGGACTTCCCACATCATCTCCCCTTTTCTGTCTAAATAAAAAGAAGGTTTTAACATTAACATAGTAAAATTACATATAGCAGAACAGTTATCAAGCAAGTTATTATAGTTACAATATTGATATCTATTTTATCTTTTATCATAACTAAGAAAAACTATAGTTATAACTATCTATTCTTCAACTCCATCAAAGACTCCAGAAGGATATAAAATTGCCTAGGTAAATAGGAAGTGCTTTGTAAGCAACTTCCAAAACTCTGGAATTGATAAAGACATCTCACTGCCTGGACAGTCACTCAAAGTTTTTCTGTATCTTTGGAACATCCATCTTCAACCTTCAGGCCCATAGTATCCAGCATACTTTTCCATAAAGCAGGAAATTTCAAAGACCATTCCACCTATAATGGCAGTTTGTCAGTCACTTTCTTCTGTATTCTGCAGAATGTCTAGCAGACTCTTTCATGAAGCAGGAACCCTGAAGGATCGTCTCACCTTTAGGCAAGTTCAACAGCCATCTCTCTGTGGGTCCTGCATCAAGCACTCCAGGAAAAAGCAGTTTCTTGCCCAAATGGCTAGCAAAGTCCATAAGGAGCCTCTTCAGTGCCCATCTTCCTCTTGAAGTAGATTAGTGCTGCCAGGAGCAGATGTGTCTCACTTTCATGAAAAGTCCTAAGTTCTTAAAAAACATTTTAAATGCCATATTCTGTAGTCTTTGAGAGGTTTGAGGTATAACTGCTCATCTGAAATATATCTCTGTGTAGAAAATCTAACTAACATAACAACAATCGGCTATTTTAGATGATTATCTATTAACCTATGTCTTAATTATTCCTTACATTTTTAAATGAGCTGCACATTCACAAAACCTTAATCAAGAACAGAACTATATATAAAATAAAATTGATCTTAAATTTGTATCAATAAACCATGATCCATATGCACTGTATTTGCATATACAATGCAAAATATTCATATCTATAGCATATCCCCTTTTAAACATAAACAAACATTTATAAATAATCATTTAGGAAATTTGAGCATTGTTGTCTAGACTACTTACTGTTGATTGGGGGCACTGTTAATCAGGTCTGTCATGGGATATCCTGTGTGATAGGGACATCTCAGCCAGCAGTCCTGAAGTTTTCATGAATGTTGGACCTTCTAAGCCATTGCTTCAGTGGGTCTTGTTTGATCAAACCACATTAGTCTGAAAGGAACCTATAGGTTCTCATCCTTTGTGGAAGCAAAAATAGAACCTCTTTTTCAAAGCAACATATCCTTAGACCCAAATTTTGAAGTCAAGATACCTTTAAAATATATATGTTGGTTAAGTTTAGCAGCCCCCCCCAGGATCAAATATCTCTTTGTAGCCAAAAAATTCAAAGAAAACACAATAATATACACAATCCAGACTCTGTGTATTTCCTATCTTTATATAGTTTATTTTTCTTACTCTATTACTTTTTTTTACAAGTTTAATATTTATTTTACTATCTTTACTCCTTTAATCTATGACTATCTGGACTCCATCTTGTTAAAGACTTTACTTTTTTCATAACTGTCTATACTCTTTTTCCTCTCTTAAGCTTATATACATTTATCCAACACCATGACCCATTTAGAGGTCTTTTTCATCTGAATCTGTCTTTATTGCCTATCTGTAATTATTTTCTGACCAGAAGTACTTTTTTAAATCCCAAGTGGGCATGGGTAGGACAAATGCAGTCCTGCCTGTTGGCTCCGCCCAGTCCAACATGGCGAAGGCATGTTCACTGCCTTTGGGCATTGAACAATGAACATTGTCCCATTTTT
The DNA here is from genome assembly GCF_982192425.1 of Myodes glareolus. Lineage (NCBI taxonomy): Eukaryota > Metazoa > Chordata > Mammalia > Rodentia > Cricetidae > Myodes > Myodes glareolus. Next base: position 44,989,144 of record NC_142045.1, on the reverse strand, counting down.
AGACACACAGTGGGTCTTTGTTGTCATTAAGCAAGTTGTAGCACTCTGCTCACAAACCTCATTTAAATATTCAGCCTCCTGCAAGAGCCAGAGTTTGTGCTGACAGCATGGCTCAGGAAGCTGCCATTTTGAAATAGCATGGTTTTTTTTTCTACTACTGCTGAATCAGGAAGACCTCTCTTAAAGGAATTTTGCCTCTGTTTGCTAAAAGCAAAGACAAGACAATGCTGCTACCAAAGAGCCATGTTTAACTCTGTTCTTTTCTGTCTAAGATTTTTTTCCAAGCTTTCTCAGGTTTTACATGGATTTAGTCAGCCCCACATTGGTGCACCAAATTGTTGGCAGAGGACTGTCCTGCCTGATCCCACAATCAAAACACAGAAACTATATTACTTGCAATAATATTTGGCCAATAGCTTAAGCATATTTCTAGCTAGCTCTTATATCCTAAACTAACCCATCTCCATTAATCTGTGCATCACCATGAGGTCATGGCAAGTGATATATATGGGTCAGCATAAGTGCCCAAGTCAAGAATTTGATCTTGGGAAGCCTCAAATCCTTTTGATTTTCCCTGTTGTTCTAAAAATTTTTCCCTCTTCTTGTTAGTAGCATTTCTACAGTAGTTGTGGCTTCCAGGACTGCTGAAACTAACTGTAGCCAATCGTGTGGGATAGCTTTATAGGGTTCCAGATGGGGGCTCAAACCCCAGCTCCCCTCCCTTCTCCAGAGATTGAAGATGGATCTGTTTATCATTTATCATAGACCTCAATGGAAGCACTGACTCACAGGAAGTATTAGTCCAAGTACAAAGGTTATAGCCTATGTACATATGTATATGTGTGCATAAATGTATATATAATAATTATTGTGTGTATACGGCCATAATCATGCTCTACAGAACATTCACTAATTTTCTCCTAGTCTAGATGCTCAAAAAGTTGCAATTTCTCCTGTGTTTTATTAATCAAAACTGCAGGAGCTCCATCTTCCTCCCACATTTGCTAATTTCTGCCTTGAAATTCTCATTGGGTGGCAAAAATCTGGCTTCTGTTTAGTTTCATGGTACTTTTATGTTGTTTGAGGCTTGTCTTCCTCATCAAATCCTCAATGGGACAGAGGTTATATAAGATGATTTTATGTATTATTAGGTGTCAGCAGATGACTCAGAATGCAGCTATTATTAAAGGTATCTCAGGTCTACTAATGATGGCACAGCAGAGGTATAAGTGGATTATTTCCGTTCTTGGAAAGGTTTTCTCATTAGGTTTGTTTCATGAGGCCAATGGCTACTGACTGTGGTTAGTCATCAGAAAAAATCTCTGCCACATTTCTATATAAAATTTTCTGGGTTCTTGTATCCTCATTTTGCAGTTAGATTGTTCCCAGTGTCTACTTTCAGAATTTCCAGGCAAATCCCAAGCTCCCAATGGATTTGTTTTTCTACCCTATTAGGAGCCTTTGTTTAGAGACTTTCATCATTGCTTCCTGCATAATGAATGATCTGCCACCATGTCTCCCCTTCCCGGGAAAGCTAACTCTCTCATACGTTCAACACAAGACAATCCAGGGAAAAACAAAAACATGTGAGACTAGAGTTCAGACAAACAGTCAAACAAAAGGGAAAGAAAAGAATATGCAGATTAAGTAAAAATTGCTCAAATATTACCACAAAAGACCTAATGATTTATAACAAAGGCGGATGTGTAATTTCCTTGCATGGCAAGGAAAATGTTAGAAGTGCCTGCCTAGTGGTGGGAGTTAGGCCTAATTGACATCTCTAAAGACCTCCTGAGGGGCTACACATATTATGTGGTTGGCAAAGTGCTTGCAGAACAAATCCGAGAACCTGAGTTCAGATCCCTTGCACTCATGGGAGAACCAGGTGCTTTGATGTTTATCTGTAAATCCCTGCTGGGAAGGATATCAGCATTCACCACGAGCCAGTCTAGATAATCATCAAGCCCCACTTCTTCTGTCTATAGTGAGAGACATTGTCTCAAAAAAAAAAAATTAGATGCTGGAAGGAGACACTCCATATCAGCTTCCAGCCTTCACATTCATGTGTACACATACGCACAAATACTCATGCACATGCACGTGTACTAAAGAACATGTTCATATACCAAAAATAAAGACCTTACTGGTTATCACTATTATGTTAGCAGGATAACAACATTGCAGCAAATCAATCAGTGCTTATTAGTTGATTACACTCGTCAGGCTGTGAGTTTGAAGAACAGGGGCAAAAGCTATGCTCACATATTTATAAGGCTGAGAGTCCATAGAAGGTGGCCATATGGAGGGGTGGAGGACTCGTTCACATTATAGATCTAATTGAGAGGTGCCAGCTGCTTATTTAATGTGAAGATTGGATGGAGGTGTAGATACGGAGCAGCCTTGGCGGTCTTTCTTACTGCAGGCCTCCCACTGGCCACAGAAGCAGGAATGGGTTGCCATTGGTCCTCGATGCATATTTTCTGATGCTTTCAAAAGTGTTTATTGATGTTCCCACACAAGCACACAGAGGTGGTTCAGTCTTGAGAGGCATAGTTTGTAAGTCAGCTGCCAATACGGTGATGTTCCAAGTGTAAGGAAGTCACTGGTTAGTATTTGGACATAGGTCAATTGAAGAGTTGTAACTGATCTAATGAGTAAGCTTAATCACATGACCCCCAAGTCCTCTTCATGATGGCCGTGAACTATCGATTTGATCCTCATCATGAGGGCTTCCAGGTTTAGAAGCTGCGGGTCATTTGTCCTTCAGATGTAAAGATGTCACAATGAGGTGCTACCTAACAAACTACTCTGTTGCTTATGTTGAGCTACAATTTCAAGCCCTTATTGCTTCCAGGGCTTTTCAGAACTGTTGAGGCTTTCCAGTTCTTCTTGACTCTGGTTCATAGTTCCTAGGATTGAAGTACTTGTGAAGATTATTTCCTCTTTTTATTTTTTACCTTATCTTTAATTGTACCCTGTTTTCTATTTATAATGTCTGAAGCACAAATAATAAAAACTCAGAGACAGATATTGGGGTTCAGTCTGAAGACCAGAAAGGCAAAGCAGTCAGTCACTGGCTCTTACTTTGACCTCAGTCCAAAAATGGCGATCCTGCCTCCAGGAAACCTCAGGATGAGAATGAGACTGAGAGCTGTTTCCTCCCATTTTATAATCCTCTCTAGTTTTGGGAGTAAGGGCATGCACTACTATGGCCTGGTTTCTATGGCAAGCTAGTGTGGCTACTGGGATTAAAGGTGTGTGTCATTGCTGCCTGGTTTGTAAGGCTGGCCAGGGTGACTGTTTTACTTTTCTGATCTTCACGCAAGCTTTATTTACTAAAATACAAATGAAAGGCCACTACAGACGTCTCTGATAGTTTCCTTTTTCCTTTATTAGTTGTGTTGACTATTACATATTTTGTTTGAATTTGTTGATCTACTATATTCTTGTATATATAGTAGATATATATACAAGCAAAAGCAACTCTTTTGCTTTTCCTTTTTTCTAATTTTATGACTTCTGTTACCATTTTCATTTTCTTTTCCCTCATTCTTTATTTCGGTATATCTTACTTTTCATTTTCTAAATTTTTTTAAATTAGACATAACACAAACATGTTCAGCTTAATTTCTGACAGATGTGCTTATAAGAATAAAAACCAGGCATATTGGTACATGCTTTTAATGCCAGCACTTAGGAGACAAAGGCCTGATCTCTGAGTTCAAGGCCAGCCTGTTTACATAGCGAGTTCCAGGCCATCCAGGGATATACAGAGAGATCCGGTCTCAAAATGAAAAAAATCCCTTAAAGGTGGCTACGTCCCCGTGTGTGTCTTAAAGTGTAGTACATTATCTTATGCTGTTAATTTTTTCCAATGTTCATTTGTATTTCATTATAACTCATGAATTATTTGGCAAAAATTTTCTTCTAATTTCCAAGTATAAGATAATTTTACTTATCTGTTTATTATTAAATTCTAAATCTGTCATTCTGTGGTTGAGGCATATGGTCTTTATCTAGAAAATAAAGCAGAACCAGTAGACGGGAGGCTTGTATCACAATTTCCATTAATGTGCTGAGCCAACATGGAGTGTAGGACCCCTAAAGCATGTCTTTACACACTGTCTAGTAAGTAACCCTGGAGAACATGGGCCACAGACACCAAGGACAGAGGAGAGGTGGTCAAAGACTATTGTTGGAGGCTGCTTGTTAGTTCCCAGCTGCCCAGACCCAAAATAATCACACAGAAACCATATTATTAGAAATTCTGTTTGGTCAATAACTTAAACGTATTTCTAGCTAGCTCTTATATCCTAAACTAACCCATTTCCATTAATCTGTGCATCACCATGAGGTTGTGGTCTACCAGCAAAGTTTCAGTGGGCTCCAGTGGCGGTTTTTTTTCTTGACCCTGTTACATGGCTTCTCCCTGACTCCACCTACTCTCTTTCTATATATATCTCTTTCAGCCTGGCTTTACTCTGTTAAGCCATTGGCTGAAAGCAGCTTCTTTATTAACCAATGGCAATAAAATATATTCACAGCATATATAACCTCTCACATCAGACTATCACTGTTTAAATTGAAATTTTTATTCTACTGAAGTAGAGGGAACATAATGAAGAAACAAATCATTTTATAAAAAAATGAACATGATAATTTATAAAACTGCGATAAGCTGCGTACATCATGCAACCCATCAAAAAACCAAGTAGGAGCATCATGCCTGAAACATAACTAACCAAACACAGAGTAGGCAGAGAAAGCGACCCACAGATACAGACTTGGAGTATTAGTTGGGGAACATTCTGGAAAAAAATCAGCAAAGGCTAAATCTGAAGAAAGAGTTAAGTGATGCGTGGAAGAAGAACAAGCTCAAGGTCATTAATTTCATTACCAGGAAGAAGAATATGCAAATAATAACCACAGGGAAAATTTGAATGAATTATAAAGGCTCAGTTACCCAGATAAACAAAGGGACAGACATGTCATGTTGAGAGGATCGAGGCCAAATGAAGGATGGGAACAAACTTGTGTCTGGACACATTATACATACACCCATCTATTGTTGATTTTTCCATTTCTGGTTCTTGGAGGAATTCATGTGTCTGAGAAAGGCAGAGGTCTAGCTCACATTTTGAGACAGGGTTTCTCACAGAAACTAGAGCTCACCAGTTGGCTGGGCTACCTATCCAGGGTCTGCCTTTCTCTGCCTCTCAAGCTCTGAGGTTGCAGATTTTTATGTGGGTGCCAGGGATCTAAGCTCACTCAGATCCCCCTGCATGGGTAACTCACATGTCAGTCACCGAGCCATGTTCCCAATACCACCGATTTCTTTGGATGAGAAAGACTACTTGGTGGATTTCCAAGACTTTCCTCACACTCGCTCTGGGAAGTCCTGTAGAATGTGAGCTTTGCTTGGTTGTTTGGGTCAGTCTCATTAATTTACCACGACAAATTAGGACAAATTCTTCACACATACTGCTTGTGTGAGGAAACAGCAAACACACATGTGAGCGTTCTGGGCTCTGTCTTTTGCTGTGTGTCTTGCCAATTTATGAATTTCACAGGCAAATGAGTATTTTAAACATTATATTTTGGGGGGAAATAGTAAGATGATTCTTTTAATGCTTTTATCCACACGATACACGAGTGTCTAGCGAACAATGGAAGCAAGTTCTGAAAGAGAATGCAAGGCTAATTGTTTTTCCAGTTCTAACTCTCAGATGGATGTTTTCAGTGTTGGTGATGGAACAAGGCAGAGGAAGAAACTTCAGAGCCGAAGGATGAAGGATGAAATCCACGGAGCACTTACCAGATGGAATTTAAATTTTCCGTGTTTTGAAACAAAGTTGCCACAGTAATAGGTATAGAATACGTATGTATCCTGTCAACAATAAGCTTTTGGGTTGTGATACATCTGTCTGTTTGTTGTACTTGATTTCACTGCAGGTATTTCTGGGACAAAGGGACGTTTCCTTAATGTAAATCCTAATGGATAAAGAGGTAGCCCCCAAAGCAGACATTTTCTACTCTGGTTGTCTTTGCGTCTGTTTGCAGGACGGAAAGACATGACTTTCTTTCCCTGGAGTCTTAAGAACTTCCATGTTCTGACTTTAACTTTTTGTCACTTTTTTTGGGACAATAAAAGATATTTGTTGGAGTGTTTTAACTTTTATTACCTGCGATATTAAACATGTCTATCAACCATTCAACTTCAGTTGCCCACAAATTATGGGGGAAAAAGTGTGCTCTGTTTCCAAAAAAACCAAAACTTTTAAATCTGAGCCCTCTCTCTATCCCCCACGCCTGCATGCAGAGAGGAAGTAGGTCCTGTACACAAGCCGTCCCTTACAGATGATTTAGGCTCCGGATTCTTGGCAAGCACCTTTTACAAACTTCCTTCCTCTCTCTTCAGATGGGGACAGTATAATTTATTATCTCAGTAAAGGTTCGAGTGTGTTTCCTAAAAATGACTTATTCTCCTCTCGAAAATCTGGGCCCAGAACAGAACTGCTGGCTTTCACATCTGGGCTATAGTCACTTGTAAAAAAGTTTTTATGAATCTTGATAACTTTTCAGGGAAAGCATTGACGAAAAGAGGTCTTATAAGCTGTAGTTCTCCTAGGCCTCAGGTGGGCGGGGATTCCTGTGCAGATCGCGTCCTCACTGCCTCTGTAAATGATTTTTATTATACCTGAGCACAGGTCACAAAACTGGGTTAAGAAAATGGACTAAGAGTGACCTTTAGTGGTCACTTTGGGTAATCACAAAAGGCTGTGATGTCTGTCTCAAGGGACCTGATGGGGCCGGTGAACTGGCATGGGGACTAGAACCAGAAGGTAGTGAATTAGGACTAACCACAGCACTTGTTGGCCTTTCAAAGTCACTCTGCAGCAAGGGGAGATCAAATCCTGCAAGCCAGAGCTCAGGAGATGAAAAGGTGCATGGTTAATTGGCAAAGGGAAGTCCCGTCACACCTATTAGCACAACTTAGGAGATTTGGTGCCTAAATCCTATGTACAAACAGACTGGGAAAAGCACCTTTTAATTGAAGCACAAAGATTTCGCTTCCCACAGATTGATTAAAAAGCCACCTGGCGGTGCTTTAAATCTACACAGCAGGTGGAGGCACGGGATGGGGGAGTGGGGGGAAAGGAGGACTTGCTGGTTAGCCCCACATTTGACTTAAAAGGATGAGAACCCATTCCCACTTAGAGGGAAATTCACTATTGATGGGAACTAATGCTCGAAACTTGCTTTCCTTTTTTTTTTTTCCGTTGAGGAATGTCTTAATATACTTTCCATAATTCTGCCTTAAAATGTAGGGAATTCCTTGATGAAGTCATTTCACCTACATGCTGTTCTCTTAACTTCCTAGTCTAAGATACATCATACAGACATGCTTCTGGGGGCACACTGGAGCCAGACTGGAGCATCAAAAATATTATACATATCCACACACCTGCTTTTCAAGATGCCATGCTATGTCCAGTGAGTTTACTGTCACCCATGATCCGATAACTTGTTTCTGGTAAGCGTCGTTGGTTCTATGGGAAGTAGGGGTTGTCTCGATTGTTCGTGCAGGTTGGGGAAACACACTCTGAATGTGGGTGTTACCATTGCCTAGGCAGGGCTCTCAGATGCGGTAAAAAACAAAAAACAAGCAAGCAGGTGTTGGCATGTTTATTCTCTCTGGATTCTTCCCTGGGTTGTGATGCCTGAACTCCTATGTTGACGGCCCCAAGGTCGTTTGACTGCGGTCAGATTCATATACCTATTAAAGCCCTTCTTCCCTGTGCTGCTTTTTGGTTACAGTACTTCATCATAGCTACAGAAACAAAAATAGAGTGGCCTGGGTGGGTGAGCACTGAGGTCACCCACATCAGTGGGAAAGCCACAGTTGATCCTGCAATTTCAGCCCTGAGCCAGTGCTTAGAACTCGCCCCTGAAGGAGGAAGGACTCTTGGTGACACTGTGGCAAATGTTTTCAGCAATGGAACAAACACATTCATGACATGTGTATGGTGATAGTACATTGGTCCTTTCAGAAACCATTTTCTGGAGTACATACATGTTTGGTCCCAGGGTCCGTACACTGCTGCCCATCAGCTGGTCACCTCTGTCATGATAGAATATGCCAGTGTCCAGGAATAAAGAAATACACATTTGGGTTGGGTTCTCCCCAATGCCCAAACACCTGCTGGGTGTCCCCTGGATTCTGAACCCAAAACTGGGGTGGAGGATATCCAAGTATGAAGGACCCTCCATCTCCTCTGTCTATCATGAGAGCTTATGTAGCAGAAGCTGATGAAAGCAAGGAAAAGTCCATGTCACCAGAAGCCACCACACAGCAGGACTGTTCAGGAAAGCAGTGGTGATCTCGGAAAGTCCAGGGCCGGAGCACAGAGGAATTTGGCTCGCAGGCTTTATAGGTCTGGTAGGGTGGCAGTGCCTCCAGTGGGCTTGCAAATTTCGTTGGCTTGAGACCATCACGCTGTGTATTAAACTCGCACTAGTAATGTTGATTTAAACAAAACAGAGTTGCTTTAGTTCCTGGGGAAACTGGATCTCCTTTTCAGGCTGCTCTGGGTTAATCCACACAGGTCTGCTGCAGTGTTTCAGGACAACGGCCTCTCCCGGAAGGAAGTTCTTTGTGGAAGTGAACAAGGAAGAGAATTAGTGAAGGTGTTCTCCAGTTTAAAACAACAACAACAAAACAGCAACAACAACAAAAACAACCAGAACAGAAATCTGACTCCTAGCTCCCAGATATTGTCAATTCCCTGTGTTTCAAAAAGCTAGAAGACAGACATTATTTTGACGGATTTTGGTGAAAGAAATAGGAAGTATTTGGAGAGATAGAGATGTTTAGCAAACTTTAAATATGTATCAAAACATCAAATAGCATTCTACAAGTATGCACACTTTTTATGAATCGGTTAAAGGCAAATTGAAGTAAAAATAAATGTAGAAATTGTAAAGGTAAATATGCTGAATAGTCTAAAATAGAAATCTGACTTTTAGGTAATATTTTTAGTTTCAGTAAATGGGGTGTCTAGAAGGTTCCCCCAAGTACCCACATCCAATAGACAGGAACTAAACATTCAAGAATCAACCTTGAACTTTGGAATCTAGGTACAAAGGTCTCTGGAGATTTATCTGTGAGAATAACATTAGAGAAATTGTTAGTTTTGCAAAAACTGGCTGAATTCTAGCACGTTTAGTAGTTTGCTTCTAACTTTATTACTCCCCCAACAACAACAACCACAGCAAAAAAAAACCCTATTAATTGTAGTTTTACAAATGCATTTGCTTAGGGTATATAGCAGAAAGGTTTATTGTAAAATGCCCCACTATAGTCTTGTTTCACCATTAATAAGCAGTTCTTTCTGTAAATTGTTTTGTGTGTGTGAAGCATGTGTCTGTGTGTATACATGTATGTGCATGTGTGTGTGTAAATGCAGGCACATCTATGCAGGTCAGAGCACTGCCTTAGAGGTCATTCCTGTCCTTCACTGTTGTTTAAAACATAGTCTCACTAAGTTGTTCAGTCTAGGCCTTGAACTCACTCTGTGTTCCCAGCAGATTTTGGTCTTATCATCAACTTTTGATGTAGCTGACATTAAAGATCTGTGTCAGCAGGTTAGGCTACTAATTTTATATTTGTATTTTATATTTTATCTCTCCTTAAGATGTGGTCTTTGTAGTGATATGGTAGCTGCAATATCAAAGAGTAGAAAGCTGTAAATACCTCTGACCACCACGAAGCAGTTACTACTCGGGCTGCATCTCCACTATTTTGTTGTTGTTGTTGTTGTTGATACTGTTGTTGGTGGTGGTGGTCATGCAAGCAGTGGTCTCAAACTCATAGAGTTTCCTACCTCTGACTCCTAAGTCCTGGAATAAAGGTGGATGCCCCCTCTAGTTTATTATTGGCATCTTGAGAGCAGGAACAATTGAACTTCTAAAGCCACACAATTAGTGGGCCAAATTACATCTGCTGGCTGGTAGAGCAGGGGGCATGGAAGGGAGTTTGGGACTAGCTGTTTTTCTTTCTTATATCCTTTTATTGATGGAGGAGGGTTATCTGTCTATTGTGTTATTTTCATTGGTCAATAAAGAGACTGCCTTGGCCCTTTGATAGGATAGAAACTTAGGTAGGCGGAGTAAGCAAAACAGAATGCTGGGAAGAGGGCTATGAGGCAGACGCCATGGAGCCAGCCACCAGGTCAGACATGCTGAATCCTTCCTGGTAAGCCACCACCTCGTGGTGCTACAAAGATTATTAAAAATGGGTTAATCAAGATGTGAGAGTTAGCCAGTAACTAACTCTCTAGAGATAATTGGCCAGGCAGTGTTTAAATGAATACAATTTGTGTGTTGTTATTTTCGGGGCTAAGCTAGCTGTGCGGGAGCCGGGCAGGATGAAAAGCAGGCCTGCCCGCAGTCCCTCACTACATTTTATAACCTTTTGAATTTCTTTTGGACGTATTGGAGCTAACACCAATACTCTTCAAATTATTACACAAAATAAAAACAGAAGGAACTTTGTCCAGTTCATTATATGAGGCCACAATTACCCTGATACTCACACCACACAAAGAATCAACAAAGAAAGAGAATTACATACCAATTTCCCTTATGAGACTATAAATAAAAAATACAATAAAATACTTACAAACAGAATCTAAGAACACACCAAAAGGATCACCAACTATGATCAAGAAACCTTCATCTTGGAGTTGCAGGGATGGTTTGAGATATGAACATCACTAAATGTAATCCACCACATAAACAAACTGAAAGAAGAAAAAATCACATGATCATCTCAGTAGACGAAGAAAAGGCCATGCAAAATTCAACCTCCTTCATGACAAAAGTCCTGGAGAGATCAGAGATACAAGGAACATATCTAAACATATTAAAGACAATTTGCATAAAGTCTAAAGCCATTATCAAAGCAAAAAATCAGGGACAAGACAAGGCTGTCCACTCTTTCCATATCTATTCAATACAGTACTTGAAGTTTTAGCTAAAGCAGTAAGACAACAAAAGCAGGTCAATGGGATACAAATTGGAAAGGAAGAGGTCAAAGTATCCTTATTTGCAAATGATGTATCATGTATATAAGTGACCCTAAAAATTCCATCAGGGAACTGCTAGAGTTGATAAAGACTTTTAGTGAAGTGGCTGGACACAACATTAAATTAAAGAATAAATCTGTATCCCTCCTATATACAAATGGCAAATAGACTAAGAAAGAAATCAGGGAAACAACACCCTTCACAATAGCCTCAAATAATAGCAAATATCTTGGGGGGTGATTCTACATAAGCAAGTGAAAGATTTGTGCAATAAAAACTTTAAGTCTTTGAGAAAGAAATTGAAGAAGTTATCAGATTAAGGAAAAATTTCCCATGCTCAAAATTGGCTATTTTACCAAAAGCAATCTATAGATTTAGATGCAATCCCATTCAAAATTTCAACACAATTGTTTACAGATCTTGAAAGGACAATTAATTCTCATTTTTATATGAAAAAACAACACACACACACACAAAAAAAAAAAACCCAGAATAGCTAAAACAATCCTGAACAATAAAAGAACTGCTGGACGTCTCACCTTCCTTGTTTTTAAGTTGTACTACTGCATTGTAATAATAAAAACCACATGGAATTGGTTTGAAAATAAACACACTGATCAATGGAGTTAAATTGAAGACCCAGACATAAATATACATACCTCTGGAAGCCTGGTTTCTGATAAATAAGTCAGAAATACATATTGGAAAAAAAGACAGCATCTTCAGCAAATGGTGCAGGTCAAACTGTAGAATAATGTAAATAGATTCGTATTTATCAATATACACACAAAACTCAACTCCAAATGGATCAAAGACCTCAATATACAGCCAGATACACTGAACTTGATAGAAAAGAAAGTGGGAATAGTCTTGAACACATTAGTACAGGAGACAGATTTCTGAACAGAACACTGATAGCATAGGCACTAAGATCTATAATTAATAAATGGGACCTCATGAAACTGAAAAGCTTCTTAAGGCCAAGGATACTGTCAATAGGACAAAACATAAGCCTACAGAATTGGAAAAAAAATCTTCAACAACCTCACATCTAATAGAGGACTAATATTCCAAAATACATAACTCAAGATACTAGATATCAAAAAACCAAATGATGCAATTAAAATGGGGTACAGATCTAAACAGAGAATTCTCAGTAGAGGAATCTCAAATGGCTAAGAAACACTTAAGGAGATGCTCAACATCTTAGCTATCAGGAAGTGCAAATCAAAATGACTCTGAGATTCTATCTTATACGTGTCAAAATGACTAAGATTAATAACACAAGTGACAGCTCATGCTGGTGAGGATGTGGAGAAAGAAAACACTCCTCCATGGCTGTAGGGAGGGCAAACTTGTACAACCACTCTGGAAATCAATATGGTTGTTCCCAAAAATCTTGTGACTCAGTCGATGTCAAGATCTAGCTATACCATTCCTGGGCATAAACCCAAAGGACCCTCAGTCCTGCCGCAAGGACACTTGCTCAACTGTATTCATTGAATCTTTATTCATAATAGTCAGAAACTGGAAACAACCAAGATGTCCTTCAACTGAAGAATGAATAAAGAAAATATGTTATATTTACACAGTGGAGTGGCACTCAGTTGTTTTTAAAAATAACATGAAATTTATAGGCAAGCAGATGAAACTAGAAAAATAAACTCATCCTGAGTGAAGTAATCCAGACCCAGAAAGAACAATATGGTATGTATTTACTTATATGTGAATATTAGTCATTAAGAAATTGATAACTAACCTACAATCCACAGTCCCGGACAGGATAGGTAAAGAGGAACTTTTCAGGGGATGCATGGATCCTCTGGTGAAGGGAGAATAGAACAGATTTTACATTTGGACTGTGGGTGGGTGGTGAAGAGGACACGGATGGATCAGGTGAAGGGGGGAGATGGATTGGAGAGAAAGACAGCTGGAATTGGGGGGCATTTGTAAGTGGTCTGGAAATAGTGCAGTGGAGACTTCCTGTAATCTATGAGGGTGACCCTAGTGAGCACCCCTAGAAATGGGAGGATACGGAGTCTCAACTGGCTATCTTTTGTAGCCAGCCCAGCATTCCAGTAGTGAGACTGGGTTGCATTCAATTAAGTTGTTGTATGAGGGTGATCCCCAAATGACCCAGGATGATCCAAAAACTGACAGTGGGGCCCCAATCCTGAGGACAACATCCACACCGTTCATTGGACACTCGTTGGTTTGGAATGGTACTCTGAAGACTATGGGAAGAGAAATGTGGACACCAACCCAGCCACAAAGCCTACATTCTGTTCTGCTTGCAAGATGCGCTGGGGCAGTAAATGCTGGCACAGAACTTGTGAGAGAGGCCAGCCAATGCCAATGTCTGGCTTCACTTAAGGGTCCACTCCACAAGAGGGAGCCCATGCCCTATTATGCCTGGATGTCCAGAATCAGAAACTGGATAGCCCAGAGACCTGGGATAGAAGCAAACATGACTGGCCAAAATAATAATAATTAATAATAATAATAATAGTAATAATAGTAATAATAATAATAAATAAAATAAAAAGGAATCAACGAAATGATTTCTAATGATAGTCTACTATATTCATAGATCAGTGCCTTGTCCAGTTGTCATCAAAGAGGCTTCTTCTGACAGCAAATGGGAGTGGGTGCAGAGACCTACAGCCAGACATGCAGAACGAGAGTCTAAATTCCCTCAGAGCTCAGGGATCCCCTCCCAGAAATATGGGAGAAAAGATGGTATAAGTCAGAGGACATAGAGGACACCAGGGGACATGGCCCACTGAGTCACCTAAGCAGGGCTCACATGGGTTCACAGAGACTGACATGGCACGTATGGGGCCTGCAGGCATCTGCACCTCGCCCTCTGCACATATGTTATGACTGTTAGCATGGCGTTTTTGTGGGACGCCTAACTGGGGGAACAGGTGTATCTTTGACTTATTAGCCTGCCCTTGGGACTCTTTTTCTTTTGCTTTGCCCAGCCTTGCCCAGCCTTGGTGGAGAGGGATTTTGCCTTGTTTTATTGTATTTTTTTTTGTCTTGCTTGTTTGTGATATCTTGGAGGCCTGTTCTTTACTGAAGGGAGTTGGAGGGGAAGTGGCCCCAGGGGAAAAGGAATGTGTGGAGAAGCTAGGAGGAATGGAGAGTGGGGAAACTCTGGTTGGAATTTATTGTATGAGAGAAGAATCTATTTTCATTAAAAAATAGTTGTGTGTGTGTGTGTGTGTGTGTGTGTGTGTGTGTATGGGCACCATTGGAAGCTAAAGCTGTTGAGTTCCCCGGAGCTGGAGTTGCAGGTGGTTGTGCACTCCCAGACCTGTGTGATAGGAAGGGAGTCCTGGTCCTCTGCAAGAGCAGCAAGTGTTCTTAATCACTGAGTCCTTCTTCCAGCCCCTGTTCATTTTCTTCTCCGTGAACTTCTGGCATGGAGATAGCCATGTCCACCTTGGTAGTTTCTAGCCTACAGAGGTCTCCCGTGAAGGAGATCAGTGAAATTCAACCTTCATGTCATAACCCCGCTATGGTGGAGGACCTGTTCACAGACTACTTCATCTGACTTCTTTCATATGTAAGGAATTTGCCCGAGATGTATAACTTACGAAACATCCCTATTATTTGGAGAAAACAACCGATGTATAATGACTGGGGTAACTTCCTGGCTCCTTTCACACTGCTGCTCCTCAGGACAAATGCCCAGCATGCACTCCACAGAGGCTTCTTTCCTAAAGCCCCACGCTGAATGGAACATGGCTGCCTCTACTTCCTCCTCTCTTGCAAGAAGAGGTCATGTTTGTTTAGCACGCTCGTGTCTGTTCAGCTCACACACGCCGCAGCACCTGCCAAAGCACACAGTCCCCAAACCACTCATTCTCCAGTACCCTCACTTTCTGATCCTTGGCTGTCATTACAGGAACTGGATCTAGCTAGACTTTGCCTTTGCTGCAACAGGGGACTATCAGGGCACCTTGTGCAATAATTCGCAAACAGTGGCTTGGGAGAAGTGGGACATAGAAAAAACACATTTCACACTCTGACCTCTCTACGTTGTCACAGGGTCTGTTTGACTGGGCTGGCTTCCCAAGGCATGTGGGGATAAGAAAGAAAGAAAAACAAAAAGGGGAAAAAAAGAAGGTAAGAGCTTAGAGAGGTGGGAAAGCTGAGGTTAAGTCTCGGCTTATCTAATTAGCATGACAACTTGTACAAGATACTGTTATCTTTAAGGCTCAGTTTCTCCATTCATAAAATCTGGAAAACGTGAGCTGGCTGGCTGGCTAGCTCCGTTGGAAAAGGGTCTTGCTGTCGGGTCTGCTGTCCTGTATATGGGACAGGTAAATAATTAGCAGAGTCGAGCGTGTGGTGAATTTCTTTTTGCTGTTGCTGTTGGTGCTGTAGTTGGGGTCATTAATGAAGTTTTACGTGGTCTCAGGTTTACTTGGCCCCAGGACAAAATGGCTACACATCTGACAAAAAGCTTATGGAGGCAGGGTTTACTTTGGCTCACAAGAAAGGCATGGCAGCAGGAGCTGAAAGAAACCAGTCACATTGCTTCCACAGCTAGGAGGTTACACACAACTGAGCCTAGGCTCCCAGAGTTCAGGGCTCGCCCTCCAGGTCCTCACCAAGGAAGCCCTGCCCCCTAAAGGTTCCATAACCTGCTACAGAGTCACACCAGCAGGAGACCAAGTGTTAAAAGACAATGCCTGTGCAGACATTGCACACCCAAGACAACGGTGGCTGAGGTGAAACATCTTTCCGCCATATCTAATGCTCCCACATAAGACAGCCATGGCCATTGTGCTGCTAGAGCTGAGAAAAACTTCGTAACTGTGGGGACAAGAGTCCTTAGACTCCCCTTGTCTATGGAAATTCCAGCAGGGACACCTCTTCTTGGACAGGCAACCCTGAAGTGTGGCAGCTGGTTCATGAGAATTGACTTTTAAGAGCTTCAGACAATAGGACATAAGTCTCCTCAGCAGGCCTGTCTTTACACTACTGGAGTAGACACTGGGGTGGCTGAGTGTCTGTGTGGTAAGTTCTTGACTCTAATGGTGCCGGAGAGACTGCGGTACCTGTTTGTCATGACTTGAAGCTGTGAGAAGTTTAGCACTTTTTGTGCTGTTAAAAGGTCCAACATTCTAAGTCAAAGCCTTCCACATTTGGTTAGCTTCTGAAAGCTAAAGGCGTACAGCCTTCAGGGACCATAGACTAGGTGAACAGGTTCAAAGGCTTGAAACGGCAAAAAGTCACAACAATGGAAATAAGAACAATGGCAATAATAAATGGCATAAGACATTTGATCAACTCAAGATTCAGGCAAATATTTCTTGAAGTGGTTTTAATAAGATGGGAGAACAAAGGCCCACGCGTGTTTATTGGTCAGTGAACTGCTAGTCTCTCTGGAAAATGCCTCCCCGACTTATTTCTGCTGGATGGAGATACCAGTTTACACAAAGCTCTCTCTTGCTGGCTCCTGGCTATCTCTGATGGGTTGCCTTGGTGTCTGCTGGGTTTGGCAGAGGCAAACGAACCAGTGTTTCTTGGTCGTCTCCCTCCCCAGCTCACTGCCGAGCAGAAATTCCTTCCTAGGACTCTGACTTCTGTTCTCTGTAACCAGGAAGCCACTTTTCAAACTGTTTAAAAGCGTGCACTCGGGCATGGCAAGCTTGACCACTGTAGGAGCTGCTTTGTTTGATTGACCGCCTTGTTCTTTCCTCTCTCTTAGCAGCCCTTCTGTTGATTTAGGGAGGACTCAGTGAGAACGCTTCAGAGAGCTTTTTTTGTGGTTTCACAAATCACCCCCCGTCTGTCCCTCCTTTATCTCTTCCGACAAGAGCATATTTAGTGTCACCATGTACAGTCGCTTTTGCCTAGTTTGGCCAAATCCCTACTCATTCTCCTTTGATGTGAAAAACACTTAAATTTACCAAAACAGGAGAGAGAAGGTTGTCTTGTCCTTAATGTAAAGTCGGTTTTGTAACAGTGCCCTTAAGAGGTGAGTTGGTTAAAGCATCACTGCAATCTAAAACACTAGGTATCATTATCATCATCTTTTGTTTATGAATGAAACAGACTTATGAATGAAATAAGATTGTGCAATGATATTGGAGATGCTAAGATGGAGTTTTAGTGAAAAACAGAACAGAGCACATAATGGACCATATTATCATGTCACTAAAATGAAACCCAGTATATACATGTATAGACATACATATCTAAATATCCACATAGGGATGTTTGTCAGGAAATCCCTGGCTGTCATATCTCCAGAAGGGTCCTTTAGTAGAGCACCATTAGGATTATCTACAATGAGATCATTCGGAGGACAAGGTAACTTTTCCTTTCTAGAATCTTCTACAGTTTTTGAAAGCTACAGCATAAGAATGACTTAACTATATTAAAAGATAATATAATCTATCAGAATTGAAAATGTTCTTGTTTATGAGGAAAACTGACTGTCTACATGCTAAGATTTACATGTTACTATACAGTAATTAAGGCATCCACTTATTTTTATTATGTATATTACTGAATGGACTACATACCAGGGAGAGTAAAGAAGTTGGGGACCAGGTACAAGTCCCCACAGGGTTATAAGCAGGACTGCATTCTTGCTGGCTTGACTTGGTTGAACTGATTCAATGGCGTTTGCTTCTTGTGAAATTGCCACATTTGAACTTCCTTTGAAATTGGTTTTGTCTTCTCCCAGGCTTCAGGATCTATATGCCAAACAAAACCAGAACCCATTAAAGGCCCCATTGAATTTCCTGCACACTTGTGAATGTCTGTGGTTTTTCTCATCAAGCCACAAGAAAAGCAAGATGAAGACACGTGTGCCTTACCGCGGGGGCGAAGACTTCACATTCATTATGGATGAAAGACTCAGCCGGGCCCAGAAAGTTTGGATTAAGTTTGGCAAATTTATTGTTACTTTCCAGAAAACTAGCCAAATCTTGTGGGGAAGAGCAGGAGGGGGGCTGCTTGCCCACAGCCACATGCTCCCCTGTGCATCAAGCACACACTGAGATTTGGGCAATTGCTCTCTGGATTTAGGGGAGTTGGAAAGACCACTGACAGGCTCTAACCTTTTGGAATCTTTCCTCCACGAACAGACATTCTCATTGAAGTTTTTATTTTGAATTATGTGATTGCTGGTATCTGCCTCTTGTATTAAATCTAACTCGTAAAATGTCCAAGACTTTGTGATGTGGCTAGCTGTCAGCAAAGCATTGCTATGCAGGATAGCCAAGAGTCCTTCATGCTGTCAGGAGAGTGTCTTCACCAGCATTGCTCATTTGAGAACAGGGTAAAAACTGTGCCCTGCTACACAGACACTTGCAAGGGCCTGGTATCAACATTTGGTCAGTCTTAGACCACCACCTCGTAAAGCAGCATGTACGATACTGGGTTTTCCTTTCTGTTGTTTACTGTAGACCTTTAGAAAACCACTTCACTGGCCCCAACACTACTTTCTCTAGAAGAAATAACACTTAAAATCCATATCCACATTAGAGGTCTAGCAGAAAACTATGGAATATTAAAGATGGTTAAATTAAGGGGACTTAATGAGGCCACTTAAAGTGCTGTAGGCACATTTAAGGAAGAAGAAATGGAAGGTGGAGAAGCCATCAGCAGGGCGTGGCCACAGCCATGGGCAGACTGGGAAGAAAATGTTTAATGGTGCCAGCCAGAACCCTGGCAAGAGAAGAGAGAGGCGCTAGTAAAATGGAAATATTGCATGTACAAAGATGCAACAGCACACAGGCACACCAGCTTTAATTTAAAATATTACTAAAATGTCCATGTCAAAATAATGAACTGTGTAAAGCTATCAATACATTTTGAGAGTGAAAGCGTTCTTCACACTACACTGCAGACAAAAGCAAGCACTGACACAAATGACTTAAAGTATTGGGAACTGTAAATTCTGGCATGCGTGGCTGTCCCTTAGCAGTTGAACTTGTGTTTTCTGTAGTTGACGTTAGCATTTGCTTCCTGTGTTGCTTCTGGCATTTGATTTTTATGGGCCCGCATGTAACTTTCTTATTTAATCTGTCTTGCAGCCATGCATTGTGGTTTTCGAATTTGGACGTGTGGCTATTTTATACTTTCAGCATATATTATCAAGTCTTTGAATGTTTTCTGTTTTCCCATTCAAGTGAGGTCATCACTTGTCTAGGAAAGAAGTTCTGCACCATAATCTCTCACTCCCTGACCATCTGTCTTAAGTGTCTAGGGGGTGTTTCTTGTGTAAAAGAAAAAGCCATGGTAATTTTATATTATTTTCTCTGTCAATGTCTTACCCTTAACTCCACTGGATAAAGACAAGTGATCGTTATCTTAGTTAGAACCCAGAAAATTCTTTTCATTCCCAAAACTAGCTTCTAAATTTCCTTTCCTTAAGGTATTTTCAAAGTATGAAAATTTAGTTACCTACTTGAGAGAGCAAAATTTTAAGTAAAGTTTGTGAGAATTATATTTTGGTTAAAAAGTTTTGATACCATTTAATACTTATAATTTAATAATTATAGGTTTTATTTATAATTTTTGGGATATTTTCTTCTAAAATCATGGTCCTACACTTTTCTTTTTGCCATTTTTGAGATTATGTAGGCCAGGCTGGCCATGAACTTGCTATATAGTCAATGCTGGCCTCAAACTCCTGATCTTTTTGTCTCCGCTTCCCCAGTGCTGGGATTACAGACACGTGCCATCTTACTGAACTTGTTCTGTGTTTTGACCCATGAAATTCCTTTTTTCCAATCTCAGGCAATTTAACATTGTTAGAAAGGAGTTAATAGTCAAAGTTTCGAGCTTGGAAAATATTTAAACTTTTACTTTCCAACACACACATGCAGACACACACACACACACACACACACACACACACACACACTAAAAAAAAGTTCTAACACAGAAGTGGAAAAAAGCCTCAATTACAAGAGATATGGAAGAAAAAAATCATGGGAAGAATAGATGAACAAAGGAGACCTACGAAAGACTTGATCATGCCAGGCAGTGGTGGCACACCTTTAATCCCAGCACGTGAGTCAGAGGCAGGTGGATCTCTATGAGCTCATGACCAGCATTATCTACAGAGTGAGTTCCAGGACACAGAGAAACCCTGTCTCAGAAAACAAAACAAACAAACAGAAAACCAAAGAAATAATAAGATTATATCATGTTCAATTCAATAAATTGATATGAACAGGGAAGAATGCAAAGAATATCTATCTATCTATCTATCTATCTATCTATCTATCTATCTATCTATCTATCTATCTATCTATCTATCTATCTATATTACACAAATAACCGGGCAAAAAGAACAAAATTATAGGAACCAGAAATTACTTTGCTCAGTAATACCCTAAATGTAAATGATCCTAGCTCATCAACTAGAAGATGAAGACTGTCAGATAACAAGAAAAGCTTCAATTATTTTCTACAAGAAACCAACCTTACTAGCATCTTTAATATATTAGTTATTATTAAGCTGCTTCTTTAAATCAACTAAGCAGACCCTTCTTGGGTGGTAGTACATGGGAAATCCTTTAGAAATATTAAATCCCACATTGCACAGCAAATAAGAGAAATATTTTAAGCGACAGTGTCTAAAGGTCACTGCATTTCGTCCTTAAGTTTCTACAGTCCCTTGAGGAATCTTTGCTGTGTTGACCCTGAAGATGGAGACGTTCTTGTTTGACTCCATGTTTAGCACACTCTTCTCTGTGTTCTTGATGGCAATGAAGAGAAAATAATCATAAACTTTGGAAAGTACCCCAGAAGTGATCATCAAATCCTTGGAGACTGGAGCCTGCATGGGGAGCTCCTAGACAGGTGTCCACGAAGAGCTGGCAGCAAAGACAGTATGAGGTCAACAAGGCAGAATCTGGCAAGTCCCAGAAGCAAAGGGGAGCAGTGGTCTAAGCAGGTTCTGGCTTTCCTTCGGAGCTGATTGACTACAGAGCCTCTGGGTGCCGCCATGTGCACAGGTACAGCCAGTTGCTTCTTCAGTCTACAAGAGGCAATACTTCTGGTTCCTTCTTGTAGGGTCCGATGCTTGAGTTCTACTCTTTTGGATTCAGGAAATTCCAATAGGCAAGGCTGAGGACACATGGCTCAAGATCCCACAAAAACACCAGCCCCGAGGGGGTTTTCTCGGGTCCAGCTTTGTCTACTCTCCAAAGATAGTTTGTGATAGATACATGGTGCCTATTTCTTGTGGCAACAGCCATATTGATTGCTGTGTGTGGTTTTGGGCACATGCATGTTGGCTGGAGTGTGTGCATGTGTGTCCACAGGGCAGACCACAGGGCAACCCTAAGTGTCATTCTTAAGACAATGTCCATTTTATTTATTTATTTATTCATTTATTTATTTCTCAATCAGTGTTTCTCACTGGCCTGGAGCTAATGACTTAGGCAAGGTTGACTGGTCACCATGCCCCAGGGATCAACTGGATTCTACCTTCTACCTTCACATAGAACAATTCATTTTCCCTGAGTTCTGGAGATGGAACTCAGAACCATCTCCCCAGCTGCTGGAACATCTCAATGATTTTAAGGTTAGTAGTGAAGACAACATGTCCTCTTCACCATAGAGAACCCCACGGGATCAGGGAACAAGACAGGAACAAAACAATGTGGTTTGATGGCATTCAGGAGGGTGGAATTCTGGGTGGTCAGTCAACACTAGATACACTTTACTACTTCTGATTTTTGAAAGGAAGAAGCACAAAAATGGAAAAACATGTTGGGAATATTTAGATATTCTCCCTAATATGTCATGAAATAGTCTAGCTTTTGCACCGGAAGTTTTCCTTTAAAGGCATGAGGAGGAATCTGGTTTTCTCCAGTTGACGGGAGCACCAGGTCAGAGAGGCACAAGCTGCCCAGAGCCAGGGCTGCCCCTGACTGGCTTCCTGGAGTGCCCGGACCCAGCTAAATCTCCGCACTTGGATGCACTCCATTGCCAGGAGAGAGGAAAACACCCCCTTTGCTTTCCTTTCTCTTCCTTCCAAAGGCCAAACATGCTATCTTTGGATGGGTTTCAACCCTGCTTTCATTCATTAAAAAGTGAAACAAAATCGCCACTGACTTCCTTGACAGCAGTCAGGTTTCACTGGGTCTTCAATGCCTGCCAAGAGGCATAAGTTCCATTCAACCCAGTCACGGTCCTTGGAGCCCTGTGTGTGTGGAGCCCATCCAAGCACAGTAGTGATAATGACTCGGGACCGGAGGGCGTGGGGGGCGGGGGATAACACCAGTGTACTGGCGCGTGGGAAGTCTGAACTACAAACTTCAAAAGGAATCATCAGGGAAGAGGGCCCAAATTAGGGGGGTTTCGGTTCCTGCAAGGTTAGAACACTATCAACATTTTTTTTTATCTTTAGCATAGTGTCTAGATCTTGCAAACAAGAAGTATTCTTTTAAGAGTCTATGCATTGTTTTTTAAAACCAAAGAGAGCAGCAATAGGCAAACACAGAGAAAAACCTTGAAATGGAAACACAGCAGAATCCTCCAAGCTTAAAATATGTTTTATTTTTATTTATTAAAAGAAAATACATCTCTTAAAGGCGGGGCAGGATGTGGAGGGTGTATGACCTGGGTGTGGTGAGGAGAAAATTCTGAGTTGTGAGATTGTTTCTTCCCATTGTATTGTTGAAGAGAGAAAAGCTGAATGAAAACACATGTCCTCAAGAAGTGTCTTGCTGTAAATTAATTAAATATCTCTTTCCAGTTGTCATTTTGTTGGCTGAATAGGGTCTGGGTTAGTTGTGACCACAGTCAGTCTTGTGACAAAGTCTTGGGTCCTGGGGCTAGGGCATGGAGTTGGGACACTGGAGCTGGGTTGGGGTGTTGGGGTGGGGCATGGGAGTTGAAACAGGGGTTCTGGGGCACAGAGACTTGAGCAAGGGCGCTGGGTCATAGGGGCTAGTGGGAGCCTGGTGATAGCTCTCTGCCAGAACTGGACTCTCTGTTGACCGCATGAGATCTGTTTTGGAAATCCACCCTTGGAGTTACATATTACTGCCTTCACAGATAAAGCTGTGGAACATTATACAAGTTACTTGGTCTCTCTGGGTTTTTATATCTTCATATACAAAGTGTCATAGAACAATTGCCTCCGTCCTAGATGACAAAGAATCTCAAGACAGAGAGATGGCACAGCAGACAAGAGTGATTGCTGGATCAGTCAGTGTTCAAACCCCAGTACCTGACTAACCCAAATAAAGTTAGGTATCCTCCTTGATCGGTCCAAAATGGGACCATCCTGTTTTCATGCCCAAGGTCCATATTACCCTGGGAGGATGACACACTGTTCCCCTTACTGGAAACCGCAGAGGACAATGACCCTGGGTACCCGATTTGTCAGCATCACTTTGTCTCCAAGGCGTCACTCGCTGAGCTTTATTGAGAGTGTAGTGGCTCCGCCCCTGCTCCAGCCCTCTCCTCTGGAAGCTTCTGAGAACCCCGGTTCACCTCTTCTATTGTTCTTTTCCTCTCCGATTCCAACGAATGTCCCGAGTTTACTTCCGAGTCCATTTTGAAAGTCTTTTACCTATGAGACCAAATCATGGCAAGGGTGCCCTTGCTTCCTGACGAGATAGGAAATGTTGAAGGGATTATTAGGCGTTTCCCTTCATCTGTGTCTTTTGCTCTCCCTAGAGGCTGAGCCCTCCTCCCTGGATTTCTTGCAGACAATATGGTATCATGAAGTAATGCGGGGTAGTGGTTGCTGGGGCAGATGCTGGGCCTTGGAAGGGAAGGGCCATGTCTGTGGCTTTGTAGAGGGTGGAGTGCTCTGAAAATTTTGCTCCTAGTTTCTAAATGTAGGGTCTTCAACATCTCATCATACTCATAAAGGAGCCATTCATCCAGAAAGCAATTATGGTGGTTGTTGTTTTTTTTAATGACCAGTTTATAAGGCACCAAACTGTAACCAATTGCCTTGGATTTCCTTAGAAATTCATTTGTTTAAAACAATGAAGAGAGAAATGAAGAGATCACCATTCAAAACAGATTTCCTGAGTTTTTAGAAGTTCTGAATAGAAGTTGATTTCTGTGGGAGAAACCGCTGGCTTCAGGACACATTGAGGTTGACGTCATTTCTCTTCAACGCAATGCCCATTGCACCAGAAGTCTCTTTATCCCCTTAGTTGTAATTTCTCATATTGTAAATGCTAGGAATAAGCATTCTATTTATATTAGAGTGTTTTATGCTTTATTAGGTATGATATGCTCATACTAAACAGGTTTTTTTATTATTTATTTCAAAGTTTCTTTGCATATGAAAGTCACTCTGCAGTGGGTAGTAGTCTTTGGACAGAATAAAATCTCAAGCCCAGTCTTTATCCTCTTAGGACAAGGATGACTGACCACAGAGACCCCTGAACAGCAGGGGAAAGGACTTCCTGTCTGTGACATAAAACAGGTGATGTAAATGGGAATGGCAGTGGCAGAGAGACAGCTCAGCAGGAGCAACCATTGCAAGTCAAACCAGAGAGAGAGTCCAGTCCCAAGAACCAGTGGTAGAAGGGGAGAACTGACTACTGAACGCTGGGCTCTGACCTCCACATAGTGCCCCCAACATAATATCCATAACAATAATAATTGCAGCAATAAGAGTATAAAAAACATGGAAAGGGTAGCCACTGACCTGTGAGCAGGAAGCTGCTGGGCGCCAGTTTGGATCAGGGAGCCTTTCCTAAGGAGGCCAGGGCACAGAAAGACGCCGACACTTGGACAGTGGCCTCATCTCAGCGCACAAAACATGATCTCTGTGAGGCAACTTGTATGTAAATGAGTATAATGATAACACCATATTGTGCAGCTGAGCACTCAAGTAACAGGTAAATGTGTCATGTGACCCAGTATGTTAAGCATCATTAGCTTGGGCCAAGTACTGGCAACACTAGAAGGTTGACAGGAATGTTGTCTTCTGTGTCAAAGCCTGTAAACTCTGCAAGTGTCACGAATGTGCAAGTAATTGTAAAGCTGGCAGAAGGAAATGGTTCTGGTTCCTCTTGGAACCCTACACTTCTAACTAGAGACCTGGGAAGCACTGCACTGCGGAAGCCAGCAGAGAGTTCTGACGCAGCAGTACTGGGTCCAGACTTCCCCGTGCCCTGTCACTCTAGCGACATTATGCAGTCTGGGGTGTGAGTTTCCTAGGAGACAGCTTGTGCCCTCTGTCAGTGCTCTTCTGCTGGGTGAAATTCGTTCATTCTGCCTTAGAATCCTTTCTAGCCAGAAGCACCGCATCTTCACGGCTGGAACGGAAGGAGTACTTGCCACCTCGGAACGAAGCGTGAACGCTTTCTCTAACTTTTTCGAATCTTCTGGTGTGGGAGAGATAGGTGATGTGCTCTGAACGTGAAGTATCTCCCACAGACTCTTGTATTTGAAACCTGGTCTCCAGTGGGTATGGTTGGGAGTCGCTGTCGAAACCTTAGGAGGTGGAGCCTGACACAGAGTGCGTGAACAGCTGGAGGTGGGCCTTGTGTTTCATAGCCAGATCCCACTTCCTGTCCTTCGTCTCTTGACTGAGCATGCGTTGTGATCCCCCATTCCATGCCGCATCTTCCCTGGCACATTGGGCTATATCTTCTCCAACTGTGATGAAAAGGAATCCTTTCCCCCTTTAGTTGGCTTTGTCAAGGCAATAAGGAAATTAAAAACTGCAATCCCCAAAGCATGTAGGCACCACTGAATCCATGCTTTCCTGGGAGCTCTGCAGAAGCTGTATTAAGACACCCCCCCCCAAAAAAAAAAAACTTCTGTGGCCAAAAATCCCAGAAAACCTTGAGATATATAAATGAAGTATTTCCTTTCTGCAAGGCTGTTAAAGACTCCCACAATGCATTGCTTTCCTTCCCAATCTGTAGGGAAGACATGGAGGACACAGTCTACATGTCTGGGAACACCTTCTCCATGGGACCGAATTCTCCCGAAAACAGCCTTCCATGAAACATACTCTGGAAAACACCCATCCTGGTGTATTACCGTCAATCTACAAGGAAACTGAAGTACTGTCTGCCATATTTCAAATGAGCCCAGCCGGAACAAGGACGGGCTAAGCATCTGATGGTGGACAGCAATGGTTGTTATCCATGGAGAGCGGTGGGTTCGGAGCGTCTCATCCACGGCAGTACACTAGTTAACCCACTCACAACGAATGAGTGGAGACTTCAGGAAACCCACTGGGTCCTGTCAACTATTTGAATCATGCTATTAAGAAAGCAGCACCAATGTGTCTGAGATTGCATCAGAGGAGCACACGTGAATGGGAGATCCTTCCTCTCTTTTGTGTGTTGAGATTTTCTTACACCGGCCTCTTTCACCTTCATTTCCTGTTTTCTTCAGAATGAGATGGTTTCGCTGTTTGGATGTGATTTTTTTTCATAACTTTCTTTTTTTTTTTTCACTTACAAGCAGTTACAAACCTCCCAGCCTTGACCCATGTTTCCCAGCAAGCTCCTCCTGTGCCTCAGGATACTCTGTGACTTGGACAGACGGACAGACAGACAGGCAGACAGCATCTTCCCTCCTCAAGCATTAAGTCCTACGTTGTAAAGTGTCTATATGGGGACATTTCTCTGTGATGAGAAAACTGCCTATTTAAAACTGATGAATAAGCCACTGTGGTGGAAGGTTCACGTGCAGACCCGGGGTGGGAGACTGTTGCTGTAGATTCCCCTCAAAAGAACATTTTATTGTGCGCTGAGAACTTTCCCGAAGGGCAGTTCTTGGAGACAACACGCCATGTGCCTGTTCCAGCTGTTAAGGTAAGGCAGCATGAGAGGAGGGGAACATAACCAAGTAGCTCATGCTGAGTAGCCTTCCAGTCAATCAGTTTGATTATTGATCCCCGATAACATTATTTATCCCATAGGCCAGTATTTCAGGCATTGTCCATAGGAACGTAAATATTAGGGCCATGGTAGGAGGTTTCCTTCCTCTTGGTTTAAGTTCGAAGTCAGTAGACACCTGAAATATGCCAATTAACAATGCTGGGGGAGTAGTGGAGAAGGTGGATTTGGGGTCTCAGTCTCCCAGGAGATCTTTCTCATGCCTGGCTCTTTCCTGGCAGTGAGAGGTTTGCTCTCGGGCTTCCCAAGGCCTCACATCCTTCTTAGGGCTTCAGGTGTCTTCTGGGAATGAAAGGAGTGAGGCAGTGGCTGCTGTAACTCCTGTAGCTGCTCCGTTCCCATTACTTTCTTGGTTCTCACCATGTCTGCACTGAGCGGACCCCTCAGCATTGGTGTAGACGAAGAGTAGAAAGCTCAGAACACTTGGGTGTGTCTCAGCATCATGGGAGTCCACTTTACGATCTTCCAGACTCTGCCTCTTGCAGCAACTTTGTGCCTCGACTATGGTGTGGCTGTGAGCAGTGATAGAGTCACCCCAGTGGGCTGAGTCGTGCCCCATTCAGGGTCAAAGAGACAAAGATACTATGTGGTACTAGATTTACTTCAGAAAACTAAGGAACTACACAACGTAGATGTCCCATTTGCATTATTTTGCTGTGTTGACATCACGACCAAAAACAGTTTGGGAAGGAAAGGATTTGCCTCAGTTTCCAATCCATCATGAAGAGAAGTTGAACTCGAGCTGGAAACCTGGAGGCAGGAACTGGAGTAGCGACCATGGAGGAACACTGCTTACTGACTTGCTTTCCCTGGCTTTCTCAGCCTGCTTCATTATTCAGACTAAGACCATCTAACCAGGGGTGGCATCACTTACAGTGAGCTTAGTCTCCTCGCCACATCACTCACAAATTAAGAAAAGGCCCCATGAACTTGCTTATTGGCTAGTCTAATGCAGGTAGTTCCCCAGCTGAGGTTCCCTCTTGCAAGGCGACTCTATAACAATTTGACAAGAATTAACATGAATTCAGTTCCCTTTGAAGCCACAAAACATCCAGCCTAACAATTTCACATGAGCATAATGTTCAACCATAAGAGAAACTTCATCTGGTAGAATTAGGTTTGATAATTTGCTGATTAATAGAAAAATTCAGATAATCCTGGTAACCATAGAAATGAAAATTCTGCGTTAAACTTCATTTTCTCTGCCAGCCTGAGTAGATCACATTTGAGGTAAGATAGATTTTTTTTTTCCTAAGTAGGACCTCTGTCGTGCAATCCTTGTTTTGGGTATCAAGAAAAATGAAAACTCTGTGTTTTATCTCATTAGTGTCAAAACTTTCAAATAATACTTGTTAAATCTGCTTCCTCAGCTGGCCCTCCAGCTGTGTCTGAAAGTGGGCCATTTCTCAGCCTCTCTCCCTCTTCTTCAGGCCTAGCTTCTAGCCTTTGTCTCCGCAGGCTCTTATCCACCTGGAAGCCCATGGTTATGTGAACGGCAGGTAGGGAAGGTTATTCTGCCCGTGTCTTGCCTCGTTGTGTAGGATCAGGGTGTTCCTCTCTCAGGTTCCACAATTGCCTTCTTAAGGCCCCCTAAGGGCCCTCAATTCCAGTCATCTCTCCTAGTATTCTCTCCCTACATGTCCTTCTAATTTCTCCTGTTCCCATCCCCCATCTGGCCCCATTCCATCCACAAAATCTATTCTCTTTTCCTTCCTAGGAATATCCATACAACTACCTTGAGCCCTTCTTGCTGCTTACCCTCTCTGGGTCTGTGGGTTGTAGCATGATCGTCCTTTATTCAACAGCAAATGTTCACTTATACATGAGTACATACCATGTTTGTCTTTCTGGACCTGGGTTACATCATTCAGAATGATTTATTTTCTCTTCCATTCATTTAACTGCAAGTTTCATGATGCCACTTTTTTTAATTAGTTGAGTAATGATCCATTTGTAAATATACTACATGTTTTTTTATCCATTCTTCTGTTGAGTGACATCTAGGTTATTTCCACCTTCTGGCTATTATGAATAAAGTCACAATGAACACAGCTGAACAGGCATTCTTGTGATAGGATAGAGTGTCCTTTGGGTATATGTATAAGAGTAGTATAGCTGGGTCTTGAGGTATATTGAATCCCAACTTTATGAGGAACTGCATACTGATTTCCATAGTGGCTATAAAAGTTTCCACTCCCACCAGCAATGGAGGAGTGTTCCTCTTGCTCCACATCCTCACCAGCATGCCAATACCATGTGGTTTTTATTACTATAACTCTGTATTAGTGATACCTCCAACAATTCCTTTAATGTTCAGGATTGTTTTAACTAACTTGAGTAATTTGTTTTTCCATATCAGTTTGAGCATTGTTCTTTCAAAGTCTTTAAAGAATTTGGTTGGAATTTTGATGGGGATTGCACTGAATCTGTAGATTGCTTTTGGGAGGACTTCCATTTTTACAATATTAATCCTAATGCTCCATAAGCATGGAAGATTTTTCTATCTTCTGATATCTTCACCCATTTATTTCATCAGCAACTAGAAGCTTTGTCATATAAGTCTTTCAATTGCTTTTTTAGAGTTATACCAAAATATTTTGTGTTATTCATGGTTTCTATGAAGGGTATTGGTTCCCTGATTTCTTTCTCAGTCCATAAATGAATTTGGCAATTGATGTGGGATTCCCTTCTGAATGCTGTGAATATATTTTATTGCTATTGGCTAATAAAGAAGCTGATTTTAGCCAATGGCTTAACAAAGTAAAGTTAGGTGGAAAATCGGAGCAGAGATGTAGAGAGTGAGTAGGCAGAGTCAAAGAGATACCATGTAGCTGCTGAAAGAGACAGACACTAGATAGAACCATACCAGTAGGGCACAGCCATGTGATAATACATTAATTAATAGAAATTGGTTAATTTAACATATAAGAGCTAGTTAGAAATATGCTAGTGTTGCAATTAGTATAGTTTCTGTGTGATTATTTTGGGTCTGAGTAGTTGGGAACAAACAGTCTCCATCTATAACTTGGCATGCCCACATAGGATCTCTATACTCACATAAAATCCGAGAGAGCTTAAAAAGGAATTCTAGACACAAAAGAACAGAGTTTAGTGCAGCTTCTTGGTAGCCACATATTTTTCAGATGGACTCTGTTTCCTGGTGGCGAGCATGGGTGCAGCTCCTTTTGGAGAAATAGTCTTGACTCAGCATTAGAAGGAGAGAAAGCTTCCTGGTTTATGCTGGGGCAGGAATGGTTCTGGCTTTTTCAAGAGGCCAAGCACTTCAATGGGGTCTATTATCAGTGTGTTACAAATTGCTTAATGATAACATAGACCCACTGTGACCCTGGAGCTGGGGCGATTTGCATGGCTCTCAGAGGCAGTGAACATGCTTCTGCCATGTTGGACTGGGTGGAGCAAGCAGAAAGGGCCCTGGAGTTGGTCCTAGTCACACATGTTTAGCATTTAAAACAAACAAAAAATAAGCACTCATGGTCAGAAAACAATTACAGATATGCGCACAATAAAGATAAATTCAGATGGAAAAAGCATCTGAATGGGTCACAGTGTTGGATAAATGTACATAGGCTTGAAAGAGAGAGAGCAAAAAGAACATAGACAGTTATAAGAGAGTACAGACAGTCATAGATTAAAGGAGTAAAGATAATAAAATAAATATTAAACTTGTAGAGAAAATAATAGAGTAAGAAATATAAGTCACATAAAGATGGAAAATACACAGAGAGACTGGATTATGTATATTATTATGTTTTCTTTGAATTTTTAATTATGAATGAACTAACTACAGAGAGACATCTCATTGTACAGGTTGCTAAGCTAAACCAACATGTATTTTAAAGGTATCTTGACTTCAAAATTTGAGTCTAAGGATATGTTGCTTCAAAAAAAGAGGCTCTGCTTTTGTTTCCAAAGAGGATGAGAACCTATGGATTCCTTCCAGACTAATGTGGCTTGATGGACCAAGACTCCCCCTCCAAAAGGTCTCCATGAAACCCCCCAAAATACTCTCCTCAACAAAAAGCAGGAAGCAGTTTGGAGAGAACTCTGCCCAAATTTCTAAATATTGTTTATAAATGTTTGTTTTCATTTAAAGGGGGATATGCTGTAAAGATGAATACTTTGCGTTGGTATGAATCTTGGTTTATTGATACAAATTTAAGGTCAATTTTGTTATCTTGTTTAAGGTATTAATGTTTATGCAGCTCATTTAAAATGTACCATATAATTTAAAATTACAAATTAATAGATAGCTATCTATAATAGTCAAAAAGAGGAGGGACTGGATAGTCACTGAGGAAAGTGGGACATCCGAGGTTAAGATTATTATGTGGGATAGCCAGTGTGTCCTCTAGCAAATAGGGCCTTCTGCTGGAGCTGTGGGCCAGCGATTACTTTTCGAGGTAAGAAATTAGAAAGATATTTAGAAGGGCAAGTGTCAAATTTACAAGTAAAGGTTCACTTGAACGTGCATATTTTAATATAGTAATCATTTAGTTAGTTTTCAATTCCTAACAAAAACAGTTAAGATCCATTCCAATTTATCTTTTATGTAAGTGCTTGAGTGATGTTAAATAACAGCTTATTTGCAAGTATCTGCCACAGCATCTCCTCTCTGCTGAATTTATAAGCAGTGTAGGGAAATCCATTGCACCAGGATATACGTGGGTCTAAATTGTAAGGGTTTATTGTTTTTTATGTGCTATGTGGTGTCTTGGAATTCTACAGAAAAGCTTGGGATTTCACACCCAGATGACGCACTGCCATGGAGACTGCAGTTACCGTAGGGAAGAGCAGACAAAGCCATTGGTCAATGTGGAAAATGATTTTTCTTCCAACCCCAAAGAAGTCACTCTGCTGTTTTAGTACATGGAACTCTCTGCCAAAATGAAAACAAACAACAAAGAAACACCACATTGTTCTGCTCCTTCCTTTATCTTCCTTCTCGGCTCTTCTTTTGGTACCAATTTTCTATACAATTCATGTGGTAAATTGATGTTTGAGGAAGAAAAGTAATACCCTTTGACGTTCCTTTAAGAAAGCCCGACATATGTACACAGTCAGGATGAGTGAGAAAGGCTGAGCCCCACATGGTCTCTTCCAGTCCAGACCCCTTCATGTCCCCTTGACAGACCAAGCCCTAATTAAAATACACTTTGAAATAAGAATGACATGGACCAAAAGAAGTGTTGTCTGCGCATCCTAAGCGGTCAGTCAGCCATTTCTGTTTCCATAGTGTCGCTGAGCAAGAAAGCCCTTTGCTGGTGTGCCCTTCTGGAGAGAGGAGAAGTGGTCGACGGACCCCTCCCTGCTGCTCGGTCCTGAGGTGATGCTCAGCCATGGAGCTCGCAGGGCAGATACCATTCCAGCCTGCAGTCATGCAGACCTTCCTGCCTCCAACGGGAGTCGGGACCTCAGGAAGTCAGGGGCAGAGCTCGCAGGGAAGCAACTCCTCTTAGGAGAGACCAGAATGCCTCCTTTTCACTCACACGTCTTCCCTTTGCTGTGAAACTCGGTGGAGAGGAACGCGATTCTGTTTTCAGCCATTTATGCATGGTGACCCTGGTCAGCTTCCTGGGCCCATCTTCACGTGGCCTTTCTTCTGCTTGGTTCACATCCTTTCCCAGGGTCATTAGAAGTCAAGCTTGAATTCCCCTTTTGAATTTTCTCTCTCCCAGCCATCTAAGTTGTTCCCACAGTAACTAGCGCTTATTTGATCCATCGTTCTCGGCCCACCGTGTTTCCAGTTGCTCTGTCCATCTTTTATTTTCCTTTTATCCCGAGGCGAGCTACATCACCACCACCACCATGCATGCTTAGTGCTCAGATACGTGTCCTTCAGGTTGGGTCTTCTCACATCACATCAGACAGTCAAGACACTCCCCCACAGACATGGCCATAGGCCAGCCTGATCTAGACAGTCCCTCACTGAGACTCTTCCCAGTTGATTCTAGGTGTGTCAAGTTGACAAATAAAACCACCTGTCCCCAGAGAGGTCCTAAAGCATGTTGGTCAAGGCAAACTGTTTTCCTTTCTCCATTTCATATCTGGTTCTTGGCTTCAGGAACAGCAAAGGCTTTGGTCGCTGTGGAAACTGGCCACTGAAGCTGTACCGAGTGAGCCAAGAAGCAAAGGCAGAGGAGGAAGAATTGGCTACACCTTCAGAGGGGCCGATGAAGCATCCTGGTACCCAGTGACTAAAATGGGTGATCCTTCTGCACAAAAGAGGGAGCTAAAAATTCTAATGGTGCCGGAAAGTGGTAGAGAAGGTTCAGCTGTCTCCCTCACCAGCCCAGGATCCAGCCAGGAGCAGGGCTCTTGTCCTGAGAAATGACAGCACGTTCAGGGTTGTGACAGGCATGGCAAATAGGCCTTCTTGGAAACTCCATGCTAATGGCCACAGGTTCAGGGTTAGCTTCTCTCTGACTCCAACAAGAAGCATCTCTCTCTCTCTTTATTTACAGCACTCACTGTAGACCAGCGCTGGCTATTTTCTTTTGGTGAGTTCTTCAGTCTTCAAGCACAGGCTGCCCGCTTCTCATCCACCCCGCCAGCCGCTAGCCTGCAGCATGACCGTTGGGTTTCAGAGCTGGTGTCAGAAGTTGGAGCCCTCCTCCTGCACTGTCTACCAGTGCCAAAACAATCAGATTAATTCGGGTACCAGCCTGCCAAGCCAGCCAGCCCGGTAAGTCTTGGAGGTATATCTAGACATTCATATGGGCTCATTTTGTTTTTTCTCCCTGGGGGAACCTCAGGATTCTTGCCAGCCAGTCTAATGGCTGTCATCAGATAATACCGCGTGGGGGTTTTGTAAGCTGACATTTCCTGTTGCTGGCTTCCATTTCTAAAGGCCAAACCAAACACCATTTGGACTCTTTGGATCTCAGACTGTTTCTGTCTCTCACTCTTCCTCCTCCTGATCCGGCCCTTGGGTCCCCACACCTCTGCCTTTCTGTCTAGTTTATGCATAGGTGCAAAGCTAGGGTGAGCCTGCAGTTACTGCCCTCCACCCAGGCAGAATTACTAAGACCCCACCTCAGAAAACTGAGGCAGCTGGAGGTGTGGTAATGGCGTTGTTCTAAGACCCATAGGGGAAGCCCTGGCTGGAATGCTTCCTGTGAAGTGCCCAAAGTGTTAGATAGAGTTCCTGTTCCCAAGCTCTGCTTCCTGTCCCTTAAAACAGCTCAGCAGAACACCCGAGGTCCTAGAACAGAAGTTAAGAGAATGAACCAGGAAGGATAATTGCCAGACTGATGGGGCCAAGTGTTTCTCATTAGGTTGTTGTGATCGCTACATCCCTGCACCACTGATTGGCGGTATAGAAAAGGTATGGGGATCCTTGGATGTGGGAGCAATTTGCGCCGGCAAAGCTGCTGGGCAGACAGTAGGGACTCCCCTTCTCTTGAACAGGTGGGTGAATGGAGCTCCGGCCTGAGCAAGGCACAGCTGTGTGTGTTTCTCCGTAGCCCTTACCTCCTGCTTTCAGAAATGCACAGAAATGGCAAGGGACATGGCTAAGTCGCTGGAGTGCTCACCCTGTGTGCCTCCCTGGGATCTGTCTCCAGGACTGTATAAACCAGTAATGGTGGTACACACCTGTAATCCCAGCTCTCCAGAGGTGAAGAGCCAAGGGTCAGTAGTTCAAGGTCATCCTCAGTTACATAGTACCTACATTGCCATCCTGAGCTACAGGAGGCCCTGCCTCAGTAAAATAAAACAAGATAGATTTTGGGGAAAAAAAAAATCAACTACAGGAAGGTGCTGCGTTGTCTGGATTGTGTCCCTAGCTCCTCCAAGGCCTGTGGCCTCAGTATGAATGTGTCCCCATATGGGCCTTTGCTAGCATTGTTCTGACCAATCCCTTCCTCAAGCAAATCTCAGTTCACTCAAATTTATATAAAACTTAGTTGCTCGTGACTGGTTGATTTTAAATCTTGTCTGGTCCCCAAAACTAACCATCACACCGAGGAATGAGAGCAGAAGAAAATGCGAACCCATACTGGGTGTCTGGGGTGAGGACTTAGATGATGCTCTCGGCTAGGACGAGAGCATGAGCCTTGAAAAGAAGGCTGGGGGGGGGCAGCATAAGGCTGTGTTGAGTTTGCAAAACATATGGAATGAGTACCCTGAGTTCTGTGGTTGTTTATGTTTGAAAGAACAACCTAGATCATGGCTTTCTCTAGTTTCGCTCCCCCTTAATATTTTTAAAATGAACATGTGTAAAGTTAGTAATAAGACTAAAGACATAATAAAAATATTCACTCCTCTAGCCGCTAATAGGAAGGATGTGAAATTATGGAAAGCTCATTGCTTAGGGTCACTGCTGTACCTCCCAGGGCCCTGCCCAAGCCCTCTCAGACTTCCCCTGTGGTTCATGACAGGGATCAGTCACTAAGGTTGGGGCCTGCCAATTTTTGAGGCTCAACGATTAGCAAACCCTCATTGTTCTCGTGTCCTAAGGGATATTGGCCAATCTGGATTTCCTGGATAATGTTCCTAGCTCTTCTAAGGCCTGTGGCCTCTAATGATCATTTCTTCACATGGCTTTGGCCAGCATAGTTCTGACCAACCCAGCGTAGGGGGAATCTTACTTCTCTCAAATTTGTATAGTCCTTGAAGCCCCCTTCCTGCATGCGACTCTTGGGTCACTTTCTGCTCAGGAAATAAACCCCCATGTTAGCTGATTAATCTCTTCACTGGGGACTTATTTCATAAATGACTCCTGCTTTTTGCCATTTCAGTGTGTCATTCCACCTAAACCAACACAAACCCTGTCACAGCCTTGAATGTCACAGGCACATGAGCAAAGCCAGAGCTCATGAGCTCTGAATCACCCTAGAACAGCCATCATCTTCAAAAGAAACCAAGTGACCTGCAAAGTCTCAGACATACAAATTCCCTACGGCAACAAAAACAAATATCATCTCAATGCATGGAAAAGAAAAAGAGGAAAGGGGGTTCTGAATTGCGTGAGTACCCCTCTACAGGGATATCAGGGTGAAGAGTATTGAGAAAAGATGTCAGATAGTGACCCGTGTGGAAGCTCCAAAACACTCAGTGGAATAATGCTCAACTCTCCTTTTATTTCAGACATGGGTTCTCCATCCCACCCAAACCACACGGGATGTTAAGGTTAGTGTCTATGGCAAGGAGTGACATGAGCTTCCCATGCAGGCAAGACATGTCTGGAAGACTGTCCAGAGAAATTTACCAGAGGAGCAAAGCCTCATCCAAAATGGCTGTACCATCTTGGATCCAGGGCTGGAGAGAGAGAGAGAGAGAAAGAAAGAGAGAGAGAGAGAGAGAGAGAGAGAGAGAGAGAGAGAGAGAGAGAGAACTAAGCATGGGCATTTATTGCTTCTTGGTTCTGAACAGAGCCATGCCATCCCTGCCACAATGGGGTTTAACCTTCATCCCAGCCAATACCATCAATCTCTCTAAAGCAGTGTAGACTCTTTGTCTCCCCCAGCCCCAAGGATTCTTCATTATCTTTACTGACCACCACCTAATACAGCCACATGATAGTTATTTCCCTGCTTACTATATACATCAAGACATTTTTTGCTTGGTATGAGCTAAATAAATACCCAAGAGAGAGAAAAGATTTCACCTTAAGAAAATATTGATGGTTTAGATTACATTGCAAATGAAATATTTCCATTTTTTTCAGAAAATAACTTTCATAGCTCAAGTCAGCAAAACCACATCAGGGAAGGAGGTGTTTATAACTCATAGCATCATCAAAGATCTCCCTTATATTTTAGGAAAGTCTCCAGATGTTTGGGTTAAGAGGCAGACGGCCTAATCAACACAGGCACATGACCAATGTGAGAGAGAGAGAGAGAGAGAGAGAGAGAGAGAGAGAGAGAGAGAGAGAGAACAATAGCTAAAACGTTCAGGAAAAGGAACTAAGCGGAGAATCACAACCAAGCTACAACTGGGGAGCACAGAGAAGAATACCCACCCACTGTTGGTGCATTGATCAAATCCACTGTTAGGATATTCAAGGCAGAATCCCTACTCCAACTCCATGTGTGCCTTAGGGGACAGAAGTTCTTTTCTCTGTTCAGCCGGATAAAAATAGGTCTCCAAGGACAAATCTGTCCGTCAACGATAGCCTGGGTGAGGCTGTTGTAGAACTGTGTTCAACAACAAGAAAGCAGCCAGCTGCCTTCCTGTCTCCAAATCTCAGTCCTTGGTGGGTCGGGGAATAAGTCAGATGCAGAGAGCTCACGTGTTGTGATGTCTCCATGCACATCAGAAACCCGACAAAAGTAATGTGTGGTGTGAAAGAGAGAGACAGAGACTTCCTTCTGCAAACAAAGTGAGCCAGAAAATGCAGGGCAAAAACGCTGCTAGGATGTTGGAAACCCTGTGTTTCTACCATGGCTTTCAGCATGGGAGTGAGTGGTCAGAGCTAAAAGATTCCTGGGGCTTCACATCCGTGACTGCACTCAGTTCTACCTTCGTATTTCCTTTAACCAACACCTTTGAGATTGTCATGGAAAGTGTGTGGACCCAGGCCACTGTAGATGACAGAACTTGACTAACATAGCCTCCCAGCAGTAGCGATAAATGCCTGTTTCCTTAGGGAGGTCACCGACGAAAGACCAGAGGAACAATTCCATCCACGTTCAGCTTCACGAACCAGGAGATGTTTCTGAGGTCACTCATAGGATCGCAGGTGAGAGTTGACTACAGGGACCCAAGTAACTCAAAAGCAGTCGCATTGCTGAACAGTTTCCCCAGCGTGGGTTCTGACCACCACGGCCCTGAGTTGCAGTATGGAGTCCTGCCTTTAGTCATACACTGCAGCATCTCCCAAGAGCATTTTGAGCTGGGAGGAGGGAGTAGTGCCCAGAATTTTAGATAAGTTCTGACAAATCAACTTTTTTCTCCACCTACAGCTAGTGTTAGCAGACCATTATGTTTCCTGTGTGTTTTTCCACCTCTCTGTTTCTTGTTTTAGAGCCAAGGCTGTGGGACTGTGGGGCCCCAAAGCCATCTCAGCTTCCTGGTGGAGACAGCCGTGCTATGCCCTGAGAAAGCCACCCCCAGCACATGCCTAAGACCAGAAATTCTGTGCTTGCCTCTCCTTAGCCCTTACCCGATTTGGGTCATTCCTACTGATTTGTTGTTTTTATAGATACACTATGCAGCAAGCCTTTCCAGTGTCTCTCTGGGAACCTCTTTATTTTCCAGCATGTGTTGCCATCAGGAGAAGCCCGTGCATAGCGGCTGTCAAAATTTTTCTTTCCCATCCCCATCACCCCGAAAAGGAAGGTGTCTATAACCCA
Source organism: Myodes glareolus (assembly GCF_982192425.1). Lineage (NCBI taxonomy): Eukaryota > Metazoa > Chordata > Mammalia > Rodentia > Cricetidae > Myodes > Myodes glareolus. Next base: position 44,950,867 of record NC_142045.1, on the reverse strand, counting down.
TGGAAAGTTTGGTGCTCACCTAACCCAACTCCGAAACCCATATTCTCAGGGTGTCAGTCACTGATCTTACTGATAAACTTTAGTGGGCTTCACAGTACTATGGTACCAATTAAAATTGTAGTGATAGTCTTATGGCTATTTCTCTTTTCCCTATGCTAAAATAAGAAAAGACATTTTGATACATAATTAGTATGATACTAATCAAAATGAAAAGATAGGGCTGAAAAGATGCTTGGTGGTTAGGAGCCAGGGCGGAGTTCCCAACTACACCTACACCGATACAGTGTAGTTACAAATGCCTCCAAGTGCAGCTCCAGGTAACGTGTTCTTCTGGTCTTCATTGGTGCATACACACATGTGCACATACACTAACACAAGCATACTCTCACACACACATAACTAAAATAAATCTTTGTAAGATAAGAAAAAGACAGGAAATGAGCAAAATTCCAATCAAGTATGGTGACATATGCTTATAATGCCAGTGCAGGGGAGAGGTGGAGGCAGGAGCAACACTGTGAGACCGAGGGTAGCCTGGGCTATAAGTCCGGGCATGGCTGTATAACTACACAGCCAGACCTCATCTCAAAATCCCAAGCCAAACAACCCCCACCAAGAATGTATAAAATTAAAACCATTGTGATTTTAAAAAATGTGTAAGAACTTATTCTGAATGGAAATTGATAAACATGGCTAATAAACAGGGCTAATAAATAATAATCTCACTTGTTAAGGTGAAAACTGAATAATAAAAAACTTACCCTTTTATTTACAACTGATTAAAAGGAAGAAACTCTTATTTAATTACCCTTCTCTTATGAAAGGAGTTAATTTTTCATGATTGTCAAAGACTTATATCAGAAACATTATTTACTAAATTAGAATGTATTAGTTGGGGCTGGAGAGATGGCTCAGAAGTTAATAGTTCTCACTGTTCTTCCAAGGACCCAGTGTCCCCTTCTGGCCTCTGTGGGCATCTACACACACAGGACATACACTCACATGGACACACACACAAGCAAAAGAGAAGTAAATATTTAAAAGAAAAACAACAAAAAAATACATGTCCCCGTGGTAAACTTTCCAAATATATAAAAGTAATTCAGGTTGAAAATTACAGAATTCCAGCTGTCAAACCCAGAAACAGAATTCAAGGGCTGAGAAAATCAGAAATCTTAGCAGCAGGTGGGGATCAAACATTTCTGGTTGTATAAACCGTGTTTATCTGTAGAGCCCTGTGAAGACTTCCCTTCAGACTGAGTCTCACCTGGCTTTGGTTCCAAATCAGCCTGACGCTTGCACAGGTCAACAAGAGTTTTGCCAAGGTTCATGAACTTCCATCAGATACGGGCTGAGATTTCTAATTTTTTTTTTAACTTGGGCCATTCAATAACTTTAACCATGTTTAAACTAGATCCCCTTTCAAATGAAGAGCTTCAGGAGAAAGACGGAGGGAGAGACGTGCAACCACTCTTGGATTTTGTAAAGGAAACTTGCTCCTTTTTTTTCTTCTCATCTCCTTTTAAAGTTTCAAAGAAAATTCGTCAGAGCAATAAATAATAAATGGATAGATAATAGATAAATAAATCCAACTTAGTCTGAGTCTAATAGTGCCTTTTTTTCTCTATAGAAGACTCACCAGAATTTATATGACCAGCAAAGTTAGTTTTAATGCAAAACCAGCTTGTATTGCCAAAGCAATGCAGATATTTACTGCTGTCTTATTGTTCAAAGTGTCTTATGTGTATTATATAACTTATTTTTGCAATTACTGTGTATTATATGATTTATTTTATTTCTTTTGTAACCCCCTTACAGACTAAGCCAAGCTTCGTCAGTCACAGCAGGGGCCAGAGACACAGGTCTGGGCTCCATGGGCTCCAGTCTCTGGAATGTGTGCAGAGACCTCCACTCAGGTGAAGCCAGGACTCCTGACTGCATGACAGGAAAGACTCTCAGAGTTGATGTGAAGCAGTGTTGGGTTTATTAGGAAGATATTTTAACATTGGATTGAGCAATAGGTCTTAAGGAAGAGGGAGGGAAGAGAGAGAAGGGAAGGAGGGAGGGAGAAAAAGAGAGAGAGAGAGAGAGAGAGAGAGAGAGAGAGAGAGAGAGAGAGAGAGAGAGAGAGAACTGGCTGGCTGAGGTCTTTTCAAGAGGTAGCTTTTAAAAGCTATATATTTTGGTGTTCTGACTCTGCGTTGTTCAAGGCATTTCTATGGACCTCCCCGCCTTCTTTTGCCTTTTTAGTGAAGTCAGAGGGTGCATCTGTAGTTCACAGTAGAGGAAATCCTCACTGTCTCAAGTGGTTGTGGGGTGGGCAATATGGATGTCGAGAGCCGAACTTGGGTCCCCGGAAGAGCAGAAAGAACTCTTAATGACTGGCTCCAATCTTAAAATTTTGTAACATTCTATTGCAAATAAGACTTGTAGACTTTCCCAGGTGATGTAAATAATCTAGTTGTCCTGTCAAAGATGGGCTAATTCACATGACACAGCAGGCTCGTGTGACTTGGCCACCATGTTGAATGCACATGTGACTGGAACCTTAGAGTCTGCCAGGAAGACCTGGAGGAAAGAAATAGAGTCACTGGTTACAGCTTTCTCCTTAGTGAGGCTACTATCCATCGTCATGGCCGCCCAAACCCAAGGTTCTAGAAGGTTTCCAGTAAGAAAATGACACCGTTTGCTATGGAAGTCAAAGCAACTGCACGGAAGGCTGGATCTGTGAAGCAGACCCTCGACTGTTTATCGTATACACATTCCATTGTTCATGGTTTCCCGGCCTCTTTGTAGCACAGCTCTGACAACTGTCCATCAACAGCAGGGAGGCGACACAGGGGGGGACAATCCAAGTGCAGAACCATTATTCAAATAGTGGAAAGTGTGTCTGTTCGGGTGACCATATACAATCTGTATAGCTTTTAATAGGGAAATACAATAGCTCTTGATTATGCCAAGACTATGAATAACGACATTGTTTAAAGTCTTGGCAGAAATACATAGAGGAGTAATTAATGTATGGAAAATAACAATTGCAGGGAGTCTAATTGTATAATCAAATTAATAATGGAATTCCACAACCTCGGGAGCTCCCCCTCTCCTCATTCATTCACTTACCCTGCTGCTTTTGGTAGAAGTATCATGTTTTTCTGACCCGTCCTCCGTCCCATAAGTCTTGGGATATAATTGAAACCTGAGCTTCGCCAGGACAAGAAACAGTGTTAAAAAGTTCTGTTCTTTATGGCGGTCCAGTGGCTTAGCCTTTACCCAGGGGGCTTTGCGTTAAGTTCATAATGCTACACTCACAAAGCTTCCCTTGGTTTAAATAGTGTGAGAATAGCCTGCATGCAGTGCACACTGGAGACAGAGGCTGTCATTCATATGTTCTGTCAATTTGTGTGTGTGTTGGTACTTTTTAAAGTGATTTATTTTGCTTTCACATATATGTATCTGTGTGTGTCCATGCCCGTGCAAGCCAGAGATGTCAGAATCCCTGAAGCTGGGGTTACAGGCAGTTGTTAACTTCCTGATATATGTGCTGGCAACCAAACTCTGGTCCCCTTTAAGAACAGTAGGCTCTCATAACTGCTGAACCATCTCTTCAGACCCCAGGTATGTTAAGATCTCTTTGTCGGTTAAATCTGAAAACAGACCAATCAACAAACAGAGATTTTGGGTCCCATTATAGTCACTTGACCTCCTGAACTTTGGACAACATAAACAAGTTAGGGCCAGTGATGTTGTTGCGACCTATCGCAAGTACTGAGCATATATCCTTATGCCACGACTCCTGTGCCAACACCGTACAAATGCTCTCTGTGTAAATATGACACATTCAGCTCACGGAAGGAGCCAGAGTGTCAGGGAGGTGTTCACCAGAAGGTTGCGACACTTGGCCCCCTGACTGTGGTTTTATTTGGATTCTCTTAGCAACAGCTTATGGTTTGCTTAAGATGAATAGTTTTCAGGAGACTGACATGGAACTGACTTAGTACAGAATGTGTCTTGTGTTAGTTAAACTCCAAAGGATTAATCCTGCTAGCTTTCCATAAATAACACCTGCTCAAGCCTGCTGGCGTTGTCTGTCCACATGGAACGCACCAGCGCAAATCCTGGCAGAACTGACAGACTGAATAAGCAAAACCACATAATATTTAATTCTTTTTTTTTTAAAAAAAAAAACCCTGTTGTTCTTCTTTTGATAATTTGGAAATTAACCCCCAAACAGCCATTTTCAAGCAATTGTGCAATCACTCGATTTTATGCCACTGTAGAAAAAGAGCATGCAATATTGACTCTCTAGTCTGAGTTTCCCAGTATCTTCTATGGGGATTTAAGAGTTTTCCAGAATGTCTCTGGATATTAGCAACAAGTACATTGCTGACAATCGGCGTAGGGTCAAGGGACTTGGCAGGCTCAGCAGGTAACTTTCTCAAGTTCATGTGGTCGGTAGATTGCAAAGTCGGCTGCACTCTGTACCATGCGCAGCAGCCCACTTCTCTCTGCTGCTCTGCTTTGCAGGCAATTCCAGTGGCAGGCATGCTTCCCTTGCAGGAACCTGAACTGGTGGGCATGCGGCCTGTTTTGACCCAGGCTATCTTTCTGTGTGCCCTTCTGGCTGTCTCTGTCCTGTTTCCCTCTCTCCCGTCCTGCTCTGTCTCCCTCCCCAACAGGTTTAAGCTAGTCTGAGGAAGAACTATAAATCCTCTGGAGTATAGCCCTGGCTCCCTGGCCTGGGACTCTATCTGCCAGTCAACCCAGCTTCCTAAAGACACCTCAGCAAGCCGGATAGTATCTGTGGAGACAAGCTGAGCCGAGCATCGCTGCTCGGCTGACTAATGAGCTCAGGAGAAACAATAAATTGCTGTTTTAAGTCATCAGGTTTTGAGGTGAAGTAAGTCTCTCTCTCTCTCTCTCTCTCTCTCTCTCTGTGTGTGTGTGTGTGTGTGTGTGTGTGTGTGTGTGTGTGTGTCTGTGTCTGTGTCTGTGTCTGTGTCTGTGTGTGTTCTCAGTAGAGCATTTTTTTGGGAGGGGGAAGTGGCTTGACTGCTTCTGTGAGATACTGGAATTCTTGAGGGAGGATAGGCCTTCACCCAGCTACCCTATAGGACCCACATGAGGAGCAAATGAGGCCTCTGTGCATTTAAAAGCAGCCTCCCAAGCAGGTAGTATGCAAAAACTGAGAAAATGTACTTTTTTTTTTTTTTTTGCTATTGTTTTAACAGCTCACTGGGCCAATGGCGCACGGATGTCCGTGAGGACACAACACTAAGAACTTGCTTAGGGAAGTCGCTAAACAAACATGGACGACCAAAGCAGCAGCATCAGAACACAGGCAGCTCCGAGAACTTGACGTATGAGCAACATCTGATATCCAGAGCCATCACACTCTAAAATTCAAAATGTCTGGGTTTTGTAAAATTTGCTTTTATTTGCGTGTGTGTGCATGCACACGATGGTGTGTGTGTGGATACTAGTGGAGGCCAGAAGAGAACGGTGGATCTCCTGAAGGGTGTTACAGGCAGTTGTGAGTCACACTATGTGGGGTCTGGGAACAAAAATGGCGGCCTTTGCAAGAGCAGCAAGTACTCTTAAATGCCAGCCATCTCTCCAGCAACCAAAATGTCTAGTTTCCATCAAAAGTTATTAGGCATATGACAACAGAAACAGAAAGCTTGGTCTCTTCACAGGGAAAAAGAAATCAGTAGGAGACATTCATGAAGAGATTTGACCGTAGCACAACGCCTGCTCTATGTGCTATGTGCTACAGTTTGCGAGTCAGGAAAGGACCTGGAGATACACACACACACACACACACACACACACACACACACAGAGAGAGAGAGAGAGAGAGAGAGAGAGAGCCAAGAATGCCCAAAATGCTCTCTTTATTGTGTTCCAGGGCAGCTTATATAGGGTCTCTTTGACTAATGCCCATGCCCTAACTCTCAGCTGCAAACCCACCAGAAACCACTCCCCAGACATCAGGAGCTTTTGAGAGTTTCGTGCTCAGAGCAGCTGCAAGCACAGGAAAACCAGTTGTTTACTCCAGCAGGCAGGGGTCACAGGAAATTCAGGGTCTGGGGATCCACTGTCCCCAACACTTGACCATGGAATGAAGCAGTAGTCAAATACATTGAATATGTTCAAAGATATGTGAAAAGCATGGGTGAAAAATGAAACTAAGAGGTCAGTGTTAATAAAAGAGTGTGATGGGAATTACTGACTCTCAGCTTGATGGGACCTACAGTTGCCCAGGAGACTAACCTCTGGGCATAACTCGAGCTGTTTTCCAAATTAGGTTGACTTCTGGGCACACCTGTGAGCAATCATCTCCATTAGATTGATTGAGGTTGGAAGAGCCAACTAACAGTGGGTGACACCGCTTCCGGGGCTTGGGTTCTAGTCTGTACAGAGGAGAGCTTGAGCTAAACACCTCGATTCGTCCCCCTGTTTCCTGGCTGTGGATGTGCTGCAACAGTGGCCCCATGCCCCCTCTGCCATGGTGAAGATACCCGCGGGAGAATATAAAGAGATTGGGGGATTCTGTACTGATTGTACATTTTATGTTTGTATATCTCATAAAGCTAAGTGCCATGGACATTAAAGGAGCTTCTGCCAGCCAATGTTTGTCTCTGACCACATGTTTCCATTGAGCCAACATGTTTCATCCATGCTAGAGCATGAGCAACATTTATCATGGATAAACTGCATAAGATCTCAGATCTGCCTGGAAAGCTTTCTTATCCCAATAACTCTGATGTCAGCATGGGGCTTTGAGGAAAGATTTTGAGAAACACAGAAGCATAATTTAAAAAAACTTGAAGGTGGCAGCAGGTTATTACACAAATACTTCATTTCTCTCAGTAGAAATGGTCTCCCCCATGGATTTCAGAGCAGAGTAACTCAGAACCATAGCCTTTGATCAAGAACAACCTAACCAATAATATTTTTAAAAAACAATTTTTAAAATCTATATTAATAGCATAAAGATTCCAATTATTTTAAATAGCTTCTTTAATTCCTAAAGAAGCAGAAGGAATTTTAAACCAAAATGTAAAGACAATAACTTAAAGCATTAACTAGAATTAATTCACAATTTGACTAGATCAAAACTTTTCCCTCCTCAGGTGCCTTCAGATGACTCACATCCCAGTGTCAGCCACAGTATCTCTGGTCCAAGTCACTGAGGGATAGGGAAGTATTCTCCAGGTGCTCAAAGTGATTCATAAACCCTTGATGTGGGAACTCCTTCTGTATATGTGTTGCTTTTATTGGTTAATGAATAAAGAAACCACTTTGCCTGTGATAAGAGTAGAGTCAGGTGAGAAAACTAAACTGAATGCTGGAAGAAAGAAGGCAGAGTCATTGAGAAGCCATGTAACTTCACAGGAGACAGACACACCAGAACTTTGCTGGTAAGCCGTAGCCACATGGCAATACACAGGTTAAAGGAATGGGCTAAGTTAAAATGTAAGAGTTAGCCAGAAATTCGCTTAAGCTATTGGCCAAAGAGTATTGCAATTAATATAGATTTCAAGTCAACAAATGAGCAACCTCTGGGAAACAGACCCTGTGAATAGAACCTTGTAAAAGCCATGCCCTGAGGAAGACACAGTGTCTCCCATAAGCCCTTCTTGGAAGGAATCTACAATTCTGCCTCAATCTGAAAAACGAAGCAAAACTAAAATAAGAACAGTGTTGAAAATGTTCAGTTGCTCACTTGAAATTTTTGTGCAATACTATTTTGGGTGTTTATTCAAAACACTGTTAATTTCTTCTTGCCAGGAAATGAGAACAGCTATCAGGTCTGCGCCGGAGGGTGAGTCCACAGAGCTCAGAGAGCCCTCCCTGGGGCCTTTCTGTGTGCAAAGGCCATCACTTGAAGAAAATGTCTTACGGGATATGGAGGTGTGGCACAAAATTTAAATACAAAACTCCATTCATCTAGAAATCAATTTGGTACAATAATATGGAAAGTTCTCTTGAGTTTCAAAGGTTTCAAAGAAATGTTCATTGTTGTTTCTAATCTTAGTAGTTTGGGTTTTTTTTAATTGACTTCTTCAGGCTCTGTCACACAGAGTCAGATGCTACATCAGTCTAGCACTATCAGGAAAAGTATAGATAAAGGGTTAAGGAGTCCTTCTGCGTCTTCACAGGGTCATTTGAGAGATGCAAGCAATTCCCCCTTTTGGCCTGAATAAAATGCAGTTAGTTCATAACCATTGTCAGATGGACAGCAGTAAGGAGGCCTGGTGTGTCTCAGTCCATAGAGCACAGAGTATATGCTTAGCATGTGTGAAGCCCAGGTTTTATCACCAACATATAAACCAGCCATGAGGGTGCATACCTATAATCCCAGGACTCGGGAGGTAGAGGCAGTAGGATCAGGAGTTCAAGGTCATTCTTGAACTATAAAAAAATACAAATGCAATAAAATATAAAGCGGGTTGAGTTTGGGGATAATTTCCTTGCTAAAGTCTCTGGTGAGAGTTCAAGTAATCATTTTAAGGGGTGGGGGAATGCAGTTTTGCAATGTTTGTGCTGCTTCTCAGAAAATGTTCTGCTGTTAGAATCTGCTCTAGGCTCTCCCCTCTGAATGTCCGAGTAGCCTGAGATTGATTGATAGTAATCAGAATACAAGAGTTCATTTTCCCTGTCAGTACCAGAGCCAAATGGCAGAGAAGACCTTGGCCTCTAAGCTGGGGTTTATTCAGAGATCAGGCAATCTGGGAAGAGAAACTTTCTTAACACTCCAGCAGATCAGTATTCCTTTCCTGTCTCACCTCTGGCTAGCATCTCTACAGGACTCTGAACCAAGGCTGTCAATCAATCCAAAGTTTGGTCTTAGCCTTCTGGCCATGTGGAGAGCCTTGTCTCTGAGGTTTGTGGTGCTGTTGTTTCGCTCAGTGTCTCCTGGACTTTTCCTTCATTATTGTCCCTTTCTGTACAGCAGAAGTTTACTTCCTCCAAAAGCTTCTGAGTCTTGAATTCTTGCCACGATAGCACCTAGGTTGCATCTCAGTTAGAGGCTAACTCAGAGCAAGCCAACTATGCCTGTGTGTATAGATTTCTTTCTATAACAAGGAGCACAAACACACTCTTAAAGGATGAAAATGCCTCCGTCTTATGTCTCCTCCCATTCTGTGCCGTGATGTCCACAAGCAAGCTTAGTAAATTATTGCTGATTCACGCACTGTTACAGTAGGAAGGTCCTGTCATCTTCTCTGACTCAACAGGGAGCAACAGACCCAGTTCTGTCTCAGGTCTATGTTAGGACCAGTGTGTCCTGTTCATGGTGGCTGTCAAGAAGAATTTGGCAGGTTTAGAAAGAGCAGAACAGTGGGCAGGAGATATGTAAGTGACCATTGCTGTTATAAATACCAAGGCAAGAAGGGAGCATTCTAGAAACTCTGCTGATGAGACCACACTAAGCATCTCCCCAGACTCAGACCTCCCTGTTCAATACCTAGCACTTTAACAAGTTATGGCAGATCCCTGGGAGACGCTGGAAGATCTAACTTCCTTGTGACTTGGAGTTAAGTATTAAACAAGATGTTGCCTCCTGAGGTCAGGCTCTCAGGACCGGTGTTGGCCCTCAGCCAGGCTGCCCTTCTGCCTGTGTTTATCTCCTTCCCCATGGTGCCTTAGCTAACCCCAGGTCACAGCTTGTTAAGGCTGCGGGGCTTGTCTGCAGCTGCTGCACGAAGTTCAAGGGTTCATGCCCAAAAGAGACAGTCCAGAAACGACACACTGCTCACCGACCGTCTGCTGGTGTACAGGCCATACACCTAAAATGTTTAACTGATTTATTTTTATAATCATTTCTGTTTACCTTGGAAGAAACACTCTACACTATAAAGTTATATAAACTGACTCTTCTTAAATACTCAGAGACTCCGCACTTCTGTGATCATAAAACGATTTTCACTTTAGAAGCGGTATTAACCACTTACTGATGTACTGGTCTCTTCTAGAAAGCATTTAAATGGCTTAATCCTTTACAACAATACTGTGAGGTACACACATCGGTCACCCCCTTTTCACACCTGGGGAAGCAGGGGAGCAGAATGGTAAAGTCTCTTGTTCATGGTCATAAAGCTTCCAAGTGGTAAAATTTCTCAGTAAAACTTATAAATACTATTTAATCTTATTAAGACATCTCAGAGGCTGGGGCTCACCGTGATGCCCAGGCTAACTTAACTCTATATTCTCCTGCCTCCTCTCCTGGCTCTAGAGAGTCAGGATTCCAGGAATATGCCCCTAGACAAGGCAAGAACTTCTTAATACTGCCGGCGACCCTCAAGAATTCTATAGCTCCAACTTAGAATTAACTAAAATCCTGGGCTAGATAGCACCACCAGGGAGAGACCAAGCTATTTGAAATATAATATTTAATGATCATTTAACATTTTCTTCTAGACATTTTGTACACATGAAACAGTTTAATCTTCCCAATAATCAAGTAAACTTGATCTCATTAAAATCTCCATCTTGTAAGGAAAAAATTTATCAAGGAGATATTAAATGATGTACCCCAAACCACACAGTTTTGAATGGCATCGATGGAGCTTGGACAAAGCAGTTTGATTTAGGTTTCTTTCCTTAGCCACTATAGTCACTGGGCACTTTCTAAATCACGAAGGCACTTAAGCCCTCCTCCAGCTCTGGGTGTACCATGCCCACTCCTAGATGCTCTTTTGTCAGCATTTTATGATGTTGGCAGCTCTGACTAAACATTCTACTTCCAGTGTCTAACAAACTCCTTGCGGTCCAGGAAACAGCCAAGAAGCAGTCACGTGAAGACCACCTGATCATTTCCTGTGACGCACACTGAGACACTCCACACACTGGTGGCACCTCAGTGAGCTACTTTTAAATTCATCCGAAGTCTGTTACTTCGTCTTTAGATGGGTTTTTGTAAAAACAGTGACTGGCTTTCCTGTCAGCGAGTTCCCCACCCCCTCATTTCTTGTCCTGTCTTGACGCTGTATCCATTGGGCAGGAAGTATTCAGAAATTCCACTGTCCTCGTGAAATCCGGTTCAATCACAAATTTAGAAAATTCATGGCATTCACCCTAGAATTTGAGGACCAAAGATCAAGATTATTGAAGTAACAGCTGCTCCCATGGGTTGTTTGTGCTTTCTGGACAGCAACTTTTCACTTCTCTTTTAAGGCATTATTTTAGAAGCAGAGATTTGGAAATTTCACAGGATTCACTGGCAAAACACATCATTTAAGCTGCGGGCTTGGAGAAGCTGTAGTAAGGCCAGTGTTAAAGACTCAAGACTGTAAGACAGTTTAGACAAGGCTTCCACCAGCAGCCAAATGTTCTGAAGCAGAATTCCAGAGCTGTTTACAATATTATTTAGCATAGAGATAGCTCTTTGTGAACGGTAACCATTAATCACTGGCATCCTCCGTTTTGGATGGTGCTTTAAGATTTCTGGAGAGGTGAAAGGGGCATTCAAGCTCACAGCCCGAGTTTCTTCTTCAGTTGGATTGATGCATGCAGGTTTTCTGAGTCAATCCCTATCATATTCCGCAAGACAGGACCCGATTTCTGTGCCAATTTTTTTTTATGTAACAGCTTGAATACACAGTGTCTTTTAAGGTCTGCTTGCAATCCTCAGGTTGTTTACAGAAGACCTTGTGGAAAGGAGTCTCAAATCTTAGGCTGCGTTCCTCGTGCACACCTCCAGTCTGTGGAATCTGTAGTTGATTGCCAAGCATCTCTGTGTCTCATTTTCTTTTTTTAGGTACAGAATAGATCTCTGATTTTCAAATTATGGAAATGTTGAGAGCTAAACATAATAATGTATAGATAATCAGGGCTACAAATTGATCATCTTTTGGAAAAACCACTATATGCCAATATTCCAATCAGCAGCAGTTTATTCTTAAGGTAATTTGTAATTACATTAATATAAAATGAATTCTTTTCATTTACTTACTCAAAGACACTGTATTGAATTCCTGCAAGGCAAATTGCTTCATGAAGTGATGATCAAAAATAGTTCATTCTTGTGTCTTCACAGAAGCTAGCCTACAAGAAACTAATCAGCAAATACACCCACAACACAAGGTATAGATTCTAGTGGGACCAATTTCATGGAGAAAAACAAAGAAGGATGCAGAGAAGGGAGGCTTGCTCCTCTCTAAAGAACAACCAGTATGATGCTCATACAAATGTGTTTGAGGAAAGCTTCCAGGCAGCCCTTGGCTAGGGGACATTCTCCCCAGAGGGCCCTTTACCCACAACCCCACTGGTCTTTGGGGCCTTTCAGAAGTGACAGGGACTGCACAAAGGCTAGAATGGGGTTAAAGAAACAGAATCAGAGGACACAGGCACAGCAGGCTGCCAATCACTTGGTGGTAGACCCCTGCAGGAATTTTGGATTTTGCTCTGAAGCAGTCTAACAGATTTTAAACGTAACATGTGTGGCATGAATTGGTTTTCATTTTAAGATGCTGGTCTGGAGATGAGATCTAGAGCATGGGAGATAGCAGAGAAGGAGCTGAAAATGATGGTGTGGGGCCAGAGATGACTCAGAAGTTAAGAGTACTTGGTCCTCTTGCAAAGGATGCAGGTTTGGTTCCCAGCACCCACATACGTCAGATGACTCCCAGTTGTCTGTTAGCCTCAGTTCTAAGGGGCCTGATACCGTCTTCCTAGTCTCCTTGGGCACCTTCAGTTAAACACACACACACACTCACACTCACACACACACACACACACACACAAAATAGATCTTTCAAAATGGTGGCATAAAGCAGAACAACAGCAATGGAAGCTAGGCTTAAAGTATATTTTGGCATGGTTGAGATGTAGTAAGATATTGATTTTAAGGCCAGAAAGGGAGTTCAGGTTGATGTTGCCTGCATGGTGCGCTATTAAAAATCATGATGGAAAATGTCATTTCCTAGAGAAGTGTGGAGAGAGAAGGATGCAGGAAAGCCCAGAGATACTACTGTCCATCGCGGGCAATAGAAAGAAAGAGGGAAGGAGGCCAAACAGGACGATGATGGCTCTGGAAGACTGGGCAAAGCAGTACTGCAAGGAGGGAGAAGGGAACCCCCATGTGCGATGCCTCTGGGCAGTCAGGTGAGGGCAACATCTGACTGTGCCAATGGAAGGTCACTCTGTGCCTGTGGGATTAGTTGAGTGGTCTTCCCAAGGCCAGGTCCTCCTGCTTACACAAGCTGACACCTGGTGTCTGAGGCTGAAGTCAGCAGTTTAGTGGAGCCAGATGAAACCAGTTGGAACCGAATGGAGCCAGCTGGAACTGGATGGAGCCAGGTGGAGGAGCATGGAGCCTCTCTGTGGCTCACCTGCACATCTGTCCCCGGAGCACCAACACATAGGGAGAGCAGGAGGAGATCTGTAGACGTAAACTTTGTCCTTTCTACCTCTCATCTGTCACCCATTCTGCAGCCAGAGTTAGCTTCTCAAAACAAAAACCTAACAATGTTTTCCCAGTTAAAAAACAGAAAACAAAAAACAAACAAACAAAAAAACCTTCTGTTTTTACATCTTTCATGATAAGAATGCAAATCCTTACCCTAGTCTCCAAAACATTGTTCTGGGAAATTCAGACACAAGGCGTTGCCTCAGCTTCTGACACTTCAGGCCTGGGGACTGTGTTCCATTCCCTGAGAGGATACCACAGAATTGCAACTTCACAATCTTGTATGAGTCCAGAGCACAAGGTTTAATTCTGTAAATTCTGTATGTAAAAATGAGCAAGCATATTTACTTTCACTTTTAAATATTATATACCCAGTTATTGTTTAAACAATATTTGCAGATGATTTATTATCAGAAAATAACTGATTTTTATACTTATTTTATATACATATACCTGGGATTGTACGACTATTTTAACTGGAGAATTTTTTGTCATGCCTTGTCCCACTGCTGCTTTTAAAATAACCACTCAGAGGCTTAATATTAAATATATACTGTTTGGCCTATTGGTTCAGGGTTATTATTAACTAGTGCTTACAACTTAAATTAACCCATTTCTATTATTTTATATTTTACCATGAAGCTCATGGTAGTACCTGGCAGATGTGCAGTTTCTGGGTCCACCTAGGGGTATGTTTATCCTTCTTCAAAACAGTCAAAGGCTGCTTGCAAAAATCTCCAGGGAGGAGGCTTGAGAGGTGGCTCAGAGGTTAAGAGCACTGACTGCTCTTCCAGAGGTCCTGAGTTCAATTCCCAGGAACCACATGGTGGCTCACAGCCGTCTGTAATGAGATCTGGTGCCCTCTTCTGGCCAGCAAGCATGCAGGCAGACAGAACACTGTATCCATAATAAATAAATAAATCTTAATAAATAATAAATAAATAATTATTATTATCCATAATAAATAAATAAATCTTTTAAAAAGGAATAAATTTATCATCGTTAAAAAACAAGCTCCAGGGAAAGGCACGGACTGAAAAATCGCTGTTTTATAGAGTAGGGCATATCTGCTCTCAACACTTTGCAAACATTTTTTTTAGCATTTGTGTTTCTCCTACGTCACCAAAACTGCGTTTGGTTTCAACCACATCCTTCTCGCTTGTCTGAGCTATAATGGACTGCCAGGGGAGGTTTCGGAGAGTTTCTGCGACCTCAAGTTCACAGCTCTCCGTGCTGTCTGTAGCCCAGGAGAGGAGCTGACAGCAGAGAGGGCAGAGCTCTCCCTTGCTCACGGTGGGTGATGCATGATGGGTAATGACAGGTGAGCCATCCTGTCTCCTCACTCTTCACAGTGACGGGTGCCACATCCAGTCACAGCATCCCCACACCCGCCGCTGCTGAACAGTTTTCAACAGTTTGAGCCACGACTATGGAAGGGGCTTAGCAGAGGAACCGTGGAAAGACTATCTGTGAAAACTATTCGATGTGGAACAGACACTCAGAGAGAGGCTGGCGGACCGTTCTGGGCCTCTATGAGCTTGACCAAGACTTGGAAGAGAAGCGGAGGCAAGATCAATTTCTGACTCGGCAGCAAGCTGGGTGATGTAATGGTCTTTTCCCTCGGCATGAGGTCTCTTTGATGTGTCCACCGAAGCAGGAATTTAGTCTCAGAAGCAGCATTTGGATGTGGGGAAAAGACTCAAATTTCAATGGAAACGTCACCAAAGAAAACCTGCAAGGGAGGTGCTAGGGCATCAGCTACCCAGCTACCTGGCTTCCTTTTCGCGCTGACCATGGAAGATGATGAGGCAGCCATCTGATGGGTTTCCTGGCACCATCCCACTGTGCTTGTTCTTCATCTGTGTGTTTATCTTACTCCGACCAGAAGTCTACTTCCCATAGAAACAAGTAGTTCTGACGTGTTCACTAATGCCTGCCACAGCGTGTACCACCGCCAAGTGCTGCGTTCTTTCTTGCCCTTTGGGCAGACTTCTGAATTGAATACACTGCATTAAAATGGAGACCATTCTATTTAATGTGGTAGGAAGATTGACGCAGATTGAAATGGCCACTATCAATCGAAGCCAGTGGCTTCCCGATGATGGGATGGCTTCTGTAGGCGGGTGTTGTCTAGGAGGAGAAAAAACTTGGGACTCATGCACCAGATAGCCCTGTATTGCAGCAGAAGTGAGTGGAGACAAACAAAAGGGGAATTTGATTGGATGCAAAGGCCTGACTCTTTTTATGAATGATTTTCATGTGTTTATTTGCTTTTAACTTTTACTTAAACATGACTATCACTTAATCTCAACAGGCCTGATCTCTGTAGGCCATAGTTCTTGATTTCTTATGTTAGGATTGTAGTTGTAGGGGTGATATGGCTTTGGAGTGATTGTCCTCCATCTCTTATTATGGAGAGCATGACTAGTGGGTTGTGAGGCATTCACAATTAGTGTGTCCACACGAGATTTGCCATAAAGAATAATACCATTATAATTACGATTATACTTATATTACATAAGTATATATATTATATATTATACTATTATATTATACTTATGATACTATTATAAGGCAATCTTATGTCAACAGACATCTTACCTAGTTGGGAACATTTGGTGGAGTAGACAATGTTGCAGGGAATCCTCTCAGATAAGGATGCTTCTGGAGCATTCTAGCTTGACCCCACATCTGCCGTGAAGTTCTTCAGCTGTTGTAGGCTGGGAGGATGGCATTGCTGGAGGCCCTAAAACATCCTTGAGAGCATCAGACATTGCTCGTGCTGACAGGCATGTGTGAACTCAGCAACCACGCCAGAAACTTGATGGCCACTGAAGTCAGAGTCATACGATGGCAAGGCTCAAAGTCCCCTTGCCAATGACT
The DNA here is from genome assembly GCF_982192425.1 of Myodes glareolus. Lineage (NCBI taxonomy): Eukaryota > Metazoa > Chordata > Mammalia > Rodentia > Cricetidae > Myodes > Myodes glareolus. The sequence goes on along the minus strand of NC_142045.1, from coordinate 44,934,570 downwards.
ATCCACACAGAGGCGTGAGAAACCACAACTCAGGAGCACACCACTGCCAGCCAGGAGGTCATCCAACTTCTGTGTTTGTCCTTCAAGGCTTAGTTTTGTGTTTGGGGGGCTCATAGCTTATGGCTTTTTCATTAATATATACTGACATCTCGGGGTTGGTTCCTTAGAATTTCAAAGGCTATCTAGGACTTGACTCCTATCTTGCAAATATTGAATTATTTCATTTTTTTCCCATCTGGGTGATCATGACTTAGTTGTTTCTCTATCTCTCATAGCTCATGCACACCCTGTTCTGTGCATAGAGTTACGAGAGGAGCAACTGTCTGCCTTTCCCGTTCTCAGAGGGGCAGGACCAACAGGGCAGGACCAGAGGGGCATTGCCACAAAGCAAAGATTCCTGCACCACACGCCAGTGTTCACATATGGCATCTGCCTTTCCATGAAGCAGCAAGCTAATTCAAACAGGAGCAGTCTGAACATAAACCTGGTCATAAAAGCTCACTATATATTCTCAGCTCTATTTAATATTTCCACCATTCTACTAAGAATTTTATAACTCAACATCCAAGAAAGACAATATGCTTTTCCAGAGGCCAGGGACATTCCAAGGTAGAACCCTAAGCCCAGGTCATCACAGACTGCTATAAACTCATTTGCCCTGGAGGTGAGACACGGTCAGAATATTCCTCCTGCTGACAGACGAGGCTGCAGTTCATAGCGGGAATGTACATCCACTTAGACACACAGAGTGTATTCATTAGGGTTCTCCAAGAAGAAGACAGATGGAATGAGGGTATAGCACAAAAGAAATTGATAAAATTGGCTTGGGTGGCCCAATGACTGTCTATACACTGGGGTGTCTGAGGGCCTGGACGCTGCCCTCTTCACTCAAGGGGAGGCCCCAGTAGTCCTAGTCTGGTAGCAAGGGGCTGGAGACATCCTAGAGATCTGCTCACCTCCTAGCTGGAAGGTCAGAGGAGCTGGGTTCTGGTATCACAGAACATGGCAGGTGTAATGGGGTTGATGCTCGCCAGCCAGAAGCAGAGGCAGCAAGCAACACAATTCTGGGCTTGGACCTCTGCCTATCTGAGCCATGCCTTGGAAGGTGCCACCCACTCTGGAGGGACATCTTTTCCCTTTAGTTAATTCCTGCTGCAAATTGCCTCACCGACAATTAAGGGGTGTGCCTCTTAATTGATTCTGGGTGCAATCAATTTGACAATCAAGGTTAGCCATACACAAAGGAAACAAATAAATCACTCGGAAGAACAAAGAATACAGCTTCCAGACAGACACGATGAAATGAAGGTTGTTTGGGGAGATGGGGAAGGTGTCAGGGATGGGTGCTCTCCGAGTCACACACCACTCTAACAAACCAGGACGATGTCTTGACATAACAGGAGAAGGAGCCCATGTGTACCCAGGAAAACACCCCCGCTTAGAAGATTTAGGGGAGTTTGGGTCCCATAAATGTTCTGGGAATTTTGTCTGTGTTGTGGTCTGAGGTCCAATGGAGTCAGGTGTTGCTTCGAGACGCGGCATTCACATTCAGGCAGCTGAAATGGATCACGGGAGATGGGTGACGGTGTATTGTGGTCACATGTGGTCATCTCAGGTTTTATCCTTAGTATTTATCACTGTGTTTTATTTTTATTAAACAATAAAAGAAATCATAACACGTGGGCTTAAACTTGAGCAAGCATCTTGATTGCCTCCCAGCAGGGGGTCCCCATTGTGTTCTCCAGGGCCCCATTCCAGTGCAGACCCGTAAGCTCTGGTGAGTGCCGGGAATGCCGGGAGTTTTAAGATCAGACAGGCCTTTGTCTCAGGGATCCCGAGGACGCCTTGGTTGGGTTCCCCACAGCCCATGCACAGTCTCAGCAGTTCTTTCGGGAATCATCTGGTCTCTTTTCTGTATTTGAAAACATCTTTCAGCTGGAAGTTAAACACAGTGATGCCTGTCTGCCGTTCTGCTGGCTGAGGGATATAATAGGCAGGCTGATGTCTAAGATACAGTTTATTGAGTGTTCCTAGATGCTGGCTCTTGAGCTGTCTTGTTCCCAGGACAGTGGAACATAAAATGTCCTGATCCTGTTCGGTAAGACACCAGCTTTGGGCTCTGAGGAACTTACTATGGAGTTTTCCCAACCTAACATTTGAATGTCCTTCACTATTAATAGACAAAAGTGAGGTTTAGTTAATCGAAAGACAGAGCTGAGCACCCTTCCCATTGCTTGTCATTATAAGCACCAGTGCATCCTTGGGTGGACTCTTCTTACAGTGCTCCTCCTTTGGTGGGCTCTCCTTTCAGTGCTCCTCCTTTGGTGCACTCTCCTTACAGTGTTCCTCCTTTGGTGGACTCTCCTTACAGTGCTCCTCCTTTGGTGGACTCTCCTTACAGTGCTCCTCCTTTGGTGGACTCTCGCTACAGAGCTCCTCCTTTGGTGGACTCTCCTTACAGTGCTCCTCCTTTGGTGGACTCTCCTTACAGTGCTCCTCCTTTGGTGTTCCTAATGTTAGCATGAAGCTGCTGCAGATTCCTCTTATGGTGACTTCTAATCTGATGTTCACTTTAAAACGTGTTTCTCCCCTAACTTGTCATTTGCCCTTTCCCTTATCCAGATTCGGGATATTCTTTAAGATAGTAAACCCTAAATTTAAGCTAGAAAATTTCAAACCTGGTTGGACTCTCTAGATTCTTTAACTCTGGATGCCTGGACCACTACTCCAAAATTTCCTACTTCACGTCTCTAGGGTGGGAATCAGAACCTGCGGCGTGTGGTGTGGGGTGGCATATGGGTTTGGGTACATGTGTGTGTGGGCACATTTGTGGAGAGGTAGGTGAGTGTGTGGGCTGGATACACGGCTGGTTGCCCAGTGCAGCTGTGGAGGTCACAGGACAACATCCGGTACTGATCCTCAGGCATCTCCTGCCTCTTGTTTGAGACAGGATTTCTCCCTGGGCTGGGGCTGATCCACGGATTTCTAGAGACCCACCTGTCTACACCATACATCTCACTATTGCTGGGACTGCAGGCACTCGCTCCCATGCCTGGCTTTTTTCTGCGACTTCTGAGAATCTGAACACAGGTCCTCTTACTCGTGAGGAGAATGCTTTACTGACTAATGTCTCCCCAGTCCCAGAGTCTGCACAACCCTTCCCATGAGTCTCATGAACATTTGGTTGGATGCTCAGTAGCCCTAGGAATTGTGTCTATGTTCCTGGGTGAAGAGACCATTAAATATATATATATTTCATACCAATGGTTCACATTCACTGAGAGACATGCTCCTGCATTATCCAGTCACGACCAGCTCTCACATGGAGACCTTACCAAGCATGACATTCCCCTGGACCTCCGTTTCTGGGAACTAACGAAAGGACACTCCATGTGACTGCATCTTCTGTGTCCCTTAGTGGGTTTGAGAACTGACTGAGCTCAACAGTGGATACTCGTTGAATCCTGGTGAACTTCCTCCACCTCTCCTGGCCATCCATCCCCTTTCAGGAAGCCGACCTTTGGAGAAATGTACAATTTCAGCCAGGACCAAAGTGAGTGTCTTGCTGCTGGGAGATAGTGTGGCAGGGACTGGACCACAGTGAGTGTCTTGCTGCTGGAAGATGGCGTGGCAGGGACTGGACTACAGTGAGTGTCTTGTGTCTGGAAGATGGCATGGCAGGGACTGGACCACAGTGAGTGTCTTGTGTCTGAAAGATGGCGTGGCAGGGACTGGACCACAGTGAGTGTCTTGTGTCTGGAAGATGGCGTGGCAGGGACTGGACCACAGTGAGTGTCTTGTGGCTGGAAGATGGTGTGGCAGGGATTGGTGGACTCTCACAGTTTCATAAGTATCACATGACTAAAACATTTGGGTCTTTATTTCTTCACTACACATACACAGACATTTACAATGTTATACAGCCAGCACGACTAATTCTAGTTCAACAGACATATGCATATTTGCATACTAAAATCTGCTTCAGAACTGACTTCTTCTTGTGTTAAATATGCTTTAAAAAGCATCAATAGACTGTACCACTAGCACCATACAGAAAGCAGAAGTTGCTCATTTGAATGCATTTGTAGAGAGCAAAAATCACGCTCATGATCCACTCACTTTAAGGTCTGGGGATGAGGCTCAATGCACAGGGGTGGGCTGGCATGGTCAAAGCCTGTGTTCAGGCACCGCAGAAATCAGAGGTTATAGGGCTGAAGCTGTCCCTGGGGCACAGTGAAGCCCTGGGTTCCCCCAGCAGCACAGGCCGGGGTTCACTCTGAAGTACTGCAAGCTGGCATGTTGTCTTTCCAAAGCAGGAGGCCCTTCTAATTTCCGAATATTCACCAAATGGCTGACGGACTACGGAATCCTCACTTCCACTAAAGGGCCACCTCCCGCATCCACCCTCCAGGGCCACAGCTGGAAGACAGATAAGCCCCTCACCGCTCACCCAGACTACAGTGTCCCCGGGAAGGAAATTCCAATGATTTCTGACTTTTAAACTCGGCTCTGTGCTGCCAGGAAACTCCTGTCAGGAAAACCAATCGCAGAGATCCAATCTCATCGCTCATTTTCAGCTGCTCCCTTCATTTCCTGCGGTCCTGGGAGCGGTTGTGGAGGGCGGGGGTAATGGTTACCGCAGAAACCCTGCAGAGCCATTCCCTGCTCCCACACCGATGACAGCCAGTCAGGCTTTGGTGCCTGTAAGACAGCAACACACCTGCTAATTGGAGCCCCAGGAAGCACATTTCTCTTCTCACTTCTTTTTTCTTTCCCAGTTAAAACTTACAAGACATCTACAAAAGCTTTCCCTGAGCTGGATACAGCGCCCATGGGAAATGGCAGGCCCTGGAAACCCTGCGCTTGCCTTCACAGCCACCCCTTCCGCACCATTTCCCACAATCCTTTCATTACCCATCTTGCAACATATCGAAACAACATTGCATTTCTCTTTAATTCCAAGCCAGCCCTTTTTTTTGTTGTTGTTCTTCTGGGGCAGCACACATTGGAAAGGTTGAGCCGGGTTCTTATTTATGCGCGAAAAACTAGATGGAACTTCTGAGCTTCTTCCATAGCTGCAAGTTGAAAAAAAAAAAAACCCTAACGTCTGAAGCAGTGAAATTTATAAGACTATAAATCACATTCCATCCTCAGAGTCTGAAAAATAGCAGAGACGCAAGACCTTGACGGGGGATGCTCATCCCTGCTCCACGCAGAAACGTGGTTGCCAGGCGACTGAGGACCACAGGATTTCTCGGAGTTCCCCCACGGGCCACTCAGGTGGCTTTGTGGTCACATGCCTGTTTGCCAAAAACAAGTTAAAGACTTGTCGCTGGTGTGAGATATGAGGTGGACTGGAAACACCGTCTAAGTCTCCGGAAATCTTTAGAATGATGTGCAGAGCAGCCCCACAAATGGTTCCGTGCTCCAATTTGGATTTATTTTAGAATTGCTTATGTTACTGGGATTTATAAGTGTTTCATCCCGTGAAGAGAACAGCATACCCGTCAGCCCTCAGAATAGATTTGGCTGCAAGCGCTGTTCTTCATGGCACCGAGCCTCTCCGAAACCCTGATGAAGACTGTCTCAAAGCACAGCCTCGACTCCGTCTGGAAAATCGCTGGTCGACAAACACACCAGAAGGACGGGAATCTGGGTTTTCAATTTTCTCTGGGAAGCTTTGTGTGCAGCCTCTTTGCTAGGAAACTCATTGTGTGGAGGCCGTGGAAGAGATGCGGTTTCATTCTGGAAGGTTACCTGTACACGTAGACCCTGTGTCTCCATCTCACTTGTCTTCAAAAGCTGCATCTCATTTGACTATTGAAGGACTCTATAGAGCAAAGCTTCTCAGAGGTCCTGGAAGCCACCTGCATTTCCAAGCAAAGGCAGGAGGGGTTGCTGAGCAGCAGCGGGGAGGCGCTGATGCACGGCCTCCTGAGACAACATTGCTTCGCTCAGAAAATGTTCCTTGCTATACCTGTAACATGTAACTTACTATGGATTGATGCTAATCACAAAAGACATCCCTGAAGTAGAACTATGACATCCCACGAATGGCAGAGCAATCGGGGGAAGAGTCTCGTTGTTTTAGTAGCCACTGCCTCATAGTGTACTCTGCTGACCTGCACATGCACACAGCATGCCCTTCACTTTTCTTCATTCTCTTCTGGGATGCTTCACCCGCAGCATGGTGGAAGTCCACCATGTGTGAGACCGAGGCAGGAAGATTTCCACAACTCTGAGCCCCCTGAGCTACCATGAGATCCAAAGATGTTCATGCCTACTGTGCTTCATGTGTGTTTTAAATGGGATCCTGTGCAGCCCAGGCTGGCCTCACTAGGGAGTTCTCTCTACTTCCCAAGTGCTAGAATTACACATCATACACACACACCACACACATATACACACACTACACACACACACATATACCACAGACACACATCCTACACACATACCACACACATACATACACCACACACACACCACATATACCACACACAACACACACAACACACACAACACACATACCACACACACACATTTACCATACACACACACATACTCTATAAACACACACACACAAAAGTACTCAAATATTTATAACTCTACACAACTAAATCTTCACAAGATAACATTGTCGTGAGCGGATTCACTGTGTGAGTTGAGGAATGAGGGAATATCCACTTGTCTATCCACATGTTCTCAAAGGACTAGGAGTTGCAGGAAAATGAGCAAGTTCAGAGCTTGGCTGGAGGCTGTGACAGAGGTGTGAGCCCCTTAACTAACCTGTGCATTAGTTTCAGTCACGAGGCAGACCAGAAGGATGACACACCCCATTTATCATTTTTTGCCTTTTCAGATCTGTTTTTAGACATTTGCCTTGTAATTGTTTATTATGAAAAATTGCAGCCAGGACCAGAGAGATAGCTCAGCCATTGAGAGTGCTTGCTGCTCTTGTAGTGGATCCAAGTTTGGTACCCAGCACTCATCTAAGATAGCTTTCAACTACTCGAAGCTCCATCTCCAGAAGGTCTGATGCCCTCTACTGGCCTCTGAGATAACTGCACTCACATGTAGGTACTCCCACACAGATATATACATATGTACAGAATTCTTTTTGGAGACAGGGTTTCTCTTTGTAGCCGTGACTGTCCTGGTACTTGCTCTGGTAGCCCAGACTGGCCTCAAACTCACAGAGATCCACCTGCCTCTACCTCCCAAGTGCTGGGATTAAAGGCATGTACTACCACTGGGCTATGTATATAATTTAAAAAATCTTTAAAAAACAAAGCTTTCTGCCAGTTTCTCAGGTGAGCAAGCAGGTGACAGACTTTCAGGTGACACATCATCAGTCTTTATAGTCTAAGCTATTTCAAAGCAAATTCTACTAAAGTATCGTTTCATCTTGATTTATACACCTAGCTACAATGTTACTATCATCCCAAATAAACAGCATTTGCCTAATAGTGTGGCATAGCTCACAAGTGTTCAAATTTCTACAGTTGCCTTCTAACTCATTTTCCAGAAGTGATGGGTTTTGAGGCAGAGACTAGAGGTCTGTCTTCCGCCATTTTCCAGACCCTGGGTTTTCCGACAGTCCTCGTGGGTGCTGTTGTGTTAGTTTTGCTGGTGAAATGGGTGAAGGGGCTGTGGGGGGGGGGAGTAAGATTGGATAAGGTGGCAGAAAAGGAAGTTCCAGGTCACCTTGCACAGCCTTAATAGGAGAGAAGGTTGCCTAGTCTTATTGCATCTTGATATGCCATAGTTTGTTGAAACTCATGGGAGACCCGTCCTTTCCTAAACAGGAAAAGGAGGAGGAGTGGATTTGGGTGTGGGAACAGAGGGGGTGTGGAGGGGATGAACTGGAAGGAGTGGAGGGAAGAGAAACTGTGGCCGGTATGTAAAATAAATAAATAAATAAATTCATAAAAATAGTATGTGCATTTCTATGTTTGTGTATAGGTATCCCCTGCAGCTAGAGTTACAGGCATGTGTGTGTGTGTGTGTGTGTGTGTGTGTGTGTGTGTGTGAGAGAGAGAGAGAGAGAGAGAGAGAGAGAGAGAGAGAGAGAGAGGCTCAAAGTGAATTCTGGGAACTGAATGGGGTTCTCCAGCGATACACACTCTTAACCACTAAGCCGTCTCCCCCACATCTCTCTTTGAATTTTTAAACTATATCCCCGCCCCTTGTAGGACTTGACTATCAGCAGTTTCCCCTTCCCTATAACAATTTCCAAGATGCTTCAGTATTCTCTTTCACTTGCCCCACACCCTTATAAACAGGCTTTATCAATAGGCTTACCTCGAATTAGTTGACTGTGCCATTGGCCTCCCATCGGGATCTAGATAGAACACCGTGCTAGAAGAGACCATCTGTGAATCATGAAAATTTTACTTTTTTTTGAGAATGAGATGTACACAAACAATCTGACAAACAGTAATTATTAGCTTCATAGGTGAAAATGTCCACCAAGTGTGACATCATGACATGTCTGCCTCTGGCAGGAAAGAGATGGCATCCTGGATGTGGACCAGTCTTCCTCAGCAGGATATCTGTGTGGACAAGAAATGCTTTCTGGGACCCTTTTGCTAAGCACTGAGGATGCACTAAACAAAACCTCTTTACATGTAGATACTACACCACTCATACTTAAACAGTCACAATTACATGTCCTATAAGAAAACTAAAATTCATTTAATTTTAGTTTTCTGTGGTGGGGAAGGCATTGAAGTTGATCTTCGACTTTAAGAAACTACATGGTCCCACACTAAAAGTGGTTTTTTAAAAAGGTTATTTCGGAATAAAGTTTGAAGATCTTAATTTATAAAAGTTGCACAATTTCAACCTTGGACCTGAACACATGTACTTGGCCTTGCATCACCAGCAGCCCCCGAGAACGCAGAACACATCTCTACCAAATCCCTTACAAACTGCTAATGGCGGCCACATGGTGCCTGTGAGACAGCCCTCAGAGATGCAAACCCTGAATTACCGCCAGTTATTTAACCCCACAAGGTGACCTTATCTGAAATGCAACTCCAGATCAGCTCTCATGGTTTCCAGAGTTCCCCAGCTCCTTGACTCAGGCATCATTTCTTCTGGTGGATGCAAGTCAATGGAAGGCTTGAGCTTTCTGAACGTCTGTCTCTGAGCCTGCGGGAGGAACCGTCCAGGGGTGTGGGTTGCCTGCTGTGTGTGATTCTGTTTGACCTGCAGGAGAAACTAAATGCTTCCCAAGGCCTCTCTCAGCCGGCCGGCTATCATTGTCAGCATTTCCAATCCAAGAAAAAAAAATGACTTTGGCTTATTGCTGCAAGTTTTAAGAAGCCATGAATTTGCTTACGGTCGAATGGGAGCTAATAATGGTGCAAGCCTGGTCAACTATTATTGACTGCCCTTAAAAGTCATCTGAAGTGGTATCAAGGCTTACTGGGGACCACACTCAGGCTGTCTTGAGGAGGGGCCGAGGTGCCCCCATGTGTCATTCCTGTCACACTACCATCATATAGCCTCTCAGATGTTGGTAATCAAAACGATCATGTTTAAAGATAAAGGGATATCATGGATTTTTTTTTATTTGTCAGTTGTGACTTGAGAAAGCTGAGGCAAGCAATTTTGCAATGGTTATATGGAAGTTGTGAAGAAAATACTAAAAGATGCTTCAGGAGGAAAGGCAACCAGAGGAGTGAATGAGAGAGGCGTGTTGGCCCTATCGGGAACTGTCGGTGTGGAATCCGCTAAACCATTTTAGTCTGTGGGGATAACGGTTGTGAAATACATTAGAAAGAGACAAGTTAATTCACACACAGCATTTGCTAAAAGCAATCATCAGATGGGGAGCACCCTTATACAACAAATATCCAGCCTAAGTATTGCCAACAATGTACGGATGGTGTTTGCTTGCAGTACTGAGCACTTCTGGACCATCTGGGGCCAAAAAAACATCCTCTCCCCTTGTAAAATGTAACGCCTTCACTACAGAAGCTTTCATGAGCCAGAAGGGCCTGGAGGTTAAGGAACACAAGAGACGTGGGTCATCCATGAAGCGAGAATACCGAATGCCATTTATTCGAGCTTAGAAAAAACCTTATATACCTAACTGCTGCATGATGGAAATCCCCCCAGGCAGGTGGGAAATTACCAGACCCAAGAGTAAACAATGGCCCTGTAGCTAACCACCAGCTGGGGCAGAGGGAGCACAGGAACAAACAGGATGTTTTGCTGGAGATGTTTTGCCAGAAACTGGAAGCTATCCTCAATATGAGCGCCCCCAGGAGGAGGGGTATATCTGTGGGCCCTACTGCAAAACCCTGTTAATGATTTCTGTAAAGTGACCCTCATCCCTTTCTCATGCTGTGTTTTCTTTGTTGTTCAATGAATACAAAGAAAATCCCTTTGTTAGGGTCAGAGGAACAGACAAGTCACATAGATCAGACACACACAACAGACAGGCTACAGACAGGCCAGTAGCCACAAACCACATATAGTCAGAAGACCCAAAAAGAAAAGCGGAGAATTCCAAGTAGGCTCAAATTAATTCAAAAGAAAGACTTTGTTTTTGTTCCTTGATGTGACACCAACACATCTTTGTGCCTCTGAGTTTCTTTACCAGGTTAATGAATGCACTGTAGGACTTCAGAGTCTTAAATTCTAATCCTCAAGGTTATATAACTGCATATAAATACAGTGGGAGACAGCTAAAGGTGAGATGCAGTTATCATCAATGTTTTCCAGAAAGTGAGAACTTCATTTATATGTACAAAAAAGAAAATGTGTAATGTATTTAATGAAAAAGCTACAAACATGCTGTCAAATGTATTAATTATTTGAGATCATGGACACCTACAATTAGCTAACAAAATAAACATCGGAATTAAAATGTAAATGCAATGATAAAAATCTTTATTTTATAAAATTATGTGTTGTATGACTATAATCTGCCAGATTATAGTAACAAGATCTGAGAATGCAGATGATAGACGACATATGATAAATAGGTAGGTAAGAATGTAGATAGATAGTTGGTAGATGATCAATAGATGACAGATAGACATTTGATAAATTATACATAGGCAGAAAATTGATAGTGATAGATACATAAGTGATAGATGTAGATAGACATACATACATACAGACAGACAGATGGTAGATAGATAGTTAGATAGACTGATAGATAAATGGGGGGAGGGAAGAGAAAAAGAAAAGAAAGAAGGAAAATAGATGTAGATATACATACAGACAGATGGTAGATAGAGCTAGATAGATAGATAGATAGATAGATAGATAGATAGATAGATAGATAGATAGATAGGGAGGGAAGGAAGAAAGAAAAGTAAAGAAAGAAAGAATGAAAGACATACAGAAAGAAAGGTGGTAGAATTACTTGGTAATATGCAAGGAAGTGAGCACTATGGTACAATAAAAATATGAATAAAAGTTCATTGTTGTAGAAGTGGATTTATCATCTTGGGAATAAGACCAGAATGATTTAAAGAATGAACTTTTAGCAAATGAACATGCATTGAAAGAGTCCAGGCGAAATTAAGCCCAGATGTAAATGTTCTGAAGAGTTCATAAGAATCTATTCAGCCTGGTTAATTCTCTGAAGACTGCCATTGTTTCTTTACACACAAAGAATGAATGGATTTGGCGTGGGAGAGGAAGAGAAGTAGAGGCCAAGTAGGAAGAACTTTGGCTTGAGCTGGGAAGTCAGTACTCCTATGGTTGAGACAGACTAAGATAAATGCATATGGAAAACATACAAACCCCCTCAGCACTAGTGAAGGCAGACAAGATCAACAATATAGTAGTCACGTCAAGATCCCTTCTTGACTTCTCATGCTCCAGTCAGTCCTATCAAAAGCCCACCTGTCTTCAAGGCAAGGCCACCTGTCCTACTTACAGGTTACTAGCACCTTTCCAGGTGTGGTTATGTAGACCTGGCTTATATATTTGATGCTATATAGAGCTAGTTTCTTTTACTTATTCGATGGATTAAGCATACTTATTCCTGTAACCCAGTACTAGGTGAGGAAGACAATGAGGAAGAGAAGAAGTAGGAAGAGGAGGAGGCAGTGGGAAAGGTGGAAGAAGACAAGGGTGTCAAAAAGCTGAAAGAGAAAGAGGAGGAGGCAAAAGGGTAACATATTAAACATGATAAAGCTGTAGGTGGAGTTTCCCTATCCTGCAGGTGCTCTCCAATAAACACAGTGAGGCTTGTATTAATTACAAATGCTCAGCCAATAGCTCAGCTTATTATTAACTAGTTCCTATATTTTAAGTTATCTCATATTCCTTATTTATGCTCTACCATGTGGTGGTACCTTTATTAGCATAACATGTTTATCTCTTGCTCCCTTTGCATTGGCTGACAACTCCAGACTATGCCCCTTTTCCTCCCAGCAGTCTCTTAGTCTGTTTTTTCCACCTAATCTCCCCCTGCCCAGCTAAAGGCCAGTCGGCTCTTTATTAGCCAATGAGAGTAATACATTTTCAAAGTGTACAAAGAGATTGTTCCATAGCATAAGGCTGAGACAGGAGGGGAAATGTCCCACCCCGAGAACACACAATGCCACAAGTGGACCCCTAAGCCAGACTGTGATTACTGGTAAAGGTGATGTGTCAACACAGCTTCATTTATCTAATCAAGTGTGCTGCTATATGGCGCTTCTGACCATCGGGGAGGCTGTCTCCATGCAAAGTGGGAGTATGTGGGTGATCTCTGTCTGCTCTCAGCTCTGCTGTGAGTATAAAACTTCTCTACAAAATCAAATCCATTTCAGAATGACGCTAGAGATGTACGGGACAACCTTTAACACGGGAACTGTGGATGGGAAGAAAACCATGGAAGATGGCTGGAAGAGCAAGGGATTCTAAGAGAAGAGATGGCATGTGTTACCACTGCATCACCACCCAACATACTGCAGCAGCTGGAGGATCTGGTCTGTGAGAGAACCATGTTGGAAAGACTTTGGCAAAACACGGGACAGTCAGTTGTGCTACACAGGGGAAGCTCTTCATTTCCCATGAATGCGGAATAAAGTAGGCAAACTCAAGTAGAACTGACTGGCATCTCTCTGTCCTCTTGGGATTGTTGATTATCCATTTAGATAGAACTTTCTAGAGCTTAGTCACTCTGTCCTTCTCCAACTCAAGAACTTGCATGTTTGGGTTTTTCTTCATGATCACCATCTTATCTATACATACGTTAGTTTGTGGAGAAACAAGAGTTTGGGACACACTCATTCATTATTATTGGAAGATAGATTATGGGCAGATTATCAAGTACCACCCTGGGGCACGTATTTTGTTGGATTCTGGACCTAAAGCATTCAATGACAGAAATCACACTGGTTCTCACTGCGAATCAGATCCAATATTCCATTACAAGCACTGAGCCCCTAGCATTGCCCGTGGCAATCTCTACATGGATTTAGCTGCGTTATGTTTGGGCCTCACTTAAAAATATGCTTCTTCTCATCATGTGATTCCTAGAGCGTGAAGCAGCTCCTACATAGAGCACAGACAACCTGAAACAAAACAAACACACATTTATCAAAAATTGTTGTGACTAGGTTGAAATACTTGGCCAATGTGTCTGGCAAGCTCACAGTCCATAGTCATAATTCCACATGACTTCTGTACCTCTCTCCTCATAGCCGTGATTGGAGGAAGGAGTGCCAGAGATAGAGTGGGAAGTTAAGTCTGTAGGCACAGTACCACATGGCCCCTGTCTCCTCTCTTCGTAGCATGATTAAATGAGAGCATGTTGGAAATAAAAAGCATCATGCGTTTAGTCAATGTTAGAGGAACATACATCCCCCATCGTGAGTCCCGTTTACACATCTGCATGCAGTGGATAAGGGCAAGGACAGAACATCTGGGTTTGACTCTAAGTTTCTTCTTTTACCGCCAATGCTAGTTTGTTCAGATCACTCAGCTCCACTCTGTTTGAGGTTTATCAAACCTAGCAGGGGGGTGGTGATACTCCAACATACTGTTGAAAGAATTTCAGGCCATCATACACGGGAAGTGTTTGTCTCACAGACTGGCAGACCGTCATCTCTAAAACCTGTCAGTGATTCCTATTCTTCCAGGGTTACAATCCTTCTTGTTTTCACCAATTACTACCCAAAACTTGGAAAAATACAAGACGGGATGAGCTCTTGATATGAACGTTAAGGATGGGGGCTGCCAAGAAAAGTTATATTGTTTTATTGCCATGGAGAAAGAAAACAGCCACCAGGGCTGGGTTTCTACCTGTCTAATGAGGCAATGATTGTTCTATAGCCACGATAAGAAGCCAAACTCAGGACTGGATTTAAATCTAATTGAGCAATGACAACTTGCCTCAGTGAACATGTCCCCGAAGGCTAATCAATTAGGAATAACCTCATACATTGAAAGCCACCCAGCTGGCAGCCAACCGACTTCAGGGAGCATGCTTCTGCTTCTGATACTGAACTGCTGCTATCTCTGTAAATTATTAACGAGGCTTCTAAGACGACAGCAGCCACATCCTCGGCTGCAGTGAACACAACACTTCTGTAACTAACACCAAACGCGATCCCATAGCTGACGTCAGTCACTCTTGACGTCCTAGAAGCACAACCCAAAGCCATCTTTCCCTAGGCAGAAATTCAGGTTGCTATGCTGAATGAGGCTACATGCGAACAACACAGCTCTTTTATTTTGCTTAAGCCAGCAAAGTTCAGCTTTGATTTAAGAGTCAAGCATCGGTTCCACTTTCTCATAACTAATGTAAATTCGAAGGCCCTTGCTTGGTAGGCTGAGCTGTGATTTCCAGGCTACTCTTTACACCCAGCCTCTGGTCCGAGGTTCCTGGATTTTTCAGATCCGCTCCCACTGTGCTCTCGTGACATAATGAGCGTTCTCCAGGATTTGTCTCTGTGTAGCTGTGGCGTGGGAGCTGCTCAGATGTGGAGGTTTGACACTACAGTCTTTGGCAATGGCTTCTTGTCAGTGGCATGCTTACCTCAGCCCTTTGTTTTTGCTTCTCATGTTTCTCTTTGTGTAAACTTTCTGGGCTGTGGATTGTGTGTGTTGTGAATGAGTTGTCTGTGCTGGTGAGTGGAATCAGAGCGCCTGGGAGAGAACTGCTGGGGGACTAGGTAGACAGACCAACAGTCACCTGAGCCTCCTGAAAACTGAGGATTGGACATCCATCAGGCTGAAGGTGAGCCCACCGTACCCGCATGCTTTATTTCTTTCTTGAATTCATGACAGTATGCATTATCCCGTCATTCTATGGAGCAGGTCGGCACACACTTGGCATGCTGTGTAAGTACCCGTGGGTCAGCCTCTGCATGGTTTCTTCCCAGCCTCTTCCTGGGTGATAACAGCAAGTATGTTCCATAAGAAAGGGCATCGAGGCACTTTCCTGCTCTTTGTGGGCATGAGAGCAGTGAACAGAGCCTTTTTCTGAAAACGCTCTTATGGACTCCTAATATTCCGTGCCACTTGCTTTTCTAGAATGATCTAAAACTATAAAAATTCTCATTTTTAGGAATCTTAATAATTCAGTTGATACTTTTCTGAGTGTGTGCATGTGTGTTTGTGTTCGTATCTGTGGGAGCATTCTGTGTGTGTGTGTGTGTGTGTGTGTGTGTGTGTGTGTGTGTGCGCGCGTGCGCGCGTGCACATAGGTGGAGATAAGAGGACACCTTGAATGTCCTCCTTAGGAACACTGTCCACCTCCTTTGAGACAGAGCTTCTCATTGACCTGACTATCACCAAGTAGGCTAGAATGACTGGTCATTAAACTCCAGAGTTCCTCCTGCCTCTGTCTCCCCAGCACCGGGGATGCAAACATAAGTCACAAAACCTAGCATTTCCACTCCTTACAATAGTATCTCCTAGCATAACTTTTTAAATCCCTAAATAATTTCAAAATTTCTATGATAAAGTTGATTGACTGGTAATAATATTAAATGTCAATAAACATGGCTTTGCTTAAAATAAAAATGCCTGCTTAGGTCAAAGGATAATAGTTGATAGCTTTGAATGTGGAAAGGGAGCGGTGAAAGTCTTCAGGGGAGGTGAACATTTGTGTCTGCCTCAGTTTCCTTAAACCATCCAAATTCTGGAAATGTCTACAATCTCAAATCTTGTTATAAGAAAGCTACTTAATCCTTATTTCCCACAAACTTAGTGGTAAGTAAGAATATACTCTCCCAATGGGAACACAAGGTTAAATCTACCATTGAGGGATTATACACGCATTTACATTATGGATGAATTTGACAAGAGTAGACCTATAAAAGGGCAAGGTCCCAGAAGTGACCAAGGAAGATGAGCTGGCCCCAGAATCCTGACATACAGAAAATGTATGAGGATCCACATGAATTCACATGTCTGGATATACTACTGCTTCTGCTGCACATTCTTGAATACATTAGGCCAGGTTCTAGAAATAAGAGATAAAACACATTATCAGAATGTAAAGGTGTGGGGTTACTAAGATGGCCCAATCACATGCATGAGGAAAGCATATCTATAATCCAAGTGTAGGAGGGATGGCATGAAAATTGGTCTCCCGCTAGGCTGATAGTCTAGCCAGTCAGTGAGCCCTGAGCTCATAGAGGGACCGTGTCTCAAAAAATAAGGTGGAGAGCTGTTGACATTGAATGTTAATCCCCCAACACTAACGTGTTTCAAAACAGTGGGCACATGCATGAAGGCTGGTAGACACAATGTTCTGGGGTCAACCCATGACTTTGAAAGGCCTTGGACACACAGAAGGAATCCAAGTTCTTGTTACTGTAGAGACACTCAAATATGAAAGAGTTGTTTCTCAAAATAGACGTGGCTAGCTAAGATCCCCATGCAAGCTGGGTACAGTGATTCAAACCCGTAATCCCAGCACAAGGGGGAACTGAGACAAAATGACAGCCAATTCAAGGCTAATCTGTGCTACACAGTGAGACTCTGTCTAAAACACGACAAATAAGCAAAAATGATCCTGCTGCTAAGACCTACTCTAGATAAAAATGCAAACCCACAAGAAATTCAGTTTCACCCAGTGCACCAAGGTGGAAAGAAAAAAAAAATAACAATTTGGGTATGAAATATCTCAGAAGAAAATAGCTGGCAGAGCAATCCAAAAAGAATATGCAGAATACACTGTGAGGCCATGGGCTGGGTAATGTCTTCCTTTTTTCCCATTTACTGAAAATAAATTTCTCTCATGTAATATATCTGGATTACAGTTTCACCTCCCTCCACTCCTCCAGATTCCTCTCCACCTTCCCTCTCATCCAGATCCACTCTCTTTCTGTCTCTCATTAGAAAACAAACAAGCTTCTCAGAGACAATAATATAATATAAAAGATAATAATATAATATAAAAGATAATAATATAAAAGACAAGATGAAACTTAGCACATTGGAATTGAACAAAGTAAAACATGAGGCAAAGACCCCAAGCAGTACAAGAAGAAGAGAGCCAGCCACTCACACGCAACACTAAGATGGAAGCCGTGACATATGCCCAGAGGACCTGGTGCACACATGTGCAGGCCGTGTGAATGTGCATCAGTCTCTGTGAGTTCAAATAACCTTTGTTCCTGTTCACCTTGAGGGTCTTATTTTCAAGGTGTCCTCCATCCTGTCTTGCTCTAACATTCCTTCTGCACCCTTTACTGAAGGGTTCCCTGAGCCCTGAGGGGAGGGAATTGGGGGAGGCATCCTGTTTACGACTGAGTGTTCCAAGGTCTCTCACTATCTTAATAATTTCTGTCTCTGGCTGAGACTCACTCTCTGTTTAATGTCTGCCTGTGGGTCTCTGTATTTGTTTGGCTGGGTAATATCTTAAAGTTGGACAAATTAGGGATTTTTTTAGCAGTTAAATTAAAGCAAGTGCCTCTGAGGGGGAAAAAAAACATAGGCAAAAACTCTCTTTTTAATTTTTAACCTTTTCTTCATTTTATATATCAACCATGGTTCCCCCTCACTTGACTCCTCCCACTGTCTCCCTTCTCCCCCCACCAACCTGTCCTCCATCCATTCCTCAGAAAGGGTAAGGCCTCCCATGGGTAGTCAACAAAGCCTAGCACATTAGGTTGAGTTAGAAGCAAGTCCCTCCCCCTGCATCAAGACTGAGCATCCAACCGCAGGGAATGTACTCCAAAAAGCCAGCTCATGCACCAGGGATAGATCTTGGTTCCACTGTCAGGGACTTCTCAAACAGATGAAGCTACACAACTGCCACCCACATCCAAAGGTCCTAGTTTGGTCTCATACAGGCTCCTCAGCTGTCGGTCTAGAGTCAGCAAATTTCCACTAGCTCAGTTCTGTTGTCTCTGTCAATTTCTCCTTCATGATCTTGACCTCCCTTGTTCACCTAATTCTTCCTCCCGATCTTTAACTGGACTCCTGAAGCTCGATTCAGTGCTTGACTGTGGATCTCTACATCTGCTTCCATCAATTACTGGATGAAGGGTCTATGATGACAATTAAGGTATTCACCTATCTGGTTCCAAGGGAAGATCAGTTCAGGCAGCATCTCTACTATTGCTAGGAGACTTAGCTGGGTTCGTTGTTGTGGATTCCTGGAAATTTCCCTAGGACCAGGTTTCATCCTAACCCCATAATGGGTCCTTCTATCAAGATATTTCTTTCACTGCTTTCCCACTCCATCCTTCCCCTAACTTGACCTGCCCATTCTCTCATGTTCTCATCCACCATTCCCTCCTTCCTGCCTCCAGTTTACCCAGAAGATCTCACCTATTTCCCCATCCCAATGCCAGCCATGGGTCCCACTTAGGGTTTTCCTTGTTCTCTAACTTCTCTGGAGTTGTGGATTGTAGTCTGGTTCTATTCTTTGCTTTACATCTAGTATCCACTTATGAATAAATACATACCATGTTTGTCTTTCTGGGTCTGGGTTACCTCACTTGGAATGATTTTTTTCTAGTTCCATCCATTTGCCTGCAAATTTTATGATATCATTGGTTTTTTGGGGTTTTTTTGGTGTGTTTTTTTTGTTTTTTGTTTTTTTGTTTTTGCCAAGAAATGATGTGGGGTGTCATTTTGTATGTGTCTTGCTTTGATTGGTTAATGAATAAAACTGCTTTAGCCTATGACAGTACAGAATATAGCCAGGCTGGAAGAGATATACAGAGAGAGAGTAAGCAGAGTCAGAGATGCACTATGTAGCTGCCAAAAGAAAAGGACACACCAGAACCATACAGGTAGGTCACAGTCTTGTGGTGATACACAGATTAATAGAACTGGTTTAATTTAAGATGTAAGAGCAAGCTAGAAAGACGCTTAAGCTATTGGCTGAACAGTGTTGTAATTAATATAGTTTCTGTGTGATTATTTGGGTCTGGGTGACCAGGAAATCAACAAGCAATCTCTATTTACAAAATGGCACCTACCATTGGAGCATGGATCCACATAAGACTTGAGAAAGCTTAAGGAAAAAAAGGAGATCTTCTAGACCCACAAAAAAAGAAGCCAAGTCCAATTTCTTGATAGTCACATTTTTTTTCAGATAGTCTGCTTGCTGGCAGAGAACAGAGATGTGGTTCCTTTAATAAAAGGCTTCCTGATTCAGCATTAGTGGCAATAACTGCATGACTTCTTTAAGATATGGATTCCTAGCTCCTGCTGGTGCCACAAATTGTTCTGGCTCTTTTGAGAGATCTGGTTATGGAGCACTTAAATGGGGTTTGTGAGCAGAGTGCTACACATTGCTTAATGGTGACATTGGGGTGGTGAGCATAGCTCAAAGAGGCAGTGGACATGCCTCTGCCATGATGGACTGAGCAAAGCAAACAAGCAGGGCTGTGGAGTTGGTCCTAGCCGTGCCCACTTAGCATTTGTTTTTTTAAAAGGTGCTTCTGGTCAGAAAATGATTACAGATATACAATAAAGACAGTCCAACAGAAATAAGTCTCTGAATGGGTCATAGTGTGTTTTTTAAAAAAATGTACATAGGCTTGGGGGAGAGAGAGAGGAAAGAGTATACACAAAAGTTCAGACATAAAAGATTAAAAGAGTAAAGATAACAAAATAAATATTAAAAAGAAACAGAGTTTTAAAAGGTCACATAAAGATGGAATATACACAGAGAGACTGGGTTGTGCATATTATTATGTTTTCTTTAAACTTTTTGACAGTGAATGAGCTAAGTACAGAGTAACATTTCATTGTACGGACTGCTAAGCTAAGTCAGCATACATATTGTAGAGGTTTCTTGATTTCAAAATTTGAATCTAAGGTTATGTTACTTTGAAAAATAGATTCTTCTTCTGTTTCTACAGAGGACAGGAACCTGTGGATTCCTTCTAGGCTAATGTGGTTTGATGGAACAAGACCCTTTGAAAGGTTTCTGTGAACCCTAAAAATACTTAATCCAACAAACAGCAAGGAGCAGTTTGGAAAAAACAATGCCAAAATTCCAGAAATGATTGTTCAAAAATGTTTATTTTCATTTAAAGGGGGATATAATATAGACATGAATACTTTGTATAGATCTTGATCTATTGATACAAATTTAAGGTTACACTGTGTTTATGTATTTCTGCTCTTGTTTATAGTATTTTGTTTGTGCAGCTTAATTAGAAAGGTAGTGCATAATTTAAAAATATAGATTAATAGTCATCTATACTAGTCAAACTTGTAGTCATATTAGTGAGGTTTTCTACATATATAGAGGTATATTTCAGTTAAGTAGTCTTCAACACTTTAAAGACCTACAGAATATGGTATTTAAAAGATATAAGAACTTAGACTTTTCTCAACAGTGAGACTTGTCTGCTTTGGGCAGTACCAATCTACGTTCAGAGGTTGATAAACATTGAAGAAACTTGTTATGAAATTTGCCTTCAATGTGACAGGGCTAGCCATTTAGGCAAGAAACTACACTTTCCTGGACTGCTTTATGGCATGCTTTATGAACTGCATATACAGGACTCACAGAAAAAAGACTGATGAACTTACCAAAAGACATAAGACAGTCTTGCAAGGTTCCTACTTTATGAAAGAGTCTACCAGACATTCTGCAGGACACAGAAGAAAGTGACTGACAAATTGCCAATAAAGGCTAAACAGTCTTTCAAGCTTCCTGCTTCATGAAAAAAGTCTGCAAGATACTATGGGCCTGTAGGCTGAAGATGGATGCTCCAGTATTACAGAAGAACTTTGGGTGACTGTGCATGTAGCAAGATGTCTCTGTCAATTATAGAACTTTGGAAGTTGCTCACAATGCACTTCCTGTTTACTTAGGTAATATCATATCATTCTGGAGTCTTTGAAGAGTTGAAGACAGGTAATTAGAGTTATAATTTTCCTTAGTTATGATAAAAGATAGAGTATTTTACTTAATTTGCCAAATGTAAAAGAACTAAATGTTGTAACTATATTTTTAGCTTGATAACTGTTTTGTATATGTAACTTTAGTATGTTAAAGTTAAATCCTTCATTTTTAATTAGACAGAAAAGGGGAGATGATGTGGGATGTTCTTCTGTATATGTGTTGCTTTTATTAGTTAATGAATAAATCTGCTTTGGCCTATGGCATGGCAGAATACAGTCAGAGTGGAAGAGATTTATAGAAAGAGTAGGCTGAGTCAGAGAAATGCCATATGAGAATAACACATTGAGGTAAAGAAATAAGAGTAAAGAGAATGGGAAGGGAAACAACTCACTGGGGACTCAGATAGCACAGAAAATAAGATGTTAAAAGGCTTTCAGACAAAAGAGAGTTTAGTAAAGTCAAGTGACTCTCTAGCAGTATGGATGCACATCTTTAACAACTCATGAATGAAACAATATAAAATAATTGTCATCTTAGCAACATGGAAGAGGTGGCATACTCAGTATAATTTAAGACAGCATTGCAGACTTAAACATTGCAAGCTAAACAACTTTGGCTAAGATGAAGCTATCATTCTGTATGGAGAGTCATGTGATACTTGTGGATAAGAACCCTGTGGTAGAAATATGTGAGCTCTTCTCAGTCATCCAACAGATTAGTCAAACATTTCAACTCAAACCTGACCAGGCTTTGATTTTTCATTCCTAGAAAATTGCTAGAGGACTAAAATTTAAAGCAGTCAATCTGAATAACCAGGATGGTTTTTAATGAACAACCTTGGGATTCTGGTAACTGATTTGTAAGACTGTATAGCCTGAGTTATCATTCTGGGTGCTCTTGGTATTTGGATTACATAGTTCTTTGCTATGGGGAAGCACCCCAAATACTGTAAGTCATCTGCTCCATCCTGCACCCACAAGGCCTAGAGCCTCCTCCAGACCCTATAGCCATGATTACTAAACATGTCTCCAGACATTGCAAAAGGTACCCTAGATTATACATCAGCCCTTGAGAAGAATTGTGGCAATAAAAATTTACAATGAAGGCAGTGTGTTAGTGAGGTTAAATCAAGAATAAAGAACACTGGGATGAAATATGCTAAGACAGGGCCTAATGCTTTTTTTTAGCTCAAAAGGAGCCAGTATGATTAAAAGAGGAAAATAAGTTTCTCACAAATGGTTCTAGAAGAATTGGATATCCAAATGGGGGAAAGACTTTCATTCTGACTTCTTGACTCATACGGAAATAGCTTAAAGTGAAAAACAGCTCTAAGTGCATTACACCAAGCTCTCCTCTTCTAGAAGAAAACAGGCGAAAACATCAGCAACAATGGAATAAACAAAGATTTTCTTTAGATCCAACCACCAAATTATAAGAACCCAAAAGAAGGAAAGCTTCATGAGCTCTACTCCATGAAAGTTATTCATTTCTCTTCATTTAAAGACATGAATGGGAACACAAAGAGTCCATGCCACCAGACTGGAAGAAAACATACATGACATGTACAAATGACATGAGTCTACATCCCACACATATGTGAGTGTGGGTGTAAAATACACAAGCAACCCCTAGGACCCAGCAAAAAGTGGCTCGGAGTATTTTTTTAAATTATAAATTATGTACATGATTCAAAAAGACAGGGCACCACAAGCCAAGGAGACTAATGCAATTACTATTATTTCGTTACACAGTAAAATGTCCTAACACGTTCTAGAATGGCAAAAATTAAAGTCATTGTCAAAATCAGAAGTCTGTGAGAATGCCAGGCTGTTGGGAGGCTAATGCTTTGCTAGTAGGAAATGGAGGTTGTAGAAATCCTTACCAAAAAATTCAGGCTCTCACTACCAGAGTTAGCAAGCTTTGTCTACATGCTTACAGCAAGGGTGTAGAAATTCATATCCAATCAGAACAAATGGCACTGCTGACGAGGGAGGTAGTCTCAGTTTGGGGTTTTATGCATCATCTTGGATGTTTCCAGATTCTGGCTATTATGAATATGCTGCTATGAATGGCAAAAATTCTTTAAACTCATTAAACATTAATGACATGAACTGGTATCATTATTATTTTTTTTTTGCATTTGTGACAGGGTCGAACAACACTGGGTCTCGATGGCCAAATTTGATCCAATATATGCAAAGACATAATACACCATGTTTAAATAAGGTTGTACCAGGAATGTATAGATTGTCTACTATTTTAGAATATGCCTGTGTAATTGATCATATTAGTAGCTTAAGAGAAATAAAGATCATTTCAACTGATAGAAAATAGACATTTGGCTATATTTGACAACTATATACCTTCCTCATCAGCAATAAATAAGTGAACAAATTGTACTTTGTTTATATCAAAAATCCCTCACCAATAAGCAGGATGAAGCTCTTTAATATGCGATAGTGCATGTATAAATTAAAATGTGCTTAGCTGCAGTCAGTCCAAAAGAGAGCGATCTAGGCAAGTCACTGTATAAGTTTGCAGAGCCAGGTATCCATCTGCAAAGAGGTACAGAAAAGCATTCCGGTTAATAGTTTCCACCTTATTACATGTGTTCTTCACTTGGGTGAATACATTTATTCAATCATATCATTTTAAAAGGTATAGATTGTATTTTAAGTAAACTCAATCTCCATAGATCTGTACACAGGAAAGGATACAAAAGCATCCCTTTCAGAAGGGACTGTAGAGGTGGCTCAGCAATTAAAGAGCTTGCTAATAGGTCATGGCAGTCTGTCTGTAATTCCAGCCTCAGAAGACAGGACTGGGCAAAGCCATAGAGCACACTGGCTAGTCCAAGCTAGCCACGTCAGCAAGATCTGTGCTCACCTGAGAAACTCTGCCTCAAAGGGAAGGCTGGAGGTACTAAGGATGATTCCTGATATTAGCCTCCCACACACGCACATGCGTGTGCACGCACATACACACACATACCACATACACACAGATAGGTGTGCATACACACACACGCACATGAAAGTACACATAAACACACCACACACACACACAGAGAGACAGATACACACAGAGAAGCACACATATACACACAGCCATACATGAGATAAGAAGGAAAGACCCCCAAAAGGTGCCTTTTTAGTTGAATGTGATTATGCTTGCCTGTAATCACAGCCACAGAAGGCTGAGGCAGGAGAATCACTATTTTGAGGACTGCCTGGGCTATCTCTAACATAGATAAATTAAAAAAACATAACATAACATAGATAATTTAAAAAAAAAAGCAACAAACCAAAAGACTAAATTCCTCCTTCCAAACTCACTGCAATGTTTTTGCAGTGTGAATAAGGTCCGAGGTGGAACCCTAAATGTGCTTGCTTTCCCTCATGAATTATTCATAGATGTATTTCCTTCCTCTCATGATTTATTCATAATTGATGCAAAATAAACTTTTCAGAAACTTTCTAACAAGAATCTCGCTTTGGACTTTAAACTCTGTCCAGATATTTACAGGAACTGCATGGCCATTTGATGACAATGGCCTTCATTTTCCCTAATGCGGCTGTACTAATATGACTTATTTAAGCAGGGGCTAAGTCCTCACCTCATTCTTGAGTGATATTTTATGTGTTGTTTAATAAATAAAGCTGGCCTGAAGACCAGAATGAAAAACAGTCACGCTAGTCAGCCGTACAGGCCTGGCAGTGGTGGCCCACAGCTTTAATCCCAGCAGCCACACTAGTTAGGCACAGAGGCCAGGGTGGCAGTGGCGCTCACCTTTAATCCCAGCACTAGAGGGGACTAAAAGGCAGGATGAGAGAGGAACTCGCTCTCTCTTTCATTCTGAACATTTCGTAGAGATAGGAGCTCTCTAGTGGCTTGGCTGCTTTGCTTCTTTGATTTTCCAGGTGAACACGAACATCTGTCTCTGGGTTTTTATTATTCGTGCCGCACACGCCAATCACAAGCTTGCCACTAACCTTTGTTTTCAGTTCTGGACCCTTCTGAAAACTGCCACAAAATGACTATATAGTAACCTAAAGCTAAAGCCGGATTATTTGTCGAAAGCCGTTTCCCATTTCCTTCCCATCTGTGTAGAGATAATGCGCAGAAATGGCCTGTACCGGCCAGGGCCGGGAATAGGAAGTCTGCTCTCATTTTCAGGGTTCTGCTGCCCTCTGCTGACCCTGCATCCTGAATCCATGGAAACAAAGCCCCTGGTACTCATCTCCTTGCAGAGTCCACATTTGTATCCATGGCAACACAGAATGCGTGGGAACTCTGTGATCTTTGCTAATCCTAAATCAGACACCTGTGGGGAGATGGGTACACAGGAACCCTGCGATCCTTGCCGCTCTGACATAATGGAAATGAATGTATGGAACCCATCAGAACTGGGAGGTCCTTGCTGGTTGATGTCCTGCCTCTACGGGGACATGGACTTCATGGTGTGATCCCTGCATATAAAAAGAGACGCATCTGACACCCCAACCACCTCTTGGTTACCCCTGTCAGGTGATCTTAGCTCATTGTCTATCACGTCCACTAAAGAACAAACATGAATCTGTAAAATTTAGGATCGCACGTATTATTATATCCTTTACAAAGTGTGAGGTCACTGTCAATATTAGATATGATCAAATGCCAGCCCCTTCCAAACTGAGGTTGCCATGAGACAGATAGTTCAGCAGGTGAATGTGTCGTGTCTGCTGCCTGGTCTGACACCCCAAGTTCCATTCTTGGACCCCACATAGCAGAAGGAGAGAACCAATTCCCACAATGTTCTCCTAACTTCCCCAAAAGGGTTGTGGCATGCATTAACCCTCTCCCCCACACAAAATAAATGTAATCAAAATTTTAAGTAGACTATTTTAATATCAATTTATTCCATATATTATTTTACATGAGATAATTAAAATGACAGGCATCATAGTTGCATATAGCATTGCTTCCTCTTGTGCTTTGGGATGGTTTTGTTTGCAGATTCATTTTCACAAAGTATTTCTAGTTGCTGAATCTCGCTTTCTCCTTCTCTACTTTGTTGAGTGTGGACTGGACCTCCAGATGATACCTGGATTCCTGATGACTGGCAATTTAGAGGGGGAGTTTCTGATCATCCTTGCCCTGTTGGAGATGAGACGAGGAGTGGTGGTGATTTGGGCAAGTTTTCCCCTGCTGGGTTAGGCTAATCATTTCAGGAGAACTTCCCTGGCTTTGGAGGGCGGTAGAGCAGTGTCATTGGGTTGGACTGAACAGAGATGTAGAGGGTGCTGCTCCCAGGATTCTTTCTGAGATCTCACCATGTCCAATCCCAGGCCATGGGCCATGTGTGGCCAGAGAGAGCTACCGGTGCCACCCAATACAAAATTTTAAACTTACTTAAACACAGGGATTTTCCCACTTTACTTGATTGTACAGGTCAAGTGTGAGTTTTGTAGGTGGCATTATTGAGTCACAATGTCTGAAGACTCGTGTCTGAAGACTCAAGGTATCTCTCATGTGGGACAGCTTTCATTCTTGTTGACTTGGTGTTTGCAGGGCATGTCCTGTTACATATCGTTTCTGTACTTTGGGCTAATGGATTGCCTGTGTTGATTTCCTGTAATAGTTTTTCTTCACCTACCTTGTGTTTGTTTCTCCTACTACAGCAGAGCAGGTCCTGCAGGTTATTGCCCCACCGTGTTAGTGGTCAGAGTGTGCACTGACTTTGAGCCCAACTTACTCTTAATTCATCTCTGCAATACTTGTCTGGTTGCTTCCGTTTTTCACTGAACAAGCTTTCTATAATATAATATCAGAAAAGTAGAGTGCAGATCCGCTCTACTTTATTCACTTAACAATGAAAACATTTTAACATTTAACAATGAAAAAAATGAGACTGTTAGCAGCAGTCCTTAGCTCCCCTATTCAACAGGGGCTGAGAAACAGACTGCTGATTATTCCCATGAGGAAATGAGTATATGGGGAAAGTGTGGTCATACTAACAATGGGTCCCTAGGAAGAAGAAATTGCAAAGACCCCTGCCAAGGAAGTAGAGTAAGATTTCAGAGCAGCATTGTTTCTACTGTCTGAAAAGAATTTCTGGTCCCCTGTCCTCTGTGATACACAGAAGGTTTCATCCTGTTTACTAAAGTTTATCCACTGACATTGACATTGGCTCTTTGTGGGGGTTGGAGAATCAGGGCAGATTAAATACATGCACTTGTAGCTCAGACTTGGAATGTCTCAGCTAGTACAGAACCTTCAATACTAATGTTCTCTAGTCTATTCGTTCACAGAGAGTTGTGTGTGGAGTCCTTGTCTAGTCTTGCATCCTAAATGTGCCCAAATCCCTATTAAGAGCTGGCCCATGTATGTGTCTCTGCAGTCAATAATGGCTGCCTTGGGACTACAGGAAATAAGAGAGATTAAAGAGCATTGCTCTTGTCTCTAGTGTACTGTGGGCTGTGTTCCATGGTCTCGCCACCAGCACACCACCCAGGCGGAAGGCCCTCTCAAGGCCTCTGATCTCAGTGTTAGCTTATAGTACTTACAGTTTAGCAACAGTTGGCTTCCCATCATCGTGAGACAGTCTATGGCTCATATCAGTTTATCTAGAGTTCAGGATACAGACAATGAGTTTCTTCTACCAGAACATACTTTTCCTCTCTTGCTTCTTCAAACTGCTCTTTATTTTCTCCAATTCTCTCTTGATGTTCTCCCAAAAGCCACAAACTGTTGGCTAATATACCCAGTACTCAGATATTTCTTATGAGTTTGACAATGTTTAAGGTCTTTTGACATTCGGTTCTTTTTGTAAATTATCCTAGGGAGGAATCTTACCAAATTTGATGATGGTCACAGTATCATCTTTTCCTGGAGATCTCTGGACTTCAGTGACTGACTGCGAAGGTTTCCATATCCACTGCTTGGTTGTTAAGACAATTGCACCCAAACTGTTTTAGAGTTTCATTTTCATTCTTCTTGTGGAAATGCTTATTTTAATTTGATAACATGTTCAGTGAGTTAAGAAAAGATGAGATGGCTTAATAAGTCAAGGCATTTTCTGCTGAGACTGACGACCTGCATTGGAGACTGGAGCCCCCATGTGGTGAAAGGAGAGAGCCAATTCCCACAAGCCATCCTGGACCTTCCACACATGTGGTAGCACAGAGGTCCACCCTTCTCACCCACAATGAATAAATTAAAATGTTCCTAAGTTAAAAAATAAAAATATAGGCATTGCCTTCCCTCCATGGAACACTTCGGTTGAAGAGAGTTGAGCCAAAGTGTGTGGGTGCCTCTGTTGTGCTAACAAAAGGGTTACAGGATTAATGAAACATCTTGGGTTCCTGCCACATCCCAGTCCGTAGGAAGGGAAAAAGTATCATGCAAGTATTTCAAGGAAAAGATTAAAAAGCACACATGTCTCCTTTGCTGTGTCATTTTTATTTCAAATTTTATCTTCAGCTCTTTTCTTAAGGTAGATCTTGAAGACTATCCCTCGCCTGATGGGACTCCACGGGAACTGGCCTTGGATGTATATAGGATGTCTCCCTGGGAATCACCATTATCCTAGTAGACATTACAATAATGCCTACATCTATGACTTGTGACCTGTGTCTTCACAATGTTTCTATAGCAAATTGTCTTCTAGCTCTTGAGTATGGTGCAGTCCTACCCAGACAGCCATTTTCTAGGAGGGTTTTCACAAGGCAAGCACAGTGTGCTACCAGGTAAGACACGGGGGAGGTACCACATTAAACACATGATATAGCAGAAGGTTCTAGAAGGAAGACAGCAGCATATTTCACAAGGCCGGGCCAGAACTGGGTAAGTCTTGGCCACCTTTATTAGCCCAGGCTGACCTAAGTCAATCAGTTCTGTTGCTTGGTCCAGGAATGCAGGAATGAGGTAAGACAGCCAAGGAGAAAAGCCAGAAGTTTACAGTACAGGGGAGCCTCCTCTGGGAAATATCAAGTTCACGGAGAGAAGCTAGCTCCATGAGTCCCCAGCTCTCCCTAACCTGTAAATGTCCGTGAACATTGAGCAGCCTTTCTTTTCAATGCGCTTTGGCAGAAAGTTCATGATAGGTTTCTTTCCTTACATGTCTAACAATTGCAAACACTAGCATTACCTTTATTATACAAAACCATGTTGTGTGAAGACAAATGGCTTCAAGAGTTATATAGAAAGCCTCAACCAAATCCTCCTTGCTGAGTTCTGTTTTGTTTTATGCTCGGTGGGAGATTGTACAGGAAGATGGTAGAAAAAGCATTCCTTTCCCCATCTTAAAAAAAAATTTAATTTACAGAATAGTAGTATCATGTGTCATACAAACAGGGAGTGAAGAGGTCTGAAATATCATGCAGCCTAATTTCTAAATTTTAAAAATCATTAATTTGCAACATAGGAGAAGGGGTGTTTTGTTCATAGTTACAAAAGTGTCATGTGAATTAGTGCCATGTTTCTTCATGTGAAACAAGGGTTATTTATCTGACTAAATGGACAGGTCAATATTTTAAATATAAATATTTGAAATACCTACTTCTTGAAAAGATGACAAATAAATCCAAATAACTGGAATTGAGAGACTAGAAAATAAATATCTCTCAGGTAAAAAAGAAAGTCTTTTATTGAAAATAGATTCTTTTCTCATAAATATATTCTAATTATAATTTTCCTCCCTCCCTCCTCCCAGTTTCACCTTTCTTTCCCTCCTCTCCAGATCCACTTTCTTTCTGCCTCTCATTAGAAAAGAACAGACATCTAAGAGATAACAAGCAAACATGACAAAATAAAATATAGTAAGATAAAGCAAAAGAATTGTTATAGTGAAGCTGAACAAGGCACCCCAACAGGAGGGAGGGCATCCTAAGAGCAAGAACAAGAGTCACAGATACATTTATTTTCATGGTCAGGGGTTTCATAAAAAGCTGATGTAAGATTTACCTCTGCATGCTGTGATTTCCATTGATAAATAAAGAAACTGCTTTGGGCCTATAGCAAAGCTATAGGGGAACAGAGCTAGGTGAGGACACTAAACTGAATGCTGGGAGAAAGAAGGAGGAATCGGAGAGAAGCCATGTAGCCCCACTGGAGCTGTACTGAACTTTTCCAGGAAGCCAGAGTCAAATGATAATACACAGATTAATAGAAATGGGTTAAATTAAGATGTAAGAGTAAGCCAATAAGAAGCTAGAGCTAATGGACCAAGCAGTGATTTAGTTAATTAATACCATTTCTCTGTGATTATTTCTGGGGTCTGGGTGGCCCGGGAGCCAACAAGTGGCCAAGCAGCCTTCCTTCAGCAAATTGGTGCCAACGTGGTTGGCTAAAATTCACTTAAAACCTGAAAAAGATGGAAAAGGACTTCTAGACACATAAGAACAGAATTTAGCACAGTTTCTTGGCAGCCACGATTTTTTTCTAGATGGGCTTGCGGTGAGCAAGGTGTCACAGGGCACAGTAATAGCTGAGTGGCTTCTTTAAAGCAAAACAAAGCAAAAGAACAGTGGCTTCCTGGTTCGCCAGCACAAATGGCTCTGGCTCTTTTTGGAGGTCTGACTGTGGAACATTTAAATGGGATTTGTGACCAGAATGCTACAACTTGCTTAATGGCAGCATAGACTGGTTGTGTGCCTAAAAATGGGGCTGTGAGCATGGCTCTAAAAAGCAGCAAACAGCTCCGCCATGTTGGACTAGACGGAGCAAGCAGGAAGTACCATATTTCCCCTAACAATGGTGCAGCTTAAGTTTTTAAGAAGTATTTAGCATTTTAAGAAGTGCTCCTGACAGTAAAGAATTACAGATACACAATAGGACAAATTCAGACATAAAAGAGCTCTAAATGGGTCACAGTGTTGGATAAATGTACACAGGCTTGGGAAAGTAAAGAAAGAGAAAGCCATAAAAGGAAATAAATGGTTTATAAAAAATAAAAGAAAGTCTTTAAAGAGAAAGAGTACAGACAGTCATAGATTAAAGGAATAAAGACAATAAAATAATTATTAAAAAGTAATAGAGTAAGGGAAGCCAACTAAAGATGGAATATGCAAAGAGAGTCTGGATTGTGTATATTATTGTGTTTTCTTTGAATTTTTTGACTATGAAGAAACTAAATACAGAGAGACATTTCATTGTATGTGCTGCTAAACTAAACCAACATATATATTTATTTTAAAGGTATCTTAATTTCAAAATATGAACCTAAGGATAAGTTGCTTTGGAAAAGACGCTCTTCTTTTGTTTCCACAGAGGATGAGAACATGTGAATTGCTTCCAGACTAATATGGTTTGATGGATGAAGACCCCCTGAAAGGTTGCCAGCACCCCAATCAGCATGAGGTAATCTAGAGAACTATGATGTTTATAAATATTGTTTATAAATGTTTCTTTACATTTAAAGGGGGATATGCATTGGTATGAAGCTTGCTTTATTGATACAAATTGAAGGTCAATTTTGTTATACCATGTATATATATATATATATATATATATATATATATATATACATATATATATTTCTGCATTTTATTTAGATATTAGGTTTGTTTAGCTCATTTAAAAATGTAATATATAATTAAGAAATATAGGTTACTAGATAATCATCTATAATTATCAAGCTTATAGTCATGCTAGTTAGATTTTCTAGATAGACAGATATGTATTTCAGATGACTAGGCATTCTTCAAGCCTTTCAAAGACTTGAAAAAGAATATGGTATTTAAAATGTTTAAGAACATAAGACTTTTATGACAGTGAGACACATCTACTCCTGACAGCACCAATCTACTTCAAGAGGCAGATGGGCATTGAAGAGGCTCCTTATGGAGTTTGCTAGCTATTTGGGCAAGAAACTGCTCTTGCCTGGACTGCTTGACATGCAGAGAAATGACTGCTGAACTTGACTAAAGGTAAGCCATCCTTCAGGGTTCTTGCTACATGAAAGATTCTGCCAAACATTCTGCAGGACACAGAAGAAAGTGACTGACAAACTGCCAACAGAGGCAAAAGTCTTCCAAATTTTCTGCTTCATGGAAAAATCTGCCAGATACTCTGGGTCTGTAGACTGATGATGGATGCCCCAGTGGTACAGAAGAACCACTTGGTTGACTGTCCAGGCAGCAAGATGTCAGTCAATTCTAGAGTTTTGGAAGTTGCAGTTATAACTATGCATTTCCTGTTTACTTGGGTAATATTATATCCTTCTGGAGTCTTTGATGGAGTTGAAGAATTTATAGTTATTGTTATAGTTTTCATTAATCATAATAAAAGATAAAATAGATATAAATATTTTAACTATAATTGTTGCTTGATAACTGTTTTGTTATATGTAATTTTATTATGTTAAAGTTAAAACCTTTCTTTTTATTTAAACAGAAAGAGGGAGGTGATGTGGGATTTTCCTCTGTATGCTGTGATTATCAATGATAAATAATGGAGCTGCTTTGGGCCTAAGGCAGAGCTATAGAGGAACAGAGCTAGGCAGAGAAAACTAAGCTAAATGCTGAGAGAAAGAAGGAGAAGTCGGAGAGAAGCCATATAGCCCCTCTGAAGCCAGACTGAACTTTACTCAGTAAGCTAGAGCCACATGATGATAAACAGATTAATAGAAATGGATTGAATTGAGATGTAAGAGTTAACCAATAAGAATCTAGAGCTAATAGACCAAGCAGTGATTTAATACCATTTCTGTGTGACTATTTCTGGGGTCAGGGTGACCGGGGAGCCAAAAAGTGGCCAAGCAATCTTCCTTCAACACTGAGCTAAAAGCTATAATATATATGCAGAGGATCTGGTGTAGTCCCGTGTAGGCCCTGTGCTGGCTGCTTCAGTCTCTGTGCACATATTAGCCTTGTTCAGTTGATTCAGAGGGCCTTGTTCTCCTGCTGCCCTCCATCTGCTCTGACTCTTGCAATCTTTTTGCCTCCTCTTCCACAGGGTTCCCTGAGCTCTGAGGGATTTGCTGATGGCCTCCTGTTTAGTCTCTCTTTCCACATGTGCAATGAATCTTTCTCTGTCCTGCCAGCATCTCCCAAATAAAAACACAGAGACTTATTACTAATTATGAAAGTTTGCCCTTTAGCTTAGGCTTGTCCTAGCTCTTATTACTTGAATTAACCCACATTTATTTTTAATCTATGTTCTGCCACATGGCATTACCTCTCTTTCATCTTGCACCTCCTGTTTCCTATCCAAGTCTGGCTGGCAACTCTGCCTTTCTTCTTCCCAGAGTTCTCTCTATCTCCAAAAACCCTCCCTGACCTCTTCCTACCTTGCTATTAGCTGCTCAACTCATTATTAAGCAAATCGGAAGGTTCTTTGGCAAAGATACATCATTACAGTGTAAGCAAATATTCCATAACAAACATAATATCTGGGTGTGAGTCTCTGCATTGTCCCTCTCTGTTGCCAGGTGAATCCTCTCTGATTATGACTATATTATCTATGAGTACATCAGAATATCATTAGGTGATGTGGGATTCCCCTCTGTATGCTGTGAATACCATTGGTTAATAAAGAAACTATCTTGGCCTGTGATAGGGCAAAAGAGTAGGGCTCGTCGGGAAAAACTAAACTGATTGCTGGGAGAAAGAAGGTCAAGAGACGCCATGTAGTTGCCTCTGGGAACAGACATCCCAGAACCTTGCCGGTAAACTACAGCCACATGGCAATACACAGATTAATAGAAATGGGTTAAATTAAGATGTACGTGTTAGTCAGTAAGAAGCTAGAGCGAATGGTCCAAGCAATGATTTAATTAATACAGTTTTTCCGTGGTTATTTCAGGGCTGAGTAGCTGGGAACAAACAAGTGGCCTCCTACAACATTTAGAAGTCACTTTATTGATATATTTTTTTTAACCAGTAGTATTTGGTTTTACTGTAGATCTCTGGGCTAGCTACTCTCTGATTCTTGATTACAGAAACAGTGTCAGGCATAAGTTCACTGTCATGAATGGGCCTTAACTTAAATCAGATATTGGTTTGCTACTCCCCTAAGTTCTGTGCCACCATTACCCTAGCATATTTTGCAGGCAGGAAAAATTGTAGAACAAAGGTTTTGTGGCTGGGTTGGTTTCCATGTTTCTCATTTGTTAGCCTGCAGGCTACCTTCTTGCACCAAAGAGACCAGAGCACAGGGGTAAAGGCTCCATGTAGGCACCAGCTCAACTTCTTCATGTTCAATGAGTTGTGTGGGTGCTGTCCATAACAATGGGGTCACACTGTAGGTTTGCAGAGAGCAACCCTTTGACTTAGCAACAGCCTGAGTTGTTCAGGAATTTCTATGGTACCATCTTGGCCAGTAAACTCAACTGAATACAACCTTGTTCTGCCACTGGAAGCCTTACCTGATGACATGTGATGGAAAGTTGAGACTCTGTAACACCCATTACCAGGAGTCCTCTTTAGAATCACCTTCATACCTTCTAGAAGTTTTTACTGCACTGGGCTTCCACACCACTCCACAAATACCACCCCATTCCAGTCATCTCTCCCCACACTCTCTCCCTTACCCCATTTCCTCCCCCACCTGACATCACCGCACTCCCAGATCCCTTCGCTACCTGTCCCAAGTCTGTTCATAAAATCTACTCATTTCCCCACTCCCAGGGATATCCATATGTTCCTCCTTGAGCCTTCCTCTTTCCATAACCTTTCTGAGTCAACAGGTTGTAGTTTGGTTATCGTTTACTTAATGGCTAATATCATCTTATAAGAGAATACACACCATATTTATCTTCCTGGGTCTGGGTTACCTCACTCAGGATGATTTTTTTTCTTTAGTTGTGTCCATTTGCCTACAAATTCATAATGTCATTTTTAAAAAAACTGAGTAATACTCCATTGTGTAAATGTACTACATGTTCTTTATCCATTTTTCTGGGATATCTAGGTTGTTTCCAATTTCTGTCTATTATGAATAAAGCCACAACGAACATGGTTAAGCAAGTGTCCTGGTAGGAGTGCAAACTTGTACAGCCACTTGTGTTATTGATTTTAGCCATTCAGACAGGTCTAAGAATCTCAAAGCAATTTTGACTTTCCCTTCCTTTATGGCTAAGAATTTTGAACATTTCTTTAAGTTTGTTTGTCCGTTTCTTCTAAAAATAAATGTGTTTGAATCTGCACCCTATTTTTCATTGGTGTGATGGCTATCCTTGGCTGTCAACTTGACTATATCTGGAATAAAATACAATTCAGATATGGCAGGCACACCTGTGAGGTTTTTTTCTTTCTGCTTGAAGTGGATGAATCTATTTCTAGTCCAAACCTTTGGGGTAGAAAGACACACACCTTTGATCTGGATCTTGAGGCAGGAAGACACATGTTTTTAACTCAGATCTTGAGGCAAGAAGACACACCTTTATCCTGGGCCACATTTTCTGCCAGAAGCCTATATAAAGACATGGAAGAAGGAACTTTTGTTCTTTGCCTGCTTTCTTTCACTTCGCTACCAAGTCCATTCCGTCACTGGCATTAGAGCCTACTTCTTTGTAATTCTAGTGTCTACTGAAGATCACCTGAGACATCCAGCCTTGTGGACTGAGCAACTCCTAGATTCTTGGATTTTCTGTTCATAACCTGCCATTGGATTAGTTGAACTGTAGCCTGTGAGTCTAATAAATCCCAGTTCTTTCTTATATAGAAAAAGAGATTCAGTCTATAAATTCTGAACTCTAGAGAATCTTAACTAATAAAGCTAGATTATTTGCTTCTTTTTTATATCAATTTCTTTATTTCTTTATATATTTTTGCATATTAGTCCTCTATGGGATGTGGTGTTGGTAAAAATCTTTTCCAATCCTGTAGGCTGCTGCTTTGTCTGGATGATGGTGTCTCGAAGAAAAGCATCCTTGCTTTGTCTTGAGAAGTTCCTTTCTGAGTTTGTACAAGTTGCTCTGACCTGCACCATGTTGCGGTAAACAGTTCAGACACTTACAAGGTCATGTTCACACTCTTGGTGGTGTTGTCTTAATTAAGAAGAAGAGATGGTTGGTTTGGAAGCCAGCGACTCCTCCTTTAATGTGGCAGATCTCAACACTCTGTGCCCTCTTCACATTTTCATCTCTGTTCTTCTGTGTCCTGTGGCACCAAGCTCTTCCACTGTCCTGAAGGCCCGGGGCCTCTCTGCTCTTAGTCAGAGGAAACCACTTGTTACCTTTCTTTCTTTCTCTTTCTGCTTGAGGAAAAAAGACAAGTTTCATCACTGTGACTGCTGCCGCTGACTGCTCTGACCTCTTCCTGTCGGCTGGTCTTTCTCCTCCTCGAGGGTGAGGCCTGGCTGTTTAAAAGCATTTCCCAGGGATTTGTTCCCCAGCTAAGATTCACTTGAAATTCAGACTCCAAACCATTTCCATCTTGAACCTCCTCCCCAGAGATCTTCAAAGATGACACAATCTTTAGCCACATTAGTGGGCAATAAAATCTTACTTACTGTCCAGAAATTTCTCAAGCTGTAGTGAACAACACTGCCTTGCTCCCAGACATTTCATGACACACTCTGTTTCTATATATTATCAATTTTTCCGGTTGATATGCTCACACATCTCCTCATACTCTTCTCACTCAGAAATCCTGAATTTTACCCTTAGATTAAGACAAGAGGAGGTGGACCTCCTGCTCAGCATCTCACCATGGGGATACAGGAAGCTGCAGGGTGTCTACCCCAGATGAGCTTGCAGAAGGAAGCACAGCTTGGCAAGCAACATCTGCTGAGTCCTGGTAAAGCTTTCCTCGCAATTTGCTTTCATCTAGCCTAAGGAGGGGGTGTTCTACCTGGGCTAGGAATCATAGGCAGCTTCCATCTTCTGCTGGGAAACAATGAAGGATGTGAATATTGCTGTGGGATTCTTTTTCTCTCTCCCAAAAATAAGCAAAACCACACTGCTCAGATTTGATGAAGCCAGCAATTTTTCTCCCTTCTACACAATGATGGGTGTTTCAACAGGTTTTGTTGGTTTTTGCTCATCCTACATTCTCAGAAAACTAATGTGACAATCTTATTGGACCATCCTTCAATTCAAAAGCACTACCCCCATTTCGTGTTACTGCATCATCAGAAGAAAATGAAAAACTCACTGTATTGAAGTGGCATCTAAAATAATCCAGTTGTTTGACTACTAAATGACACTGGCTCAAAAGTCCCCAGTGCCCACATTTGATAACTCTCTGCAACAAGCATCACAGAAATGGAGAAAAATAGGGAAATTAGGCAATAATATTATGGCTAGTCTAGGATAAGTACATTTTAAACGAACAGCCTCAGCCATCTAGCAAACCTTGGGAAACATAATTGACTCCCATTACGACAGAGTGCACAGTTCCTAACAGCTCCAGAAGGATGCTACAGGGTTTTGATGATGCAGGAGGCAGTGGATTCGTACTGCCCCTGGTTGACTTAACATGTTAGGATGCATTCTGTAATATTTTAAATTACTTTCAAACACCAGAGAACAGCAATCTGTGAGTAAAATCAAGAGCAGAATATTTAACTACTATTGAGAAAATGTATGCATATATACCCTTTCTTCTCATTCATGGGCATTTAATGGTTAACATGAATCAATTCACGTGTCTTGAATGTCTTTTGTTTTACTGCCTAAATTATATTGCACATAGTAGATTAATAAAATGTTTAGGGGAATGGAAAGATTTCTGAATTAGAGCTCTCAGAACATAACTTCATAAAGAGCCAAAGCAACAGGTGTGTAGCTGTAGCCTGAGGTGAGGGACCATGGGAAACCCCTGAAATTGACATAAGAAAAGTGGACTCTTTTTAAGAGCCACAGTAGTTGAATACATGCAAGTAAAATAATAATAATAATAATAATAATAATAATAATAATAATAATAATAATAATACCACCCAGACATCTGTCACCCAGACCCACAGCTAGGAGGACAGACTCCCCTCTCACAGAGGCCTGATGGGAGTTGAGAACTGTCAGATCCTGAAATTCTATCTTTGGAAAGTTTCACAGCCTTTCTAGATTTGTAGCCTAAGTAGATAGGAGCATTTTAAACAGCTCAGCAGCCCAGCCTCTAAAAATGATCTGCACCATCTCCCAGTGAACCCCCAGGATACTGTAGCTAGAAGCCATCATGAAAGGGACCTGTGATCTGAGTTCAGACTGTGTTAGGGTTAACACAACTCTGTATTATTCTCATCTCTGAGGCCTCATAAGCATTCCAGGCCACTGGCTCCATGGACAACTAGCTCATGAACCAGAATTCTGTCAGTAGATTTAATAGACTGAGTGACACAAGCTCATTAGGAGTGCTGTGCTACAGGGAATATGTGCTGCTGTGTGGAGGGGTGGGACCTTAAGGGTCAGGCATGTGCAATGCTAGCAGTATGGAGGGGTGGGATGTAAGAACTAGGCACATAGGATGCCTCACCCCTGATACCAAACTATAGCTGGTTGTGTTTTTACACGTATGACAAGATTGGCAGTCAAGCATGTGGTCTGATACTCCTGTCATTAATGTCACCAACCATTGGTAGAAGCCTATCTTAGGTACATAACTCTGTGGTCTGACAACTCACCCATCCACAGTAGTGGGATGCAGTATTTGGACCAATGCTAGAGTTCCTACTGTCCTTTGTTCCTGGTACACAGACTAGCGCATGGAGAGAAGCTTCATCTGATGTGGAAGCAGCCTCCTGCTGCTCTCACCCACTCCTGGAGTATCTCAGCCACGAGAAATTTTGCCCCTTTCTGTCTGTGTCCCACTTCTGAGTCAATGCTTAGCTGGGACTAAAGCTAAAACGATGTGGAAGAGGAAAGTTCGTGGACAGGGGTTTCTGACTTCTGCCCTGGGGGAGCATGCTCACAGTAACAGCTGCTGCTGCCACCACACCCATGCCGATGTCTGCTGGAAGTCAACTCCATGTCCTGTTTGGCCACACTCTGCTGAAAAGACTGTGTGTTAACTCTGTAGGCAAGTGTGAATAAGAGTCCCATGCTAGCTCAGAATTCAGTATAATGTTCTTTATTTATGGGGGACTCACAGATAACAGCCCTCTGCAGGAGCAGGCAACAGGGACCAAATCCAGCAGTCAGGTGAGAAAGGAGAGGGAGTGGGCTCACAGAGCTTGCACATTTATTTTGGTACCCAAGGCCACACCTAACCTGGCCCAGCATCTTGAAGGCCATTGGCTGAAGGAGGTTCCCCAGTTGTCTAATTAAGAGAGTTCCAAACCCAATACAAAACTATATGCAGTAAGAACAGATATCAAGTATAAAAAATAGAATTACAACCAACATAACAATATTAAGCAAGAAATATATGTTAAATCTTTTAATAATTACTTGATCCTAAGGAGTCTAAGTCTTATATTAGAAATGGATTGGGAGCCAGGCGATAGTAGTGCACACCTTTAATCCCAGCACTCGGGAGGCAGAGGCAGGTGGATCCCTGTGAGTTCGAGGCCAGCCTGGTCTACAAGAGCTAGTTCCAGGACAGGCACCAATAATTATGGAGAAATCCTGTCTCAAACCTAAAGAAAGAAAGAAAGAAAGAAAGAAAGAAAGAAAGAAAGAAAGGAAGGAAGGAAGGAAGGAAGGAAGGAAGAAAGAAAGAAAGAAAGGGCTTGGGTAAGTCATGAGAGGAAAATAACTATGACTATCTAGTCTTTAACCATGTCAAACTTGAGAAGTGAGATAATATTACTTGAGTAGGCAGAAAATGCAATCAAACAGCTTCCAAAATATGCAATGAATGACAGAGATGACTGGCTACCTGGGCAGTTACCCAAAGTCGCATTTGCCACATTGGAAAAACCAACTTTGGCTAAAGCCTAGAGTAACTGACAGACCATTTTCAGAGGTAGGAAAAAAATTAAAACCATTTTACCCTGTCTTGGCAATGTTTGGAAGTCTTTTTTTCTTGTATCCTGCTTGTACAGTCAGGAAACCACATATTTTATCAGTGATCAAGGCCGACATCCCAGTTCATGTAGGTGCTGACATGTGCCCCACATTGGGCACCAGATATAGGAAAATGCCAATGAAATACACCCATGCTAGCTCAAAATTGAGTACAATAAAGAGTTCTTTATTGGGGGGGGGGCTAACAAATCACACTTTTCTTCATGAGTGTGCAACAAAAACAAATCCAACTCAAGGATAGAAATTGTCCTAATATTCAGGAAGGCATAGTTACCTGTGTACAGGAAGGTTCCAAATAGACATGCCCAGGAAATGATCTTTACTATGATATATTACAGCTAAACAGTGAAAGGTACAGGATGAAGAAAAAAATTAAATCTGTAAGAACAGCATCAAGTTATACTTGAAGACAAGTTCTTTAGAGCACAGCAGACTTCACAGCAGATAGCCTTCAGGCCAGCAGGACCCAGGAAGGTACACTACGAAGATGATAAAGAAACAACTTCCAACCAAGACTACTATGCCCAGTAATGCCACCCCTTAGAAATGGAGAGGTAAAAGTAAGTATAACCTGAGGGAATTCTTAAGCACTAGATGGACCTTATTTTAGGAATGCCTAAGAGACTCCCATACCCAGAAATGAGAAAAAAGATTGCAGCTATCATGACAAGTATAAATCCCAGTATTTGAGCACATACATGTGAGAAAAGTAGAAAAATAAAGCATTATCAGTACAGTAACCACCAAACTTCAGAGATGGAAAGAGTTGGGGAAATGACCAAAGACTACTCAGAGCAATTAGAAGAAAGTAAATGAAAGGCTGACAAAAGTCCATAGCTTTTAAGAACAAGTCAAACTGCAGAGATAAAGACTAGATTGGCTGTATTAAGCATTAAGAGTCAGGAATGTGAGCCTTAAGAAACTCACCAGCAAAGACACTCACAGACTGCATGTGACAGGGTGGAAAATGGCATTCCAAGGAAATAGAATTGTGAGGAAGGCAGAAGTGGCCCCACTTTCACCAAAGAAAATAGACTTTTATATTTAAAAAAGCAAAAAAGATAATGATGTCCTTTGTTGTTCAGACATATAGAATTTCTTGCCAGTATGATGAATTCCAAGTTATAAAGAGACATTGTATAGTGAAGGCTTTCCACATGTCTACACCCATAGGGTTTCCTTCAGTATAAGTCCTTTTATATCTTTAAAAAGAACTAGCAGTATAGGAGATCCTTTTGTCTATGTGTTGCTTTTATTGGTTAATGAATAAGGAACTGCTTTGAGCCTATGGCAGGGAAGAACAGAACTAGGTGGGAAAATCAAACAGATTGCTGGGAGGAAGAAGGCAAAGTCAGAGAGATGCCATGGACCTGCCACCAGAGTCAGACATGCCAAAACTTTGCCAGTAAGTCACTGCTATGTGGTGATACAGAGATTAATGGAGATGGGTTAAATTAATATGTAAGAGTTAGCCACTAAGAACTTAGAGCTAACGGGTCAAGTGGTAATTTAATTAACACAGTTTCTGTGTGATTATTTGGGGCTAAGCAGCCAGGATGAACAAGCATCTTCCTCTAACAGATTGGTGCCAACATGAAAAGCTAAAATTCACTTAAAAACCTGAGAACATTTAATACTAGACACAAAAATACAGAGTTTAACACAGCTTCTTGCTATTGGCTGGTGGCATGCCACAGTTCCTTTAAGAGAGGGTTTCCTGACTCAGCTGTAGAAAAAAAGGCTGTTTTGAAATGCTGGCTTTCTGGGCCATGCTGCCAGTGCGATCTCTGGCTCTTTCAGGAGACCAAGTATTTGGATGGGGTTTGTGAGCAGTGTGCTGCAACTTAGTTGATGGCAACATGGACCAGCTTGTGCCTGGAACTGGGGAGGTGTGCTTGACTCAGAGGCGCAAGTGGTTCTGCCATGCTAGATTGTATGGAGTGAGCAGGTAGTACCATATGTACCATAGTAATGGTGCAGCTTAAGTTTTAAGAAGCACTTAGCATTTTAAAAAGTGTTCCTGGACAGTAAAGAATTACAGATATGCAATAAAGAAAAATCCAGATGAGTCATAGTGTTGGATAACTATACGTAGGCTTAAAAGAGGGGGAAAATGGTATAGAGAGTTGAAAAAAAGTAAATCGTTTAAAAAATGTCTTTAAAGAGACAAAGTACAGATAGTCATTAAAAAGAGTAAAAAAAAAGCCATGTAAAGATGTACTATACACAGAGAGTCTGGATTATTTATATTACTGTGTTTTCTTTAAATTTTTTGACTGTGAAGGAGCTAAGTACAAAGAGATATTTCATTGTATGTGTTGCTAAGCTGAACCAACATGTATATTATTAAGGTATCTTGACTTCAAAGTTTGAGTCTATGGATATGTTGCTTTGGAAAAGAGGTTCTTCTTTTGTCTCCACAGAAGATGAGAACCTATGAATTGCTTCCTGACCAATATGGTTTGATGGAACAAAACCCCCTGAAAGGGGTCTAAGTTATCTGAGAGGCTGGGAACAAATAAGTGACCCTCTCTCCTTGCAACATACTAGAATAAGTAAAAACTTGTCCACATGTCTGATGTGCAGAGGGCCTCTCCAATGTGAAACACTTTGTATTTTTTTTTTACAGAACTAGAAAGTGTGAAAGACTTTTTCCTACATGACTTATATAAACAGAGATTCTCTTCAGCTAAGTTCTTGCATGCATTCTAAATACTATGTAGTAAGACTTGACCAAATCATTTACACTTAGGCGTTCCCTCTCCACTGTGCTTATTCATGTTGTCTGGACTGCGTAGGAGAGCAATGAAGGCTTTCCCGCCTTACTTGTCTACACAGAATTTCTTTGATAGATAAATTCATCATGCTAGTTAAACCCTAAGTCCACAGTATTCCTCTCCAGTGTAAGAATTTTCATGATTCTGGAAAAGTTGAGACATCTGAAGGATGCAGTTTGGGGATTATTGGGGAAAATTGGTGGCTGTAAGAAGTTTATGACCCATCTACAAAGAAATATAAATTAGCAAGTGCCCAGCCCATGTTTGTACTCAATGACGCTCTTCATGACTGTGTCATTCATCAGCTGCATTTCCTGAGGGGATCAGAGTTCAGCAAGACTTCCTTGTAGAAGTGATGCTCTATGTGGGCACACGGTCATACCCACCATTGTGTCTTCCTGGGTGTTGTTCTCTTGTACTAGGGCCTTCTTGCATTCCAGCCCCCATCTCTTGTTTCTTCAACCCCCTGAGGCCCTTCACTGGCTCAAGTCTTCTTAGTAGACGTAGTGTTGCTCCCACACTTGTCCTTGCTGAGCTCTCCGTTTGGTGCAGAGTCTCCCATCTGCTGGTTTTGTCTCTCCCACCTTAACGTCCTCTGCAGACTCTACTCAGACTATTCACTCCATCAATTTTTTAAAGATAAGATCTTGCCATGCAGTGCAAGCTAGCCTCAAACTCACTAGGTAAGCAAGGATGTTGTCAAACCAATGGTTATCCTCCTGTCTCAGCCTCCTAGGTACTGAAATTATAGGCATGAGTCACTACACCTGGCTTGTCAATTTCCTGCATAAAAACACACCTATTCCTGTCACTGCTCATGCTCACCAGTAAA
The DNA here is from genome assembly GCF_982192425.1 of Myodes glareolus. Lineage (NCBI taxonomy): Eukaryota > Metazoa > Chordata > Mammalia > Rodentia > Cricetidae > Myodes > Myodes glareolus. The sequence goes on along the minus strand of NC_142045.1, from coordinate 44,890,789 downwards.
ACACAGAGGGTACACCGTCCCATTTCTGTTGCCTTTTCGCCACTAATTTTCTAGGTTCCTGGGACCCGCTGGTGCAGTCTTTCCAGTGTGAGGTTGTAAGACATTAGAATGGCATTTAACACAGTAAAACAACAAAATAGAATAAACGAGGATTTATGCAAAATTGGAGCCCTCATGGCCACTGGTAACAGCTGCGCGTGGAGACCAGTGGGGAAGGATGGAGACTCCCTGGATGCAGACTCCCTGCACCGTGGCTGCCTGCACCGTGGCTGCCTGCACCGTGGCTGCCTGCACCGTGGCTGCCTGCATCCTGGTGCCCAATCCATGCGGTGTATGTGGCAACATACTTTTGATCTAGTTTTTCTGTAATGAAGATGAAAGTTAAGGGAGGGTTTTATAGCCTTTGCTTTCCTGTTTTATGTTAGATTTTATGGTTTTGCATTCCAAATTCCATTACAAAAGTTAGAGTAGAAAAAAAATCAAAAGCTCAGAAAGTTCCTGGGGTTTTGTCTGGAAGTGAGACAATGAAATCTAACAAGATTTCATTAAATGTAACTACAATCAAAGGCAAAAGTTTTCTATTGGTTTTATAAACTTCATCCCTAATGGGAAGATAGATTCATATTCAGGCTTAGAATAGATTTATTAGACCCCCTGAAAGGCTTCTGCAAAAATTGATTTATGTTTTAATGTAGTTCTGCCCCATAGGAATTGAGTTTCATATAAACCCAGAGTTGTGAAACAAACATTTCATGAGGCATAAAAAAAACTGAGCTTTTAATCTTAATTTAAAATTGAACAACTGGTTGAAAAGCAGGTTGTTTTGCCTTGGCTGCTTCACCATAGTTACCTCAAGAATACCTTCAGGGACTGGTACTAGCGAAATTAAACTTATACACTGAGGGTTTGGCATTCGTCATGGACACCCCAAACGCCAAGCCTTGGGCAAGGTTTAGCAACTGTCAGTGTTTTTTCTCACTCCTGTGGAGGGAAGACAGTAGGGAGGCACCCGAAGGCTCCAGTGTGGCTCGGATACTTTCTCGCAAATGGCTTCAGAGCAGAAGAGCAGACGGTGGAGCTAGAAGGTTTCTGGGATTGGGGTGGGATGCTAATAGGTCAGAGGTGTTGGGAAAGAAATTTGCTTCATTAATGAGATGGTTGATGCTGGTTATAAGTTGACGAGCTTTAGAATCATCATGGAAGCAAATCTCTGGGTATGTCTCCAAGAGCTTACCTAGATGAGGTCAGCTGAGCTAAGGAAGCTATCCGTCCTAAGTGTGGCTGAGATCCTGAAGTGAGCGAAGAGGAGAAAGCAAACTGCCTGGGGGTTCCCATGGCCAAAACAGTTTGGAATTTGCCAAATATCAAAGAGTTATTTCATTTCATTGCAGTTTATCTCATGTTTGTCTTTCCACAATGTCACAATTTACTGAATATCAATGAAATCACAAACTGCATTGCTTTTATTGGCTTCAATTTGTCAAATGATCCTGATTTCCTTCAATAGCTGGCCTTTGGCAAACACAAGTTCTTTCATACCATTTTTAATCACTAATATTAACTCTCAGATCACATATCACACAGTTCATCCATCCATTCATCCATTTATCCATCCATCCATCCATCCATCCATCTACCCATCCATCTGTTCGTGCATCCGTCCATCTGTCTGTCCATCTGACTGCCTGTCTGTCCACCCATCTGTCTGTCCCATCCATCCATCCATCCATCCATCCATTCATCCATTCATCCATCCAGGTTCTGGCATGACTGTAAAAGGTTTGAAGATGTCACAGTGAAGTTTAAGAGATCAAAAAGGCAACGGAGAGAGTTACTGCAGTTGGTTAGCTAAGATAGTAAAAAGCCAGCTGTAGATCTGGAGGTGCACAGAGTTTCCAAGGGTGACAGAGTGGCACCTGGGCCACAGCCTCGAGTTAAGATCCAGAGGCAAAAGACTACAGAGGTGGGGTATAGGACTGATTCCAAACGGGTGACTGAATGAGGGGACAGGCAGTAGTCCAAGTGGTCATGGCAATCAGTAGGAACAGAGCTGAGTCAGTGCCCCCAAAGACAGGCAGGGGTTCTTTAATGGTCAGTTCCTGGATTGCATATACCTGATGGTCAGATGGTTGTTTTATCACAGTGTGGAGATATTTACAAATGTAGGCCATCTTGAAAGATGCCAATCATGCACATTGATCACTTATGTATTTCTACAACCTTTTCCTTAGTCCGGTACTGCTTGTTTTCATCTGTGCGGTAAGCCTAACAAGGCAGCTATACGGTACTCTTCTACTCTTGACCAGAGTTGATGCTCCCTATGCTCTGGATGGTAACAGGATGTCTTGTCTGGTTTTTCTCGCCGAGAAGATACTACAAGCCAGTCAGTGTGTAAACAAAGAGTCCTGCTCACTTAGCATGGAGACAAGGGCTCATTCCTAAGCTCAAACTGTAAACGTGAACTTTTCAAAATACTAGACTGTACTTGTGCCTGAGTCCCCAAAGAAGTCCCTGCCTTGTGGATTGGATGCCTAAGGTGAGCCTCTTTCAGCACATACTCTGGCCTTTGTGGGGAGGAAAGTCTCCCGGTGGCTTGGAATAGTCTCTCCAGAAGGCACTTTCTGTCTCTGAGTTACAACACAGCAGCGAAAGGCTACTTTTTGAAACTGGTAAACGGTGAGGAAGAGCCCTACCGCACTCCTTCCCCATCTCCTTCCTGCCACTGGACCAGTTCCCGATGTTCACGGATTCTCTGAAATTGAGGAGCCGTCAGACCAACTCAGCCAGTAGGAGAGACACTATTAGGAGGAGGCTTAGACTGTATGTGGGCTGGGGACAAGCAGACCAGGGAATAAATATTTCAGGTCAGGATTTTTAAAACCACAAAAAAAAGCAGGATGCCAGTCAGACTAAACTTGTCGGTAACAAACCCTGAAATGGAGAACCAGAAAGGGAAAATGTGTGAAGGGTCACACATGAGGTAGTGGCAAATGACGGTCAACAAACCTCTCTTCCCGCCTCTCGTTTGATGAACTTAGTCCATCCATTAGTGTCACGAGAGAGTTGGGCACAGAGCACATGCGTGCTCACTACCCCAGCAATAGCAGACAGGCCCAGTCTCTGTGGGTGAGGCCTGTGGTCAGCTGGCCATCCTTGAACAAGAACTCCACTTTGACTTCCTCTTCATTTATTTTTAAAGTTTAAAAGGGAAGGCTGCCAGGGATGAAGTGGGATGAGGAACAGGAATTTGCTCAGTAATTGCATCATTCTGCAAAGACAGTCATGAGGGAAGGACAGACTGTCTCACAATTTTGGATCCAAACTCACGTTTGTGAGTAGGCATTTGGGGATGTGTCACCACGCTGTGCATTAGCAGGAATGAAAATTTCCTCTTTTGTATATTTCCCTCGTAAGCCATCAGGAGCTGGCGTTTGCCGCTACACTTCCTGGTGCTCTGTTACAGAGAGAAACGATGATCCATACTGCTGGGTAAAATGTCAGTTTCTTGGTCTTATTCTCATATAAACACCATAAACCAGCAACAAGGATTAAGTTTATGAAAATGAAAAACTGAAGTTCCAGGGCTGGAGAGCTGGCTTCATGATTAAGGATTGGCAGCTCTTGCAGAAGATAGGAGTTCAGTTCCCGGCACACACAGTATGTGGCTCTCAGAGGCCTGGAGCTCTAGCTCCAGGGGATCAGACATCCTCGCCTGCTCTCAACAGGCACTGGCACACATGTGCACAAACACACACTTCACAAAATAGAAATCAATCTTCAAAATTAAAATCTCAAATACCGTTTCTAAAGGCGCATGTACTCAGTGTCTTTCAAATAAGAAATATCTACTTAAAAACCAAGCCAAAACCCTCAACAACTCTAATAAGGAATCAGCAAAGAAGACAAGTTAGAACTGGCTAGACTTGCCCTGTTTAATTCAGTGATGTCTCTAAACAGCCTTGAGGTTTGCATCAGTTCAGAGATAGCCTGGGAGAGGAGCAATGGAAACCCTCTCTCCTGAAGCTGTCAGCAGACATCACAGGGTATTCTCACTCAGGAGAGCAAGCTCCCACACCATCACAGCCCAGACCCGAGAAGGTTGCTTAGGCCAACTGGGAAAACACTGGACACAGACCCAGATACCCAAGATCTTGTTTAACTGGACAGCAACAGTTAAGACAAGCAGATTGCCCCATCCTGGGAATATACCCATTTATTTATGTGTTTGGGCAGGGCAGCCAGGGTACATGTGGAGGTCATCTTCCACCATGGAGGTCCTGGGGACTGAGCTCAGGTTCTCAGGCTTGGTAGCAGGTACCTTTCCAATACCCAGCAATGCTGAGTATTTGCTGAACTTTCCTTTATGAAATATAACAACAAAAACACAGCTGCCTTTGTATCTTTTCCCACATCCCTCTCTTCAATAGGACAACAGTGTTGTTATTTATATGTAGGAGACCCAGTGAGTGAGATGCTAAGACCTGAACAATGAGCCCTGAAGACCATCCCTTGTAGCCTCTGCCTCACTATGATCTCGCCGCTGAGGGTGGGTTGTCACCATGTTGTGTCATTGGTACTTATATGTGCATGTCCTGACTTTCCCAAGCAAGTGCCACCGTGCATGGATATGCAGTGTTGCCTCTTCAGCCTCTTGTTTTCTTTGACACAAGCACATCGGTTTAACCTAAAAGCTCAGACACCAAAAGAGTTGCTGGCCAGGACGAGTTGAAGAAACAGCCTGACTTCTTTCTATAACGGTGACTTCTAGGCTTAACTTTTTGTTGCAACGTCTGATTCTTATTTTCCCAAGTTAACCAGGTGATCATTTTCTTCAGTGGGAAAAAACTGAAATCTTGGACCGGCTCAGTGGGTGAGGATGGTTTCTGCCAAGGCTGATGACCCGAATTTGATCTCTGGGGCCTGTACGGTGGAAGGGGAGATCCAACTCTGGCAAGTTTTCCTCTTAACACACACACACACACACACACACACACACACACAGAGAGAGAGAGAGAGAGAGAGAGAGAGAGAGAGAGAGAGAGAGAGAGAGGATAAATGAATGTAATAAAAATTAATATAAAAAACTATTATTCCTTATACTGCCTAATGAGCACACCATTCGACCAGTACTTAGTTAGATGTTGTCAAATGGATGTGGTCATGTGCTCACATTCTTGTTGACACCCATCTTCTAATCTTCTAATCACTTCAACCGTCAGGAGCCCCCAGAACGTCACAGGACACAGTTTTCAATTCCAGGGGTACAGACATTTAGATTAAGTCAGTTCTGTTTCCACCGGAGACTGGCTTGCATTTATATAGCTCAATGGTGTTGAGCAATATATAGGAAGAAACGCTGGTGGGACTTTGCTCAAAACAACAGGAGAATCTAGTTGTTTCAGGAACATTTCTAGTTCCCGAAACTTCCACACTCTTTAAGTCCATCTGCAGAAGAATCAAATGTGATTTACCTCCGTGTGGCTGCTGGGTATAACCTAGAGGTTTCACGGGCAGTACTTAACCTTTAAGAAGACTGTATTTCACCAGGCAGTGGTGGCACACTCCTTTAATCCCAGCACTTGGGAGGCAGAGGCAGGTGGATCTCTGTGAGTTCACGGCCAGCCTGGGCTACAAGAGCTAGTTCCAGGACAAGCTTCAAAGCTACAGAGAAACCCTGCCTCAAAAAAACAAAGCAAAACAAAAACAAAAAAGGCTGTATTTCTAAAATACAAGAAATTCATTTAGTGAATGAGGAGGATTGAAAGTCCTGCGAGAGGTAATACAACCAGGAGAAGTTTTCTCTTCTCCATGTACTGCTTTGGCAAATTCTTTTGTCTCTGAAATAAAAAACGTCATAGCTGTCTCCGAAGTTTCCATCAAACTTAAAGTACTTAAACTCATTAAGGCCTCTTTGTAAATTTTATCAAGTGTAAACATCAAGTGGGATAGTATTTTATTTCTCACTAATCTTATTGCTATTGCGATTTACAAAATATATTCATTTTGTTGTAATGTATTTGATAATGTACTTACTGTCAGAAGCAATTTTTAGCAAGGCACAGGGCTGGGTCTGCGCTCAGGAGATTCCCCCCTTTGTGATGATTGTTTTTATAACTTTACAGAGTATCCCAAGGGAGAATGAGGCAGAGAATCACATAGCTTCCTTCCCTACACAGAGCCAAAGTCCCAGAAAGAAAGATGGAGGACGCGGCTGCCCTCTAGTGGGCATATGGAAAAATGGGGCCGTATTGGCGCTCTCAAAAGAGCTGTGTTGGATTTCACAGAAATGTTTCACATCTTTTGAGCAAAATAGTACCTGTTGCCTCCATTATTTTGGGTAGATACCACGAGGCTAATGTTCTGAGAGAGAATGCAGGTTTTAGAAAGTGGTTTGGAGAACGTGGATTAAGGAACAGGAGGGAAGCTATGTAAAAAAAGCCTGGAACCTTCACAATAATTTGTTTAAGAAGAAATGAATAGAAAACTCATGAATTGTTCATTCAATATTTAAAACTTAAAACCAGAAGTCTCTGGGGCTCAAGGAGTTGCTCTCCAGTTTTACCTCTGGAGTGTTTGGCAGAGAGAGAACATGTCTTTAGGAATGTCCTGGAAGACAGGAGAGGAACAGCTGCTGAGTGGGAAGACGGCAGGGGGCAGGGAGCAGGCGGGATGGAGGACAGTCCACATGGGAAGAGAACAAGTGTGTGGGGTGGGGGACAGTCCACACGGGAAGAGAACGAGGTGGGGGGATCACAGTCCACACGGGAAGAGGATGAGGTGGGGGGATCACAGTCCACACGGGAAGAGACCGAGGTGGGGGGATCACAGTCCACACGGGAAGAGGACGAGGTGGGGGGGTGACAGTCCACATGGGAAGAGTCCACAGCCTCAGGGCCGGAACAAGCCACATAGCTGCTGGGGACTGGAGGCAGAGCAGGGGCAGCACAGCGCCCTGAGCCTGGATGGAGCCATGCTTCTCATAACTTCACCTGAAAGTCAAGGTTGTGGCATGAGTTCTGACAGGTCTTAATAATGAAGGCCTGGAGTCAGATCCTGGGGAAAATGTTGGGAGATCAGAGACACCAAGGAGCAGCCACAGCCACCGTACCCCTCCACTTCCTAATCAAAAAGAGATTGAGCTCCTGTCTCCTCCCACCTTATCACTTCCCCTCTCTGCCCAGTCATATCACTTCCTGTCTGTCTGTACAGACCTCCACACCTCTATGGTTAGTTGGTGACTAGCTCCACCCTCTGATCTTCAGGCAAGCTTTATTTGTACAAACAAGATATCACCACATTTCCCCCTTTTTTTGTCTAAAAATTTAAAAATAAGGTTATTATATATATAAACTGTATACAATAAATACAATAATTATATACAGTAAATATAGGCAATAAATACATCAACAATGTCTAGTCCATTAACAATTGACAAATTCAGAGAAAGTACTCAATATCTATTCCTATCTCGGTGAATCCAAAAGATTGTACCTAATTCACTTTCTATTCTAATTTGCAATACCAAAACAACCTTTTTATGTCTCTCAACCTTATGCACTTTGATCTTTTTATTGAATTTCTTTTTTGAATCTGGTAGCAAGGAAAACTATAACTATAAAGTTGAGTGAGCAGGAATTACAAGCAAGTGACTTCCAAAAAAGGTGAGAATTGACAGAAATAACTGTCTGTAATGATATTTTATTTATATTCTAATAAATAAAGCATGCTTGAAGGTCAGAGAGTAAAACAGCCCCTCTGGTAAGCCTTACAGACCAAGCAGTGGTGACACACACATTTAATCTCAGTGTTATGCCCAGGTTTCTGGTCCCCAAATGGATTCACAGAGTTGGATTTCCAATGCAAATTACAGGAGTGTTTTTAATATTCAAACTCAAGTTTGGACCAACACCTGTCCAGCACCCCAGCATGGTGGGTGTGGAAAGTGTGGCAGGGAGCCCTGGGAGGGTAGAACTTTTAAAGGGGGAACGCCATAATAAGGGGACTTCAAGTCTTGTCATCTTGGGATTGGGTAAAGAGGGAATAAGGTAAGGTAGATTCTGAAACCATTGGACAGTTTTTGGGAACTGAATCCTTAACAAAGAGCCGTTAGTAACTGACAAGGTATCTTCAAGGACAGGATGCCTCCCAAGAACATCTGAACTTTGTTAAATTTAATGGCCCTATTCCCTAGATCCTTAATTGACTATTTTTAGGGAATCTGTTAAAATTCTGCTATGGCAGCACATTTCTGGAGCTGAGATTCCCCCACACTCATTATATGACTTAAGATGAAGCCCCTTCTTGCAAATAGAGTTTGCAAAGTGAGGTCCTCACATCCCTCCTCTGTCTTGTGACTATGAAAGCCCAATCATGGGCCTCAATCTTGCTTTAATATGAATAGGAGACCCAATAACCATGCCTGAATTGCCTCTCATTCCCTTTTGCATTTGGACAGTCTTCTTTTAATTTTGGCCATGGAGTTTTACTACCTCTGAATGGTTAACATAGAAACATTTATTATTATCCTAAAGAGTTGGTAATAATAACTTTCAAGGGTTAGAAATTTGCATTACATTATTAAATGACTTGCAAAGGTATCATATCTTGAGCAAGATTAGAAATGAATGTCTAGCATATTCTAACAAAAATAATCTCAATTATTTTGTATAAATATACAAAAAATCCAGGCCAATATAAAATATTTAAGACTCATAGTTGCTTTTCTGGTTTAAAAGTAGATTCAGTAATCTACCTTTTAATCCTATTTCTATATCACCCCCTTATTTCTTTTCAGAGTAGATTCAATAATCTACACTTTTATCTTATCATATCTATGTCACCCTTTAAAAAAAACAAAGACATCTTAATCTAATCTCCTTTGCTCAAGTTTCTTCCTGATCATAATTAATAGCAATTTGTAGTCAACCCCAAATATACATAACCCATTGAATGGCCAAAAACTTCCCACACCACCTCTTGGGAATGTGGGTGTCATATTCTTAAATTTATTTCCTGCTGTTTAGAGAAATGGCATCTTTAGGGAATCCTGAAAAGAAAATTTTGGGTTAATTGCAAGTCCTAAGAGAAGCAGCTGTATCATTTGGTGTACAGTCTTTGCATAATCAGTGCAGGGCTTGTCTCAAGTCCTGACTAGAGTAATCTGTAAAGCTGGATCATCTCAGCTAGCCACTGCAAAATTGTTCTTAGCAGTTTGTAGTATAAAGTCGATCTTTAGATGGTATTTTTCAGCTTAGTAGCATGGTGGAATCATCATTGTGGGGCCACATTCTCCTTTGAAAGACTTCAAATGCTGCTGTTAGACATGGTCATGGTTCACTGCAGAAAACTTAAATGTTTAAACCTCTAAGGGTGCTGACCTTGTCTTTAACAACCTAATTACCCCTTTTCTTGTTCATTAACATTTTCAAAAGCCAGAGATTCAATTATTATTTGTCTAGCTTCTGAATCTATATCATTCTATTTACTGCTGAAGTCAGTCTTTGTAAGAAATCTATAAAGGCTTACTTTGGGCCCTGTATAACTTTAGTAAATGACTCAATTTTTGTTCCTATTTCACCAATTCTGTCCAAGCATTCAAAGCTGTTATACATATAAATCCAGGATGTGGTCATCATGTAGAGATTGTCTTTGTACATCAGCATAATCTCTCTCTTCAAGAAATTGTTTTTGGGAGATTCTGCTCCATTGTTCAATGGTCTTAGCTTCTTCTTTCCAACAGGCCAACCATCGTAATTGAGGACCAGAGTCCAAGACTGCTTTAACTAAGTATCTCTAGCCTCTGTGGATAATTCTATTATAAGTTGACCATGAGTTTAAACTTTGCTTCACAAAAGGTGAATGCATGCCATATGAGGTTATGATTTCCTTGAATCTCCTTATATCTAATGCTTCTGCAGTTGTCCATTTAACACTTGAACAGCCTTGGGGATATCTGTCAATTGGAAGTTTCTGTAAGTAACTGGGTATGTTAAAGTTGGTTGTTTGAAATTTTAGGCTGTTCCTCTCTAACCTTATAATCCAATGGTGAAATTGGTTTTACATTAAATTCCTCTGTCTGAATCACATGGGACTTTTGTAATGTCAATTATAAAAATTATCTGTTTCATCATTTTTGGTTTTTCACTAAAATGGTGATTAACATGAGTACTAAGATACAGTTTTAGAAAAACCGAGATATATGTTTTATTAAAACAGATCATAGAGATATTCTGATCCAGACAGAGGAATTTGATGAGATTAGATTTAAATGAGACCCCTTATTTCAGCCAATATATATATATATATATAATACACACACACACACACACACACACACACATATATATATATATATATAAAATATTGCTGGAGCAATGTTTCATGCATGTCATACAGAATGAATATATGACGTGGACTCCCAGAAGCCCTGCAAAAAAGTGGGACATAGAGGCACATATATAATCTCTGTGCTGGAAGGGCACACACAGACAGAGGCTAATTCCCTGTCTGCTAGCCAAACTGCTAGTTATGGTGAGAAATTCAATCTCAAAAGAAACAGGATAGCTCTTAAGACAGAGCACCTAGATGAGCCTTTGGATATCACATACATGCACACACTCATTCACACACATACACACAGATACTTGCATACACACACACACACACACACATACATAATATGTATATGTATGAAGAATGAAAAAGAAATATAGATTGATTAAAAATTGCAGCGTGAATTCTAATTGGTCTTAATATTGAAAACTGGGGGTCAGATATTAGGGGGTGAAAGCTGAAAGATCAGAGAAGCAGAGCGGTCAGTCACTAGTTCTTACCTCTACGAAATCCTAATGGAGTATTCTGTCTTTATAAGTCCTCAGAGTGAATGCCTTCTCTAGGAAACCTCAGTCTGAAGCCTGAGCCCCTGTCTCCTCCCGCCTTACATTCCTCTCTCTGCCCAGCCATATCATTTCCCATCTCCACACCCACAGTGCTGGGATTAAAGGTGTGAGCCACCACTGCTTGGCTCTGTTTGTCTTTCAGACTGATTGAATCTCATGTAACTCAGGCTGGTCTTGAAGTCACAGAAGTCTGTCTGACTCTGTCTCCTGAGTACTGGGGTTAAAGAGTTGTGTTCCCCCACTGCCTGGCCTCTATCTATGGCTAACCAGTGAGGCTGGCTCTGCACTCTGATCTTCAGGCAAGCTTTATTTGTTAAAGCACAAAATATCACCACAGGGAGCCTTTTAATGAACTGTGTGCTGAGGCTTCCCATATGAGATGAAGACTCGTGTGCCAACCAGCAAAATGAATGAATGTGAGCCCGTAGCTCCCTGGGCTTCTGCTTGGAAGTTACAGAGAAAGAGATGTAGGAGTTGACCGTTCTTCCATCCTTGAAGAACATTACAAAAAATATAAAGGTGCAAAAACCCCTCAGTTTGATTTAGGGTCCCAGTAAGACTGGAGTAGATCCTATTGACTCTAAATAGGAATTCCCCCCTGGGTTTGTGAAAGCAATCGTTATAACAGAAAAACTGGCCAGAGTTAGTCTGTTCTAAGTATTGATAGACCATTTGATTAGAAGGAGTAACTTCCTGCGGGTGTCAAAGTGTGTTTTATGATCGCCTATGTTCATAGCTTTTTCACTTAAGTAGCATGAGTCCTGGGCAGGAGCTGGGTCCCTTTGAACTGCTTTGATCTTGTGTTTTGGGATATGTGTACCTATTCCTGCACTTGTGGAGGCCCCATATGGATGTCAGGAGTCTTCCTATATACCTCTCCTCGTTTTCTTTTTGAATTAATTTTTTTGTTGTTGGTGAGATGTGTGTGGCGCCTAGAAGACAGGCCTGCATGCACACACTCATCAACCCCAGTGGATCATCCAGGCTCAGATCCAGCTCTTTATGTCAGTCCACCGCAACATCTACCCATCTACCAGCTGCTTGAGTGAACTGATTGAGGGACATACCGCAGTGTCTAATGCCACTGTGATGGATGAATATGAGATGGAGAGGTGGGAAAGATGGAGGGATGGAGGAATGGCAAAAGAGGCAGAGCTGGAGACAAGATGGCAGTGACAGATACAAGAAAGGACTCCAGTGGGTCGGGGAATGAGTGGTTGCAGAGGAGGGCTCACAGCGTGGTATGCAGCAGCCTGGAGCTTGCGTTCTGACCCAGCCTCCCACATGCTGCCCACGATTACCCTGGTTCTGAGCAATAGCAGGATGTCCAGGATGAAGAATGGTTCATCTTCTAGACTGGACCTCTTCCAAAGACCTCTGTGATCTGTGCTGCCCCTGGAGGCCACTTTGATATCCAAGCTCTACTGTCCCAGGCTGTGTTAAACCAGAGGTTTATGTGGATGTCCTTGACCCTACAGCATGCAAGAGCCATGCTGACATCCCTGGCCTGAGCTATCATTGAAGGCCATACAGGTATCCTTTGTCAGGGATGCTGCCTGAGGTCGTCCTGATGTCCGGAGGATGTACTTCCTCCGGGAGCCATATTGATGTGAGTAGCTTGGGCAGCCAACTTAGGATATGCTGATGTCCATGGCCTATGCTGCTGCCAAGGCCTGTGATGGTGGCTGTGGTCTGTGCTGGCACCAGAGACTACACTGAGGTCCATGGGACAAGCTGATGCTAGACAATGTGGATGTCTGTGGTCCTTGCTGTCAGCAGATATCATGTGAAAGTCCATGGCTGGTGCTCCTACTGCTTGTAAAGAGCAAGGAAGCTTCGTTTGCTTGTTATTGATGGCTACAGACTCACAGCTGAGGAAAAGAGACATAGAAGGCTTCTGTAACAACCTTTATCCCTGTAACAGCCTAAACAGAAACCATCAAAGAGAACAATTAAAAATTGTGATAAAGATGGGGAAGTGTAGCTCTCCACAGCTGAGGGATTCAGGAGGGAGTACAGGTAGGGGAGGACTCTATTTTCTTTAAGAAACTGGCCACTGGAGTTTGACCATGCTCCACTGAGTATATGGCTTTCACAAATTGGACTTCTTTTTTCCGGTGTGGGAAGTCCTTCTACATATGTGCCGTTTTTGCGGGTTAATGAATAAAGCTGCTTTTGACCAATGGCAGGAAATCTAAACAGAGATGTAGAGAGAGAGTAGGCAGAGTCAGGGGAAAGCCATGTAGCCACCACAGGAGACAGACGCCACCACTGGAGCCCACCAAAACTTTGCTGGCAGGCCACGACCTTGTGGTGATGCACAGATTAATGGAGATGGGTTAGTTTAGGATATAAGAGCTAGCTAGAAATACATTTAAAGCTATTGGTCAAACAGTATTGCGAATGATATAGTTTCTGTGTGATTATTTCGAGCCAGAACATTTGGGAACAAACTAGCAACCTCTGGCTATATTCCTCCTCCTCCTCCTCCTCCTCCTCCTCCTCCTCCTCCTCCTCCTTCTCCTCCTCCTCTTCTTCTCCTTCTCCTTCTTCTTCTTCTTCTTCTTCTTCTTCTTCTTCTTCTTCTACTTCTTCTTCTTCTTCTTCTTCTTCTTCTTCTTCTTCTTCTTCTTCTTCTTCTTCTTCTTCTTCTTCTTCTTCTTCTCCTCCTCCTCCTCCTCCTCCTCTTCTTCTTCTTCTTCTTCTCCTCCTCCTTCTTCTTCTTTTAAATCGGGGGAGGGGGGAACAAGGAGGGGCAGACCTGAGAGAACTGGGAAGGGAGGGTATTCAGGATTCATTAGGTGAAATTTCCAAATAATCAATAAAAATATTATGAAAAAATTTATTATGTATCTGTGTGTATGGGAGGAGAGCCTGTGCACCTTAGTGCTGGGCCTGTGGAGGTCAGAAGCAGGTGCTGGGCCTCATGCAGCTGAAGTAACAGGCAGTTTTGAACTGCCTAATGTGGGTGCTGGGAATTGAACTCAGGACTTCTGGGTGAACCTTCCGACACAGGGATTACATTAGCCACTGAGCCATCTTCTCAGCCCCAGTCCACTTCTCCTGAGGCAGAATTCCCCCAGAACCTGAGACTCATCATTTGCCAAGACTGGCTTGTCTCTTTCCCAGAACTGAGATGAAAGATTCTCATGTGGCCTTGCCTGTCCTTTTGAATAGATTCTGGGGATCTGAACCCAGATCCTCACACTTTCACAGTGATCACCTTACCCACTAGGCCCCTTTGGTATTATTTTATATTGTTACAGTAAGTGTACGGTGGGGGACATTATTTTTGCTGCTGAAGTTCTTTGTGTCATGTAATGATCAAACATAACACCATGGAAATGAAGTCTCTCTGGTCATATTTCTTTCTTTCTTTCTTTCTTTTGCATGCAGTGCTGAGGGTCAACCCTAAGACCCTGGGCGCACTTAACAGGATCATAACTAAGGATCTACACTAGGCTCCATCCACACCTCACTTTCACTGATGGTGCTGAAATGGGGTCTTATGCAGCTCAGGATAGTGAGAATCCACTTTGGAACAGAGGATGACTCTCAACTTCTGCTTCTCCTACCTCCACTTCCCAATGCTGGGACGGCAGAGGCAGGCCTACCCTTCCTGGTTTACAAAGTAATGGACATCAACCCCAGGGCCTCAAGCACACTGGGCAAATATCCTACCAACTAGCTGAATTCCCAGGCCCGTGGAGGGTTTTGCAGACAGCTGGGATCAATTCAAGGTGGTTGAATACTTTCAGAGGTTTGAGAAGCCGTGAGGCAGGTGGCCCATGTAGCAAGTCCAAGGTATCTGGGTAGAGAGAAAGCCCTTGAAACCCTACGGCTGTCCTCTTAGCTGCAGTTATATGACCCCGGCTGCTCTGTTTCTGCTAATGACTTCTACTAGTACATCTTATGGGGCTGGTTGAAGACAGCTAAGTCTAGCTTGTCAGATTCTCTCAGGAACGTAGAGTTAGGAGCAACTACAACTTGGAGAAAGTGCAAACTGTCTTCCTAGACTCTCAGGCAACAGAGACAGTCTACAGAGAGACACGGAGAGATGGGCAAAGATAGGCGGAGGAGGAAGTTAGTATGTAGTCTGAGGTTTTCTGTCCTGCCTGGTTCCCACAGCCGTTAAGTACCAAAGACTCACACAGAAGTCTACATTAGTTATAAACGGATTGGCCTAGTAGCTCAGACTTCTTATTAACTCTTATAACTTATATTAGCCCATTATTCTTGTCTATGTTAGCCATGTAGCTCGGTACCTTGTTCGACGAGGTAGTCCCATCTTATTTCTTCTGTGGCTGGGTCAGGACTGCAGACTAGGACTTCCTTCTTCCCAGAATTCTCCTGTTCTCATTGTCCCGCCTCTACTTTCTGCCTGGTTGTCCCGCCTATACTGCCTGCCTAGCTGCTGGCCAATCAATGTTCATTTAAAATATAATTGACAGAATACAGACCATTGTCCCACACCACTAGAAGGTGATGTCTAAAGTCTTCATGGTTAATTCCAGGTCTCTGAACGCTCTGCAATATTTCTGCCTTTGAATTTCAGCAGCTGTCTTAGTGTTTGTATAAAACATTCTGGATCTCTTAAGAAAGGTCAACAAATACCAGTAGCACCTGTATTGACTTTTGGTCTGCATCCTAATGCTTCTGAAATGTGTTAATTCAGACTCGGGCTTAGAGAAGGCACCTTTATATCTACGATAAAACTCAGAGGCAGAATGAAGGCATACATCTTCAATTGTTTGCTTGTTCTCCATTCAATTGTTCCACTCTTATATAGCTCAAGACCCCTTGTCTAGGGAATGGAGTCACCCATGTTGAGCTGGTTCGTCCCTTACCCAGTAACTTAACAATACCTTGAGCAAGGGAATTCTACTACCATCTATAGGTGAGGAAACTGTGTCTAGGAGAAGACATTGACCTAATGTCATACTGTATAGTCACTTGGCAAAAGTGAGTCCATTCTGGTTTTGTCTGGTCTCCTAGGCCTAGTGTAGAGGGCTTTTCTAAAATTGGCCACCATAAACCTCAACAGCTTCTGTGTTCTAAGATACCCTAGTATCTTTCTTCTGCCCATAGTTAAATGGCAAGCTAGATACTTTCCATCTATGTTCTTTAAGATAAATATACATGATTCTGGAGTACTCAAGAATGTTCTAGATGTGCTTGCTTGAGCTAGTGGATAAAGACTAAACAGGGTGTGAACGAGATGGAGATCAGCATTCAGCTGAGGCTTTGAGGGGCTCTAGGGCCCGGGAGATCTGCCCTCAGATAGAGGCTCTGAAGGCTCTTCGAACTGGAGGACGTACTTTGCTCAGCCATTGGCAATGAACTTTGTTGAGGTAAATTTCACTTCATGCCTTTCCACATTGACTTCTCCCCAAGGACACAACTTCTCTTCTACCACACATCACACAGGGAAACAGCCTGGCTGTCCACGAGACATGGTGACTCTGCTCTGTGAACACCGTTTCAAGGGGTCACTAGAACCCAAACACAAGTGTAAGCTCCTCAGAAACAGGAATAGAAACTTGAAACTCTGCGGAAGGAGCTGAGTGTCTTGCAGCAGCAAAGAAACAACCCCAGGGAGCTGACATCCGCGACCCAAGGTGGCTGCTCTGCATGATTTGTTCAACAAACTCACTCTGTTCTGCGCTGTGTTCTGGCAGATATAAAGAGGTTACATAGATTCAATAGTGGACTCCCCTAGGAAGCATGACTGCATACCTCACTATAGTTCCTCATTAAAAGATGCTCATTACCTTTCCATTGGGCATAAATAAAATGAAGCCAAGTATCAGTGACAATACTGGTAAAAAATGGACAAGTAGAAGGAGGGTGGAAACGAGAAATTTTGTAAAATAATACTTTAAGTAGGACAGGCTCATATTTTTATAGTTTTGTCAAAATTTGTATAAATTTGCAGAAATTTACATTAAAACCAGTGCTTTGAGCAGAGAGCTCATCCAGGAAGGTACCACCAGGGGGAGCCCTCAGCGCCCCCTCAGCTACCTGAAGTCTCAAGCCCTGCTAGGCTGTTTCCCAGCCTGCCTAGAAAACGTTTGTCTTGCCCAAATGGGATATAAGGGAATCTGAGAATGAGGAAATAATTTTCCTTTCTTTACATCTACATGGAAAAAAGTAGGCCAACTCGTTTCTAGAAATTAGCAGTAATTCAAAATGATTTTCTGGGAAGGAAAAAAATCAATAATTGAATAATCGTGCAGTCTAGGCAGCTTTTCCTCTCTAGCGGGTGCTCGATGTCTCCTTCCGGAAGCTCTGATGGGAAACGTGCAGCAGGGATGTACTTGGTCTGCTTGTCAGTCACACAGTAGGACAAAGGGCACACTGAAAGATTATTTAAGTACAGCCATCAAGGCATCCTGGCAGGACTGGAACACGGGCAGCTCCTGCAGAGGACCCAGGTTGTTCCCAGGACTCACGGGGAGGCTCAGCATCATCCGTAAATGCAGCTTCTTTGCCATCTTCAGGCCTCCGTGGATACAAGTACACACACACACACACACACACACACACACACACACAAAACTCAGAACAAAGATAAAATAAAATGTTTAAAAGCTATAGGCTGCTTAGCACTGTGGGGAAAATGTGTGCTGTGTTCAGGCAATCGAGGGTCAGTACAGAGCCTGATCATGGAAAGTCCAGAGGTTCTGAAAATGGCTCTGTTGGCAAAGTGCTTGCTGTGAAAGAACCTGAGTTCAATCCCAAGAATTGTTAGATAAAAACAGAAAATGGTGGCACCTGTTTACAATCCCAATACTGAGGAGGCAGAGTCAGGAGGCTGCCTGGGGCTCCCTGAGGCTTCCTGGGGACTCTGGGGCTTCCTTGGGCTCTCTGGGGCTCCCTGGAGCTCCCTGGGGTTCCCTAAGGGTCTCTGTGTCTCCTGAGGCTCCCTGAAGAGCCCTTGGAATTCCTTGGGCTCCCTGAGGCTCCCTTAGGCTCCCTGACACTCCCTGTAGCTCCCTGAGGCTTCCTGAGTCTCCCTGAGGCTGCTTGAGGCTCTCAGGCCAGTCAGCCTAGACCACTGAGGGAGTTTCAGGTCAATGAGAGATGCACATATGTACACATACCTATACTCACATATGCCCACTTGCACACAAACAGGCACAATACGTACATATATGACCCGACATGCACACACACACACTTTTAATTATTGACCACAGCTATTCTTCTTTATTGACTTAGCCCTAAAACCATTAATTTATTTAACTACAATACGAACATTACGTATCTCCATATCTCATGTTTAAATTGCATACTCAGATCACACATCATCACCATAATAGACTATAAAGACTGCATGTCACCAAAAGGTCTCTTCACCTTCCTCTGCACAGTCCCTCCCTCCAGTCCCTGCTGGCCTCCTCCAAAGGCACACTCGCCTTTCTTCTGGTACTATCAGGTACTCTGGGCTTCTGATATGAATTCATCAGGCTTGCCCCCGGGCTCTGACTTCAAAGTCTCCCCAGTTCATTTGTTTTATTGTTGAGTGCTATTTGAAGGCTGGCACCTAACAAGATGCATTTATCTGTTCATCTGATGAGGGACATTTGGGGGTTGTTCAGGCAATCGAGGGTCATTACAGAGACAGTGTCTGTGAGTGCTTGTGAGCCAGTCTTCATGGGGACAGATGCTTTCTTTTCTCTTGAAAAATTACCTAGGAGCGTGATGGTCGCCTCCTCAGGATAGTTGAACCTCATCTGCTCTTTCTTTAAAAGACTACATAGTTGCTCGTATGATGACCTGGCCATTTTCCCTTCTCCCATGCATACACACGTCTGTGTATATTTGTGTATACATTTACAAAAGCATGCATCTTGATTTCATAGCTAAGAAAAGCCATGAATATCACAAGTCAATTTAAAGTAGAGAAATGCAAACTTAGCCTTTGTTTCTATTTAGTAACATAGGTACCCGTCAACTTATAATGGATTACGTCACGGAAGCCCAGCATGTGAAAATATTATAAATTCTATGTGGTTCATGTGCCTGCCTGCAGAATATTGAAAGTGAGTCTAGCCTAAGTGTACTCAGAGGATGACCTTAGCCTATGGTTGTCAGAGTTGTCTATGTCAAAGCCTGTTTTATCTGTTTTCATGGCTGCATCTTGAACTGTCGGCACAGTCTACTGCCCAGGCTTGGCCTTCTAGCCTGTGTGATTGACAGAGGCAAGGCAGAACTGTGTTAGAAGCAGCTGGCACAGGGACTGACCATCTTAGCATCTGAGGTGTGGTTTCATCTGAGTGCTTTCCACTTCAGCTGCACCCTAAGATCAAAAACTTGTGGGTTTAAACCTCATAGCCTGTGGCCCTCAGCACACTGCCCTATGCTGTAGTGTTGAGTTTATCTTCTGTAAACGGTGGAGGGACAGAGACAAATTCATCACCACTAACTTCAATCTACTTATGTTAAATAACTTAAGCATCATCGGGTAATTTGTGGAAAAGAAAGGAATGAAAAAGACTTCTATTTTGCCAAAAATCCAAGCACGATGAAATACCCTAGGAATGAAAATGGCTTGGGTGTCTCATAATTGTGCCGCTTTTGCTTATGACAAATGCACATCTCAAGAAAAACCAGAGCGCATTCGATTTCAGTCTTCTGTCCTGAATTCCACCATGTGTTCTCACTTTAGGCTGAAGAACAGTAAGATTCCTCATGAAGCATCTCCAGTCCGACTCCGCTTCCCAGAGGCCCGTGCTCTCGTTTACTTTGGGGTGTCATGGTCTGGGCTCAAACAAGTTCTGCTGGTAACCGAGGTTGTATTTTACCATAATTTTTTTTTGTGGGGGGGATCTTTTGAAATCTCACGAAGTCATGAAGTCTCTTGATGATTTCCAAATAATAAATGTAAACACCAAGAAAGACTCAGTTCAATGTTTAGAAACCTTTCTACTTAGAAACCTTTCTACTCCGTACCAACTGTGTGACCTCATGGAAGTTACTAGCCTGTTCTGGTGGCTATGAGGGAGGCATATTGGCATATATATTTTTCAAGGTTTAAGGAAAATTTAAAATAATGCATTGGGAACAAAAATAAGAACAAGGAAATCTATAATAGAAATACCCCCTTTCTCTCGTCAGCGGAAAGAGCGCCCCTCTTCATGCCTTGATGCAGATGGTATTTTATGCCTCTTCAGACTCCCAGCTGTTGGAAGCATTTCTCAAGTTTCCAGAAAACTCTTGTGACTCCAGAACGACTTCTGGGACCTCGTTGAGTTAGTCACTCTTCTTGTCACTGGGACAGAATATTGGACAGAAGCGCAATTTCCTGGGGTTCAGGGTTTGAAAATATCATACATCATGACGGAACAGTTATGGAGTTTATGACTGTGGGAACGTGGTCGAGACGCCTTTCTCAGCAGACATGAGTTACACCCATGAGGTCTGTACCCCAGCCACCCACTTTCTCCAGCTAAGCTCCACCTCGTAGGGGTCCCATAGCAGCACCCTGGCTGGGGACAATGTTCCAACACTGTCCAACCATGCATCTCTTTGCTAATGTCAAGAACTATGATGATTACAGATGTTAAAGTGATCCATGCTTTGCTCTCTAATTTAGGATTTATTTAAATGTCTGATTATGCATTTAGGCTAGACATACGTGTTTTTTATCAAAACAAGAGGAGCCTCTGCATAACAATCCTGGGTTTGTTGGACGATAAGGTACTTATTTAAATAATAATACTTCACTAAATAAATTAAAATACTCAAAATGGTTGAGCACCGTGTACTGACCGGGAACAAACTGAAGTCTTGACGGGAGGTGGGACCAATGCAGTCTCTGCTAGTCACTGAGCTGACTTATAATGTGAGCATAAGCCCGCTGCTTAGGGGCCTGGCAGGGGTTGTGGATAGGCCTTTCTGCTCGAAACCTCTGCTAGTCTGTAGCTTGTCAAACTGAACTTTTTTTAAAATCTAGAACATTATAAAAATGTTTTATAGAATACAGAATATCCCTGTGTACTGTATGATTGCCATTAAATCCCGTTGTAAGGTGATGCCAGAGCCCATAGCAAGTACAGACTGCATGAGGGCAGAGTTCACACTGGCGTGGGAGGCAGCCTCCTGAAGTGGTGAACTGTGTGTAGGAAGAAGGTCAGGGCTGCCGGTGCGGGTGTGGTTCAGCCTGTAGAGTAGTCACCTAGCATGGGTGAAGCCCTGAGTTCAATCTCCAGCACTACGTAAACGGCACGGCGACACCTACCTATAAGCCCAGGCCGTAGCTAAATAAAAAGTTGAAGGAGAATCTGAGCTACATGAGACCTTGAATAAACAACAACAACAACAACAACAAAACTATTACGTTTATCATAGATCAAGTTCTAGTTCCACCGTGACTCACTATGCGGGGTTCCGAGCCTCTGTCTCTCTGTACAGTATGAGTAGTAACGGTTCCACAGTGCAGAGCTACATGAGGCGGCTGTGACTGAGGGCTTGGAACCTAGTGCAGAGCCAATATTGTCTTCAGTTTCTCACTAACAGGAAAAGTTTGTTCCCACGAAGCACTTTCGACAGGTCAACTTTTGAGAAACTGGTCAGGACTCGATACCACACACCTCCTTGGTTACTTCTCCCCCTGGTTTCCAATGCTCCCTTTCCGTCTGTTCCCTGGAACATTGTTGCTGTTTTAGAATGGTTTAAGGGGACTAATGGCCCTGGAGGGGAGCTCAGCAAGCATGCGCACTGCTTTTCCGTGTTAGAGGTCAGCATTTACGTCCTACTCTTTACCTGGGAGGACAAAACGCATTATTCTCCAGACTGTGAGAATTTAAAGTCTCTAAGGGAGGGGGTTGTCCTCTCAGCTGAGCGGATGCTCGCTCACCTGCTCTGGCTGAAGAGTCAAGCATTTTCATCTTGTTGTCTTTTCCCTTACTATCATAGCTACAAGGCCGTCTTATTTTTCTTTTTCAGATATGATCCTTCCCCTCTCCCCGTATTGTGGAAATGCTCGCGGAGGGCTTAACCCTCCTCACAAAATCGGCATTCCCAGCCACCGCCTGGGCTCTGTGCCAGCTCATCTGACCCTCCTGGCCATCTGTGTCCCAGCTGCTCCCAGAGTCTCCTAAACCAGGCTTGCCAGGCTCTGCAGGGCCCATCGGGGAGGGTTGCATACCTCATGTGTGTGGCTCCCACATCTGTGAGAACGTCAAGCTACGCCACTGCGTGCTTGTTCTCACGTGTTTTCCCATGCTGCCTGTGGGCCGGGTGTGGCATCTGGCATGGCCTTGGCCCTCTTTCTCACCATCTAACCAGCTGCTGGAAGGGTCTATTCAGATGTCGCCTACTTACTGAGTCTTAGAGAGAAGCCTGCCTGAAGCCGGGGGTTGGGCTAAATGCTCCCCATCAGGCCCCTCAGCCTGATCTTGGTATTTTGGTTTCCAGGCAAAAGTGATTCTTTTTCATCCTCCATAATATTAGACTGAATACGTAGACTATACTAGACCGGATGAGATGTTCATAATCAACGGTGAATCAATTATTCAAATTGACAGCACTGGGGTGAGATACGTCACACGGTTCCATAGTAATGAACAATACAGATACGTGACTTGTTTGGCTTCAGGTTCTCTGTCTCTAAGACACTCTCCAGCCTAGTGTGTCCCAAGAACTCCCTGTATCCATGTCTGTGTAGGTGAAACGGGCAACAGCCATGTGCCAGGTTGAAGTCTAGTCCGTTGTCTGTTTGGGACTGGCACTGCGGTCGAGAAGCCTTCTCAGCTTTAGGTGTAGCTTGAAAGTTTCGGTAATTAGGGCTCTTGGCAGGGAGGTGCCATAAACAGATTGGCAAAAGTTCAAAGGCTTTTATATTACTCTGTGTGTGTCTGTATATGCGTGTGTTTATGTGTGACATGTATACTGTTATGT
This sequence comes from Myodes glareolus, assembly GCF_982192425.1. Taxonomy (NCBI): domain Eukaryota; kingdom Metazoa; phylum Chordata; class Mammalia; order Rodentia; family Cricetidae; genus Myodes; species Myodes glareolus. Next base: position 44,867,987 of record NC_142045.1, on the reverse strand, counting down.
GTGTTTGTGTTTGCACGCGTGTGTGTGTCTATGTATATCTGAGCATGTACATGGTACATTGTGTGTGTGTGCGATTGTGTGTATTTAAATCTCCACTCCCTCAGTGTTGGTTAGTTTTAATAACTATTTAAGCATCATTAAATCTTACTGGGAAATCCCGAGCCAATCTGTGTCTCCAAACAATTGTTTTGGCTAGAACAATCCTTTGCTTTTGTCCTGATCTTAATAAGCTTAGGTTTCTCTTTCCTGCATGCTTGAGAACTCACACTCCCTGACATGAGGAGAGAAAAGAATGTTCTATGGGGGAGACCGTATGAAAGCTCATGGCTGTATTAAAAACTTCGAGTCTGTAGATCTATGGTGTAGGTCTTGTTTCAGAGTTTTGAGTATGTCCTGTAGAAGTACAGTTTTATGTTAACGGCATGCATACGCCTATAGTTGGGACACTGAAAACGTTACTAAGAACAGTTGGTCCAAAAGACAGTGCAAAGCCCCCTAGAGCATTGTGCAATCACGTTACAGGCTTTATTGAGTGGGTCTCATTAAAGTGAGCTTCTCAGGACAGTTATACATGCATTTCAGAGTCTCCTGGAGGATTCTCGAGGTTGGGTTTCAACGGCCCTTGCAGCGTTCAAGGCCTTTTTCAAGCCAACTGGCCAGGTGTTCCGACTCTCCTGGAGGAGGCGCATCTGTGTGGAAATGGAAGCAAATGTTCCTCTGGGCTGAATGAAGGATGAGTGTGCATGTGTTTACATTCCGATTCCAACAACGTATCCAGGGAAGTAATGCATTTGTTTCTTTTCCCATAACAAATCCGATTTGGAAAAGTTTCTGAATCATTTTCTCTTGTTTCTCAGAGTTCTGTTTTATCAGAGTGAAGGCTGCAGCCTTTTTCTCCCTAATCGTACCATGCAGGCGGGAGAGCATTGTGGGAGCCGAAGCTTCTCGGGCTGTAACTAATTAGCCAACAACAAGATGATCTCTAGTCACTACTAGAATATTCTTAATATTGAACGAAGCATCAGTTACTAAGCCCCATGTCATTTCTGAGGACAGAACTGAGCACAGGAACGGAGGAAATGGAGAAGGGGTTGCTGGTGGAGCTTATTTCAAGTTGGAAGCTTTTGTGACTGCAGATAAAAGTGTTCTCATGGGAAGACAGAAAATTTATCTGAGTGGAGCGAACATTCTCGGCTTCCAAGTTACAGTTCCCCTTACAGCTGTTGTCGCTGGCAAAAGGGCTTCAATTTGACATTTTATACTTTAGTTGGCGTCTTTTACCCCTTAAGGTGGCTTTTCTCACTGACTCCCTGAAAACTGCTACAACCTCATCTGTGTATCAACTCTGTGTTATTTTGTTGCCTTTATTTACTGTGTGTGCATGTTCACTTGTGTGCAGGTGAGTATGTATGTAGAGGCCAGAGGACAACTGAGGTTGTCGTTCCTCAGTCTCTCTCCACCTTGTCTTACGAGGCAGGGTGTTGACAGAGGCTGCACTTACGTTTTCCAACCTTCCAGATCCGAAGAATCACGCAGAAACTGTATTAATTACAACACTGTTATGGCCAATGGTTCAGGCATATTTCTACCTAGCTCTTACATCTTAAATGAACCCATTTCTATTAATCTGTGTATTTCCACAAGGCTGTGGCTTACTGGTAAGATTCTAGCATTTTTCTCCTTCAGCCGTTACATGACATCTACCTGACTCTGCCTTCTTTCATCCTGCATTAAGTTTAGTTTTCCTGCCTAGTTATATTCTGCCCTGCCATAGGCCAAAGCAGCTTCTTTATTAACCAATGGTAATAAAAAAAAGGTTCACAGCAGACAGGGGGAATCCCACATCAGCATAGTCTCTTATCTATACCTGGAGCTAGTCAAGTATACTATAGGCCAGCTGGTCAGCAAGCCCAAGAACCCTCTTGTTTCTGCCTCCACAGTGCTGGAATTCTAAGTGTGTAACAGCATGCCCAGTTTTGTGCATGGGTTTTGAGGACTGAGTTCAGGTCCATGTGCCTGCACAGAAAATGCTTTATCAACTGAGTTGCCTCGCCAGCTCAGTATCGCACTGAGTCCTGTGTCTTCTCACCCTTGCAGATCCCAGGTCCCCATCATCATCCATATCTTTTATTCTCTAACCTTGTCTGCTCCAATCTGACGTTAAGCCAGGATCCTGCATCCTATCCTTCCAAACCCCATGCCACTTGCAAAACTCTCATGGAGATGCAACAGTGTCTCTTACCCTTGTGCCATTTCTTGGTGTCTGTCTTCCACAGGTAAATGTGGGATGGTATCAGCACTTGCTTGCCTTCCCTGGAGACTTTTTCCCCGCCTACGGTGAATTGAAGATGCCTGACTCCAAACTGAACTCAGAGCAGGAGTACATTCCATATGGGACTTTTTCACAGTGTTACTGAGCACCCCTCCTGACAAATGGTGAAAATTTCATCAAAATAGGAAGTTTTCCTGATAGAAACCAGGTGCGTCAGCCAGAGCTGGGAGCTTGTAGGAGGCAACTCTTTTGTCCAGAGTTTCTGCTAGACGGGAGCTCATAACCATCCTAGACTTTGACTCAAAGGCAACCAACATTAAATAGCTATCTCAGAAAAGTCCTCTCCATCCTGGGGGGTGGTGACTGCCCTTAGGAATGTCCTCAGGGATGGTGACTCATGGGGAGGGCTTTGCTGTGTGTGCTCACAACTGCCTTCGTGGGGGTGGGGTTGGGAGTGCTGGTTGAGTAGTTCCTGTAAAATATTTTATGACATATTAATATATGTCACTTCCTGGGGTTCAAAAGAGGTATGCAGTGTCTTTCTCACAAATTCATTCTCTACCCAAATTAGCCAGTGTTTGTGTCCCTACAAGGACCACACCTCTGAAACATCAGTCTTTGGGGCTCCTGACAATAGGGATGCTGGAATATGCTCTGCACAGACACTCACTACCTCCACATACATTCAGTTATTTACTACTAAGAATATCGTGTTGCGAAACATAAGTATGGCACAACAATAGTTTTTGCTTTGGCAACTACTTCCCACCCTTACCTGTAGAATCCAGCTAATGAGGTCTCAGTATGAACAGCTTCTGAGTCCATTGCCTGTTTGCAAAATGAGCACATGAACATTTTCCATTTAAAAACAACATGCATTCAAAGTCAAAGTGTGGTTCTTGTGTAGAAACTTTAGCTGATAATCAATTTAAGAGGAGTCATGGTTTAAAGAACCTTGACATCTAGTCACCATCTTCTTTTTTACACTGTTCAGTTCTCGCTGCAGAAATATTTCTGTCTTTAGGCACTGGTCATTAAAGATTCAAATAACATAGAAATGACCTCATAGAGGATTTTATGATGGCTAATGAGATAAGGAATTGACCAGGGCTGAAAGTTTGTTAATTAATATAATCAATATTATATTAATATTTATTAATGTTAATATTATTGAATATTGTTAATAATTAACTATATATTAATTCACTATATATTAATGCATATATCATGTATACACTTATGTATATATGTGTTTGCATACGTACAAATGTATAAATAAGTACAGATGTGTGTGTGTGTGTGTGTGTGTGTGCTTGTGGGTAGGTAGAAAACATAATGCAAGAAGTATGAAATTCAGAATGTCCAGTATGACCCCACAAACTGCATGTAGTGGTTAAAATTAATTATTTATGAAAAATTTAATTGCTCAATTTTAGATTATTTAAATTCAAGTGCAAAAATAATATAAGGTTTCTTTCTATAGAACACAATGTTATATTGTTAACACTAAAGGTTTCTTGATCTACAAATAGCCTAAAATATTGCTTATTTTTCATGCCATGCTATACATGTATAGTCTTGATATTGTAATATACAAACATATCATTAATGTACTTGTCATCCATAATGTGGACCAATTGAAACTAATTTTCCTAGATAATATCACAGCACTATACTGTGGGGCTTTATTTGATTCTTTGTTCCTTTCCCAAGGGGCACAAGACCTCTAAACAGAACCAATGTGTGAATCAGCTGGGTATCCGTTTACAGATTTCTGTAGATTGGGTCTAGGAGAGAATAACAAGGTGTAAAGAATTTCAAAAGCTGATTTCTCATAGCAAAAAACACTCCGAATGAGCCTCGTCTTCTCCTAGGACTATCTAGTTATGGCTCTGTGGGATGGGATGGCCAATAAGCATACACAGCAAACACATCTTATGGCTGTGTAAGTCACCCTGAATTTGGAAAATGCCTGGTGTGTGAGAAGGACGGAGCGAAATAGCTCAGCCTTGTCTGGACAGTGGCAACCACATTTACCAGTTAAAAATGAGCCTGGTGCCCAAAGAAACCAGAAGAGGAAGGCATGCATACTTTGACAATAACCAACGGCTATTTGATTAGACTTAAGACCACTCAACAAGAGAGAGAAAATGCCTAGCCAACTACTCAGAGCTTTACCAACCAGCACAATCCTTAACTACGGCTTAAGTATCTGTCCTTTTTGATTTTTCGAGACAGGGTTTCTCTGTGGCTTTGGATCCTGTCCTGGAACTAGCTCTTGTAGACCAGGCTGGTCTCGAACTCACAGAGATCCGCCTGCGTCTGCCTCCCGAGGGCTGGGATTAAAGGCATGAACCTTAAACCCACAGAGAAGTTTAGCCCTCAACCCTCACCAAGGAAGTTTCTCTTTGCAACAGACAGAGACCATTACAGAAAACGACAGCGGATCAAAATGCATAGAATAAGTTATAGTGTGGGGCCCGTCCCAAATGACACATACACAACACAATTTCCTCATCTAAGGCTCACCGAGGGTCATTTCAGAAGAAGGGGAGAGATTGTCAGAGCCAGAGAAACAGGAAGTTTGCTATGAAATGTGTCTCCTCGAAATGCCAAGATTTACACCCATAAAATCCCACCAGAACGACTGCCTAAATGTGATCTGAACAAGGGCACCAACAATGGACATGTTAACGTGAAAGGGGAGATCTCACAGGGCCCCAAACCTAGACAGAGAATTGCAGGCAACTGAGGAATGCTGACAATGGGACCTAGTCTTTCCCGGGGAAAAGCACACCAGTTTGCTATCGATACTAAGTGGTCACTCTTGAAAACATACAAACAAGTAATATGGACTGATCGGGTAAGATTTATATAGTTAGTTAGTTATATAGTTAGGGCTGTGGGGTGTGTGTGTGTGTGTGTGTGTGTGTCTGTGTGTGTCTGTGTGTCTGTGTGTATCTGTGTGCATTTAAAACAACAATTGATGTGGCCCTGCTGTAACCAAGATCTATGTTGATTTCCATAGCTCCTTAGACCATCAAGGACCATTTGAGCCCAGGCTGCTGCCTAGGACCATGTCTCAGTCCTTGGTCCTACCACAGTCAGGTTCTGAATTGATCCCTGTGTTGCCATCAAAGACCATAGGGATGACTGAGGGCTGGGCTGAATGAAACTTGTGACCTTGAGGGTGTTCACGGGCCATGTCACCTCCAGAGCCATGCTGATCTGAGTGGCCTACACCGTCACCCAGGCCCATGATGTCATCTGGGCAGAGTCACGGCTAAGGGCTGTGTCTGGGTTCATGGTCCTACTGTGGCCAGGGTTTGAATTGATATCCATGGCTCCTGTTACCATCAAGGGCCATGCAGGTGACGAAGGTCTGGTCAGTCACCTCAGACTGTGTTGGTACATGAGGGCCATGCTGCCCCAGGGGCTATACTGATCTGGGTGGCCTATGATAACACCTGGGCTTGAGCTTTTGATGACGGCCATGCCTAGGTCTGTGGCCCGGCTGCAGCTATAGGGTCTGTGTATATGGTCATAGCCCATGTTAGCATAGGGGACCCTGGAACCATGCTGTGCTGAGCTAGCCATGCCCTTTACTGGCCCTGCCAGGGTATCCAAGAAGAGCCCCAACGACGTGGGTCAAGCCAGACCAATGACGTGTGGCAATGAACATTTGCAAGTAAAGATGAATGGACTAAAGGGAAAACTGTGTCTCAACGGGCCGTACTGCAGCTTCCACAAGCTTCTTCTCACTTTTTTCTTTTGTCTTTTGTTTTGCTTTTTTTTTTTAATGGTTTTGTTTGGGTGCAAAGCTCCAAGGGAAGGAGGAAGATGTGAGGGGATAGGGGAGAGAAGTGGGATCGGAATGCACAATGTGAAATCCACAAAGAATCAGTAAAACTTATAAAACCCACCAACAACAACAACCAAAAGAAAGCCGGGTGCTTGAGAAAGAGCAGAGGGAGGCACATGGGAGCAACTGGAGGAAGGAAAGGGAAGGGATAAAATGAGGGGCGAGTGCTTAGGAAAGCGTAACCCCAACAGCAATAACGGAGGAGAAGGACAAGAGGCTACTTGGATGCTTCTTTGTGACATGCGATTTCTAGTTTATGTGTTTGACCAAGAGGAAGGGGAACAGAAATTAGTGAGTAGATGACTAAATGATTGGCAGAATTAATAAAATATCATTTCACTTTTTGACAACCGGTGGCAGCTTCAGTTCCCGCCACACCACACTGTCATGACGCAAACCGGCCCGGTACCAGAGACTGGCATTCCGCCTCTTCTGGAGTGAACTTCATCCCAAAGGAAGGAGCGGCAAAGACTAGATTGACACCTTCACTCCGTCTTCAGGTGCAACACCTGGGTCAAGCGGGTGGCCATCCCTCTTCCTGAAGTCACGAACGACGAGCAAATCCTGCCGTGTGTTTCCCTTTATGGGGTTGGGAAATGTGACTAGTGTGAACTTTGTTCATGATAGCTCAGAAGTATGTGTTCTTGAGATGTAAGGTGGAAACTGACGTGTATCGTGGTGTTAGAAGCTGAGCCGTGGTGGCTTCATATCACAAGCCCTACAAAGAACCCTTGAACAATCACGGATGCTCTAAGATTCACAGATAAAAATGCTCTAAACTCAAAGAGTACTCTTCCAATTTTTATTATGCTAACGTTATCTTTTAAAAAACAAATTGTTTTTCCTTTTCCAACTGTTTGTTTTCAGTATTAAATTGTTTTCTATGAATTTGGAACACGTCCTTGAAAGCATTTTATGGCAGGAAGTATTTTGTTAGCATCTGAGCTTATGTAATTAAATGGAAATTATAAAGGAAAATTTTGTTGGTTTAAACCGATATGACTCCGATACTGTTACGTCATTTCATATTAGAAATAGAGTGGAATATCTTAATATTTTTATACAAGTTGAAAGAGTTTTATACAATAATTTTTGTTCTTTTGGACACAATTTCATTATGCACAGAAGCTGTCAATAGAAAACAGAGATCTTTCCATTGTTGTAATAATACACTTACATAAAACATTATCAGTAAGTGTAAATGTAATATTTGAGTGGTCATGGTAAGATTTAACTCAAAGGAAATTTACTCATTAAATTGTGACCGCTTAAGTACAGATGTTAGTGAAACCGTCCTAACACAAAAGTAAATAAAAGCTCATTTGAAATTATTTTTTATTTGAATCATCACTAAAAAAAATGAGGCTAAAAATTGCTAAAAGTTACAGTGGGGTGTACCACAAGCAGGATGAATATACATACTGTCATTTTCAGTGTAATTACTAAATAATAAAAATTAAATAACTAAACAGTGAAGGGAGAAAGTCATTACCAGAAGAAACCCCTAAAAAAAGTTAATTCCTCTGGAAAAGACTGAGAGATGGGGTTACATGGGAACACGCCCACAAGCTTCCCAATATGTTGGAAGACAAATCTGTGAACCCATCTTGATGGTTTTTTTAATATTAAATGAAATAATGAAAATTAGATTTAGGATCAGCAAAAATAAATTTTGTTTGAAAAAGAATACCATAATGAAATTTAATTCTTTGTAGGGTAATAAAAAATAAATTAAAAGCCAAAGAATTCTGATTCCATCTAGCAAAAAAAAAATATGAATAAAAAGATCTTATTGTTGGCTGATGCGTCTCATAATAAATATCTTCAAAGGTCTACACAGATGCATGCATGTCAACGGCTTTTCTTGCTGGAGGACTTTACTTAGCCGTGTCTTCTCACTGTATCCGCAAAGGCTCCTAGCGATGTGTGACACTCTTCAAGGGAACAACTCTGTGATCCCCACACTTGTCTGGGAGAAGACATGGAAGCTTGGAATTCAGCGTCTCAGGCAAGTCACTTCCGCCAGAACCCTCCTCTCTCGGAACCCTTCTTTCTCCCCGACCCCCTCTGTTTTGCGTACCGTCTTTGCTTGCTGGGTTAACTACCCGATATGTCTTTCTGAGTCTGGGTTACCTCACTCAGGATGATTTTTTTTCTATGTGGGGGTGGAGTAGAGGGAAGGGGATGGAGAATGGAAATGTGAGGGATCAGGATAGTTGAGTTGTGTGCAGAACAGAGGGGGAGAGTAATGAAATAATCTTGGTAGAGGGAGCTATTATGGGGTTAGGGAGAAACCTGGTGCCAGGGAAACTCCCAGGAATCCACAAGATGACCCCAGTTAAGACTACTAGCAATAGTGGAGAGGGTGTCTGAACTGGCCTTCCCCTGTAATCAGATTGATGACTACCCTAACTGTCATCAGAGAACCTTCATCCAGTACCTGATGGAAGCAGATGCAGAGATCCACAGCCAAGCCCTGCGCTGAGCTCCAGGAGCCCAGTTGAAGAGAGGGTGAAGGAATTATATGAGCCAGGGCTGGATGGGAGGGGGAGTCAGGAACAAGAGGGAAAACCCACGGAGACAGCTGACCTGAGCTTGTGGGAAATCACAGACTCTGGACCGACAGCAGGGGAGCCTGCAGGGGACCTAGCTAGGCCCTCTGCATCTGGGTGACAGTCCTGCAGCTTGGTCTTTAGTGAGGATCCTAGCTGTGGGACTAGGACCTCCCCCTTACGCGCATTGGCTCTTTGGAAACTGTTCCCTACGGTGGGGTGCCTTGTTCAGCCTTGATGCACTGTGTGTGTGGGAGCTTTGATCTTGCCTTAACTAGATGTGCTGTGCTTTGCTAACTTGCATGGGAGACCTTTCTCCATCTGAATGGAGGAGGAGGAGGAGGAGGAGTGGATGGGGGGAGGCAGATCGAAAGAAGGTGAGGGGAGGGAATGGAGGAGAGGAGGGAGGAGCAAATTTTGGTTGGTTTGTAAAATAAAATAAAGAATATATATATATGTTAATTTTTTTTAAAAAAGAGCCTGAGGTGGTCAGGTTTACTGATGTTTACCTCTGTCGTCAAGGTTACAGGGCAGCAGCTTCAGCAGGCAGTTAAACCCACTTGGCGATGGGCCTTTGCAACAAAACCTGAGCTCCAAGCTTCCAGTTGTGCTTGGAGCAGGAATTGGCTCTGAGCCCACCCTGCCACAAGGTAACTCGAAGCCAAGTCTACACCGTGCGCCCCAAATGAGCCAACGGTTGACGCTGTTTTTTCAAACATGACACGCAGTTTGTGAATTGGAACATGAAACCCAGCAATAAAACTGGAGGATTTGTTTTAGAAGCTTTTTCTTTTGCCCTTCTATTCTTACAAAGCATTTCCATCAACGCTATATTTTTCCTTAATTTCTTCCAGCCCTATCTTTGATTAACTAAAGAAAGCCAAGATACGGTGGGCCCTGGAAACACAAGGTCAAAGACAAAAGCTTGTCTGTCTCCGTGATGTCTCTCCAGTAATTTTGTTTACTAATTTTCTAAGTTCTCCTCCATATCTTCTGACCATTTCCCAGGAGCCACTGCTGCTCAGATAGGCAGTCACATGCAGAGTGGACGGCTCTCAAGTTGGCAGAAGGAAGCTGAGCTTACTAAATTGGCGTGGTTGTCATTTTCTGTCCCGAGAGTAGCACTCTAATTCTGGCTGTGGTTTTGACATAACTGCTTGCTAGCCTTGCTATAAAAACGTGCTTAAACTGTTATGAATTACAATGCAACTGTAAGACCTGTTCGGAGATTAAAATAGAACCAGACAAATTTAGTAAATGGAATTATACCCAAAAGATGTGAGGTTTGCGGCTACAGGGATGACTAGGAGCGCTTTAGGGCTTTTGCAGAGGAGTCAAGTTTTGTTCCCAGCAGTCAGCCATATTGGGTGGTTTACAACTGCCAATAATTCAGCTTCAGGTGATCTTATACCCTCTTCTGTATTTTACACACACACACACACACACACACACACACACAGAGTAAACAATAATAATAATGTGTGAGATTTAGTGAGCAAATGCACGGTGGCTTGAAACAGTGGGCAGACCTCACCACAGCCATGAATGGTCATCTCAGAACCGACATAGAAGTTAAGTATGTACACATGGCTGCTATATCAGCTGGCATTCTCAAAAAAAAAGAAAAAGAAAAAGAAAAATTTTAAATTCAAGTCATTGGACTGGAGAGATGGCTGAGAGGTTAAGAGCACTGACTACTCTTCTAGAGGGTCTAAGTTCAATTCCCAGCAACTATATGATACTCACAACCATCTGTAATGACATCTGGTGTCCTCTTCTGGCCTGCAGGCCAAACACTATATACAAAATAAATAAATCTTAAAAAAATTCAAGCTGTTTGTAAAGAAGGAAAATAAGATCTAAGAAATACGCATGCACACACACACACACACACACACACACACACACACACACTCAAACTACCTACCACTTCCCTATTTAAGAGAAGATTCTGTTTGCTCACCCTAAACTCAGGATGCTGCCATGCTGGTCAGGATGGCTGATGTGGTGGTGGTGGGGGGGAACGTGACTTCTTACAGGCTTGCTTAGTCCCACCAGACTTACATGATGTGTTCTGGGAGACCCAGCCTCCATACACCTCAGGCAGTGATGAGTGTGTACTCTACCCATAGTACAGCTGAATTTAGAATTGGCACTGTCTCGAAGATCAACTAGAGAAAGATTTACAGGCTTCCCTCTAATAGTGCCTGAAAAGGGGGAAGGGGCTAGCATTATGGTCTAGGCTAGGATGAGGGCAAGGATGCCCTATGACCCCTGTGCTCTTTCGTTGGCTCTACCACCATTGGTTAACGTAGACAAGGATTATTAACCTAAATTCCAATTGGCCAGCATTCTCATCTCTCAGGTCCTGGGTCTGATGCGGAGTTCCTTCTCTTTGCAAAACGAACTGTTAACCGCAGCTGATCAACCTGAAGATCCATTTCTTATTCTCCCGCCTTCCACAACGAGTCACTCATAAACTTATTTTTCACAAGAAACACGGTCTGCTAACACCTTCCCTCTGCGACCATCGCTGGGGCTCAAACAAGCTCGGTGTGTGAGGTTTTGGTCACCATCTCCATGGCCATGTTAGTCCAGAAACTAGATGCAAATATAATCTGGTGACGCCTTTGCCCTCCTCAGAACTGATCAGAGGCTGTAATTTGCCTTTAAATGATGTCACAAAGTGGTGTCTATTTGTACAGAACGCTTCACCTCTTCTACTGCTAGCCATGATTTTGGGTTCCTTGAAGAGTTAATTCTCTAAGGAAAACTGCCTCGTCCCCCAAACAAGGCTAAACCCCCACATTTTAGCCCAGTGCCTGGGTCTCTGACCTTTCACTTGCCTGAAGATGCTGTCCACACTAGATCCCAACCCTCCCGTATTTGGGGATTTTATATATTTATTCATGTTTGGTTTCTTGTTTTTGTTCTAAATCCTGTAATATGGTAGAAGCCTAATAAAAGAGCGAATAAATAAAACATCAAAATGATAAAAATAAAATGTGTGGCGGTGCTATGGTGGGAGCGTGTCCACCTTTAAAGCGCATATGAAGAGAACCTAGTTACCAAATTCCTGGTTAGTCTCTCTGTGGCTGAACACGCCAGAGACATGCTCATTCCCTGACAGACTTTTTCATACTAAGGAATAAATAATACAGTCCTTGGCTGGAAACAGTTCATCCTTTAGCCGTTCTCAAAGACTCAGTGTTTCCACTCTCAGGGTGCTTGGCTGTACTCTTCTCTCCTTGTCACAGAGTTAGGGGACAGTGCATCTCTAGACCTGAGATGGCACTTTGAGGCAAACATGCGTGGGTCTGTCAGGGGGCTGGCAACATCACCTCGGCCACCTTCTCCGCCAGCTCCAATCTCACAGAGCAGTTTTCTCTTCTAACATGCATTACAGTTCGGGTGGGCTCGGATTCATGATCAGCAACCATTGCCACACTCACTCACAAGCCAAGCTCATCTCTGCAGCTCGCTCACACTTTCAACTGTGGGCATTACAGTTGAATGAGAGCAGCCCACGGAATCACGTTTGTAAGATACCCCGTTCTGCAGATGGTCGTACAGGGCAAGGGCCTCCAAGTATGGTGGTTTCGAACAAAGATCTCAAATGTGACTTTCCTTAGGGTAGCATTCTTCCCTCCATCACTTTGTGTTTCCTTCTCCTCCTTCTTTCTCCTCTCTTCTGTTTTCTTGCTCATCTTAGGCTCGGTTCTTCCGGACTTAATCTAGTCTCACTTCGCCACCATCATCCACAGACTCATTTCCAGGTAGACATCGTTTGTGCTCACCCTAGTGAGTTTACCTCATGTTTTGACTCTTGATTCACGTAACTCAGTGTCAAAACGTGCAACAGGTGCTTCAAACTTCACAAGCCCACAGCAAAGCCTTGCGTCTGAGGTAGGGCCCTGCTGTGTAGTCCTCAAATTTGTGACCTAACTGTCTTAGTTTGTAGTGCGCACCACCGTACTTGTCTTCTAAGCTGCACTTCTATTCTCCTCTGTCCTGGTTGGGTTTTGTCAACTTGACCCAAGTGGGAATCATCTGGGAAGAGGGAACCTCGACTGAGAAAATGCTCTCACTGGATTGGCCTATTGGCAAGTCTAGGGGTGGGAGCATTTTCTTGATTGATGGCTAATGTGTGAGGGCCCAGTTCACTGCGGGAAGAGTCACCCCTGAGCAGCTGGCCCTGGGGTATAGAAGAAAGAAAGCTGAAGAACTCTTGAGGAATAATTCAGTAAGCAGTGTTCCTCCATAGTCTCTACTTCAATTCTGGAATCCAGGTTTCTGCCTTGAGTTCCTCTCCTAACTTCCTTTCGTGATGGACTGTAACCCAGGAGGTGTAAGCCAAATAAACCCTATGCTCCTCAAGTTGCTCTGGGTTGTACGGTTTAATTTAAGGCACTTTCCAAAGAAAGTGATTTTCTCTGAAACTACAGCAATTAGAAAGTGAAGCAACACTCCATTCATTTCGAACAGTGAATTCAACTGTTTGAACACACTGCTTCAGAAAGCAACAGAAAGCAAGCAAGGACGGTTCTCCACAACTTTTCCGTTTTTAGAAAAGTGTGGTTTCATTGGTTCAGATTTATAAGGTCAGTCTGCCACGCCCTGCTTCATGTATCCAATCCACCACCCAGTACACACCTGTACCGTTCCTCCAATCCTAGAGGGATCCCTAGGCTCTGACCTTGGGCATGCGTCCCCTCCCCTACAGATTCTCATCAGTCCCCTCTGACTTTCATTAGGTGGTCAATTCTCTTTAATGAGCCCTAGAGTCATCTTTACACTGAGAAGGTTCTGTGCACACATTTTGATGTCTACCACCATGTTCACACTCTTTCACATTGACATGTGCTTTACTTATGGCCTATGTGACTCTCTAGGGGGTTCTGGGCCATTCTGGCTGCAGTTCTCAGAGGAAGAGAAACCCGTCTGTTTCTGATGGTCTTCTTATGCCAGCCAGAGTGTCTGCAACAAGAAACCATTTAGTGGCTATAGGCATTTGTGGGCTTGCAGATGCATGCTTTAAACCATGTGGCTTTCTCTCCTCTGGGTGTTGTTATCCTGGGTCTCTTCTAGGGACATTTATCTCCAGCTACGTCCTAATTTCATCTTGAGATCCTTTATGCAATTTGCAAGGCATTTTAAAAAATTTATTTGTTTAAGTATTTGTTTGTTTGTTTTGGGGGTAAGGAATACCATAGTGCATGTGGAGGTCAAGGGAAACTTGCAGAAACCAGTTCTCTTCTCCTATGTGAGTTCTGGGCTTGAACTCAGTCACCAGGCTTGGCAGCAAGCTCCTTTACCAATAGAACCATATAGCTGCCATAAAGGATGTTGTTTTTTCCTGAGAGAGGCCTTCATAGATGCTGGGAAATAATTACATCTTTGGAGGTCAGTTGTCACTCAACCCACTAGGAAGAAAAAGTCACCTTTCGATTTAGGCGGTTCCATCTGGCTACAATATGGAATGGTCCGAATTGCACAATGACTGGGACAAAGGCCACCAAGCTGCTACAAAGTTTCAGGCAGTGATTATCTGAAATGATTATGAGACACAGAACAGCTGCCTAGGAGGGCTGCTTGCCAGCCCCCAGTGACACCTGACCTGATGCGAGGGCCAATCCTACCACAAAGTTCCTTTGGGAACCGGAATTTCTTCATTTATTCTATAAATGGTATCTGCTGAGTAGCAGGGCTGGGGACAAACCTGGGTGATTAGATGCAGCATAGGGAGGAGAAGCAAAGCCAGGCTCATGCCCCACAATTATGATCGAAGAATTCAGGAAGCTGAGGCAGGAGGTTGGAGCATCGAGGCCAGCTCGGAATGTAGAATGACACCTTGTCTCAAAAATATAGGAGGGTGCTCTATTTTTCATGGCACCTCCTAGGAGGCTGGCTGTGTCCAGAAGCTGAATATCTCCTTCCCAGCCGCCGACTGTCAGAAACTCACTGAAGTGGACAATGACCGCCAGCTCCAGACTTTCTACGAGAAGCACAGAAGTAGCTGCCGATGTTCCGGGGAAAGAGCGGAAGGGTGAGTGGTCAGAGTCAGGGGTGGGAATCAGGTTTGTCCGTGAAGCAACATGTCTTGACACATGGCAAAGTGCGCCTGCTGTTGAATACAGGGCATTCCTTTTATAGACCAAAGGGAACTGGAGAGAGGAAGTGCAAGTCTGTTCATAGACACATTATGGATGTCAAGGTGAGTGTTCTCAACTTGGTTGTTTAAAAAAAATAGGAGGGAAGAATATTTCTGACCTGACAGATACTACTGTGCCTCAGAGGTTTGGGTCCAAAAGAGCCAGCAGAACCCCAAAACTGTTCAATCTTTCTGAAGAAGATGATGTCCACCAATACACTGTCTGAAAGACTTAAACAAAGAGTAGGAAGCCCAGGACTAAAGCACCCAAGATTCAGCATCTTGTTACTCCATGCGTCCCACAATACAACCATTAATGTACTGCTCTAAAGGGAAAAAAACACTAAGTAAAATAAGGCACATGTTGCAGAATATGCTAATCTTTTGGTCAAGAGAATGAAAGAAACCAAAGGAAAAGGCCAAGAACAGATGCCAAGAGATGCTGTCCTTTCTGAGAGGGTGTGTTTCTAGTCAAAAGTCCGAGTTCG
This sequence comes from Myodes glareolus, assembly GCF_982192425.1. Lineage (NCBI taxonomy): Eukaryota > Metazoa > Chordata > Mammalia > Rodentia > Cricetidae > Myodes > Myodes glareolus. Next base: position 44,852,662 of record NC_142045.1, on the reverse strand, counting down.
GTCAAAAGTAAGTTTTTAAGAGGAACAAATAAAATGTTCAAACCTTGAAAAAGTCATAAAGGAAGTAAGGAAAGAAGGAAGGGAGGGAGGGAAAAGTAAGAAAAGGAATGGGGGAAGATAACAAGAACCATGGCGGCATCGATGCTTCAGGCACATCTTCTGTTATAAATAGGAAATCTGGCTACGTGCATGGCATTCCTTTGGGAGCGATGCTCATGGTGAGAATGTTAAGTGGACCAGCTGTCCAGGCAGACAGCCCGGAAGCTCCTCAAATGATTAGACATGGAGTTATCCCATGATCCAGGCCCTGGGTGTGTGCCCAGAGGATCTGCAAGCATATGGCCAGTTAAATATTCATCAAACAGCTATTGAGTCAACAGGATGTGGTATGTCTACACCGTGGGGTATTACTCGCCTCTGAACAGGACTAACGTTCTGCACTAGCGAGAAACAAAACCATGGTGGAAAGAGAGATAAACTGTCACGGCAGACCACATAGTAAAGACTGCAGTTTAAACGAGGTGTGCAAAGCCAATCCAAAGTGGAGCACCCAGAGTTGTGTTCTGGGAGGAACGGCGTGATGGCTCCGGTGCATGACACTTCTGGGCTCCTCTCTCCAGTTTCCCTTGGTCTATAACAAGTGATAATCCATCCTCAGTTGGTGGGATCCTCCATTTCCAATGAGTGGACTTTATATACAAATTATTCATTAGCAAAACTGTTTGCAGCAGAGGGCAACCTGACTGGGTGTAACTCAGTGGCAGAATGCTTTCCTAGCATGTGGAGCTCTGTGTTCGATCCTCAATAACGTATAATAATAATAATAATAATAATAATAATAATAATAATGAGGAGGAGGAGGAGGAGGAGGAGGAAGATAGCAGTCTTTTGGCCACCAAGTCAGAGAAAATGCTTTGTTTTATACTTCAGGGATGAAGTGGTAGCTGGTTCATGTGGAAACACGGGGAACTTGTGGTCATTCCAATTAAAATAGCGTTAATGCACAGAGCACAGTACACATAACACTGTTCAGAGAATTAGGGAGGTGAATACAATATCTCAGCCCCTGGCTTTAGGTCATAATAGAAACAGTGGAAGAGAAAACTGGAACGCTTTGGCCACTAGGGGTCAGGAAAAGGCTGATGATGTGAGGCTGACCTGAGCCTAAATGGTCCCTAGGCACCAGCATGCCGGTGACTTCAAGAGGAATTAGATTCAGGTTTTTCCTGAAAGAATTTCTACTGCCAGAGCCTAAGTTTACCCTCACTTTAGGCCCTTTCTAGTCTCTGGTTCCTTACTAAGCCCCTGGCCACCCTCACCTCCAGACTCTCTAGTCCCTGGTTCCTTACTAAGTGTGTGGTCACCCTCACCTCTAGCCTCTATAGTCTCTGGTTCCTTACTAAGCCCCTGGTCACCCTCACCTCTGGCCTCTGGTTTCTTTTCTCTATTTTGCCTTTCAAATCATAGAAAGCTTCCTCACAAGTAGAATCTGAAGAACAGCTAAAATAGGAAAGGCATACAAAGGGGTTTTGAGCGAAAAACACATGGTATACAACAAGAACACCGAAGATATAATAGAGGTCCTGAGAAGAGTAAGAACATAAAACTCCAGAGTTAAAAATCTCTTGGAAAATTCATAGAAAAATGTAAAAATGCAGTATCTCCATAGAAATGCAAACAATGTCTATATATAGGAAATCCATGATAATGAATGGGATGTTTTCCATGTCAATATGGAGAATAGACCTATGAGTAAATGTTTTGGAAAGTAATTTTGTATCACCAATTGACAAGGAAAAAACTTGATCCTATTAGAAATTAATGCCAATGAAAATCAACAAAAGAATTTAAAAATATTTACAGAATTTGACCTGAAAGCTGCCTATCTGAATGCTGACGAGTTACTCAGAAACTTACTGAGTCATCTGCTCACACGTCAAACTTGAAAGCATCCCGTGAACTCTTCAGATCCAATCTTACCCAGAAAGCTGTAAAATTCACGTTTCTAATGTATCTCTAGGGGCATGAAGCAAACCAGAATTCTTTTCATTGATAATGTGATTCTGTGTTCTACAAAATGGTTCATCCTTTTTCCAGGCTCCCCAAGGGCTGGCAAAGTGAGTCACCCCCGTGCTGGTATGGGCACTGCTCCACAGAACCGGGTGTGCACCATGCCCTGTTCCTACTCTGCTCCCAGCGAGTCAGGCAGCTGTGCTCAAAGACAATCTCAGGCCAAGTGTCACCCACTGCCCCTGCTCTAAGTGTGTAGAGGAGACTCTAGAAGGAGGAAGCAGCTAATCTTAGAGCAGAAACAGAGATATGGGATAGGAAAGGAATAGAACGGCATGGTTCTGTGGGGGCTATGGAGGAAGCTGGAGAAAGGAGTGGCAGAATCCAGAAGACCAAATAAAGCCCAGAGATGGCAGCTGCCATTTTTCTTGGTTCCCAAGGCTAATATCGGACTCCCAGACCTGTGCTGAACTCCCCATGATGATGACCATAGATCAAAGATCCTCACGCCCTGAGTACCCAGCTGTCAAGATGGCTCACCACACCCACATTTCTTAATTCTCCATGTGTAGCAGACAGAAGAATGTCCCCCGAGCATGTCTGCCTCTGAATTCCCAAACATTACAAATGTCCTTGTGTACCTGCTATATTGGCTATTTGTCTTGTTGTGACAGCGTGCCTGAGAAGATGCAGTTTAAAGAAAGGAAGGTTTCTCTCAGCTCAGGTTCAAGGGATTAGACTCTACCTTGGTGGAAAAGTATAGGTGCAGAAGCATGTAGTGACTGGCCACATTGCAGTCATGGAGAGGAGAAAGGATAGAAGTGGGGCAACCCACAGTGACCCACCCCCTTCATTGCCTAAAGGCTTGACCACCTTCCAAAACATCACCACCAAGTAGGGGGCCGAGGGTCAAATACAAGAGTCTGTGGGACTGTTTCACAGTCAAAGCCCGACACATGATGAGTAAGAGTAAAGACTATAGAGAAACTTACGACAATAAGGTGCTCACGGTCTTAAAGATGGTAGGATTATCCCAAATGGACCAGAGCAGACACATGGTTCTTATACTGGGAAGAGGAGGAGCCCAGGGAGTCTGTGGTGATGGAGAAAGTCAGAAAAACTGCTGGGAGGACTAAGCTGGACTCTGCTAGGTCTGAAAATGGAAGGCCCCATGAGCCTAAGAATGCAGGTGTCTCTGGACCAGGTCAGAAAGACCAAGAAATAGATTGTGCCCTTACATACCCAGAAGTCATGAAGCCTAGCCATAACGTTAGCCGGTGAAATCCATCTCAGACTCTGGACTCCAGAAGGTAAGTACACAACCTGTGCACAGTCACAAAATGTCACCTGCTCGTCACGACACAAACCAGTGCACCATGTTTGCTTCAATGGATCACAAGTAAGCTTTCTTTCTTAAGCATTTTTTGTTCTTTTCAATTTACCTTGCATTTAAAGCTCAAAACTGGTTTTGGTGTCTGGTGAAGTGGTTCTGCTGGTAAAAGGGCTTGCCAACAAACCTAACAACCTGAGGTTAATCCCCTGCCCCATGTGGTGGAAGGAGAGAACAGATTCAGTCAAGTTGTCTTCTGATACCCACCTGAAACCAAGAATGACCTTGAACTCCCTATTCTCCCGCCTCCACCTCCTGGGGATGACAGGCATACACCGTTATGTCTAGTTTAGCAGTGCTGAAATCTAACCCAGGACTTGAGGCGAGCACACTAGGTGAGCACTCTACCCTCGAGTTACACTCAGCTCATCCCACCATTTATTTATGGAATTATTTATGTTTATACATATCTACGTAAGCTTATGTCACATGTGTGTGCCCGCAGAGACCAAAGGAAAGCACTGGATCCTCGGAACCAGAGGTACTGGCAGTTCTGAGCCACTAGGAACAGAACTTGGGGCCCCCTGGAAGAGCAGCAAGTATTTTTAACCACTGAACCACCTCTCAACCGCACACATTCTTTTACACAGTACTTCTGCACATGTACACAGCAGGGTGGACACCTGAACTGATGTTCTAAGACACAACTGAGCTTTAAGAGAGATCAAAGCTATTGCCAAGTACTTAATAGGACAAGCAGGCAGTTGGATACTATTTCACTATTTTCAATAGTGTGTTTTTAAAAACTTCTCCCGAATCCCTACTCCAAAAACCTCAGACTTAAAAATTTTGGAAGGTGGGGCTGGAGAAATGGTTCAGCAGTTAACAGCAGTTTCTGCTTTTCCAAAAGACCCGATTTCTGTTCCCAGCACCCATATGGGCAGCTCACACACAACTGTCTGTAACTGCAGCCCAGGGCATTTGCTGCCCTCATCTGGCATCCCCTGTCACTGCACATACACACATAAAAACACATAAACTCATATAGACACATACATACATACATATAATAGATAAATAAATAAATAAGACTTTTAAAAGGCTGAAAACCAAAATGAAGTTTTGTACTATGAGGACATTGCATAGTATATAATATTCTGGCTTTCAAATATGGCTCTTTGGTTGTAATTATATGAACACTGTTTTACAGTAATTCATGAAGACAGGTAGTGAAATTCTACTTTTAAAACGGGACTGACTGACTCACTCTCAAATATTTCCATTCCTTCATTTTCAAATGATAAAACAGCACAAAGCAGAGGATGCTGAAGCCGTGCCTCACCTAGCTGCTAAGCCGGACAGAGCCTCACCAAGACTTTCAGCAGGGCAGTGCTTCACACAGCCCCTCATCAGGGCAGTGCTGCTCATCTTGACAAGATCCATGTGTCTTGAACTCAGCGGGGACTTGTCCCTGTAGAATCTCATCCCTATACAGGAAAGGAAGGTCCAGCTTTACGAAGTGTAGTTTGTGACTCCTCAAGTAAACAAACAATTGAATGAATGAATGAATGAATGAGCAAATAAATAGATCAGTGAACAAAGACACTTGTCTACAGGCTACTGTCGGGCGGAAGCCAGCAGACTGCAAGTGGTAATTTCGTTCCAAATTAAACTGAGACTGTATTCATGTGAGCTATTAGCGGCCTCATCAGAGAAGTTTACAGGCTAATTATTGTGGGGCACAAAAGCCCCAGCCACCATCCAGGAATGCCTGGCTCACATCCTCGAAGAATTGATTTAAATGTCATTAATTTCCCCTGATGATTCAGAGTCACTTTTCACTTAGGCTTCAGTAAATGGCAAAGAGGCCATGCACACATCCTTCCTGAGTCTGTTAGTCACAATCGCTGGCAATCAACTCTTCTATTGGCTTCCGGGTGTCGCCTGGGGAAGCATGTGTCCCAGCCACCATATGGCTAAGCTGGTGATCCTCTCGCTTTTTCTCATACTAGACGTCACAGGAAAATATGTTGCTCACATTCATACTTTATTCTATTAATGACTGAAAAAGAACCAGTTGTGCTCAAAGACGATCGCAGGAAAAGAGATGGATGGTTTTCAAGAGACAAGCTGGATTTGAATGGGAGACCCTAGGTCTGCACACAGCTTTGGGCTTGTAGTCACAAGATAACCATGAGTGCTAGGATTCCCTGGCTTTTATCCCTGGATCTCTACGTATTTCACATGTGTGTGTGAGCTCATGCGTGTGTGTGTGTGTGTGTGTGTGTGTGTGTGTGTGTGTGTGTGTGTGTTCTCAGGCACCATCCATCTTGGTCTTGAAACTTGCTGTGGTAGAGTAGGCTGGCCAACCAGGCTATCTCTGCCTCCCCGGGACTAAGATTATACATATACACTATTGAACCTGACTTTATTATGTGGGCTTTGGGGATGAAACTCAGGATGCCAGGGTGGCCCTAAGGACATGAATTCTTTTAGGGGAGCACTAAGATGCTCAGACGACATCTCTCCCCCCCCCCAAATCTTTCTCCCTCTCCCTCCATCTCTCTTCCTCTCTCTCTCTCTACCCAGAGAAGACAGTGTTGCCTATATCTATGTAGAATTTGATAAAATTTAGTGAGAAAATGCTGCTGCTGCCAACATCCAGCAACTAAAGATATTGTTTTCTTTTTATAGAAAAAAAGGAAAAAAAAAGAAAGAAAGAAAGAAAGAAAAAAGAAAGGAAGGAAGGAAGGAAGGAAGGAAGGAAGGAAGGAAGGAAGGAAGAAGTCGAGAAGTCACCTGGGAAAGAAAACCAGGCACAATCCTAGAATGGGAAGCTTCAGTGGTGTGTCTTACTCCTGTTTTTTTCTGTCTGTTGGCACTCTGCTGTGCCCTGGGGAATCTGGTTCAAGGCACTGTAACTGACTGGGGTGAAAGGACACAGACTCAGGCATACTGATGCCGCTGGAGACTTTTATCTGCAATATACCGTTAAGAACAAGACCTGAATTTGTGCCATTGAGGAGAGGAGGGGAGGGGAAGATCTATGGTGCTCTCACAGAGGTTCCAAAACAGAGGAGTCTGAGGACCGGTCCTACTCCATCCTGATATTTCACCCTCTCTCCCTTGCTGCTTCACCTTGGCCTCCAACACATGGTGCCCATGGAGCTGGGTCTGGGAGAGTAATCAAACTTCAGCAGGGGAGAAAAGGATGAGGTTGTTGCAACCATGCCCAAAAGAACTTGAGGGTTGTAATTCGTGAAGTAGTCCAGGCAGGTGAGAGTCCCAGCTCCTAGAGGGGAGAGGGGCCTCACTTTGGGTAGGATGTAGAGGAGAGGTTGAACTCCTGATGGATGCAAAAGTATCTGAACATTACTTGATAGGTGTGGCAGAACCACGCAGGTTTCAGTTGGTTAGAAAATTGTTATTGTTTGATTGAGCAGAGAGAGTGGGTGCAGACTGACACACTCACTGACTGTGAGGGAGCAGAACCCACTCTTCTACACAAAGCAGAACACTTTCATCTGGAGGCAGCACATCCCACAATTCCTCTGGCAACAAGCCTTGACTATGCAGTAGCAGACACAAAGGTCTACGTGATCCCAATCCCCGGGTCTCATTTTCTACTTCTCAGGCCTCTGACGGCGGGCCGGGTGACTCGTCTCGTGTCAGAGGAGCTACAAAGGGTTTTTTCTCTTCGCGTTCACCATGGTTTGTTTTCCTCTTTGATGGAAAGAAATGGCACGTCAAAGTGAAGGGTGTGCCGTCAGCGGCACAGAAGCCCCTCATCTGTCACTGACAGCATCCCAGACTTATTCAGCCCCCTGCCCGGCTGCTGAGTGGGGATAGGGTTGCCAGAAACCGGAGGAGAGAAGCTTTCGAAAAGTGAAACCAATTGGGAATAATTAAGTTTTCCAAGCATGGAGTGAAATGGTTCTCCAGGAGTGGTGGGCAGAGCCACCACCTGGCTTCCAGAAACTTTCAAGGGGCTGTGCCAAGATAGCAAAGAACTTTCTCTTGCTTTTCTTGCTTCTCTTGGGGGAGCCTGGGAGATGCCATGCCAGTCATTACAACTGATCTAGCAGGCCTTCTGTGGGTTGACATCATAGAGGGGTGCTCGGCTTTCAGACTCGAGACTCCACCTTAGAAGCTAAGTGAGGCCAGCATGAACACAGCCCCTCATTGTCGAGAGCAAGCGAGTCAAAGATAGAAAACTCACCCAATAATCTAGATGGCAGAGTCATCCGGCAACATTGGAATTTTCTTTTAACGTTAAAGGAAACCGTTTGCACAATTCGGGCTTTTAGTCGTGTAATGAATCCACTTAAAATTAAGAGAAATCTCCCATCAGAGATTGTTCCAGCTCCTGAGACTTCTCTTTGTGTGCTTCATTTTGCTAATGGTCAAGTTCCTGGCTGAGGGGATCAGCGGAGCTGAGCTCCACGCTTTCCCAAGCACAGGGCCCGATGAAAGGATGCTTAATGAAGCGGAGCTAGGGTTCCTTGGTGCCTTTGATGGGGAGACGGGATAGCATCAGACTGGGGAACTTAAGCATGATGGTGGCTGCGTGAGGAGATAAAGCAGAAAGCAGCCAGGGCCTTGGAGCTGTTTTGAAGTGGAGGCCTGTGTTTGAACAGGGACTATTTGAAACTGGAACCAGGCAGTCTGAGCTAGAAAGGCTAGTGCCAATGACTGACGGACTCAGCGTCTGAGGTTATGTCATTCTGTCTTTTGTTGACCCTTGATCCCGAGGCATGCGCCCTTAACCTCCAACACATTCACACGTGAGTAGTATAGTCGAAACGTCTATAACTGATGTGAAGGGGAAAGGAAGGCTCAATGTGTGTAACCCTGCGTCATTTCCTCAGAGGGAACGCGAGGAAGCCATCTTGTGTGGAGGAGTAACTCCTGCGTGGTTGCAGCTTCACTGTGAAGTACATTTTTAAAATGATGAAACCAAGGCCTAGGACTTCAGGACCTTGCTTAGATATAGAACGAACCCACCAAATGCAGCCCTTCTTAGTGGGTCTCAGAGCAGGAACCCTGGGTCTGTAGCATTGACGGTGCCTGAAAATGTTTTAGAAATGAAATAGGAGAGCCATAGGGTGGCATCCAGCAGTCTGTGTTTTAACAAAACTTGTAACATCCCACCCTTGGACATCTCATGTCACGAAACACATTCAGTCCAACCTAAGACACATACATTCCCGTCCCAATGCCTCGTCTGAGACTCAGAGCAGAATCCTAACTGAGGAACGGAGATACAGAAAGGAAAGATGAAACTAAACCAAACCCAATGGGGCAGCTGCCGATCTCCACATCCAGTATTGGAGGTTTTGGTTATATCATCTACAGTCTTCTCTCTTGGATTAGCCCCACTGCAGCTTTCTCCAGTAGACATTCCACACTCCTGAGACTTCAAAATCTCCAATTTAACTTGGGCTTCACCTCCACGCCTTCATGCACAGGAAGGAGTGCCATGCAGGGTCTCAGACACTCTATGACACATCCTCTGGGCTCAGCAGCTTTCTCAAGTCTCGGCGCAACTCTCCATAATTCTTACATCCAATGTTAATACAACTGAATTTTCCAGAGATTAGAGTTTCCAAAGAGCTCAGAGTATAGTAATAGAAGGACGCGGTTCTCAGAACACAAGGTAGCCAGTTCCCAGTACCACCACAGCTTCTCATTTGTTATTCTACATATGAAAGCTCCCGTGACTCAAGCATTTCATCCAGAACAACATTTATTGAAAGTGTTAAATCCTTGGCTTTCTACAGCTTTTCTGATGCAATCAAGCATAACCTTGCAAAGTTTTATATGTAGTAAGGGAAACTGTATAGAGAAAATTATATACATTTATGTATGGAAGATATGCCAGAGGGCTAGGGAGAGGAATATAATTATGAGGATTTTCCTGAGGAGACATGGATGAGTGAACTCTGCTTGTCCCAGATACAGAACCAACAAGAGACCAGCATAATAAACCACTATTATGTCCAACATGGTGGACCAAGGAATTTACCAGGGTCACGTACAGGAACACAAGTAACTCTCCAAGACAGCTGCATTGCTGAAAAGCCACCCAGCATGAAGCTCCTTAAATGATTTTCAGGCAACTCAACACATCACAGGGTCTCCTCCAGGTACCTTGGCTGCTGTTCTCCTCCCCAGCAGCTGTTGCTGCTTTTCTGACTTTGGAGAGGGACCTTGTGAATCCCTTGGTTTCAGGAACTTCCTGTGACTTGTGAAGGTGTTTCCTTCCTGAGTCCCATAAACCTCCCTCACCCTCCTGGAGGAGATTTTTCAGTTTAGAAGAAATGATTACACAACACCATACGCACGCATGTGTTTTACAGAAAGAACCACACTTGGTTGAACGCTGTGTTTGGTGTACTGCCAGTAAGTGTGTTTCCGTTCAAGTTTGTCTGACACTGGAGAGGCGAGACTGAAAAGCATAATAGAATATTTCCAACAAACTTTCTGAAATCTAGTGGAAGGTAGGGATGTTCCTTGTGCTCTAAGTACTAGAACATCATGAATACTCCCAGAGACGAAGGGCAGAGCTGTTAACTTGGCCTGGGAGGATGGGCGCTGAGTAGTCCACCAGTAAGGCCATCTTTTATGTGGGCTTCTTACAATGACTCCAACATATTCAAGGGAAAAAAGGGAAGAGTCCAGGGGAAAAAAACCAAATAAAACGAAAAGATGCCCGCTCACACACAAGAGAGACAAAGAGCAAATACCACTGAGGAAAGTAAGGAATTGTATGTAAAATGATAAATTGTGAGTGTGGCCAACGTGGACCATAAAGAAGCCAGCGTTGAGGTCAGGAGCTGACATTCTGTTCCGAAGTGTGCAGGGCCCTGCCAGAGAGACATGCCACAGGAAAGAAATTTACTGTTAGGAAGATGTCTCAACGAGAATGACTGGAATTCACTGCATAAATATATGAAACTCCCAAACAATTAAAAACATTTTCAAGGAAGACGCTTCCGGCTTATCACTGAAAATATTTGTCTCTTCTAGGTGAATAAACAAATTTGAAGACGAGAGCTAAAAGAGGTGAGTCTGGAGAAGTGGCGTGGAGGTTGGAAGTTTGTCCTGCCATTGCAGAGGACCTGAGCTCAGATCACAGCACCCACCTGGGGCGTTCACAAGCTTCTGGAACTGCAGCTCCCAGGGGAACGAAGGTCTCCGGCCTCCGTGGGCACTGCCCTTGGGTGCACACCCCCCCAACAATACATTTATACAACCGAACACGGGACAAATGAATCATTTTAAATGGATTATCTTACAATACAGCACTTTAATCAGCCAAGCCCCCACAGTAGTCTGTATCTACCACTTCATATCTTAGCCTTGCTGTACTCTCACCAGAACAGGGAGAATTATACCCGACGCTATCTAGAGCAAATGTGCTTCAATTCACCTACTTTAAAATTACAGGGTATTTAAATTCACATTTGGGTTAGTCAGTCCTCTTGACTGCTATTCTATGCTACCGTCTATTTTTAAAAAAATCACAAATTAGGTAGAAGTAAATGTGGGTGAAGGTTTAATTTTTTTTAATGTCTTCGAGAATAACAAAACTGAAGCTATCAAGTCAGGAAGGAAACTGATTAAGAGGAAGAATAGATCTGATTAGACATTAACATCAATCTCTATACAGAACAAAGGTAAGCATTAATTACTAGCCAGGTGTAGCACACACATCAATTACAAACAAAACAAACAGCAATAAGCACTGTGTCCTGTATGCACAGCCCTAAGTAATTTAATATCAGTCATTTCTAAAGAGTAGCAGATAAAATGGGCTCTGGCAAATGGCGTGAATACAGAAATGGACTTCTGGGTAATAGTAGAAAACCTCTCTTCTCTTCAGACAGTGCCTTACTGTACGTTCCAGGCTGACCTAAATTGTGGGATGCTCCTGCCTAATCAGCCTCCCAGGCTCTGGGACCCCAGGTCTGCCCCATGGCTTTCAGAGCAGCAGTGCAGCCTTGACCACGTCTGCAGATAGACAGTTAGAGACGATCACAGCCGTGCTAGGCTCACTCGGGATAATTCACACCACTTCATACCACTTCCCCTGCCGTCTCTGAAGGAAAGCAAAACAGCTTCACTGGGTAGATGTGAATTCTTTGGTCCAATAATTTCACTCATTTCAAGATCTTTCTTTCTTTCTTTCTTTCTTTCTTTCTTTCTTTCTTTCTTTCTTTCTTCTTTCCTTCGTTCCTTTCCTTTTTCCTTCCTTTCTTCCTTTTCATTTTTCCTTCCTTCCTTTCTTCCTTCCTTTCCTTCCTTCCTTCTTTCTTTCTTTCTTTCTTTCTTTCTTTCTTTCTTTCCTTTCTTTCTTTCGTTTGAGACAGTGTTTCTCTGTGTAGCCTTGGCTGTCCTAGAACTACCTCTGTAGACCAGATTGGCCTCAAACTCACAGAGATCCAGCTGCCTCTGCCTCTTGAGTGCTAAAATTACAGGCATGTACCACCATGCCTGGTTTTTTTTTTCCTTGGAAAGAAAATGGGATGCAGTTGGATAAACAAAGGGAAAATGAATTGGCTGGAGAGAGAAGTCTTGTGGGACGAAGCCAGTGTCTCGAGAGCATTGAGGGTATCAATCTCATTTAAGTCATCTTTCCTTTTAAGTGTACCACCAGGCTCAGGATCCTTGATGTCTCTCCAAGTGTACCAGGTCTCTGGAGAGGCATTCTGGGTACCACAGAGGGCAGTGGGCTAATAATGGGTCTTTGTAAAATTTGCTTTAGAGACATGGAATTCAAAGTCATGACTTCTTTTTCCCACAAAATCTATTCTGGGATATTTGAAAAGTTGAAGACAGCTTGAATTTTTTTTTAAATGCATGCATTTTTAAAATGCCATCCCTGACTAAATTTAAGCTTATTAACCCAAGGCTAGAACATTGCAATTCAGTTTTTTTATGCATCTATTTGAGCTCAACAAGGTTCCAAAGCCCGGGTCTTTCAGGATGAACCTGTTCATTCAATAGGCAGATATTAGGTTTCCAATACCCATCTACCCCATGGGTAAACATATTTGTAACACCACTGGAAACATATGACCCTTGTTCAAAAGACTAAATGAAAAAGCAAAGTCAAGAAATCAAAGGCATTTGGACTCGACCTAGAATCTGCGACCCCCGTGGCGAAGTCATTTGGGCACCAAAGGCATGGAAATAACTAGAAAGGATCTATTCTCTTAAAGATATTTTTCCAGTCGTTGAAAAACAAACACATGGCTGTGCCTCTCCAACTTAGCACCCTCTTCCTGTATCTCTAGCATGGCTTTCCCATCCATTTGAATTTCTGCTCGCAGGGTCTTTGACTCTTCTCTGAGAGCACTTATCTTTGCTTTTCTCCAGGAAATACAAATGCCATGTGGTGATGAAGGGGGGCAGGAAATAGGCAGTTTTGCCAAGAGAGATCCAGGGAGGTTTCATCCTGACCCCTTGGATATCCTTACTGGGTCCCCAGGGCCAGTGCAGATTGGGCTGGTTTCCCCCCTCACAGGAATGGCTGTCCATGGAGTGTTTCTGAAGAGTTCTGTTATACATTTATCTATTGTTCAATCCACATTGCCATGTCAAGAAGGCAGGATGCTGCTGCATAAGAAAGAATACCGGCAAGATCTTCATAATGGTGCTGGTCCTGCCCCTGCTTCCTTCTTCTCGCTGTGGGAAGGGCCTCAGGACGGTGTTGTGGTGCAGTTGCATAGCATCTAGACAAAAACATCTGTCTGGGATTTTATGTAAGTACAAAATAGCAAGGCAGAGACTAGAAATAAAAGGTGAACTTTGAACTAAAATTCACATACACTCAAAATTATAAAAAAAAAAAGAAAGAAAGAAAGAAAGAAATCTGTCCCCAAAACATACAATCCTCCAGCACCAGGGAGGCAGAGGCAGGTGGATCTTTGAGTTCGTGATCAGCTTGGTCTACAGAGTTCCAGGATAGCCAAGGCTATACAGAGAAACCCTGTCTTGATAAACAAACAAACAAAAACCCTAAACTAAAAACAAAACAAAAAACAAATAAAAAAAATCAAAATACTATCCTGCTCCCCCCAAAAAAGTTTATTTTTGTTTTCCCCCAAGGAAAGAATAGAGAATTGTTCTAAGGGGAACAGAGTTGGTAGCTTAGAAATGTCTCCTGCCGGCAACTCTGAGATAGGGCCATCTTCTCCCAGTGCTTCTAAAGAAAAACATTCTAACCTTCCCCCAAAGGCCAGTAAATATTCTGATGGAACGTTAATGGAGAGCTGCCTCCCTAACTTGGAAAATGGCTACTGTATTACCCGACTCTCTGAAAGGGATGTAAGGGGAAACTAATTCCGAGCCTCTGACAGAAAGATGAAGGCAATGGAGTGACGGCTAGGGAAAGAGATCCTTTCTTTCCAAACTTCTTGCAAGCCTAAGATTAGAATATCTACGGATTAGCTGAAGCAGGTAACCAAGAGGAGGAAAGACCAGAAGTGGCTGGGTTGAAAGGGCGAGGGTGAGGAAAGTGGTCAAGTGATTTAGAGACTTCGCTGGTTTCAGAACTGATGCAAACAAGAAAAGAGCTGAGGGCCAGAACGGGGGGTATGGGCGGAGCTTAGTAAGAAGAGGCCAAGACTTTCTTTATCTAAGATTCAGGATTGAAAACACTTGCCAAAAGGAAATAGGAAGACATGAGATCAGTGATGAGCTTTGCTGTGGAATTCAGGGACCCCGCAGCACTGCAAAGCAAGAAGGATGCACCGTGAGGCCAGTGGCTAAACACACACCACCCACACAGCCCCGATTTCCTGATTTCCCAGGGGGCACCAGCGCCGACAGGACTCACCTGTGGGGCTGCAGGACTGTTGTTGGCCCCATCTTTCCGGTTATAACCAAAGTAACAATAAACAGCCTCCCTCTTTAGTAAGGGAGCTGACCCTCACCACAGCACCCCAGGATGCTCTGCAGAGGGCAGGCCCCAAGAAGAAAGTGCTTGGGACCTTACTGTATCTTCTTTTCAAGAGGAGGCCACTGTCACAGCCCAGTTCCTAGAGAGGCAGAAGAAGCTGCCTGTGCAAACGCCTCACTTTCGTTCTATGTGTCGTGACCAGTGTGTCACCAACCCCTCCGTGTGTGTCTCCCCTTAGCTCTCCTGAAGTCAACCCGCTTTTGTTTCCAGAGGAGCCATTCATGCGGCAGGCTTGGGAGGAGCTTTCATGCATTTGTTTCGGATCTCCTCCACTTGCCCCACCCCCACCCCCAAGACATTTTCCACTTTGCTTAGAAACATTTTCAAACCCCTGATTTCATCTACTATGTCTGTTTAAAATCTTTAAACGACATCGCCTTACTGATTGGCCGGGCAAATATTGACAAAGCTAAGATAAAAAAGATGCTGTTGACTGCCCCGAAACATAACTGTTCAGACAGGGACTCTGTGCTGACGTAATCTTCTGCAAGCTGTACTGATGGAAACACCGCTACCCCGGCTTCCAAACTCATACCGCTCTCTTTCCTGAAGTCCACAGATGTAGTGTGGCAGGGTGTTATTCTGTAGGACACCTTCATAACTGCAATTCTTCTATGGCCTACACTCATCCAAAAAAAAAATGTGTATGCTACATGATAAGGTTCATGGATGGGCACGGTAAAGGTGACAGAAAACCTTCTTTGTCACCTAAAAGAGTCAGTTACTCAGTTGGGGGATGACACCCAAATCCTTCAGTGTAAAATAACTGAAAAACACTCAGGGTTTTTATTGCTTTGGTGAAGCACCATGACCAAAAGCAACTTGGGAAGGAAATAGTTCGTTTCAGCTTACATATCCCAGTTTATCACCAAGGTTACCGGAGCAGCAACAGATGCAAAGACTTTGGAAGGGTGCTGCTTACTGGCTTGTTCCTCACGGCTTGCTCAGCCTGCTTTCTTATAGAAACCAGGACTGCCTGCCCAGAGTTGGTACCCACCACAATAAACTGGTCCCTCTCCCATCAACCACTAAGGACGAAAATGCCCCATAGGTTTCTCCACAGGCCAACCTGATATATGCTTGCTCTCAGCTGTGGTTCCCTTTTCTCAGATGACCCCAGTTTGTGTCAAATCAGCAACAAAACACAACAGGACAGGGATGGAACTGGATTCCGCAGAAACAAACACTTGGTGGGGATACAGCCACGGTGTCCCATGCTCGCCAAAGCAGAGGGAGCTGCTGTGGTGGTAGAGGGTTTCCCAGAGTGACAGCCGCAGCTCTGCATGGGTGGAGCAGCCTTTGCATGGGTGCAGCAGCATCACCCAGACACCATTAGCTCATGTGGGTCTTGAGAGACTCCAGCTGAACACCCAACCAGGAGCCCAAGCTAACCTGCTGGTCCTCAACTTGTTGGTCAGAAAAGTCTATACAGGACCTCTTCTCTCCTCCTGTGGCCCCTCCTAGGAAGCAGGTCAGAGTTTGTGCCTGAGACATGGTCCTTGTAACATTGTCCCTGCATGTGTCGTGTTGTGTGTGAGTGGTGACCGTATGCTGCTCAGTCTACAGTCCAGTCCCAGCTTTCAGTGGGACACGAAATGTCACACCATAGTGCTTTTTATCACAGTTTGGGTAGAGGCACACATAGACACAAACATAGCTTAAAAATTTCAGGCTTTGAAGCAAAATTTGTGGCCACTGAGGCTGCTTGAGGGTGGAACCAAAAACTATGAATACAGCTGATGAAGACGCAGACAGGATATATATATGGTTATGGATAAACCAAGGGATGAGAAGAAAGACTGAGCCCTCTCAATGCAAGATTTAACAAGGTAAGATCTAATTTTCCCTCTGCATAAACCTAATTGTGATGGCTTTGGCTGCTTACCTGACTCAGCCAGTGATTCACATAACCCTTGCCTGAAGAGCTCACATTGTGTTTTAGGGTCTCAAATGCTGTGCACCCCACTAAGGAAGCTTGAGGGTGAATGAGAAAAAGACAAGACATGAAACCAGTCCTGCCCAGCTGGGCCCTGGGTTGGGGAATAGGGAGAAAATTTTCCTTACTAACAGGAACCAAAACCCAGAGAAGTCAGGCTGTGCCTGCCTGTGACCCTGTGATGTGCTGGAAAATCCCAGGAGTATCAACATAATGCAGATCGAATCAGCTGTCTTTTTATCACTCTGACAAATGCCTGAGGCTATCTCCCTAAAGGAGCAAGGACTGATTTCAGAGACTCGGTCTATGCTTACTTATGCAGTTGTATGTGTTTCAGAGCATCAGGAAGCACAAGATAAAGGAATCCTGCTCCCTTTGTGGTTGCCAGGAAACAGAGAGGGAATGACAGGAAGGAAGGTACCAGGGAAAAAGAGGGCATCTAAGGAATAGCCAGAACCTACCTCCTAACCACCTCCTAGAGTTTCCAGCCTCCCCACCAACAAAAGCCCATCCAGTTACGAAGCAGGCAATGCCCGCTGATGAACCTGGAGCCTGTAAGAGCCCCTCACATCCCAAAGGACGAGATCTGATGCAGAAATGCTGAAGGCATCGTGGAGCCAGGGCTTAGTGCTAACCTGTCTATCACTCTGTGACGCAAATATCCCTACTGTTCTTGCCACTCCAGCTAGCTCATTCTGTAAGTTGTAACCAAAGCCTCCTATATGCTGAGCGAATGCTGTGTTGCTTCCCTTTTCTGCTGCTGCAGCAACCAGCCTGCCGGAAGAAGCTTAAGAGAGGGAGGCCTATGGTAACCCACAGTTGAGGGAAGGCGTGATGGCAGGATGCTGAGGCAGCAGCTAACACTGTGTGCACGGCCATAAGGAAGGCAGGGGAATGCTGTTTCTCAGTCTTTCTATTTGGTTGGGATGCCAGTCTATGGGGTTGTGCTACCTACCGGTAATTAAGATGGATCTTTCCATCCAAATTAACCTAATCTGTATGACCCTTCACAGGAATGCCCAGATGTGATTCTAAAACAGTTTTTCTCAACCTGTGAGTGGCAACCCCCTGGGGAGTCAGTTAAATGAGCCTTCCACAGGTGTCACCTAAGAACCTCGAAAAACACAGATATTTAGATTATAATTCCTAAGAGTAGCAAAATCACAGTTAGGAAGCAACAACAAGATAATTTTATGGCTGGGAGCCAGGAGGAACTGTATTAAGGGTCACAGCATTCAGAAGGTTGAGAACCACTGTTATAGGACCTGTCAAATTGACATCACACATATCAAATTCAGTTTATTTTAAAAAAAAAAAAATTAACATTGGCCAAAACAAGGTACTCAGGTTGTAGCCCTACCAGCGTCCTTATACTCACCCAAAAGTTGAAATATTTGGATTTTCCAGCTCAGCCTTCAAAACCCCGCCCTCAGGGTGCCCAGCGGAGTCCCCCTTACCTGGAGTTGTCATTCCAGACAGCCCAGAAAAAGCCCACCATCAGCGGCTCCTTCCCCGGAGATGCCTGAAACCATGCCTACCGACTATTTAAAACCCCGCCCGCCTGTAGATCTGCCTTTTGTGCCCCCTGTGTTCTGTCCCCTGCCTTCATAAGTCCTCCCCCGGGAGTGTTCTGTTTTGTACTGTCCTGCTTTTTAAGTTGGGATTAATTAACGTGGTCTGATTTGGTTTACTGCATCAGCGGTGGAGGAATCCATCAACCAGGGATCCAGGAGTTAACACAAGGGGGTTAAGCTTGGTTTGTAAAAGATGTTTGTACCACATCCTGTTTGCTTGGACACGGGCATCAAATCCTTCTGGTTTGTGAAGCAAGCACAAAAGGGTCAGTGCAGTCCCACTGGTCGGTTTCCTCGACGGTCTGAGAAGCTCAAGTGTGCCTTTCAGCGAGGCATCTAGACACAACACTTCAGACGGACGGGCCGATTTTCTAGACGAGATGCGGTTTCCTTTTCCGTGCTCTTGAAATTCTGTTGAAATTGCACATTCTTGCCAGTTGGAAGGCAGAATCTGGACTTCAGTGATTTACAAAAAGCATCTCACCTACAATATCTGCCAGTCGCCGGGAAGTGGATGTAACAATTGCTTCACAGATCCTGTGTTTTCACAAACTGAAAAGGAGTTGAAATGACATAGGCCCAGCTAGGAGGAGGGTCTCTCTCGTCGGGACCAGTTCCAGAAAAACAGACTTCACTGTTCCTGGGTTGCAGGTGTCTCCTTATCTGAGAGTCCGTTGTGAATGCAGCAATGAAGCGGACCAAAGCCTCAGTCTTTAAATACAGAAAGCAAAGTTCACACCTTTTTTTTCCTTTTTATTTATTCTTGTGTCTTTTACATCACACATCTCCATCCCATTCCTTTCCCTTCCCTTTGTATCCACCCTCTGCCCGTGCAACCTCCTTGACCAAAATAAAATAATATTTAAGAGAAAAAAGAAAAAAAAAGAAAAAGAGAAAAGGAAAAACACCAATCTACTCATGGAAGCGAGAGGGCAAGGAAAATCTTGCGATAGGCCCCTAAGAACTCAGTTAAGAACTACGCCTCAGTTTCTGCCTCTCGAAACTAAACAAGACAATTTCTGAGAAAGACATGAATAAAGGGCAGCCAATTGCCAACACCCTGATGGTGACTAAGCCAGGGTTAAACATCCCATTACCTTAAGGCAATAGCCAAATAAGGACAAAGCCTGGGACTTGTGCAGACTTGCCTAAGAACTGGAAAGCTATAGCCCTTATGATTGCGGTGTGAGCAGGACCGTGGCGGGTCCCATGGCGGGTGAGGAACACGGGCAGGAGATAAATATGCTAGGCAGATAGAACTTGAGTGCGGAGTTTATGGAGATAAAGAGAATCGGGAAGGGAAGAGAGAACGGGATGGAGAGAGAGGGGAAGAGAGAGAGAAAGAGGGGAAGGGAAAGGAGAGAGAGACAGAAAGCTGCCTCCTTGGAGAAAATAGCAGAAAGAAAGAGAGAGGGAGTGGACGGGGCTTATCTGTTAAAGGGACCTTTTGCACCCGGTACAGACTAGGAACCTGGGCTGGCCAGAGTACTGCCTAGGTGCATCCGGCCAGATGACGGGGCAGGCCAGCATAATGCCTGAATCCCAACAATAGCCTTCGTCAACCCGTCTTAGCCCTAAACAATTGGAAAAGTACTAATATGATTGCCACTTGCATAAGTCAATCCTAAATAGAATGGTCACGCTGCTTTTAGAAGTCCTTTAGTCGGGGAAGAAAAAAAAAAAAAAAGCTTGCAAGCTTTTCTTGAAGGTCACCATTTGCCATTTGCTTTTGTGCTGGATGCGCGACCCCAGCATGCTGCTACTTCTATTCTCGAGATAATGAATGCTTTTGCTGACTGCATACGTGGATAGTGGTCTTTTGTGATACTTCTCCAGAACCCTAACAGAAGCTATAATGGGAGACAGTGAATCATGCAGTATGTCTTCGCTTGTGTTTATTGCAAAGAATCTTTGGTCTGGTTCGAGGCCTCTGGTTTTGGCTACACTGTCTATATTGGACCCTCACTGAGACTCCTCTCGGTTATCCTGCTGTTGCCCTGTGTTATGGAAATCCTGCAACTTTAGGTGTGCGGGACTGGTCCCTTAGAATGCTTCAGATGATGCCGATGGGGTGGACATTGGGGTGGGGGCAAAACATAAACGCTGGTTCTGGGCCTGGGTAGTTTTCAGGGTTGGTCAGCCTGTCAGCTCTTTGTTGTCTTCACTACCAGGGTGAGCTCTCTGGTGAGCAAGGGTCAAGACCAGTTCTCCTGCTTTCAATCCTTATCTTAGTCCCAGCCCCGAAAAAACACAAGCAAACACTGCCAACCCAAACCCTGAGCTGTAGGGTGACAGTTGTACTGGCTCTGAGACAGCCAGGCAAATATCATGACAGGACTCTAATAACTCAGTTAAGGTCTAGGCCTCAGTTCCTGGAAGTACTAGGCCTGGGCCAAACGCCTCCCCTCCCCCACAGGTGATAACCAAATAAGGACAAAGCCTGGGACTTGTCCAGCCTTGCCTAGGAATAGAAAAACTATAGCCTTAGCCCACCCCTGTAAGCCCTAACCAATTAGAAATGCATAATATGATTGCCACTTGCATAAGCCAATCCTAAGTAGAATGGTCATGCTGCTTTTAAATTTCCTGTAGCTTTGCTTCTGCGTCTCTCTCAAGGTTGTTGTCATTTTGGACAGGTGTGTGCAATCCCTCATGCATGTGGTATAATAAAAACATTCTTGCTGGTTACATCGTGACTTCTCGCGGACCCTAACAGCTCCTGGCAGTCTTTTTTCTTTTTCCCAGGATTCTTTTTTTTTTTTTTTTTTTGGTCCTATGATGTCTTCTGTCTGGACTCAGCCATAAAACCCAGCTTTGTCAGCGAAGGGCTCAGCACTCTCCTCGTTGCTGGGGGGGTTGCAGCCAGGCTCCTGCAATCTGTTTTGTGCGTGGGTCTTTAAACTGCTCCTACTTCGCCAGGTTTCCTCTGAGTTATTAAATACTTCTAATTCCTTGGCCTCTGTACTTCCTGGTCATTCCCAGGGGCTTTGGTGAACTCTCCGACTCCTCTCCTGCTCAGTCGGTGTTCTGCATCACATCCTGTTTCTAAGAACCTGCACATAGGCTTCCCAGCACGGGGCCAGAAGGGCTCAGAGCATGTTTGTGTTCGTCCTCTGAACTGCACAAACCTCCAGTCACCTCCGCTGCCTCCTCCCCTTCTTCCTCCTCCCCCTTCTCTTCCTTCCCCTCCTCTTTGTATAGTTTTAGTTCATTTAGAGGTGGCTTTGGCATTTGTCTCCCTCCTGTGTGGCAAAACTAATAACCCACTTAAATATTTCAAACCTTCTCTTCTGTTCTTCTGGAATGGCTATTTTAGAAATGGATTCCAAATCAAAAGTCCTTTGAAGGCGGCTCAGTTCATCCAGTTTCCCTGGGTACCCGTGGACTTATCTACCTGCCATTTTCTCATTTCTCACCACAGGGCCATCTGAGAGCAGGCGGGGGACCTACGGCACCTAGGTCCAGCCCAGTGCCTGGGCCAGGGACCAAAGCACAGTTGGTACCTGGTGGTTCCATATGGAAAGCAAGAAAAAAGTTATCTAGTTAATATTTTTCTTATTCACCAGAGAAGTTTATCCCGCAGAGACAAATTCCCGAAACATGGAATTTTTCACCTTCTACACCGTCAGAACTACTATTCGGATTTGCTCCCCATTTGATTCCCTAAACCACAAATACAGCTTCAAATGTGAGTTTACCTCGACCGGCATCTAAAGGGCATGCCTGGTTCCCTTTTCCTTCTTTTGCTTTTACTTACTTGACGGCATGGGAGTGGAAATGAGTTTTCTCCGTCCCCTCCCCACCGTTCTCGCTTACTGACGCTTATGCTGACTCCTGTCTGCTCGCTTTCATCTTGATCACTACGATTACAGTGATCAGTAGGGCGCATTTCCTAATGCCAGTGATTAACTCACATGTGATGTTTCTTTTCAGATTTGTTTTATTCTATGTGTATGAGTGTTTGCTTGCAAGCTAGATCTCTGCGCCGTATATGGGCAGCACAGGTGAGAAGCGGGTATCAGGTTCTCTGGAATGAGAGTTACAAATGGTTGTGAGCCACAATGTGGGGGCTGAGAATTGAACTCAGGTCTTCTGCAAGAGCAGCAAGTGCTCTCCATGGTGGAGCCCTTTCTCCAGGCCGTCCTTTGTTTCCAAGTGTTGCACTGAGGTCTGGTTTTAAAAGCGGAGGATGTGACTAACGATCCCTTGCTATTTTTCACTTACCTGTACAAGTTTCCTTAAAGACAGTAAGCAGGGCGAGGTGCTAAATTAGATACATCTTCTCATGAAGAGGGGACTGGGAAGACCCTGACTCCTACTCTGACAGGTTGGAGCTGTTGGGGAGACATTGGTTTAACTCCTCGGATTTCAGTGTCATCTGGAAAACAGAAAACTTCAGAACTTCCACTGGTTAAGTTCAGGGCTAATCCTGTGAAAATACAGAAGGCATATAAGACAAGGTCGGTGTGTATTGGTGAATGTTTATGGTATTTTAAAAGTGTAAATGCTTGAAAAGCTTAAAACAGTTTCAGTATGCTGAACTTTTTTAAATATAAAAAGAGAAAAGCTGCGGTATTTAAATATTCCCGGTAGTTTAGCCTTTCTAAATAACTGACATAGCTCGTCTACACTAAACTGAAGAAGCTATTTAAACTGGGGAGGCGAGGGCTGCTTGAGATGGGAACTCTTGTATTCCAGGTTGGTCTTGAACTTGTGTGTGGTTGAGGACGCCTTTGAACTCCCAATCCCCCTTCTCTGTCTCCCAAGTGCCACCACCCCTGACTGGCATGGTTATTTACAACATGTCCACTCTGCTATGGCTACTTTCTCTATACAAAGAAATTTGCAAAGCAGCGAGTAACATAGAGGAATAAACCAGGGAGGCTCAACTTTTACTTGAGTGGAGTTCTGTGCTTCGCGTGTAGTCTAACTGGTGCGCAGGTAGAACAGACAGAGCCCAGTGCCTTAGCCATGACTAAGGCTTGGACATTGTAAGGAATGTAGGGTATGCACAGTTTTCACATTAGTGTGACTTGGTCTTGCTTGACTTATAGCAGATATGATCTATGAGTGTGTATGTCAACTCCAGGCTACCGTGCAACAGACTTGCAAACCTGGCTCAAACATTTGTGTTCTGTTCTCACTTCCAATGACCACATGACCTAGTCACATATGGAAAGACAAATTGAAGTCACTGATCTTAAGTGCTGAGAATGTCTAGTGTGTGTGTGTGTGTGTGTGTGTGTGTGTGTGCACTGATGTGTATATAGTGATGTATACGTATCTGGTGATGAGTGTGTGTAATGATGTGTGTGTGGTGATATCTGTGTGTCCATTGATGTGTTTATGTATGGTGATTTGTGTATGTGTTAATGTGTATGTGATGTGTGTGTATGTGTGTGTGGTGGTGGTGTGTAAACACACCTGTGTGTGAGCGAGCGTGCATTCCCCTGTATATGAAGTTGCCTTTGTCATTCTCTATCTTGCTATTTTTAGACAGGGTCTCTCTGGGAAGCAGAAGCTCTCAATTGCAATCTAGCTGGCTGGTCAGTGAATCCCAGAATTCCTCTTGTCTTCCCCTTTCCAGTGCTGGAGTCACAGCTCCCCTGCCAGGCCTGACCTTTTCACCATGTGGGCACTAGAGATTCAAGATCAGATTTTCATGTTGACATAGGAAACACTTTAACCACTAAGCTGCCACTTCAGCCCCCACTGGAAATCCTTTCAAATAGAGGGCATCGTTCCTTTGCTTTTCTTTCTGCTGCTGTACAACCAAGACTCTCCTGACTCACAAGGAGGAATGTGCCAAACAGAATGAAAGTGGGGGCTCACTAGAGCCCTGGATACCAAGTGCTAAGTTTGATGAGTCTGAGATCAGAAAGCCTCTGTGCTTCTCAGTCAGTGTACACACCCTGTACAGTGAGCAGACAGACACTGTACAGTATGCAGACAGACCCTGTGCAGCGTGCAGACAGACCCTGTACAGTGTGCAGACAGACACCGTACAGTGTGCAGACAGACACTGTACAGTGTGCAGACAGACACCGTACAGAGTGTAGACAGACCCTGTACAGTGTGCAGACAGGCACTGTACAGAGTGCAGACAGACCCTGTACAGTGTGCAGACAGACACCATGTAGTGTGCAGACAGACACCATGCAGTGTGCAGACAGGCACTGTAGAGTGTGCAGACAGACACCATGCAGTGTGCAGACAGACACCGTAGAGTGTGCAGACAGACCCTGTATGGTGTGCAGACAGACACTGTACAGTGTGTAGACAGACCCTGTACAGTGTGCAGACAGACCCTGTACAGTGTGCAGACAGACACTGTACAGCGTGTAGATCAGAATTCTGTCCTACCAGCTGAACATGCAGTTGGACAATGATCATTCTCTTGGTTTCTTGGGCGGGGGAGGCGGGGCCTGGGATGGTGCATAGCAGGTCCCAATTCAAGGCAGTGACATGAGTTAATTAATTGCGTGAACCAACCCAAGGCCAGGCAGGACTCTAGTTCTTCTCCAGCTATGGTTGAGAAAGACTGGACTGCCCTACAGTACACCATGTGCAATAGAGAAGGAAGATCAACACTCAGGCATTGTCTTAGAACTTCTTAGATGCCTAGGGTCTCATCTGAACCAGAGCGTGCCTTTTAATCAGCTTCCCAGGGTAACTTGCGCATATAATAAAGACATTTAAATGTAGAACGAATCATGAGCTCTTTCAGATAACATGACGAATATCTTTTAAAAATTCTTTTCTATCTCTGTTTCTGGGTACAAACGTCTAAATACCGTGCAAAAGTCAAACCAAATCTTTATGCATGAAATCTAACACTGACTCAGGGCCAGCGCTGGAATTCATTGTAGGTTTTGTTACCAGGAATCAGTCATTGTTTGGGAAGCTGTGAGGAGATGCATGAGTGAGGGGGCAGAGATGAAGAAGGAAGGACGGACATTGGAAGGGACATAAAGCACAGAGTACAATGGATGTATCCTCAGATACCTTTCCCTAACGATGAAGCACAAAGATAAGGGTTCATCAAAAATGAATCAATTCCCCTTCAATGAATTCTTTCATTTAATAAGCAGTTGCTGACCACCAATTTGTACCATGAGATGAGTCAAGGGCTGGGCCCGCAGCAAGGACAGTGACTGAGGTTTGTTTTCACTTATTTACATTCTATTGGATGGAACACAGAACACTATGAAATAGGTAAAAAGCAATAGACCACGTAAATGCTAAGGTGTACTGGGATTAGTTTTATAGTTGGTGAGGAGAATCTTGCTGCTGAGAACAAATTGGAGTAAATGCCTGAGCTGGCAAAGTGGAGATGCGACCCCCGCCCCCACAGCTTCCTGGAGCAGGCAGAAAGCACAGAGCGTCCCAAGCTCGAGATCCAAGACCCAAGGGAAGAGAGGAAGCTGGAGCACAGGGGAGGGGAGATCTGAGTGTGAGAAAATGATGAACCACAGCCTAGGACCCACTAAAGACTCTGGCTTCTACGTGGGGTGTGGGCAGCCATCAGAAGATTCCACACCAGGAGAAATGGGAGCCGACCCTTGCCTTCACATGATCCCTTGGCTCCTCTGTTGGCATGAATTGAAGATCACAGTGAAGTCAGGACACTATGGAGGTGGCTGGCCTAACAGCTATCGACTTGGACCAAGGTAGTGGCTGGGGCTAGCAAAGTGGGTCCGATTCTGATGGATTTGCCCTGGAGTGTGAAGCTTTAGGGGCAAGAGCTGATTGGAGTAGTCAGGGAAATGGCATCACTGTTTTCTGAGACGAGGAAGGAACTATTTAGGGGGAGGTGAGCTTCTTCTGTCGGACACTGGAAGGTTACTATACACAACCCACTGACTCCTGTTCTTCAGTGTTTCTAGCACAGACAACACTCCAATGAGTCTATTGAAAAGTCTTGAGTCAATTTCTAGGAGACTTCTCAAAGTAAAAAAAAAACAAAAAACAAAAACATTTCGCCCTCTGCACTGACATGAACTTCAGTGAGACTCACAGCAACCAAAACTGTAACGGTAACTCAGCTTCCTGTCAAACCCTCAGGAGAAAGGATGGCCAGAAGCACTTACCCATATCTCTGGGAGTTCAATACCACAAATCACTAACTTAAGGTAAACTTAAAAAGTTCAAAGAATTCTCTGATCTCCAGCTATATAATCAGAATAATAATATAGTGGCTAGGGGTATACGCTTGATGATATATCATGTATTCAGCATTTCGGGGGCCCTGGGCAAAATCCTCAGCTCTCCATGATATAGCACACACTGTGACTTGCCTGTCTTACAAGATTGTCGCAAGGACTGATGGTACCAGACTGCCTAGTAGCCATGGCTCTGGATAGCAGCACTGCACATCTGTGATGACACACATTTAGGAAAAATACCTATATACATACATTTTTTGTTTTGTTTTGTTCTTGTTTTTCAAGACAGTATTTCTCTGTGTAACAGCCCCAACTGTCCTGGAACTCACTTTATAGGCCAGGCTGGCCTCGAACTCACAGAGATCCACCTTCCTCTGCCTTTTCAGTGCTGGGATTAAAGGCATGCGCCACCACACCCAGGTACACATGACTTTTAAAGGTAAAAATAAATAAATACATAAATAAATAGGAAAAATGGGGCTGCAAACGTAGTTCAGTGGTAGAGTGTGTGCCCAGCCTACACAGTGCCTTGGATTCAATCCCTAGTACCACAAACGAAACAACCCCCCCCCCGCACACACAGTAAAAGGGAGTTTAATCTTAGTCAAGGGTCAAATTAATAACCAGGCATTTTGCCCATTTCAAAAAAAAATCTATAACGAACATTAGAAATACAGACTCCTGTGCATGTGGAGGGGATATATGCGTGGTGGCACTGGGCTTGGCCTCTACGTACGTCTTCATGAGTCTGACCACATGGTGCTCCGTATTCTATTCCTAAAGCCGCAGGCATTTCGAGTATGTCCTAAACTGTAAACAAGTCTCTTGGTGGTGTTCTTCACCATTTCCCCTGGCCTCTGTTTCCCCTGGCCTCTGTTTCCTCTGGCCTCTGTTTCCCCTGGCCTCTGTTTTCCCCTAGCCTCTGTTTTCCCTGGCCTCCATTTCCCCTGGTCTCTGTTTCCCCTGGCCTCCGACTCTGGCCACTGTCTGTTGGGCTGTACTCTCTCATTGGTGTGGGTCTGCTTGGCGTTCCTAACACCGGTTCACAGACCTGTTTCTTAAGGCTCCTATGGCCTTATCTACAGTTCAGCCTCTCCGGAGGATAATGCCGCCATTCCTGTGAGCAGCTGCTGGCTCCACAGCACCCAGGTGTCTCTTTCAAGACACCAAGCCGTGGCTCTTCTCTTCAACTTTGATGTGGTGCGGCTGCAGCTGTCCACACAGCAGAGCCCAGAACCTGTCTGCTTCATACGGACAATAAAACACTCGAGTCGACAAACAACATGTGATTTAGTTCATCTAACCCAAGGGCTCTGCCTATGCCAAAGACACACACCTGGGAGACTCACAGGTTAAGGAACCCGGCAGGCTATTGAAGTTTCTTGAATGGGAAGGGGGAGCAGACCGTGTCCTACTGCATTATCTCCTCGTGTCTCCAATATCACGAGACACTGAAGAGAAGTCTACAGTTACATCATGTTTTCAGTTCCTGATGACGACGCTCTCAAGTGCCCCTGGGATCTGCTACAATGCAGATGTTTGCAGCTGCAGTGAGTTTGACATGCCTCAAAATCACCGTGGAATGTGCCCGACCGTGTGAAAGTACAGAGCCCAGCTAATGGAATAAAAGCCATGCTGGGTCAGGGGAGAACACATCTTAGCGCGTCGTCAAGAATTACAAATATGAGTCATTGAGGCATTTGGGAGATTTAATTACTAATACATGTGGCATGCGTATTGAAAACATATATCCTAACGGCAGAATTTCCCAGGCATTCATTGTGAAAAATTTTAAACATTGAGAGAAGATGGTACAATTTTGCGCCAAGTACCAGTGTGCCCAGCACCCATCAAGATGTCCCTACACTTGCCTTATGACACAGCCAGCTGGTCATCCCATGGCCAAACTGTCAGTTTTTCTTACTTGTTGTGTGGTTTGTCATCTTTTCCAGACAACATGACAGAGAGGCAACCGTTTAAAGAGTCAAATGTAATCTTCCAAAACACAACTGTTAGCTCCTAGTCTGAAGATTATATATTCTCAGCACTTCATTTAGAGACTTCAGCAATCAGATTTCAGAATGAACGCTTGCTGTCTTTAAAGTCTGGGGAAGAACACGCAACTAATTAGTGATGAAAGCTACCTTACAGCACCCATAACTGCCTTTACAGAATATACTCTCGCAGTTAGACGGGTATGGGGAGGAGGGCGATAGGGAGAGGAGGAAGGGGAGGACAAGGAGAAAAGGAAGGGGGAGGTTTGAGAAGTGTTCTTTCTTAGAACCTTGAAATATATTTATTAACGGAGAATTAGCCATGAGGTTTCAGAATGAGCCAGAATTAAAAGCTGAGCAACTGTGGAAATTATCCTACTGTGTAATCAACCGAAAAATCTCTGCTAAAATGCCCAGTTCCAGAAGTCTTTTATATGTCCCCAGCTCCTAAAATTATGAAATGTCGTACTATGGAGATCAGAGGCAAGCCTCGGCAGCCTAACCCAGACAGACAGACTCACAGACCTTCACAATGAACATGAGCGCTCAGGGGACGTGTCCAGACTGACAGCCCCTCTAAGGTGGATGTGTTTCTAAAGGGTGCTAAAATTCACCTCCGCTTCACCAGCGATCCAGCCCCACTGTTACACAAGCACGCTTAGGGAAGATGCGGAGCCCTACAGACAAGAATGTCTCACAGTTTATCCGCTACCCAATCATGTTTCTGTGTTTGGGGGCAACAGATAGTAAAGAAAATTTGAAATCAGTTCATCTTTAGAGTTGAGTTTCTGAATCCGCCAAACAGGAAATGAGGTTTTCTTTTCTTTCCTTTTTAAGACAGGGTCTCATGTAGCTCAGGCCAGCCTCAGTCTAGAGAATGACCTGGGAGTTGTGATCTTCCTGACTTTACAACCCAAGGCCAGGATCGCAGGTGTTTCCCGCATGGCTGCCTTACGGCTGGTGATGGAAGCCAGGGTCCGTGAGGCTAAAGCCAGCGCTCGGTTAAGTGAATCTCACCGCAGCCCTCCCTGTCCCAGCTTTCCTTTCCTTCTCCCTGGATCCTGTAACTGCTGGCTTCTCCGGGTCCTGTTTCTCAGGCCTCGGTTAGTGACTAAGATACTTCGCCGGCAGCCATGAAGTTTGTAATTTAGAGTTAGCACAAACTTCTTCGGAAACTTTTGAAATTTCCCTTCTTGGGCCTTACCGAAAACTAGCTCAGCTTTCAGAATTTTTAACAAGTCTCTGAGGCAATTCTTTAGGGGACCAATATTTGAGAGCGGCTAGCGTGAAGAACTGCACATTCAGGGGGTCTGCCACTGGGCTGAGGGTGTCAAGCAACCTGTGAACGTCTTTCTTCTCTGCGAGGAATTCCCTTTGACCCCTGAAGAAGCCAGATTCAGCCAGTGTGCTGGAGTGGACCGGGATGGGAAGGAGATCCCGGAAATGGGTACAGTTCTGATTTTGTATCTGTACAGGAAACTTGTTGCCCTGTGCTTAGGGGGTGACCTTGAGGCTTCATGCCAGAGGAGAACTCACACCAAATGCTGCCCCGTTAGCAGAGGTGGTTGAAGATGGAACACACCATCTTTTCTCTCAATCATGGTGAAACACACATTTTACCTTGTTCCACTCGCTCGCCCACAACCAGTCAGTGTTTTCTGAAAACTTTGTTTCTATCGCGATGTGGGATGCACCTAGATAGGCTTTCTCTTCTGTTTGCCTACCATACTATCTTGACTTCATAGCCATCAGCAGAGTCAGTTGGCTCTCCATAAACACTTCCCCAGCACCTCCGCTGAGGTCTTCAGAGAGTCTAACTAGAGATGCTGTGGGAAAAACAGGTTAGTGTTGGCACAGCATCTTCATCCCAAAGGGGTCTGTGTGGATCAGCTTCCCTGAGCTCGGCTCTAAGGAAACCCTGCTGCTTCCTATGTGGGGTGAGGCGAGGCGATGTACCCTGCACCCAGTTAATCTCCATTCAGCCATCCTTTGTTCTATTTTCCATCCAAAGATCTTTTGTGTTGTGCACACAACTCAAAGTTGGAACTTTGAGTTCCAACTTTTTCTTTTATTAAAAGTAATGTAGTCATGACTTTCTACATCTTTTTGCTAAGTTTAACTAATGCTGTACAGGGGCTTAGTAAACCCAAAAACAGTAGCGCTCCATAAACGGTGGCTGTTATTATATTGCAAAACAGCATCATTTTAAAAAGTAAACAGTAAGCTCACACACTCTTCAAGACTGGTCCTAGAAGGAGCTGGAATGTGAAAGTCCGTCCATTGGTCACTGTTTTACAAGGTTTCCTGCTTGGTTTGAAGCTCCGTAAATGAGCTGTTGCAGCCTAATCAGACGAGGCAAAAAGCAGCGAAGAAAATATGTGGGTCAATAACCTCCAGAGAAGGCCACAGGAAATGAATGTGTTTAGCTTCAAACAGATAAGGGGAGGGCCATTCCACCCCCGGGCTCTCCATTTCCTCATCTTCAAAGTGGCCCTAATGACCGCTGTGCTCCTGGGGACAAATCAAGAGCAAGCCCATGAGATTGTGTCACATTCTAGGCCCGCAGGCCTGGGTCAGCTGAGTTATCTCTCCGGTTTTTAGTTCCTTAATCTGTAAAATCTGAACAACACTAGGAAATACCTGACAGACATGTGAGAATTCTTGATTCATAAAAACACCACTGGCAGCCAATGACGGCGAGCCTGGAATGCATAGGTTAGCTTTCTAGGGCTGACATAGCAAAGCCTACACAAACATGGGTGCTTAAACCACAGAAACCTCTTGCTCTGTAATTCCAGAGGTTGGAAGCCTGCAATCAGTCCACTGTACTCCCCCAGAGCCCACGAGGAATATTTCCTCCCCTCCTCTCGCCCCTGACACCCCCCTCCCCACCCCGCTTTTGCTGACTTGCTGGCAATCCTCGGCTTTCCCTTCCCTGCAGTTGTACACGTCCAAGGCCGACCTCCCTGGCCCCATCTTCAGGCCACCACAATGAAGGAAGGCCTTGTCTTAACTAACTCCATCTGCATCATCCCTGCAAAGGTGATCACTTTCTGAGGTGCTGGGAGGTAGAACCTGCAGGAACCCCTGATGGAGGAACACACGGAAGCGTGTAAGAGGGTGTCCTTGTCTATCTGCCTGATTTGCAGCTAGAATCATGGGTAGTCATGAAATACAGATGTCACCCTAACCTATGGTGTCACCATAAAATGCCAGTGCTGCCTGTGGTTTCCAAAACTCTTCAAAGACGTACTCCTAAGAGGAACCGTATCATCTAGCATGATTAACCTGGGTGTGGTGAGGCAGACCTTGACAGGTATAGGCAAGAGGATTGGGAGCTCAAGGCCAGCCTTGACAAGTGAGTGAGAAACTAGCCTGGGCTATGTGAGATCCTGTCTACAAAAAAACAAAAATTCTAACTCAAAATGGTTCAGATGACATCCTTGAAACAGGGTGCACTCAAGTTGTGTTCTGCTTTCAAAATAGATTGGGAAATGGGACAAATGACCTACTGTAAGATAACACTGCTCTAGCCAAAGAACCAGGATGACGTAATGTTTCAGACCCTAAAGTTCATTTATTACTATTTTTAATTGTACATCTGTGTGTGCATGCACACACATGCTCAAATGCATGTATTTGTGTGAACAAGTGTAGGCTTGTGTGTGCATGCTTTCATGTGTGCGCTTGTGTGTGCATGTGTGTACACGCATGTGTATGTGAGGTTTAACATTGATGATGCCATCTTGTCTCAGTCTACTGAGCTGCTTACAAGATGGTGCTGAGCAAAGGGGTTTGATTCTTCTGACAGACACAGTCCACCCCGGAAGACAAAAGCTATTCTCTTCTGCATTTACAGCTCTGGGCCAGGTCGCAGCAGACAGCTCTGTCACCCTTATTTGGGGACATTCTGTCCCACACTCATTTTTTCTTTACCTTTTTCTGTGATGTCACATTCCCTTCAGAAACCTGTTTGTGGATACCTGACTTGAGGTTGTGTACTGGCTGCTGGCTGTTGTGAGGGCTGAGGGAACTAAGCGGGCGTAGGCATTGTGTTCCTATCTCATCTACATTTCCTTCATACAGACTGAGTGGTGGCCACTCATCACTTGGTGGTTCTATCTGTTCCTAAGGAAGCCTCCCCATCACTGTCTGGAATAGCTGTGCTAACCTCCTACCCACAGTGGGTAAGACCCGCCCCTCCGTATCCCTCACCCGCTTTCATTGTGATGCTGGCGGAGGTGATGTGATCCCCCACTATGGCTGTGACTTAGATTGCCCTTGAGGGTGTTGAGCATCCTTTACACATTGTTAATCACTATGTATCTTCTGAGAAATGTTTGGACTGTTTGCCCTAAATTTAAACTTTTGTTTTATCACCTTAATTTTTTAATAGTTATTTGACAGTTTTGTGTGTGGTGTGTAATGAATTCCATTGTTTCACCCCTCCCTCTCCCTCTCATACTCCGCCCTCTCCCCCTGAAACCTTTCATCCCAGCAACTCCCCGCCCTTCCTTCAATCCTGGTTTTATGTGTGACTCACTGCGTTTAACTGGAGTGGGGCTATTTGCTAGAGCATGGACAACTTATCAGCTAAACCACGAAAGAAAATGACACCCTTTGCCCAACAACCCTTAACTGACAACAGTCCCCCCTGGGCCCCTTCCAATCCAGGACCAAAGGCTGAGACATCAATCTCTGCAGGCCTTGCGCAGGTAAACATGAATGCGGTGGGTTCAGGAGCCATGTCTGTCACGTCCAGATGTCTTTGCTGTGTCTCCTCACCCTCCGACTCCCACCTTCTTCCCTGATGCTGTTTCTGCCATCTTCTCTGGGTCATAAAGAGGATGCTATGGCTGTCCCATTAGGGACAAGCACCTATTCTCAGCACTCTGGTCAAGTAAGGGTTTCTGCAGTCACCACTACCCATTCTAGTAAGAAGCTTCTCTGATGAAAGCTGGGCATGGCCCTGGTCTATAGGTGTTAACATGACTATTTAGGAGTTAGTTTTACAACATGAGCATTTATTACAACAATGATGCTTCCTCCCCGAGGCTTATGGCTTTCCCAGATGTGGGCTCTTGGATTACAGAGCCAAACATCGATTCCCTGCCAAGGAGCAGGCCTCAAATGTAATCATAAAACAGTTGGTTACCCTACAACAATAATGCCACTTTTGCCCTGGAGGACACAGCTTTCCTGGCATACATGGTGGCTAGAATGGCTCAAGACTGTTGATGACTTCTCTCCTGGACAGCCTGCATAGCACTCGGTTTACTAATTTTTAAATGAACGTCTTGTAAAAGTTCTTTGCTGTTCATCTGTCTCTACTTTCTGTCTTTGACTTATCTTGTTACACATAACGACTGACGAGAAGCCATGTGATAGTGACAACACAGACTGCAGCCACTGCCTTCCTTCATTGTAGGTGGTCCATACGGGCCGGCTTCGATGGCCCAGAAGAGCTCTCGCTTCTCTCCTCAAAACTAGAGGGACAGAGGGACAGAGACGGGCTTCTTCAAGGCTGGGACCGAAGAAGAAAAAGGAAACCTCTGTCTCACGTCTCCTTCCAGTGAGTTTTTACGTCAGCAGGCGTTTTGGAGAGGAAGGATCCAGAGAGACAGTGCAGGGTGCAGGCATGGCAGAACCTAGGCAATCTTTTCTTCAGCAGAAAGGGCCAGGAAGGAGTAGAGGGTCAGAGTCAGAGAGGAGGCAGAAACACTTCAAATAAACTGTGGTACAAAGAGGCCAACGTGGTAGGGCCACCTCAGCTCACAGACCTGAAAATACCCTGGGCAACGAAAGCAGAACCTGTCCCCTCCAAACAAACACTAAAGACAGGAGAAGGAGCTCCCCTGGAGAGAGAAACCACACGTTTGGACAAGAAAGCAACTTCCCCTTGGAGCACAAATGTTTCCTGTCTACTTTTGGTTTTAGCTACATTTTAAAAATTAATATCCAGTTGCATTATAAAATAGAGAAGACCGTGGAAGCGCAATCTGTCCCGCTGAAATGATGAAACACCATTTTGCCTGTGTAATAACGGCCAGCTGATTGGTTGACTCTGGACTCACTTGACTCAGTAGACTCAATCTGACGCAAGCTGAGGTCACTCAGGGGCAACAGAGGAAACGGACTGTCAACTTCTTTCTGGTTTTGCTACCTCTTCCCTTGAGAAGAGCGCTCGTCTGGATTTATAATGCCATTTTACAACAGCAGGTTCATTTAAAAAGACTTTCCCATAAGAAAACCAAAAGCTTATGTTCCCTTTGGGGAAGCTTCGAGCTCTGTCTCTAGCAGCTGCTCCAGCTGGCCATCCTTATTCAAACCCCAGTGTTTGGACCAGAGACACCTGAAGTCTCTCAGAAGTCCAAACTTTCGGATCAAAGGAAGGCCAAGCGGAGAAGGCCTACCCTTCCTCCTTAGGTAGCAAGTTCAGCCCGTCTCAGTGTCTCTGCTTCAGTTGGCAATCTCTTTATTTATGACATTCAAGGGCACTTTCTTTAGAACACAGAAGAACAGCTCATGTCCTGCTTTCTCTGCTCTCATACACACTTTCTTGATTCCACCATAGTCAAGTCTAGAGTCCCACAGCCACGCTGGACCTCCACTCCTGCCTTCTACCTGAAACTCTGTTTACAGAAACAGCACTGCTCCAGCGTCTATAAGCAAAGCATTTTCTGTCCAAGAGCATTCA
The DNA here is from genome assembly GCF_982192425.1 of Myodes glareolus. Taxonomy (NCBI): domain Eukaryota; kingdom Metazoa; phylum Chordata; class Mammalia; order Rodentia; family Cricetidae; genus Myodes; species Myodes glareolus. The sequence goes on along the minus strand of NC_142045.1, from coordinate 44,817,990 downwards.
CTCAACAAACAAGACAGATAAGAACAGAATCACATCAACAAATCCATTCAGCCCCCTGTGGAAGAAATGTCCAGACCAAGAGGCAGGAATGTAGCGTGGTCGGTCCTGCTAAAAATCTCTGTAACTGAAGTTGATTGGTTGTGTTCCTAAAAAAGTCATTAAGTATACCTTCTAAATATAAATTATCTTGACACAGAAAGACTTTCTGATGCAAGTATTTAATTTATCACGTCTTTAGGGAAAAAGAAAATTCCATGTAATAGCACAGAAACAATTTGTTCCCCCACTGAAACAAAAAGACTACTTTTTTCTCGTGTATGTGTGTGTGTGTGTGTGTGTGTGTATGCGTGCATGCATGTAAATAAGCTGTGAGAGTGAAGGGAAAGAATGCAAGCAGAGTCATTGAACTCCTGAGTCTGTGATATTTACAGTGACAAGGATTTCTAATGGACTTGGACCTTTGCTTGTCTCTATAAGAAGAAAGTCTGAGAGGTGAAGCTGAGATGCAGGCTGCCCGGACTCCTTACGAAAGGAAGAGCCAAGTGTGACTTGGTGGCAGTGTGAAGAGGTTTGTCTTTCATTCTTTTTCTAAAGAAGGGTAACACCCTCAAAGGTGTTTTTGAACTTCAGACAGATGTTGGCTAGTCCATCTTCAATGGTTCACATTGTTCTGTCCCATCCAAGGCCAGAGCCAGCCTCTTCTGTTGTGCTTGCTTCTCTCTCTCTCTCTCTCTCTCTGTCTCTCTCTCTCTTTCTCTCTGTGTGTGTGTGCGCGCTACAAATAAGGTAGGCTTCATCTCTGAACCCCAATTCTCATTTTCCCCCAAATACGATCATACACACACACAGATGCATATATGTAGACATACACATAATACACATATGTACGCACACAAATATAAAACACACATGTACACATATACTCATAAACACACATTCACACATATGCACGTATACACACCTAGAGATGAATCCAGAAAGCACTTTCCATTTTATTTTTTTCCTCTGCAGGAGCTGACGATTTTACTAACTGAAAGACCAAACCCTTCTGCGCCCCAGGTTTAAAATATGTTTCTTGGATGACGGACCCATCCATCTGTTTTATTTGCCACAGGTCAGCTCCCAGGGACAGAGTTTTTCATCTAGCATATTTTCTATTACTTATTGTTGGAAAATGTTTCAAAGACAAAGCTTCACACAAAATAACTGCAGGGTGGCTGGGCAGAGTGTTCACTCTCCACTGCTTGGTCCTTGACATCCCTCTCCCAGGACTGCCTCCCGTTCTTGGCCACAGCACATAGGAAGGTCTTCCACCACCGCCTGGGAGCAGCCACTCCTGGATGCTGACAGTGGAGATGCCGCCTTTGCCCTCAGTACATCCACAGCAAGCATCAGCCCCTGCCCCAAACACGCAGAATGTTAGGTGGGCTTTAGCAAGACTGATATGCTACTTCTGGGGCCCCCAGCCTCCCAGGTCCCAGTGCTGCTCATTTGGGCTCCAAATACAATTGGAGGAGGAGGTGCAAGCTGATTCCTAAGGGAAACACTATTGTTGTACCCTGCTGGGAAGCGCCATGGCTGTGATCGGCTGGGACACTCTGGAGTCCCTACTAAGAATTTCTGTGCGGACCTCACCGAGGCAGAGAAAAATGTCCAGCTGAAGGATGTTTGTGCCTCTGCTTTTTGACTTCTGAACTGGAGAAGCCTGTGGGAGGGAAAGTCTAAAGAACTCACGGTCTTCAGGCCTCAGGGGCCGCAGGAAGAATTCTGCCTGCTGCAGTCGCAAGGCCGCTGCTGGCCAACAAAACTGCCCTTTGTGAACACACTGACTTCTGGGGCTAAACGCCCAAATGTATCCCAGCGGGAGTGTCAGGAAACAAACACGGGTCCAAGACTCCAGCACGGGCTGCCTCTCTCTCCAGCCCTTTAAGCCAGGTCTCTTCTGCAGTGACAAACTGTGATCCCCAGTGCCTGCTAGTCTCCAAAATGTGTACTGTGAGTTCACGTCGCTTGGCCATCTGTTCCGCTCAGTTTTGGGGAGCCCTCCCACACCACTGCCACCTGCTCCGTGTCTGTGCTGACTTTGGCTAGATCCCTTTCTGGCCGTGATGGGGATGCCAGGCTTGAAGTGGGTGCCTGCGGCATCTGCTCCTGTCTGGGGTGCACGACATGTTTGCAAACGTGGTGTGGAAAGAGATTGAGGTGGTGACAGCCATCCTGTGCCCCGTAGAGTCCCCAATTCATTTTTCACATTACATCAACCTTGGCAACCAATGGGGGACTAGGCTGGCAGAGGAGGGCTGCTTCTCCTGGTTTTAACGGCAGACTTTGGCACGGGAAATAAAACGGAATCTCCTAAATGCATCTTGGTTGTACAGAAGTTCTTACCCTTTATCTCCAATCTCTTCTCTCCCTTCTCAAAATAACAAGACAGAGAACTTGATAGAGATTGGAAGAGGGGTGGAGTCAAGGTAGGGCAGAGAATCCAGTCCTCCAGTTTTAGCCACTGAGGAGGATACTAGACAGGCTACCCAGGAAAGACTTGTAAAGAAGACTTACTCAGTTGTAAGGCCACATCAGAAAGTGTCCCTCTGGGTCACACAAACAGAAAGAGATCACATGATCAAGTTCCCTCCTTCCATTGGCACTTGCTCAGCAGAAATGAAACAGAACATGATGGAGGCCTGGCTTCTTAGGGTATCCCTGCCCAAACAGAGTTTAACTAGTTATGGGTCTTTGCTATATCGGGTTGACTCAGAGCGTTCCATGTTTGACCACCTTGCTCTGCAGTCTTATACATATTGCAAACCCAGCATGAAAACCGCTGAGGCAGGCGGATCTGTGCTTTGACCCTAAGCCTAGCCTCTGTCTCAAAAAACAAAACAAAAATGATTTTAAAAATAAGCAAAATAATCTAGACTAAGAAAGACAATACTGTATGCTTTCTCCCATTTGTGGATGCTTGGTTTATCTATAACATGAAACAGAGGGAAAAGAAGAGGGCTAGCGGAAGATGAGAGGTGAAAAAGGAGCAGGGAAGGCACAGGGCAAACATGGTCAAAGAAGATGATACATTCAAAAAAGATTATACCATTAAGAAAACCAATTCACTAGTGAATCTACTAGTGGATATAAATCACTGCTGAATCCACTAGCGAAGTTAATAAAATAATTCTTTGTGTTTTAAAAGTTGGGTGGATTGAAATGCATTACCTTGAGAGAAATGAGCCACATCTGGAAAGGAAGATTCCATGTTTTCTCTTATATGCTGAACTTGGATTTAAAATTGAGTGCCTGCGTACGTGTGCTTTGTGAGAGTGCTTGCAAGTGTATGTACATGGATGTGCAAGTGTGTGTGTATGTGTTCACGGATGGGCGAGTATGCCTTCAGTATTGCACATGTGAGTGTACTGAGTGTGTACCCACTTGGGAATCAGTGTGCACATGCATGCACATACAGTGTGTACACATATGTGTGAGTATGTGTATGTGCGAATGTGTGTGCATGTGTATGTATGTATGTGTGCACTGAGTGTGCCTGTGTGTGAAAGTGTATAAGTTATGAAACTGAAGAGGGCTAAGAGAAAGGAGGAAGGGCGGCTGAAGGAGGCAGGAAAAGGGGGAGAGAATATAGTTGACGTGGAAGCAGAGGGCGGGGCTAGCAGGGAAGGACGGGAACCAAGCAGAATGGGAGAGGGCAGCAAGGAAAGTGAGTATTGAGAGCAAAGCAAAATGACACGTATGAAGATGCCATGATAAAACCCAACGTTATAATTAAACTTACATTCACTTAAAAAAAAATGAGAACGAAATAATAACAAAATAAAACCAACAAGCTGAGGAGGTGTCTCAGTTGGTAGAGTTGCCCATGATGCAAGCATTGGGGGACCCTGAGGCAAGAAACCCAGAACCCTCATTCTTTTAAAGCCTGGCATGGTACAGTGGTGCCCTGTAACTGCAGTGCGGGAAGAGGGAGGGGCTGTGGAGGGGGGATGGACAGAAGGATCCCTGAAGCTTTATGGAAGACATCTGACATTGATCTCTGACCTCTACAAACACATTCCGTGAACACAATACCAAGGCCATATAACACACACAGCCCACACCACACGTACAAACTGCTCTTGTCCCTGTACTATGAGATCTCTCTTAACTGAAGCAGACAGTGTCTGGGAGAGCTGGGCTGGACAGAGAGCGGCTTAGTTAAGGTTTGCAGTGCTGTAATAAATGCCATGACCAAAGCAATTGGGAAATAAAAGGTTTATTTCAGCTTACACTTTCAGGTAACCATCCACCCCTGAGGGAAGTTAGAGCAGAAACTCAAACCAGGCAGGAACTTGGAGGCAGGATATTGAGGCTTATGTTCGGGAGTTAACCCCCTTAAAGCTCTCAGGATTCAGAAGGATCGCTATAACAGGCAAAAACCTGAAATAAATTAGCTCACAGAAGTCTTTCCATCATGTCCCATTTAATCCCCTCTCAGTGTCACTTCTTGATGTTTCTTTTTGGAGGGTCCTCGCTGTTCCTCCCATCCCACAAGGTTTCCAGTTTACATATCCATACAGACATAGTTAACAACTCTCTGGTAAATAACAATGATACCAAGCATCTTTTCTGTAGGGCTAACAGGGTGCATAAAAGACTCACAAGGTAGATGCCTTAGTCTTAGAAGGAGTGCGACTGTGAAACTTGGCCCCTAAGGTAAGCATCCTGGTGCTGTATCTCCTGGCACCAGGTGAGAAGGAATTTCTTTCTCTGGGTCTGGTTTAGCCACCCAAGCTTTTTTTTCCTGTCTATTTTAGGGGTAAAGGTACAAGCAGTTAATTTCCTAGACTAAGACCTTGTGTCAAATGGAAGGTGAAGGTAAGCACAGAATATTAATAGCTTGTTAGGGTAGAGCAAAGTCCAGTGGGTTACACTCTCCTGAGCTGGCTGTTAGAGAATTCAGGGCCACCCAAACCTATAAGAGCAGACATACGGTCTCTCCTGCTCAGTGCATCCTGCTCAGGGATCCTTTCTTGACAATAAGTCCTGTCAATAAGGTTAATTGTGGTGGGGGGGAGGTCTAGCTTTATGCAGATTTGACTATGAGAACAAAAGTTTGGCTGACTGAATGCTTTCACACCAGGGACCCACAGTGTGGGAGAAGGTATACAGTTGCCAGTACAGGAAAAGTCAGGTTTGAAGGATGATAGTTTATACACTGTTAGTGTATTTTGGAATGAATCTCATTACGGAAGGGAGAAACGTCACAATTTTACAAGATTTCTACAGAAGCGACAGTGACTATCCAAAAGACAAGTGTTCCCAAAGCTTTGTAAATCGGGTTCCCCAGAAGTTGTACACTTGTGGGTTTGTCTATGAATCTGTCAGCTGTGTATTCACTGTATACCTGTGTCTCTTATCAGCAGGAAGTGGTGCAAAGGTCATGGAGGGGTGCTGCTTACTGACTTGCTCCACATGGCTTGCCCAGTCTGCTTTCTTATAGCACCCAGGACCACCTATCCAAGGATCTCACTATCCACAGTGAACTAACCACTCACACATCAACCATCAATCAATAAAATGCACCCCAAGCTTGTCCACAGGCCAACCTGGTGGAGTCACTTTCTCAGTCAACGTTCCTCTTCCCAAATGACTCCAACTTGTACCAAACTGACATAAAACTAGCCAACACAGAGGGGTGGGGGTGTTGACTGAAATTTTCTTTCCTGCCTGGTTTCTGTCCTCCCACCAGGTCCCACAGCCATTTAACATCAAAGAAATCACACAGAGGTCTGCATTAGTTATAAACTGATTGGCCCACTAGCTCAGGCTTCCTATTAACTCTTATAACTTATATTAGCCCATTATTTCAGTATATGTTAGCCACATGGCTTGTTATCTTTTTCAGCAGGGCAGGTCACATCTTCCTTCTTCCGTGTTTGGGCAGGAATTAGGAGGAAAGGGCTTCCTCCTTCCCAGAATTCTCCTGTTCTCATTGACCTGCCTCTACTTCCTGTCTGGTTGTCCCGCCCATACTTCCTGCCTGGTTACTGGCCAATCGGCATTTATTTAAAACATAATTGACAGAATACAGACCATTGTCCCGCACAGGGAGGGGGGCTGCTAAAATAAAACTGCCAGTAAGAAAACTGAGCAACTAGTTCTTATCTCTTTTGTCCACCATTCTTTTAATGCAGAACATGCAGAAGTATAAAAATTTACTCAGGGCTGCAAAGACATCTCAGTGGGTCAAGGTGCTTACCACCAAGCCTGATAGTGTGAATCTGATACCTGGGACCTGCTTGAAGTTGTCCTTTGACCACCGCATACACACTTGGAAGGAGCTTCTACAATGCAGCACTTGTGTCATAGTATGTGTGAGTGTAAAGAGGTTTAGGGGAAACAATTGATCCAAACGCTGAGAAAATCCCTGTAATTTGACATGCTGACTGGAAACATCACTGTTTATTTTCTATCTTAGGGAAGCCATGTCAACCAAAAAGACTTGAGTGGTGTATTTAGGTGAAACTTGCCACTTTACTTTCAACAGGCAAAGACTGACATCTCTCTAATTCATTCACCTTGTGTTTTGAGACTGGTCACTCTCATTGATCTGAAACTTGCTAAGGAAGCTAGGCTAGCTGGCCAGAGCACCTCGGAGAGCCAGCGGTCTCCATCTCCCCACTTTGGGTCACAAGGATGGAGCACCACATCTTCCTGTTGTACTTGGGTACTTGGGATCCAAACTCAGACCCTCATGCACACACAGCAAGCCCTTCCCTAACTGAACCATCTTCCCTAACTCTAAAAGATATGGGCAGGAAGTTTCCCCCACATATTTTTGGCAGAATCCTGTTTAACATCTATAATAATTTGTGGAGCTAAGAAAAAGTTTTCTAGATTATTAAAAAAAAATCTTGTTCAACGATGCTTTAACAAAGACTAAATTGTCTTCTTATTCTCTTCAAAGAAAATATGACAAAATTATTGCAGGCCTCCCAGGGTACAAAGAATTACTAAAACGATCATGTTTTTTCTGCTTCATTGTATTTGGAACCTTGGAGGAAAAAAATATTGCAATTTGTTATTTTTCTTTTATTCCAAGTAAACATTGGCATATAACTAATTTCTGAAGTGTGCACTTATTTTATTTTCCTTTAAGACTCCTGATTACATAAGCCTCAATGCCTAAAAAAAATTTAACTCTGCTTCACAGGAAACAAAAATAACTCATTATTTGACTAAGAAGAATGCATATTCTCCCATGTGTTTACTTAGGATTAAATATGGTAACTGCACACAGAGGGCTGTTTACATTTCCCTCCCGTTAATTGAGTCCCCCAGAAAGAAGACAAACACAGTGACTATCTGCAGAGTGAGCTCAGTTCTTCACAACATGGCAACCCAAATCCAAGCAAATAGTTTAGAAATTTGTGGGGATTCCGTTTTGGGGGGTTCTGGTTTTTGTTTTGTTTTGTTTTCATCTATTAAATGATGGTAATGGGTGTGGCCGGCTAGCATCCCCTTCTTCGCTCTCTTTGGCTATATATCTTGTTACATGAAGATAAAAAGACTGCTATCTATGAAAACAATATCTCCACTATATGTGGTGGTCAGTTTTATCGTCAGGTAGACTTAACTTAGGATCATCCAGCAAGAACGTTCCAGTGAGGAACTGTCCAAACCGTGGTGACCTGTGGACATGTGTGTGGAGAATTATCTTGATGAACGGAAGTTGGGAGACCCACTCTGAATGTGACTGGGTACATTCTCTAGGCTGGGGCCTGAACTGTGTTAGAGTGGAGAGAGCAGGATCCCTGAGTTGATTCTTTCTCTGCTCTTGTCTGTGGACAGCGGTATTTAAGTTCCTGCTTTGATTGCTCCAAAGTGCTGGACTGCGAGGAACAGATGAAGCCTTGGGTGAATGTGTACTATTGACACGGACCTAGACATGTCAAGGACCAATGCCTTAGACTCACGGGTGCAGCAAAGCCTTCCTTGGGGTGATGTTCAGAGGGATGGCAAAGATTTCCTTCTTTGGTCTATGGCAAATGTGGACAGTGTGTGCATGCATGAATGCTTGTATAAATAACCAAATAGTGTGTGCAAAACCAGACAGCTTCAGCCTACAATCTCCCACAGAGACTAGACAACCTCTCCCCGTGCTGTGTATAATAAACACGAGTGTGCTGGCACTCTGGCTGTTGTAGGCTGTCTCTTAGTTGGTGCCGCTCCATCAGAGAGAATACACGACCACCTAACCCCAGTTTTTCTATGCCTGTGTGCCTGACCTTGCTTCATTCCTTCCTCACCCCAATCAGGTTTCCAGGATGCACGCCATGCTGGACATGGCAATGGATTGCAATCTTGCTAACTCTTTTACTCCTTAAGTTGTGTTTATTTGGGGGTGTTTTATCACAGCAACAGAAACGAACCAAGGACAATATATGATAAACTTAACGTGGGACAAGCTTCTACCTTGCTCTGCAGTGATATGGGGTCACTGATACACATCTTGCAGGAGGAAGCTTAGAGGGCAACATAAAGCCAGAATCCTTGGGGACATGGAAGAATGCCCAGGTGGCATTATTAGGACATGACCTAAGCAATTAGACTATTCCAGAAGGGCTGTAGCCCTTGGTTTAGTGACTAGCCCCTTAATGCAAAGAAAACCACTCTAAAGACTGAGTTTCACTTTGGAAAACTATTTGAAATGACTACATTTTGGAAATCCGATCTTGACAGATGTCACAGATGTAGATCCAGAGAGATGCCTCATTAGGCCACCATTCCTCCAGAGAGGGGAGCTCTCTGGACTAAGCCGTGTTTGTCTGGCATCTGGGTGAGCGCCTTCAATGTCTTCAAGGCACCCGGTACCTCGGGTGAAACAGCAAAAATGAAGCAGGTAACATTCTGAACACTTAGCTATAAAGCCTATATTTCAAGTGCTCATACTGAGAGACTTCAAAAAAATAAAATGTTTGATTGAGCCTTAATTCCCAACAGCCCTTTCTAATTTAACTCTGTCCTACCTCCTTCATCGGGGTTTCCTCACATACTATTTGACAATTCACTACAGAATCTCAACTCTGGTACTTCAGTTGTTGCCGGCTTGTGAGTTTGTCCTTTTGACACAAAGTTTTACTCCGTGGCCCAGGCTGGCCTTGCAATCACAGCAATCCTCCTGCCTCAGTCTCCTAGGCATTTGGATTACAGCGTGAGCCTCCATACCTGACTAGCACCGGTCTTTCAGATGTCTCAGAGTACAGTCTTGAGGGAATGGTCTTTACAGGAAGCTGGCTTCGGATGGGGAGTATTTTATATGACCCAAAGCTGAAAGGAGACCAAGCCTTAGGGGCACCTAGGCTCCCAGGCCCCGGAGACCTTTGAAACAGCTAATCATCAGCCGAGACACACGCGCGCGCACACACGCACACACACATGCACGCACACACACACACACACACACACACACACACAAGCATTGTCTTATATAAGCTCTTCTTCTGCTCCTGTCCTACCCCTGTTCCTGACCAGAATTTCTTGGTACCAGCTTACTTCCTTTGTTTATTTATTATTATTAGTTTCTTTGTTTGAAGACAGGGATTCTCTGTGGCTTTGGAGCCTGTCCTGGAACTAGCTCTTGAACACCAGGCTGGCCTCGAACTCACAGAGATCCACCTGCCTCTGCCTCCCAAGTGCTGGGATTAAAGGCGTGCACCACCACCTGGCTTCATCTTACTTCTTAAAGGGACTCCAGCTTCTTTAGGGCCTATGCTTTCGGATCAACACAGGGAGAGACAACTGACAAGGTTTCCTCTCTTAACCAAATAGTCCACAATCTAAATCAGGACTCAAACACAGAGGCTTTCTTAATTACTAGAAAAACATACAGCTGTGAAGTGGTTAAATTCTGCAACGGAACGGTTTTCTAGATAAGCAGAATGAATATTCTCTCCAGGATATTCTGCCGTGAAAATAGTTTTCCGTCCTCCTCCTAGGAAGATGGCGAGTCTCGTTAGAAGCCACCACATATCGGGTAACCTTTCCTGTAAATAATGCCTTCGGTTTCTCCCTTCTTAGCATTTGAAGTTACATGTTGCTTTAAGGGCCATCTGTAACACTGTTAACTTTCTTTCTCAAAGTAAACGGGGATCGTTTACTCTTATTCCGCTCCAGTGGCTTGAAGAGGCTCCATTAAACACACAAGCATCTTCCTTTTTAAAGCAAACACCAAACCCAAGGCCTACTGAAGCCCTCTAAAGTTTGACACCTCATGAAAGGGGCTTCTTGTGCTTCCCTAAACAATTTAGGATGTGATCCAGGAAGGGCACTGGTATAGGCTTCCAAGGAACACAGGAAGTAACTGTGGATTGGAAAAGGTTGTTTCTAGGAAGACCCAAACGCTGTAATACAGCTTTTTCTTAGGAAAGTTTCCGTGCACCCGGCACAAGCTAGCTCATTAGACAAAGTGCCAGATTTCAAAGGGTGGGAAAATTACCCTTAAATACAATACACTTCATAACACGTGATCTTAATCAGAACGCAAATACAAAGGCTGCCGGAAAAGTCTCCTAAAACTCAGTGGAGCGGGATCTCAGCTTGGGAGTCTTCACTGGTTTAGGGCTCCGCCCCACTTCCAGCCGCTTTGCAATCCCTTATTCTTTGAAAGTAGTAGAGAACAATGCCAGACATGTGTTTCTGTTCAAGATGTGGGCACAAATTCAAGGTGAGAAAATGTGGGGAGGAAGAGTCGGCAGGCAGGTCTGTCTGGGGCTGTGCCCTCCAGACGAACACGCATTCCAAGACTTCAGACCCAACAAGGAGCGGCACCTGTGCCTGAGACAGAGGGCTGAGCAAACACACCCGGCGAGCATCCCTGTACATTGGGTTGGTCTTCAGACCACACTCCAACCTTTATTATACCAGCTACCATCTGGGCACCGGTCGGAACATCGTTCCCGGTTCGTGTAGTCAGCTGGTACACAGATGTAGACCCAGACTGGCCCTCTCCTGTCTGAAGTCTGTGTTCATCTGATTGTACTATCTGTGCCTGCTGTCCCAGTTCTGTGTCCCTCTAAATCCGCACTGCCCTCTGCAGTCCCTACCCCTTAACTCTGCTGCCCTTCCTATCTGGAATGCTCTCTAGTCCTTAGACACCTTCCCAGGTCAGTTTTTCCAGTGTCTTTCCCAAAAAGACCCTGCTCACCTATGCTCCTGGCAATAGTGTTTACTAATGCTCCACCTTGCTGACTCTCTGCAGGGGGCTGGCTCCTACCTGTAGATGCCTGTCCTGCCTCCCTTCTGCACTACAATCCAGCCTAACCATTCTTAGCATTTGAAGTTACATGTTGCTTTAAGGGCCATCTGTAACACTGTTAACTTTCTTTCTCAAAGTAAACGGGGATCGTTTACTCTTATTCCGCTCCAGTGGCTTGAAGAGGCTCCATTAAACACACAAGCATCTTCCTTTTTAAAGCAAACACCAAACCCTGCTTTCAGATGCTTCCGGATGCCCCACCCTCACCCCAACAAGGCTTAGCAAAAAAAAAAAAAAAAAAAATTGCATATAGTTTTTGAAACCTGTTTGCTACTTAGTTGCAATCCATTGAATAACTGCTCCCAGCTGAGGAACACAAGGAACATTTTGATTTTTGTTTTTTATTTATTTATGTATTTTTTAAGAGTCTGTGAGGAATGCCATTGGCAAACAGTCTTGCCTTGGATAATGCCTTGGGTAAGTACACAAGTTGTCCAAAATTCTAGAAGACCGGTTTTCCTGAAACACAAGCTGATGTGCCTGAACTCAACCATTCAAAAGCTATTTTAAGTCACAATGAAAATACGCAAGTGTGCTACATTGAAAACCACAGTAGGTGATGAGGTCAACTCCAGGCCAGCCCACCAGGATTCTCTGCCTCCTTTCCTACTTTTCTGAGTATTCCTTTCTGACTGACACTCCCACACACATGTACACACACACTCCCACACACACATACACTCCCACACACATACACTCCCACACACATACACTCACATACACTCCTACACACTCCCCACACCCACACACACACACACACACACACACACACCATGAAGCTTCATTTTCAAATTAGAGTGTCTTGAAAGAATCATTACTTTCTTCCTTGCCAGGCAGCAGCTAAAGCTTCAGGTAAGATCTGCAAGGTTCCTGACTGCTCAGCCGGGTCCTGGGAGGACTGCCACACTCTGGGATCTCCGGGACAAAAGCAGTTTAGCAATGCAAATGCCTTCTGCCTGTCTGTGATGTAGTCTGTGTCGTCCCATAGCAGGTGACCTGTGTTACTGTAATTAACATGTAATTAACATGGCAGAGTGCGCAGATGCCTCTCACCTGGGAACCTTGAGGCAGACACACTCATCAGATGGAGCGAGTGCAGGTTCAGGTGGAGTCTTGGGTTGTTTATATTATATTATATTATATTATATTATATTATATTATATTACATTATATTATTCTTCTCATCTCTCCCTCCACCTCTCCCTTCCTTCCTTCCTCCCTTCCTTAACTAAGCAACCAAATTGTACCACTTAGGTTTTCAGACATCCATGCGTTAATTGTGAAACTAAATTTCAATAATTCAAGGACTGTATCTAAATAGTTTAGAGGCTGCTCCCTTCTCCAGTCCCTTCTCCCTAACAAGCCAGTTCTGGGTGAAACTCTCCTCAATATATCTCTCTTCCATTCTTTCATCTCTGCCGCTAGCTAAGGAAGGCAGAGGTTCTGAGACAGGAGTCTGTCTTAAGAATTCAAGGCCCTGGCTTGCTGTAGGAGTTGTAATGGGAGGCGATTCTATGTGAGCCAATCAAAATCAGATCAAGTCAGTGCTGATGCTCAGGAGACAGATGATGGTGCAATGTGGTAATTTCCCTGGATGCTGGTCACGAGTACTCCATTAATCCTTCTTGTCCAACTTTTACGATATTGTGTGAGGTGTGTCTTAGCTCATGGGTTTGAAGTTTAACAGGGCATATACCTAGGAGGGGATTTATCTTTAATCTCATTATGCAGAGTTTTAATTACACAATTATTTATGGGTATGACAGAGATGTGAGGAGAACAGAGAAAAGTAGTTTCATGGAAGATGCACTGAGTTTACTCTCAAAATGTACAACAGCCTTGCAGTTATCCATCTTGTCACACTGCTGTGACAAAGAGTCCGAGAAACCAACAAAGGGAGGGAAAAATCTGTGGTGGCCCACGACTCAGTCCAGGCTGATTTGCTCTGTTGCTCGGGGCCTGAGGTAGCGAAAACGCTGCTGTGGTGGGAACATATGACACATGACACAGGAGATTGCTCACCTCGTGACAGCAAAACACAGCCAGAGCTCAGGGACCCTGGAAAAGAAATACCCCTAAGTGACATATCCCAGAGACCCACTTCCTTCAGCTCGGCCCCACTGATGGATTGCTTGTTGATAAGGTTAGTTCCTTTGTAATTTATTTACCTTCGCGTTGCCTGTACATACGGTAAAGCTGATGGTGTCGATGTGGATGAGCTGACCCTGAGGACGTGAAAGCAGGAGAAACAGCCCTGCACCTTGCTCGTTGCTCCATAGGGTGAACTAGCTGGGACAAGGCTGAAGATGGCACCCTGATGGTGAGGATGGGGGCCAGCAAGCTGGCAGGCTGAGCAACCCTGAAACTACCCAGGCTCGGAACCTGGGTTGTGCGTCAGCCCACCCCAATATCGACCCCATCTATGATCTGCAAGAACACATAAAGGGGCCAGCCCTGCAGACTCAAAGATGCAGGATCTGCACAGCACAGGGCAGCAACGGCAGAGCCAAGGGGAGTCTCACTGAGGGTCCAGTATCAGTGGTGTATCAGAAACCAGAGGCCTCGGAGCAGACCAATGACTCTGTGCCGTGATACGTGGACAAAAGGATTCACAACGTGACTCACTGTGTCATGCTGCAGCCTCTACAATGAGATTTTTTTCTTTTCTTTTTCTCTTCTCTTAAATTTTACTTGATTTTTCTTTGGTGGAGAGAGTGCAAGGGCAGAGGGCAGACATAAAGGGACAGGGAGATGAATGGGGTCGAGATTCATGATGTGAAAGACACAAAGAATAAATTAACAAGAAAGTTAAAAAATAGTGACGACAAAGTATATACGACCCAAGACCATTGTTTAATTTTTTTTTGTTTTTTTGTTTTTTGATTGTTTTTCAAGACATGGTTTTTCTGTGTAACAACTCTGACCATCCTGAAGCTCTGTTTGTAGAACAAACTGGCCTCAAACTCACAGAGATCAGTCTGCCTTTGCCTCCTGAGTACTGGGATTAAAGGTGTACACCACCACCACCTGGCTGTTATTTACTCCTTAAAGTGATTTTCACGGTGAAGATAATTTGGAGAAGGCCCATGTTACTCATTCCAAGACTGCAAAAAGATTTGACTTAGGTTTTTAAAACTGATAAAATAGTTCATTGAGCCAGAACACCATTCAGCAACCACAAGAACACCCATGGGAGGGCTGAGCGACTTCCCTGAGAAACAGATAGATTTGCCACACACAGAGCTGTGATCCTGTAGATTTGTTCCAGACACATCAGAGATCCTCCTCCAAAGTCCTTATAGCATCCCATGTGCATGGTCCAAATGCCCCTCCAGCCATGTTTCAGCATGATGAAGTTGATAAACACCCTTCTTTTCCCATAGTCATCTGTAAACTCAGAATTCCTCTCCCCAGAATGAAGAGCCCTGAAAGACCTCTGAATGACTATCAGGCTTCACGGTGTAATCCAAACAGTTATATACATCGGCGCTACAAACCCTGATGCCCAAGGACTCTTTTCTGTTCTCTTTATCTTTGGAATTCACATTTGTCTTTGTTGAAGGATACATACTGTACGTATAAGAAGCTACAGCTGACAGGGCCATAATGAAGTCGTGCTCTCCTTTTCAAAACCAACCAGAGCTCCTGGAGTCACCATGACAAGCTGCAGAAGCCGCTCCAGAGTACTGTTTCCTCCAGCATAGTGTGACTCTGTCAATGGGGGACTGACATCATTTCCTTTCCGAGTGTCTATTGTTTAACTCCGGTGGAGAGGGACAGGAAAAGAACAATACATTATTTATGTAAAAGGCTCTGGTCAAGAAAACAGCTTTTACACTCCTCTGCATTCCAGGCTCTTACAGAAAAGATGACAGAAATTTACAAATCAGTCGCACAAAAAGCATGCTAATTTTTTTTCTGCTCATGGGCTTTTTTTTTATTTCTTGCTTACTTCCATGTCATTTTTAAGTTGGTGAATAGTACTCATGTGTTTATAATTATCTATTTGTGAGATGAAGTGGAGTGCTTTAACATTTTATCAATTTTTTTTTAAGACAGATTTTACTCTGTAGCTCAGGCGACTTAGAATGCCAGCGTGGCATTTAGTTCTATAAACATAGCCTATAAAAAGACCATCGGGCTAATTAGCATAGTTACTCCTCACCATCCTTAATGGAAACATTTTATTGTGATTTTTAATTTTTTCGCCAATTCAGGGGATATATTTTGGCGCAAGAATTCTCAGAAATTACAAAAGGACAGAAAATCCATGCGCTGGCAGTCAGTAAAGATTGAGTTGTCTTCTTTAATTCAACAGTTTATTCTGTGAGCAAATCCATCTGAAATGGAAAGGATTAAACTCTGAGTTGATCAAAAGCCCAGCAGAGGCTTGGGGGTTTTAGCTGGACTTAGAGGCCAATTTAGGATGCAGACACAGTTCAGCAGTGACGAAGGCTCCGACGGTCTCTCACAGTACACTTGATTCTTTTTCTCATCTTACAGCCATGGGCTCCTTTGGAAGTGGGGTTCAGAAAATAAGGGCAGAATGTGGTATTTCAGATCAGTCTAGGGATCATTTTTCTCCCTGTGGTCTCCCCCGACCCCGTGTGTGTGTGTGTGTGTGTGTGTGTGTGTGTGTGTGTGTGAGACTGGCAGGTGTTCTACCATTGAGCTACATAACCAGCCAGTCTTCTATAGTTTAATGATACTATAGTATGAGGTCATAGTAATTGTAAGGTGATGAATTTTTTTTATTAACAATGTTAAACAAACATATATTACATTTGCTTTGGCTTTGGGGGATTTTGGGGCTTGGGGTGTTTGTTTGTTTGTTTGTTTGTTTTGTTGTTGTTGTTCGAGACAGGGTTTCTCTATGTAGCTTTGGAGCCTGTGCTGAGACTCGCTCTGTAGACCAGACTGGCTTCGAACTCACAAAGACCCACCTGCTTCTGTCTCCCGAGGGCTGGGATTAAAGACATGTGTTACCACCGCCTGGCTACAGTTGCTGTGTTTTATCCCTGGGCCGTTTTACCCACCACAGTCATGTCTCCCCACTACAAGACTGAGAGGCTGGATCTCATCAACCTGAATCAAAGGGTAGGGGACACTCCGGCTTTCTTGAGATCATACAGATGGCCAACCTGAGAGCTGGTGTTTAAACACAAGGAGCCTATGTTCAAGACCGCCTAGTGCAAGACACTATGTGCCCCCTGTGCTGTGCTCGTTGACCAGCCAGGCAACAGTACTTTGAATGTGTCTGAGAGATTCTGATAAGCAATCTATGCACCCTCCCTACCAGACCCCTGGCCTTCAGAAATTAAAATATTAATAGTGGGATTCAAGAAACTATCCTAAGAATAGGAGCTGGATGGGGAGACACTAAAGAAATATTTGCTCTTCCTTCTCAGAGTAGAGGACAAAGAAATTACTCTCGGTGCATCACATGTTCTTCAAGACAGCAATCCTAAGGAGACAAAGAAAGGTCTTACACATAGCTGACATGAGGAAAGCACCTTATTGTTCTCTAGCGAGGGAAATGACATTACACATGACTGCACACTGGGGAAGTTTTCAAGTTGCTCCATGAGGAAGGCTCCTATGCTGTGTCACCAAGTGAGGTTTAGTATCTGGATGGCTGGTACCTGGTATCTGGATGGCTGGCACAGAGATCATCTCACTCTCCCTGCATCTCTGTGAAATCAGCCGCCAGTCCCCAGCTGCAGATACCACTGGCACTGAACCGTCAGCCTTAGCCAGTAAAGGGCATCGAATGGCAAGAGATCAGTCAGACCAACACAGGCTTCTGGGAGGCGGCGGTACTCCCGATCTCACACAGCGCGTCCTCAGCTTGGTCCCTCTTCCTTTCTCTGCTCACATCTGTCCAAACAGGGAGCTCTGTCTCCTAGCTCATCTGGGAGGTAGTGCTTTGTAGGACCCCGCCTTCCTGTGGATACCCACACCCGATCCAGGCGCGCGCCTTCCCGAACTCGGGCCCACGAGAATGGACGACTGTCCTGAGGGTTTAAAACAGACACACAAAAGAGACCTTGCTCACTTACCAAGAGTAAATGGCAACTTTATTAAACTCAAGTCGGGTATTTATACCAGTGGGCAAGAGGGATCAAAAGGGCAAGGCCTCCTCCCAACAGGAGCAAGAGAAGGGGATTAAAGGCCCCGACACCTCAGGCAGAATTAGCTGGGAGGGGCCAGGTGTGTGGAGCCCACCGCTAGAACCTTGAATACAGGTGGAATCACCATAACAAAGAGAGCCAGGTTCTTCCTAAGCTATCCCCTCAAGCCAGTGCTAGTGCAGAATCTCCAGGGAGCCGGAGGTCACAAGGCCCTGCAAATAGCCAAGGAGAAGGGAAAAAGACCTTGGTACCTACAGTGCTTAGAGCAAACGGAACTGGGGCTCTGCACAGCACAAGCGACAGCAGGAGTCATGTCCATCCCAGCACAAGTGCTTGAGGGACATCTTCCTCCTCTGCTAAGCCCTGCAATCTCCCACTGGTCCCAGACAAATGACCTGAGCAATCTCAAAGAATACTGTTGTCATTGTCAGAGCATGGCAGCCTTGTCTCAGATCCTTCACCTGGGTGTGAAGAAGAAACTGCCTGCTTCCCTTCCACAGTTGAGTGATGAACGTTTGCTGTAACCTCATGGCACTTGGAGGTGTGGACAGAAGCTCGGTTTCTTCCTTATGGTTGTGTACAATACCTGTGAGAACACTTCGGAAGAGCAAAGCAGGAGCAGGACAGATGGCTTGGAGACTAAGAACACTGGGTGCTCTTGCAGAGGACCTGGATCCCAACATCCACAGGCTGACGTACAACCATCCGTGAGTCCAGTTCCAGGGGATCACATGCCCTCTTTTGGCTTTAGTGGGCAACAGGCACAGTGCTGCACAGGCACACACACAAGTAAAACATCTATTCATGTTTAAAGAAAAGAAAGCAAACAAGGAAGGAGAGAGTGAAGGGAGAGAGGAAAAGAAGGTGGGAGGGGAAGAGCCAAATAAACCTTTTCCTCCCCAACTAGCTTTTTGGCCAAGGTGGTTCATCACAGCAATAGTAACCCTAAGACACACACACACACACACACAGCATGCATACACACAGACATATACATGCAAAAATACTCTTATACACACACAAAAAAGCAGTAAAACACAGACGAATACACTGAGATGCACACACATGGGGTCAGGGAAGAACCTCTGACAATGTTTATCCCGTCTCCAGGATATCAGTGTTGTGGCAGAAGGTAAGGCTGTGCAAACCCTGTGCACACATCTAGATCATCACTGTCTTCATTCCTAACTCTACATGCCACTGTCCTAGCCTTCTAATGAAAAGTCACCCTGGTGCCAGCACAAGAAAGAATGCGTATGTCTGCTGGGGCTCAGATGAGCATATGACAGCTGCGTATTCAACTCCTCCCTACAAGAATTCTAGAATGAAAGGTTCAGTGAGGCAAATAACGATTTCTCAATCAATACTCACAGAAATGCACACATTGCAACAAAGCTCTTCCTTCAGCCGGAGACTCTGAAGACTTCCGTTAACAAGGAGATCGAACAACTAAAAGGAGACACACAAGTAGGGATCATGCGATATTTCTGGTTTAGGGCTAGGACAGCATCTTCACTGTCTACTTTAGTGTTGTCTGGTCTGAGATCTCTGTGTCTTTGGAAGCAGAGCTGGATCTCCAAGACTCCTTAGTCCCCTAGTTCGAGTATCATTTGTTACCCTTAAGTGTCTGGGGCAGAGTAAACAGGTGAATGAATCACAACGAGTGAGCAGATGGGGCTTTTTATAAGTACTGAGCCCAAGAACCGGCAACAGTAGAAAGGATAACCCAGAGAAACAGCTTGCTGGCCCAAGATGACGGCAGAAGTCTCAGTTTGCAAATTTGAAGTTGTGCAGAGCCTTAGCTCGGTGAGCCTCCCAGTTCAGCCCACCATTCCCACTTAGAAAACCCAGTCAGGGCCAGCAGACGAGGGGCACTCATGGTCTGGGGGGCACAGATAAGGCTGCAATCCATTCTGCTCCATTGTGGGAGACTGTGGTGGCTACACGTCCCATCTGCTCAGCTCTAAGGCCTCCCATGGTCTTCAGGGTTGAAGACACTCCTCAGCAGGCTGGTGGGGAATGCTCCCCCTTTCCTCTCAGCTGCCTATTCTCTGGAAAGCATTTCAGTCTCCTTTAGCTAATCCTCCAGAGCAGCCAAGCCCATAGACGACATCAAGCCACAGCCTCCTTTCCTTGGCCTTCAACACCACTGGCCAAGCAGTGCTTCTTTATCCCAGTAGCCTACAATGAAGAGACACTGACAGCTCTCCAGCTGAGTGGCCTAACAGGAAAGAATTTATTGACAAAGCAAGCCGTACTCCACCCTACCATAGAGCCTGAAAAATCAGTTTGGAAATCACAGATACTTGAACACCATTGGCGGACACTACATGTCTTGAGAATTCCATCTTCCTTATTTGATGGAGACTGATCGGTGCTATCTCAAGAGCTAAGTGGCAATGCATTTGAAACTGAACACGAGGTGAATCTAATACCTTATATAATAGAAACACAAGAATTACAAAAATAAAAAAGTCAATTTTCCTGTCTTACCCCAGACACTTGAGACAATACAATGTCATTCTCAGAGAAAAGAAATTCAGTTGACAGAAGGGCCAGCTGATGATTTTTATAACATTTAAGAATATTGACATTTTGAAATTTGCAGGCAAATGGATGGATCTAGCAAAAAACATATTGAGTGAGGTAACCCAGACCCAGAAAGACAAATATAATATGTATTCCTTCATAAGTGGCTTTTAGACATAAAGCAAAGAAAAATATCCATCTATAGTCCACAACCCCAGAGAATCTAGACAACAAAGAGGACCCTAAGAGAGATATACATGGATCTACATAGGAAAGTGAAAAAGACAAGATCTCCTGAATAAATTGGGAGAGTGGGGGTCACAGAAGAAGGCAGAAGGGGAGAGGGGAGGAGGGGAGATGAGCAGAGAAAAATGTACAGCTCAATAAAAACAATAAAAAAACAACAAAAACAAAAAAAGGAAAGAAACCTCAAAAAAAAAGAATTTATTCTCTAGACTTCAGCTTTCAGATTAAATGAAATAAATTTATGTTAAGGTTAAGATTAGTTTGAGTAAAGGCAAACATTGAAACACACAAAAAATAAACCTCTTGATTTCAGGATAACGTCACTTTCATCTTGGTACCTGTGGAACTGAACACTGGGCAAACTCATAGGAGCATACCACAGTTTAGGCCCCAGAGGCTTGCTTTGTTAGAAGGGCTAACACACATGCAGTGCAGACATACCAGGCCCATGGAAAGTCCCCAGAAGCGGGTGCCCTTTCTTCTGTGTTTCCCATCACCCATGGTTAACAATGTCTTAGTCTGCACTGTGGTGACTTAACAGCTAATCTGTATTCAAAGACAACAGCCATATAATGAATGTAACACTTGTTCGTTATTGAAGAGATAGAATCCAAAGCACATTTTTTTTTTAGCTCCAGGACAATTATCTGAAATATTAACCACCTTCGAGACCTATGTTCATTTTCGCATTTCTATTTAATTTATAAGTCATCAATTGTATTCTCCAAAAATAACTTAATAAACGTAATTATGTGAAAACGTACTTAACAAAATCCAACCAGATGTCTTAGGGGTTGACACAAATGTCAAGTGTTGACCGTTTTATGTGTATGCACAGGTCATTCATACGAACGAGTGTGCATTCTATTCGGACAATAGGAAGAGTCTTGATCTGCCGCATCCGTAGTGCTAAATGGTCAGTCTGAAGTCATGCACATCTATGAGCAGAGGTACCACAATCTGTGCCCATCCATCACAGAAGCTGTATGATGTACGAAACGGCTGTTCAACTAACACTGATCCGATGGAGGGATCCTGTATAATGAGTCAACTCAAGAATTAAACATTACTGTGGGGCTTGAATAAGAATGGCCCCCACAGGCTCATAGGTTTGAATATTAGGTAATCAGGGAGTGGCATGCTTTGACAGGGATAAGCAGGTGTGGCCTTTCTGGAAGAAGTCTATCACTGGAGTGGAGAGAACTTTAGGGTTTACAATGCCCAAGTCAGTCCCATTGTCTTTATAATTCCTGTGAATCTGGGTGTAGAACTCTCAGCTACTTCTCCAGCACCATGAGTGCCTGTATGCCACCATGCTTCCTGCCATGATGATAAAGGACTAAACTTTTGAAATTGTAAATAAGCCTCAATCAAATGCTTTCTTTTATAAGAGACTGTGGTCATGGTGTTTCTTCACAGCAAAAGAACCTTGGTTAAGGCAATTACCAACTGAGAGTGGGGTGTTTACATGTGAATAGTTATATCACAAAGAGCCATGTAATTACAGACTCCAGGAACCCTTAAATATACAAAACCATTTGATTCAGAATGAGTATATCCAACAGTGGATGGGGATATTAAAATTATTTTCTAAAGGATGCCAGGTTAATTCAGTAGCAATGTGAAGTACAATTTAATCTATTCAATATACCATTGAACAAATTTCATATTTTCAAAAATTCTATGGAAAAATAAAATTAGGGATGTAATCAAAAATAAAACTAGAGATGTAACTCAGTCTGGTTGGGCATTTATCTAGTATGCTCAAAGCCCTGGGCTTGATCCCCAGCACCTCATAAACAGCATGTGTGCACACCTACAGAAAGTAGAGACAGGAAGATCTGGAAGTTCAAGGCCAGCCTGGGCTACAGGAGATGCTCTATCAAAATAAGTCAAAAAATAAACATTATTCAACAATCTGAGGGGAAAAACTGCAGAAAGATCTGATATGTGCCTGTAACCCCAGCGCCAGGAAGTCTGAGATAGGAAGGTCATAAATCCAAGATCATGTTGTGTGTCTTAGTTAGGGTTTCTATTGCTGTAAAGAGACACCATGACCTCAGCAACTCTTATAAAAGAAAATATTTATTTTATTTTATTTATTAATATTAAAAATATTTAATATTGGGTGGCTTATAGTTTCAGAGATTCAGTACATTTTCATCATGGTGGAGCCATGACAACATGCAGGGAAATATGGTCCTGGAAAAGGAGCTGAGAGTGGAGAAAGAGCTATATCTTAATCCAGCAGGCAATAGGAAACAATCTGTCTCACTGGACACAGCTTGAGTTTAGGAGACTGCAAAGCCCAGCCCTACAGTGAAACATCTTCTCCAACAAGGCCACACCTTCCATTAGTGCCACTCCCTTTGGAGGCCATTTGCTTTTAAATTTGGGAGTCATTTTCTTTCAAACCACCCCAATGGGCTATAGATGAGAGTTGTAATAAAATAAAATAAATAAACAAATAACTAAAACTATAGATAATGAACTTCTAAAAGTTAGATTATGTGAATTTAAAAACTGGTGTGTGTGTGTGTGTGTGTACGTATATATATAGGGGGGGAGGAAGGGAGAAATATTTGCAGCAAATATAAAACCACTCAGACTGGAAATGGATATTAAATACTGATGTGCAGTTTTCTTCTCAGAAGGTAAACTAAGTCACCAAGTGAACCAATGCACGATAGAAGTCAGAGAAATAAAAGCATGGCACACCCTTCACCTACAAGGTCAGCTGAGACACCCGTTCCACCTGATGCCAGTCTTTTCCTCAGGGTGGAGCACAGGACCTTGTAAATGTTAGGCAAAATCTATCCATTACTTTCCTGCTGCTGTATGAGACCCTGACAAAAGCAATTTTGAGAAGGATGATTTACTGTGACTTCCTGTTCCAGAGGGGTGGAGTCTGCCATGAAGGGCATGACAAAAGTCTGCAGACTACTGACCTCAAGAGCAGAGACAGATCAGGAAGTGAGACATGGTCATAAAATCTCAAAGCCTACCATCAGTGATGTATTTCTTCCAGTGAGACTCCATCTCTTCAAGATTTCATAACTTTCCCGGAGAGCATCACCAACTGGGAACCAAGTGCTTTAACACACGAGTCTTTGGGGGACAGTCTCATTTTTCAAGTCTGTATACAAACTGTGGTGGTTTGAATAAGGGTTTTAAATTTAAAAATCTATAGGCTCATAGATTTGAATGGTGGTTTAGGAGTAGTGTTACTTGACAGGGATTAAGAGGTGTGGCCTTGTTGGAGTAAGTGTGACCTTGCCGGAGGAAGTGTGTCACTGGGGATGGCCTTTGGGATTTCAAATGCACAAGCCAAGCCCAGTCAGTGTCTTTCTCTTCCTGCTGCCTTCAGATCTAGATGTAGAATTCTCAGCTCCTCCGGTACTGTCTGCCCGCATGCTACCATGTTCCCTGCTATACTGATAATGGACTAAACCTCTGAAACCCGTAAGCCAGCCCCAGTTAAATGCTTGCCTTCATAAGAATAGCTGTGGTCATGGTGTCTCTTCACAGCAGTAGAACACTGACTAAGTCAGAAACCCTTTACCCCTGAGCTGCACCCTTGGCCCTGGTTTTATGAGATATATTCCCACTGCATGGCCCTGTCTGGCCATTGTCTCTGACTTTCTATTCTCTGAACACAATAAAGATGGACTTATGTTTTGTTTTAGCTGCACCATTTCTTAAGATTTACCCTTTTGGAAACAATAAACAAAAAAAAAACCTCCTCTCCCATAAGGAATTGTTTGTATTCACTTAAACAGAAATCAGAAGCCACAGAGATCCCAAGAATAGGGAACATGATTATGATTGTGGCAGTCTACTCCAAGCAGCACAAAAGGGCAGCTGCAGCAAGAACGACGGATGTAAAAAAATATCTCATAAACGGAGAGAACAGATAGTCTTACATATGCAAATATGATTGTAGCTGTGTGAAGTATATGCAAATGACATCATAATATTTGCATATGCCCTGGTTGCGGAGGGGCGATTTGATTTCTTGCCATTGCTGTGTTGTCTGGACTAGGATTTGTTTCTATGTTCCAGAGACTTCTCTTACACTTGAAGTTAGGGTGGCGCTCCTAGGGCCCTGAGCAGGGGTAGCCACTCCAACCCTGGGTCTGTTACCACTGACGACAGTCCGTGTCTAGTCCTGTTCACATCTGCACTCCACTGTCTGTGATTCTCTGTTACTGTTTTGTTTGTTTTATGTCTGTGCCTTGGAAACTAATTCCAACCCATATGTGATTTTAAAATCTAGAATTTGTCCAATAAATTTAGCAAATAAGAAATCCCAAGTTTTATTTAAAAATTTGGGATAAAAGTAGTTTTATATAGAATATAGCTTTCCAAGATATATTACCAAATGCCATACCTTACCTTTAATGCCCTAAATATGTACTTTTTCAAGTAAAAAGAAAAAAAGACACATTGCAATGTTTTGTCATTAATAGGCATTATTTGAAAAGTCTTGCACATGATAGATTGGATTGGCTTCTAGTTCATCCCCCTCTGAGAATGAACTCAGCTCTGTTTCTAGTTTCCTTTGTCTTAGAACCGTCATGTTCCTCTCCTGGGAACCAGCCGACTCTGTTTAGCTTTGACCGGCAGAGTCTGTTCCCAGGACAAATGGCCAGTGTTCCCTGCGTAATATGGATGCGATTCCCAGCCCAGAGGAATGAGCCATGCTCAAGAGCAGATGTACACAGCTGGTCTGGCAAAAGCTGGGCCACGTTCACTTTGTTCAGCTCTCCTAGGCTTAAGCTTTAAAGGAGTTTTCTGAACATTTGCACTGGCCCTGCTTCATCCATGAGACTGAATGAGGAGGAAGGACAATTGGGTTCATAAAAAGAGAACGTGTATAGAAATTCTGTAGGGGTCTTTCTCTGGGGCTTGGAAGATCAATGTGTTTCTGTCTGTGCTCCTGAGCACAGATCAAGTGTACGGGGGAAGTCAGAAGCCCCAGGATTATTTGTTAAAAATAAATGTGGAAGTGGGGGGAGCATACAACAGAAATCAGGTTTTGTTTTCTCAGACCAGACAAAAGAAATGTGGCTATGTGGGAAAGCTGACCGTGCGGTTTCTAGCCGACCGCATACAAGGAAAGTCTGCCTTTTCTAATACGCGATTACCGCACTAATTCTGGGCTGCACGGTCAGAGCAAGCCTTGCTCTCCTTATGAGTCTGTAGTCTAGCTGTTCAGAGCTTAAGAAGGCAAACAAAACTAAGGAAGGACAAAAAAGGAGGGAGGTAAGACAGGTAAGATGTTTTATGTCAATAATGTTATAATGGATCTCTGAATCAAACATTCTTGTGTCTCCAGCAAAGGCAAAGAGCACCATAGTTACTTTCTCAAAGAAGTAAGTACTAAAACACTCTCAATTTCCAAATACGGTTAAGTAGATTTTTTTTTACTGCATAAATTTGATTAACTATATTCATAAGGATTTAAGATTCAAAGACTGGCAGTGTGGTTCAATGGTAGAGTTGTTGCCCAGCATTCATGAGACTTCCTTCTAGCTCCAGAAAGAGGAGAGAGAGAGAGAGAGAGAGAGAGAGAGAGAGAGAGAGAGAGAGAGAGAGAGAGAGAGAGAAATGCCATACTTTTCCCGAGACAAGGTCTGGCTATGTAGTACAGGCAGGCTTTGGGTTTTGAGGTCTACCGCCTCAGCACCGATTTCTGCCTCAACTTGCTAACTCCTGCTCACATGTCACTCACCAGAAAGATCAAGTGAGCACCTGTTGGGCTTGTGTCTAGCATGGGAGTATGTACAACTGCTCGATAAGTATCTGCAGGATTAACGGATAATTGGAAAAAGAAAAATTATTAATAAGCCACTCGGTCTGCCTACTGGAGTGTGAACTTGTAGACAGAAAACTTACACGGTCAAGTTGCCTCCTCACATGTCCAGAATTGGCCTTGTATGTGCTGAGCAGTTTGTGGGTGGTGGATTGTAAGGAGCCAATGAGTGGAAAGGAGAGGAAGCATGGTGCCAGGATCCAGATGCGGGTAGAGGATTTGAGAAGCTAAACGCTGAGCCCCTATGTTTGCAAGAAATAATAAATCATCAAATAAATAAAGCAGACAGAAAATTCCTTGGGTGCAAACCCACTACGCTTGATTGCAGAGGAAAGGGAGCCTTAAAGGGACAAGACTAGAAGGCATAAAGTCATACTGGGAAGAGGTTTGAGCTGGTGAAAACGAAGAAGCCATCCTAGCAGAGACAGGGCCTTCAGTGACAGAGGGGACAGCAAATCTCACATGGTAGTTAGGTCTGAAAAGAATTACAACACGCGAACACAGACACTGGCTTCAATATGGTTGTCATAAAGTGGGGAAGTCTAGAGCTGGGACACAGGGGACTCCAACATGGGTTTAGGAAGGGGACGGCTCATGATGGAGCTGCTGAGAGCCTGCATGAACTACAGTGTACGGAGGGCTTGGGTTCCTTCTTCTATGAGCTGAGTGATAAAATGCTCAGGGAAATAGAGAGAGAGAGAAACAATAACTGAAAAAAATGACGGTTTAAGGGATTGCGCCTATCTGGGCAGCCTCAGACACGCTTTCCCCAGGTCAGATTTCTGCCTGTGTTCAAGCACGCAAACATGGCGGAACTCTCTGATTTTGCAGATTTATGGACTCTGAGTATTATATAAGATTGCATTTCCCAAGCTGCTGAGCTTGGGGATTATTCATGCCTTCAATGAGAAATTCTGTAGATAGCAGAATAAGTGGAATGCGCAGACGACAGCTTTCCCATTTAAACAGTTATGAATGGTTTCATTTTGTGAGCTATCTGCTGCTCTTACATTCTTTTGTCCTGCAGCCAAGAACTAAAGCCTTTCTGTTATAAAAGCCCATAGAGATTAAGAATTTAATTAAGAAGCAGCAGAATGTGTAATTAGCACAGCCCCCAGCAAAGAG
Source organism: Myodes glareolus (assembly GCF_982192425.1). NCBI lineage: Eukaryota > Metazoa > Chordata > Mammalia > Rodentia > Cricetidae > Myodes > Myodes glareolus. The sequence goes on along the minus strand of NC_142045.1, from coordinate 44,790,839 downwards.
GAAAGAAAACCCACCACCGAGCAGGGAGTCAACTGTGACCAGAAAACATCCCCACAAGATGCACTTCTGCCAGGAGAGGAGACTTGGGGGAAGCCTTCGGAATATTGGAAAGATGCCCCAGCCTTCAAGGAGAAACAGAAAACACAGTCCATACCACAAACAAGAAGATTCCTCTGGGTTTTTCCAAAAGCTTCAAGAACTCTGGTCACACCTGAGTTTGTAGCTGCCTGGTTGAAATCCCAGCAAAGGTCGCCCTCTCTGCCAGAGAGAACTTTGCAGTGTGGGTTCTGCTGGTATGATTGCCCTAGCTGTGTCCCAGGTTTCTGAGCATCTCGGTGGAGATGTGTCACATCTCTCCCATGTGGACAGATCTTTCTTTCCTTATCTGTGACAGAGTGAAAACCTTGCTCTGCCGAGGCTAAGCACTTTTGCCCCTCAAGCCAAAAGTGAGCATCTTGAGAGGGAGAGGCTTCTTCCTCATGTGCATGTGAGCACCCCCTCCCAAGGATCCAGTGGCATGGCCAATGCTTTCAAAGGGCTTTTGGTCCAGAGGGTTATTTTAAGGATGGAGATGGGGATAAAGGGGAGTTAGGGTGCAGTTGTAGGTACCATGGTGAGCTGACCTAGGGCTGAGCTCTCGCATCAGAATCTGCATCTGCTTGTGCTCCATCCCAAAAGGCTTCCTCCAGGGTTGGCAAGCTGCCATCCTCCTATCTCTGTTCAGTGGGAACAGTAAAACCCTTGTGAGTCATAGACCTGGCACAGGTGGTGTTGGGTGAGTGCAGCTCCCATAGAAAAACTGGTGACCAAAATCCCAGGGCAGTTACTACTGAAATGGAGAAGAAATGGCTTTTTGGATTTGGAATGAATTGATGGTTTTCTTTAAGTTGAAAATGTAGTTACAATTCCATCCAGGGGAAACTCCAAGTCTCATGATACTAAAAACATTAGATTTTCAGGAAAACTTCAATGACACAACCTGAGAGATGAACTTGGGGTAGATATAAGCTCAGTGCTTGCTTTTGTGTTGAATACTCTACAGATCCTTAGGCAAGGAATTGAAGTCCTCAGATACAAATGTCTGTAGAAATATCTATTATTTTAAATTCAGAATTCATTTCTTAAATACCCAGAATCTCTTCCTATCTGAACATGGTTCTTGGGCGGTATACATTTTATTCTATACTGTTCTAAAATTTCATGTTTGTAATCAAAAGTGTCCTTCAAAATTCTTTGAGTAATTTTGAATTATTTTACATTTGGTGCCCTAGATTTTATATATATATATATATGTGTGTGTGTGTGTGTGTGTGTGTGTGTGTGTGTGTGTGTGGTGGGAGGTCCTTCACACACACACACACATACACACACATGCATGCACGCACATATGAGAACTACCTGGCTGAACTAAAGGAACAAAATGTGTGAAAAGATTCCAGCAAACTTTTTTTTGTTTTGGTTTTTGATTTTTTTTTCAACTACAACAAAAAGATGTTGGGTATGTTCAGTTTACAGAATAAAATCAACATAACCCACAGAAAATTCCCAACAAAATATAACAGGAAAGCTGATTTCAAAGCTATGTGGAAAATTCAGAATTCTCAATAGGATTAAGAGGAAATGGTAGACACTTTGACATAATGAGACTTTTACAGTTATTACAAATCTACAGAAAGAACTAGGCAATATTTGTGAGGGAATAAAGGGATAGTGAGAAAATGTCAAGAACAAAATCGCATCACAAAAATATAGTCAAGCTGTCATCAAAAGACTTAAGGAAACTCAACCTGGAAAAACGTGAATTCGACCAGTGTTACCTATGACTGTACATGCAATGAAACTAGAAAAACACAGACTTGACAACTCCTACAAAAACATCTCAAAGTGACCCCTAAACTGCTATATCTCTGGCCCTCAGCTACTAGTGACCTCTCTTCCAAACAGAGAGATCCTATGCTCTAAAGCTCATTCTGAACATGGAGGTGATCAGAAAGATTGGTTATCCAGCAAACATTCTTGCAAAAATAATTAGCAAACTATTATAGGATGGGGAAATTTTCAGTCTATTTTGGGAGTCATGCATTCTCTGGCTACCCTTCCTGCCTGGGCCCAGCTGGGAACCCTACCCATGCGCTCTCTTGGTAACGGAGCTCTCACCCCTCATCAAAGTAGCGTCTGTCTGCAGCAGGTGGCGGCTATCACAGAGAGCGACAAATGGTCGGATACAGAAATAAGCAGCCGTGGGCTGGCCAGAAGCAAACCTGCCGCACCATCTCTCTACCTGAGCATGGAGGACGAGAGGGTGGGAGAGTGGGAGTAGCGGGACATTTGTTGCTGAATGGTGCCCCGCACCCATGAAATCGCAACAATGTGGCTGTCTAAATAAGACCTGCGAAGATCCCACCAGTCAACATGCCACCATGGATGGGGCAATGTGTACATGGTGCCCGCACCTCGATGAAGCACTAGGTAGCTAAGTCCTGTGAAGGAAGGGGATGTCCGTTTTCTTCAGGGATAAAAGCCCAATCCCAGTGTTCACCCCTAAACACATGTATATATAGTGAGACTTAATGATTCAGTCTAAGAGGTGTGTGTGTGTGTGTGTGTGTGTGTGTGTAAGTCATGAGGTTGAGAGAGGTGGGGTAACACTGGAGGAGCTGGAAGGGGGAGAAGTGGGAATGGCGTAGATGAAATTTTCAAAAATGTTTTTAAAAATTTCTTTTATTGAGATTAAAAAAAAATCTAAACAATTTCACACCAGAACTCAGAATCACACCGCACCATCAGCCATAGTGCCTACAGTCAGGCACATTGCCCATTGCTGAATGACTGTGGTCACTTATGAAATGACCGCCATTGAGAAACACCCTAACTTGACACTGGCCCCTTCACCAGAATCACATCCCTCTGTAGCTCTCCTCCGACACATGCACACACGCCCATGCACAGGTGCGCATGCACACACACACACGGGGACGTTCAAGTACCGGAGGAAAGCGAATGAGTGTGAAAGGAAGCAAAGACTTGCGTCACTCTTTCTCCGCTTTGCCACCTCTGAGAAATCCATTCTGCTTCGTGCCTTGTGCTGAATGGAAACAACCGACCGTGAAGCCACTTTTCAGATCATTTCTAAGACTGTCCGTGGCCCTTCTCTGGTTTGGTTTGAAAAGGCATAAAATTCTCCAGAATATTTTAAGACATGCACGGATGCGTGGACCGCATTGAAAGATTCACTCCTGTCACAGGCTTCCTGGAGAAGGGGAGGAAAAGGCAGGGCAGTGTGGTGAGCAGGGGTCCCATCCGCTAGCGTTCCACAGACAGGCATAGACAAAGGAGCTCTCTGTCCAGCACACAGGTGTCCGGATAGCCCCTGAGTCTGCAGAAGCAAGCACACGCCCCTGTAACCTGTTTGACATAAGGTCAGTGAAGGGAGTAATTGGGACATTTTTCTGATCCGTTCTCATGGGCTAAACTGTGTGTCCTGCACCTTTCAAAATTCCTCTGAGGATGGTGGATTTTCATAAATGCAAAGAGTTCTCATAGTATAGTTAGTGGTATAGACACGGGATAGCTGAGCTTGGGGCCACCAGCATAAAGTAGAATACATACATAGTTTGAACATTCTTCGGAATCCAACTATTCATGTGATAGTAAAAGCAGCTATGGTGTAATGAATATTCGTGCCCTTAGTTTCTTCATTAAAAGCATTAAAAGTTGTTATATTTTCCCCCTGGGGCAGGAGAGAGGGCTCAATAATTAGAAAACACCTGGCCTTGAAGAGGACTTGGGTTCAGCTTCCAGCACCCACATGGTGGCTCACCACTATCCACAACTCCAGTTTCAATGGGTTCAATGCCTTTGTCTGACTTTCCTGGGGTCGTACACGCACATGGTGTATGTAGACTCACTAAACCCCACTCCCCACAAATAAAAGACCCTAAAGCGATTATTATATTTCCTAATTATCTGTTGTCAAAGTAAAAAAAACTGAGAAGTATACATGTTTACTGAAAAGAAAATAGCATTAAGTTGTAACTGCCTCTTAGAAATAACCACCACTAATATCGTGCTATTTATTGGACGCTCTTCCTATCATCAAACCAACAGACAGTGTCGCTTTCAAATCCAGGGCATTAGCAAAGCAGAAGAAAATGGAGAAGTGGGCAGTAAGAATTTTCAGTTGGGTTTGGGATTCTAATGTAGCAGAAACGCTGTTTTAATGCCAAATAATATAGAAAGAACTATTTTTGAATATTCTGACTTGAACTCTCTACTTCAGCAAAATTTGCAGTAAGGGATTTTACTTTAATTAACAGCATTGTGGGTGCGTTTGTCTGCCATAATTCATCTTAAATTTTGGTTTTTCATATGATGAAATGGAGAGGGAAAGTGTAGCATCAGATTTCAGGTAAGGCAATTGGCACAAGAGGAATTGGGGACATGGACAGACTCAAGGGAAATAGGCCTATACTATAAGGAAGAGTGCACAAAAAAAATCTGTCTAGTCAGCATGGTGTGATTGTCTCCAGTTGGTTGCCTATTGATGTTGGCGGTTCCCTTGGTGTTGAGGTGGGGAAATGTTTCTATCTATGTCTAGTTGTCCCAGAATCTCAGTCTAGTGACCATGACAAAAAGAAAAAGAAAAAAAAAAAAACAAAATTTGTCTAAACGTGCCAGGGATCTGGGGACACAGTTTGGAGGGTAAGATGCTTGCCCTACAAGCATGGGACTTCAATTGGGTTCCCCAGCACTCACAGAAGAGTCAGGCCCAGTGGCGTGTCTATGTCTCTAATTCCAGTAGCGAGAGACAGAGAAGGGAGGATCCTGGGGAACGGCTGATCAGACATTTAGTCAAAGCATCAAACTCTAGGTTTGGTGAGAGACCCTGCTTAGAAAAGTATGGTGGGGAGAAATCTGGAAGACATCAGACATCAACTCCTGGACTGCACATACACAAGCCCACACATGCACACACACACACACACACACACACACACACACACACATGAATGCATGACAGTTTCTTTCTTACTGTGCTAAATCCTAACGCTATATATTCTATTAAATCGTTTCTTGATCTACCCTATAAAACTTTCAAATGTAGCAAGTTGTTGTCTTCTCCCTAGCTATCCTTTGCATCTCTGAAACCAGGAGCACAACTGTCTTGTTTCAGATGAATCTTCTATGCTCCAACCTAGTCTCTCTCACTATCTGTTTTTGATTAATGTAGTGTGACTTCTCGGCAGTGCCCCACCATTCCTGTCCCTTACTTTCAAATAGTTGTTCATCTCCTTAGCAAAATGTGGGGCCCAGGGTGAAGGCTATTCATGATAAACAGTATGCAGAAAATACTGGGGCTTTTATCACCATGTATGTAGACCATGTATGTGCTAAAAAAGAAAAAGTGTGCATTAGTTCAGGCAGCACAATAAGTTTGTCAAAATTTTCCTGGGAAGATGTACTTGTACACATGCACACACACACACGCACGTGCACACACACACACACACACACACACACACACACACACACACTCTTATACACTCCAGAAAGCAAAGCCACAGCAAACCAAAGTTCCAACTAGAAGAAGTATGCTGCAGCTTGGGGTAGCTCCAGAAGCTGCTGCATCCCTGGAAGGCCTGCTCTGACCCAGGTGATGACTCACACAAGCTCACCCCAGAAGCTCTCTGTAAAAAGAGGGACCTTCAAGACGCTCTGCCTTTGCAGGCATGTGAGGACTCGCTACCTCCTGAGCCTCAGAAGCATCCACCACCTTGGAGAAGGTGTCTATACAGCACATGCTTTCTCTCTGCGAGGGATCACATACACACCCTTTAGACTTTTCCATTTGTAACGTCCTATATGTTGCTTAGCTGTGCTGAAGTCATGTAAATGAACCTTCCATAAAACCCACAGCGACCTTCGTCTTGGAATTTCAGGGGGATTCCAGAGCGACTCTCGTGTCAAATAAACAGCAGAATAGATGGCCAGAACATGTTTAGGCCATAATAATAAATCCATAAGTGTGACAGTTTGTTTGATTGAATGACTATCGTGGACCTATGGAGACCTGCCTGCCTTCTGGTGGGACGGGAGGCGAGGTACACAAGAGGTGACTGTACGCAGTGCCCCGCTAGTCTGCCCTGTATTCCTGTGGTTCCTGAGCTTGTACAGGCAGTGACTCCAAAGGACGGGATATAGGATGAGATTGAATTTCTGACGCTCCAAGTTCATGGAATATTTATTTATACACAGGAAAGGGGGACTTGGAACGACTCCCTCACTGCTGTTGTTAGCTAGCCAGCCATTTTAAATTCTGCCCTTAGCCTAAATAGGGCGAGACCACAAAAGACATCAGAGAGCATTCTGTGTTTTGTTTGGAATATTTCTGCATTCATTGTTTATGTCAAGAACACTGTCCTGTTTTAATTAATAGCACGATTGTTTGGATTGTGAGTAGCATTTTGAGCTAAGCAGATGGGTTGAAGGAAAGCCTGCATTAAAATTTAAAAGGCTGGTTTATGACTATGTATAAGAATGCAACTTTTACAATTATTTCTGAAAGCCATTTTCATCAAAATCCATTCATTGAGTAAAAAGGCCTTTCCCTAAAAGCAAAATAAAAATTTAAAATTTACAATCACCCTTTAAGTTTTGAAATTATGATAACATTCAGAAAGAAAATAGAAACTTGATTAAAATGCAGCCATGAATGTAATTTTATCAGAATTTCTAAACAATAACAAAAGATCTGTCTTGGTCGTTAATGTCTTTGCATTTGTGCAGTGTGTTGGCAGCATTTCCATTGCCCATGAAGAGTCACATGTGTGCACTTTGTGGTGGCTGGGAAGCCATTCTCCTTGTAATTTTCTAACGTCCTCTACCCATCAGAAGCCCTTGAAGCAGAATAATGCAGATACTTCAGAGCTAGAAGTTTGTGAACTTCTAGTGCAGTTTGGGTTTGCAAAGCTAGTTATAACAAGAACTGTGGAGTGTGTGGGAGGAAGAACCAGAGTCGGAGGGATGCTTGTACTCTCTACTGATGCTGACATCCTGGACGATGACACACTTTCTGCGAATGTCTATTCCTAGACCAGGATTAGAGTGGATGCAGGTACCGCATCCACCGGGGGAAATCTCTTCCTCTATGACTTCATTGCGTAGTCCAGGTAGAATTTTCTGACTCACCCTACATCTTCCTTCCAATCACCTGGTTGGAGCAATCAAAGGGCTTCTTGGTTTCACACTAGTCATTGTATCAGATAGAAGGATTCAGATTCTGCCAGTCAAACTTATCTGGGGAACTTCTGAAATAGGAACTGGCTTTTTGAAACTGAATATTGCCAACTAAGTGGTTCATGCCTTTAATCTCAGTACATAAAAGGGAGAAGGAGGTGTAGCTCTGTGAATTAAGGCCAACCTGGTATATATAGTGAGTTTCAGGGCAGCCAAAGCTGCATAGTAAAACCCTGTCTATACACATACACACACACACATACACACACACAGAGAGACACATACATACACACATACATACACACACACAGAGAGACACATACACACACACACACACACACACACACACACACACCTGAAATCAGTACTAGAGAAATATAACAGTTAAGATACCTGTGGCTTTAAGTACACAGGGAAACAAAAGTTCCAAGTATTAACACAAGATTTATCAGTGGAAAGTACAGAACAAAAGCCTTAAGGTATCTTGTACTCAATAAAAGAAACGAGACCACTGTCCTAGCTTCATTTCTGTTGCTGTGATGGAAATGCCCCAACAAAAAGCATGATAGGTCAGGAAGGAATCTATTTGGCTTACAATTCAAAGCCCACCACTTGGTGATTCAAAGCAGGGATTTCAAAGAGCTAGTCACATCGCATCCACAGTCAAAAGCAGAGAGAAATGAATGCTTGTGCTCAGATCCAATTCTCTTACACAGCCCAGAATCTCCTGCTTAGGGAATGCCACTGCCCACAGTGGGCTGGGTGTTCCCATGTCAATCAAGTGACTTAAGACAATCCCCCACAGACTCGTCCGTAGCCCGACCCAATGTCTATGACTCCTATTGAAACTGTTCTCAAGTGATTCTAGGTTGTGTCAAGATAACAATTAACAATAATGAATCAAAAAATACTGTCCAAAATTAATATTTATGTGACTATATAAATAAACCACATGTTTGCAGCTGTGCTAGAGTATGTCTATTAAGTACAATTAGAAACTGCCACGAAGTGCCTATCAGCATTTTACCTTACTTTATCTCCCCTCTCCATATTTGAGAGAGAATCTTGAGAGTCATCAAGATGATTTGTATGATGCCTGCCATCATACAAATAAATAGCAGCCACTGGAGGGGAAGAATGAAAGAAGGATCCTTCAAAGACTTATTCCCAGCAAGCTGTCATTCGCTGACCATCCAGAAGGTCCTTAGGTGACCTCATTGAAAGTTTGCTAACAATTGACCCGGATCCAAGCTTGCTCCATTTTGATCTTTATTCTGGTAGCATTTGTTGAAGTCACCAGCTTCAGCCATTTGTTCCTGCAGTTGCTAGACATGGTGGCAATGACAGGGATAAATTGCCTGCTGGCTGAAGACCCTGAACAAAAGCTGTGTAATAGGAATGAAGTTCGTGGGAGGGTTGAGGCCTGAAAGTATGCAGAGACTGTGCACATCCTGGGGCAAGATAAAGAAGGCTCAAAGCACTCAGTCTGACTCACTCAAGACACCACCCCGAGAAAGAACTGAAGGTCAAAGCAGAGTTGAAAACAGTGACTGAAGGTGGACACCATGCCACAACATGCAAAGAGCCATTCAGAAAAGGAGAGCTTTGCTGACTGAAGCCGTCTGGAAAATCACTGTGACATCACCAGCTGGTCATTGAGCTACCTACACAGTGGCTTCAGGACTGAGACCATAGAACAAAGATGAGAAAGTGAAAGACATTCAGGAAAGGCATCAAGCCAACAACCGTGACAACAGGCACCTGAGACAACACCAAATGAAAAGAACACGGGGAAGCCTGTGCTCCGAATATCCACCAAAGATCTCAAGCATCCAAAGAAATGAGAACGCATGGCTCATACGTGGATAAAGTAATAAGAAGCTGGCAGAAACCTTACCAAAGGACAGGAAGACATGGATTTACTATACAAATCACCCAGCTATCTTAAGCATGCTCAGTGAATTAAGAAAAATGTACATAAAAAATAAAGGAAATACATATATAGTGTCTTACCTAATTAAGACTATCAGCAAGCAAATTGAAGCTGTGACAAGAAACCCAAGCAAAATGCTGTCCCTAGAATGTTCAGGTATAGTCAGGAGTGATAAAGGTGACAGGTTTCTTATGACTCCTGTCTAAAGATCTTTTGGGGCTTCCTGTCTTGCACATGTCTAGGACATGAATTTGGGGACATTTGTTGCATTTCAGCACAGTTATATATACATGGTGTTCTTTTATATCATTTATAAACAACCCCACATGGGGGCTGGAGGGTGGCTCAGGGGTTAAAGGGTTTGCTGTGCAAGCAGAAGGACCAGCATCTGGATCCTCAGAATCACATCATGCTGGCTGGGTGTGGAAGCCTGCTTCAAATCCTAGTCTCAGAAGGCAGAGATATGAGGAGGTCCTTGGAACAAGTTGACTATCAAGACAAGCTCTCTCAGGATCTCTGGGTTTGACTAAGACCTCCTATCTCAAAGAATAAGATGAAAGAATAATTTAGGAAGATGTGAGACATCAACTTCAAGCCTCCACGTGCATATGAGCTCATGTATTTACATGTACAAAACACATACACATATCACTCACATATATACACACATATACAATAGAATATGCAGGTCTGGATCAGAATATTTCATTGATGAATTCTAGAAAAATCTTTAAAGAAGATACAAAATTAACTCAAAAAAATCAGTAGCCCTCCTTTACACAGATGATTAGTGGGCCAAGAAAGAAAACAGAGAAACATCACCCTTCACAATAACCACAAATAGCATAAAATATCTCAGAATAACTCTAACCAATCAAGTGGAAGTCTTGTATGACAAGAACTTTAAATCTCTGAAGAAAGAAATTGCCATTTTTGCTGTTAATTCTACCTACTCAAGAGCATAGGAAATCTTTCCACTTTCTGGTTCTTCTTCAATCTTACCAAAGGCAGTCTACAGATTCAATGCAATCCCAATCAAAATCCCAGCAAAATTCTTCACAGAGCTAAAAAGAATGGTACTCAATTTTATATGGAAAAGCAAAAACCCCAGGACAGATAAAAAAAATCCTGTATAATAAAAGAATTTCTGGAGGTATCACAATCCCTGACTTCAAACTCTACTGCAGAGCTACAGTACTGAAAACAGCCTGGTATTGGCATAAAAAAAGACAGGAGGATCAATGGAACCGAATTGAAGAACCAGATATTAACCCACACACTTTTGAACACCTGATTTTTGACAAAGAAACAAAAAAATATCAAATGGAAAGAATATCAAATGTAGAAGAATAAAAATAGATTTATATCTATCATCATGCACAAAACTCAAGTTCAAATGGATCAAAGACCTCAACACAAAGCCAGCCACACTGAACCTCATAGAAGAGAAAGTGGGAAGTACACTTGAATGCTTTGTCACAGGGAACCACTTCCTAAATATAACTCCAGCAGAACAGACAATGAGAGAAACAATTAATAAATGGGATCTCCTGAATCTGAAAAATTTCTATAAAGCAAAAGACACGGTCAATAAGACAAAACGACAGCCTACAGAATGGGAAAAAATCTTCACTAACCCCACATCAGACAGAGTTCTGATCTCCAAAATATATAAAGAACTCAAGAAATTGATCATCGAAAGAACAAATAATCCAATTTTTTAAAAAAATGGAATATAGACCTAAACAGAGAAGTCTCATCAGAGGAATCTAAAACGGCTGAAAGACACTTAAGGAAATGCTCAGCATCCTTAGTCATCAGAGAAATGTATATCAAAACAGCTCTTATTCCATCTTACACCTTTAAGATCAAAAACACTGATGACAACTTATGCTGGAGAGGTTGTGGGATAAAGGGAACTCTTCTGTATTGCCAGTGGGAGTGCAAACTGGTACAACCCCTTTGGATATCAGTATGGTGATTTCTCAGAAAATTAGGAAACAACCTTCCTCAAGACCCAGCAATACCACTTTCAGATATATACCCAAAAGATGCTCAATCTTACCACAAGGGCATGTGCTCAACTATGTTCATAGCAGTATTGTTGTCATAGCCAGAACCTGGAAACAACCTAAATGTCCCTTGACTGAAGAATGGATAAGAAAAATATGGTACATTTACATATGGAGTATTACAGAACAGAAAAAAATAATGACATCCTGAAATTTGCAGGCAAATAGATGGAGCTAAAAAAATCACTTTAAGTGAGGTAACCCAGACCCAGAAAGACAATTATCACATGTACTCACTCATAAGTGGTTTTTAAACATAAAGCAAAGAAAACCAGCCTACAATTCACAATCCCAGAAAACCTAGATAACAATGAGGACCCTAAGAGAGACATACATGTATCTAATCTGTGTGGGAAGCAGAAAAAGACAAGATCTCCTGAGTAAACTGGGAGCATGGGGGACATGGGAGAGGGTTGAAGGGGAGGAGAGAGGAAGGGAGGAGGGCAGAGAAAAAAGTAGAGCTCAATAAAAATGAATAAAATAAATTAGTGAAGGGAAGAGGAAAGGCTTAGTTAGTTTAGAATTCCAGGTCACTGTCCATTAGTGTAGAGAAGACTAGGCAGAAACTTAAGTATAACACTCAGGAGGAGAGAGAAAGAGAGAGAGTGAGAGAGAGAGAGAGAGAGAGAGAGAGAGAGAGAGAATAAATCGATGGATGATTGCTTGCTCTCAGCTAGTGTCTTCTACTTTCATGCTGTCCAGGAGCCCCTGCCTAGGGAATGGCAATACCCACAAAGCAGTCTCTGTTTGTAGTCTTCCTGCATTAAATGACAATCAAGACCCCTCTCCCCATAGACTTGCTAACAGGCCTACATGATCTTAGGTAATTCCTCAATTGAGTCTTTCTTGTCCAGGGCATTTTAGATTATGTCAAGTTGGTAGTCAAGCTGAGCAACACATATATAAACAAGAATAGAAAGTTGCAGGTTTATTTTTTTATTTTTAATGACTATAGAAGCAAAACTCCCGACAGTATTAATCCAGCAACATTAAGGACTATGCACTGTGACCCCTGAGATTTTTACCCAGAAATGCAAGAATGATACAAAAAAAAGGTTGTCAATTAATCACCACATTCACAAGGGAAAATACAGACCCCTTTAATATCCTAGTCAACATCCAAAAGTGCATTATCAAAATCCAATATCTTTTCGTGAGAAAAAAAAAACATATTGACATTTCAAAAAATAGAACTAATAAATGAATTAAAATTAGTAGAAAACAATATAAAATTTTAAAAATTCCATCTTATTTCTATATCTAATAAGAAATCCAAAGATTAAGTTAATCTAATAATAACACTGAAAGTAGCTTCAAAAAAGATAAAATACTTAGAAATAAATCAAAAAGACAAAATACTTAGAAATAAAGTTAAGAAGTAGTTCAGAACCTGTACCCCTAAAACTGTGACCACCATTAACAGAAGCTACTAGTGATTTAAATATATGATTATTGGCGGAGACCATTTGTTCCTGGCCTCTCTGATCTGAATAATCACACAGAAACTATATTCACACTGTTTGGCCAATAGTTTATATGTATTTCTACCTATCTCTTATATCTTAAATTAACCCACTTCTATTAATCTGTGTATTGTCACAAGGCTGTGGTTTACCAATGAGGTTCCAGCGCTTCATGGTGTCTCTCCGACTCTGCATGCTTTCTCCCTATATCTCAGTTCGGATTTCCCACCTGCCTTTACTCTGCTAAGCCATTGGCCGAAACAGCTTCTTTAATAGCCAATGGTGATAAAACATATTCATAGCATATAGCATGAGGGGAATTCCACATCATATGATAAATACAATAAGATTGTTAGGGAGTCTAAATGAGTATCCACCTGCGGGTTCAATGAAAAAAACCTGTTTCAAACAAAAGATCCTAAAGGTTAAAGGAAAAGACAAAATACACAGAATAACAAAACCAATCCTAAAAGCCGAAAATGAGATTTGAGAAATACTATTTCCCTGACTCACTATGATTTCTGAATGCACCACAGGCAGGAAGACAGACAGATGGACAGGCACACAGACAGAGCATAGAGACCTGAGAGTTGGCATGGTCTCTTGCTCTTGGGCAAAGACCCTAAGTTCCTTTCTCTGCTATAGTAAAACAGGTTGAGAAAAGCAGCGCAGAGGAGGAAGAGTTTACAGCTCAAGGCACAGTCTGCCACGGTGGGAAAGCCAAGGCGGAGCTGGGAGCAGCTGGTTGCACTGAATCTGCCGCCAGAAAAAAAGCAACAAGCACAGAGTGCACGCGTCGTAGAGCTCAGCTTGTCCTCCCCATTCTGCCTTCTCCATTCTACACCGTCCAGGGTCCCCCCGCTCAGGATCCCACCATTAAGATGGGTCTTCTCACATCAACTAACAATCGAGATGATTCTTTACAGATATTCTCGAAGGTTCATCTTAATCTAAATGGCTCCTAAGTTGAAGTTGAAGTTGACAGTTGAGGTAGTCTGAATGAGATGTCCCCCATAAGCATTGGGCATTCGAATACTTCATCCCCAGTTGGTGGCTGTTTTGGAGAGAATTAGGAGGTGTGGCCTTGCTGGAAGAAGTGTGTGACTGCCAGTGGGCTTTGAGGTATCAAAGGGCTCATACTGTTTTGAGTTAGCTCTCTCTGCCTCCTGGTCTTTGTTGGAGATGTGAGGTCTCAGGCTCTGCTCCACTGCCTGTTGCCTCCACTCCTCCATCAAGGACTATAACCCTGTGGACCCAAAAGCCCAAATAAACTTTTTCTTCTATAAACTACCTTTGGTCATGGTATTTTATCACAGCAATAGAGGAACTAAACAACCATTACAGAAACAAGGACTGCGGGGAGAAAGGACAACTTCACAACAAGCGGTGACAGAGAACCAGGTGTCCACCTCAAAATGCTGCACCAAGTGGTAACATGGCATGTACGAAAGTCATCTCCAGCAGACCGCCAACCACAGATGTAAAGCTCAACCACAAAGCTCACGGTAAGCAACCACAAATCTTAGTGGACTTGAATTGATCAACAAGTACCAAGATAAGATACCAACAACAACAACAAAAAAGCCAACCAGACAAGTTGGGTCTTATAAAAATTAGAAGAAACTTTTGTGCTTCAAAGGGTACAGAGCTGAGCATGGTGATTTAGGCATATAATCCCAGGGCTTGGGAGGTAGAGGCAGGAGCATCAGGAGTTCAAGGCCAGCTTGGGCTGCTTCATAAAACAAACAAACAATACTATTAAGAAAATGAAAGACAATGTGTAGAATGATGGGTGAAAATACTTGCAAGACACCTGTCCAACAAGAGACTGATGGTCATGATATATAAAGTGCTCTTACAGATCAATAACAGAAATAAAATAACTCAGCCCGAGGGGCAAAGAAACTAGGAGAGATATTTCTACATAGAATATAATCAGTGACTAATAGGCTCATTAAAAAAAATCATTAACTATGAAGAAATGCAGGCAAGAGGCAAGAAGTACAATGAAATGGTCCCTTCAAACCCACCATGGCAGCTAGAATACCAACATGGCTAAATACAGATGTTATTGATAGTGTAAATAAATTAAAATATTCACATTTTGTCTGTACAGAGGTAAAACAGCTCAGGGAGCTTAGATGACATTTGATCACTCCTCAAAATGTCAGACATAGAGGTGACATCTGACTCAGCAGTTGGGTGTCTTGGTGTACAGCTAAGAAAGATGAAAACGTCTAAGTCCTGTCAAGGCAGGAACACATGTGACGCAAACACAAGTATTCATGGTGAATTAGTCATGACTGTCATAAAGTGGGTACAAGATCAAGAAAATAAGAGTGCACCCCCTGATTGAGAATGTGAATAAGCTGCGCTCACCCCCTGTTGAGAGTATGAATGGACTGGACTCACCCTCTGATTAGAGTGTGAATTGGCTTTACTCACCCTCTGATTAGAGTGTGAGTGGGCTGGACTCACCCTCTGACTAGAGTGTGAATTGACAGGGCTCACTCTCTGATTAGAGTATGAATGGGCTGGACTCACCCTCTGACTAGAGTGTGAATTGACTGGGCTCACTCTCTGATTAGAGTATGAATGGGCTGGGCTCACCCTCTGACTAGAGTGTGAATGGATGCTGGGTTCACCCTCTAACTAGAGTGTGAATGTACTGGGCTCACTCTCTGACTAGAGTGTGAATGGGCTGGGCTCACCCTCTGATTGAGAGTGTGAATGGGCTGCACTCACCCTCTGATTGAGAGTGTGAATAGACTGCACTCACCCTCTAGAGATCAGAGTGTGAAGGGGCTGCACTCACCCCCTGATTGAGCGTGTGAACGGGCTGGGGCTCTGTGACAGGACACTGCTGTCTCTGCTTTGCGGTTGAGGAAAGGGGTGAATGGGAGAGCCCAGCAATTGGAAGGCATCTTCCTAGGATGCTGGAACGCTCTAGAATTAACTAAAGGGTGCATCCTACAATTCTGTAAACAGTGGTTTCATAAAGTGACCTGTCACCTTCAGAAGGCAAGCGTAAAGGTTTGTGAATTTTGGTTCAATTAAGAAAGGAAGACCAACCATGACTTCTTAAAGGGGAGCATGGCAGGTAAGCAAGCCTGTGTCAGGCCCGTTCTGCTGTCAGGTGATGGCTTTCATCCTTGGGTTGGGGCAGCCAGTGCCTCTAGAGACACCCAAGTCCTTAAGGGATGCTAGAAGACGGTGACTCGGCTTGTGGTAGAGGAATGTGCAGGCTCCACTCCGGTCTCTGAGGCCGGCGATCACACAGCTAGAAGCAGGATGCAGCCAGGGAAGCTGAGCTGGAGACTGGGCTCAGCCGTCCTGCTCTTTCTGCGGTCCAGTTGTCAAATCCAATAGAGTCTCTTTTCTTCCCTACCAAAGCCGTTGGGTTGAATTTCTGTCGTTTGCCAGCCGAAATCTGGACTAATACCTACATTTAAAGAGAAACGGCACTCAAAGCGGATTGACCTATTATAACCGGAGAATCGGGGGCTTATTACATGGTGACGAGTGAGAGCGAAGATACAGGGTGTCCTGTTGCGGGAACACGGGCCGGAAAGTTGTTAATGGAAAATTTAAGCCCAAATCCTGCCTAGGAGGACTCTGAAGCTGAAGGGAAACCATGATAGGATCAAAGCTCTCAATGTTTCGGAAGAATTCATGCATCGACAGCCTGCTGGCTGCGAACAGCCTGCGCTTGTCTATCCTCGGCTTTGACTACCAAGCCCCCTACCAGCGCTGCTGAGTTATTCTGTAGGTCACAAAAAGAGAGTCGCCTGCCCACACACACAGAAGCACCTTTAGCTTTTTGAGAAATAAACACTGAGTTCCCAGTGACCCCTTCTGTACTAAGTGTCTCTTTTTTGCATGACTTAAATTTTGTCCAGATAATTTTGCTATTAATAGGTTCAGTTTCCCCTATAAAATAATCCCATGAATATTCATTATGCCTCAACAAACAACATATGTAAGGGGCCATGGTTAGCAAATTTACTGTCAATCCCTTAATATTTATTAAACGTGTTTGTTTGTGTGAGGAGGTTTACATTTTTTCCTTATACAATAGTGTGTTTCATGCTATGTAGGTGTAACCCATTTTAAAGACTAAAATAGTTGAAGTTTTAATATCCCACCCTTAAATGGAATTTAGAATACATCCTATTGGCAGGGTTCATTGTCCAAGAATAAGTATGTATATCACATCTTCCTGCCCATAAATGGCAAAAAATAAACGCAGGCGAGGAATGAATTATCTTCACTGGTGAAAAGCCACAGGAGACACAGCTGTGGGCCCCGTGGGACCTCGACTCAGCAGTCACTGAGAAGGGAATAGATCCATGGATGCAGACAAGCATCACAGAGGCCGATCAGACAGCCGCTGAAACTTTAACAAGCATTAGGAATTCTGTAAGACAAGCTTGCTGTCCACAAATATCTTGATGAACCAAACTCCCAATCTAACCTGCAGGAAGATATCTTATGAGGGTTTGAGACAGAGAGAACCATTGAAGGAAGGGGACGGGGGCTCCAGGCCTGACCCTGTGTGGTTATAGGGCCCCAGACTGGCAGTAGGGAGTTCCTGATGACTGTATGAACGGCAGGTAGACCAAAAATACAAAAATTCCTTTTCTTATTAAAGGCAAAATAGACTGGAATTTGGGGTAAATATATAATTTTTCTTTTGAAAAACATAGTTGAGACCTAGGTGTGGGTTACACATCTTTAATTCCACCAAAAGAAGCATGGGGGCAGGGGGATGAGAAGTTCAGGCCAGCGCTGGCTACATGAGATGCTGTCTTGAAAAAGGAAGAATGGGAAAGAGAGAGAGAGAGAGAGAGAGAGAGAGAGGGAGGGAGGGAGAGAGAGAACATTCCACAAATATTTGAACCTTTGTTTAGGTACAGGTGAGATGGTTCAGCAAATAAAAGCACCACCACAAATCCCTGGACCCCACAGGTAGAAGGAGAGAGCCAACTCCCACAAGCTGTCCCCCAACCACCACATGTGCACCCTGACACATGGACACCCACCCCACACACAAATACACACACACACACACAAAGATACAAACACACACAAACAAACATGCACATACACTAAATAAAATATAAAAAATTTTAAAGAAATTTTATATATCCAAAACCAATTTTTCTAGCCAAACAAACTCAGCAAGCACTTGCTGCCTGCCACAGAAAGCACTTTATTGACTGGTGACTACTAAATATTTAGTTTTAGCCATAAATTGGTAGACCAATCTTCTGGCTAATTTTAGTCGGCCTTCAATACACAATTTCTAGTGTGTTAAATAAAATAAATGTATAGTATGCTAAATAAAATAAAAATGGTCAAATGAAATAGATTTACATTTGATATATTTGGGGCCTGTGGTACGGTATACAAATTCACACAGGGAACCCCCATAGTGCAGCTATATGAAGACAGTCACTCAGATCTCATCGCACATTAAGAAATAAGTCTCTCGCCATGGCTCAGAGAGAACTGTCCTAAATACTGGTGGGCAGGACACTGAGCACCCCTGACCCAGCCCACGGGGTGGGACACCCGGTCTTTTGTTGTCTTAAAGCACGATTCTCAGAGCCTAGGCTGCCTTGACACTAAATCAAGAAGCCATTCTGCCCCTTTGCTGAGGTGCTTCTGGTCAGCGATGTGCAAAGAATCCCTGTGGATGCAGGACTCTAGGTCTATTTCCTAACATTGCAGTCTACCTCAGCTCCTCTGCCATTCCACCCAGGAAACATCTCGACTCCTACAGCGAAGCACAGAGGCTTCCAGGATGCACCAACACTCACCACCACTAACTGGCACACAATTTGATGAAATACAGCCTTACAGGGAACAGACGGTGGGTACATAGTGAGCTTCAGCGTAGGGTGCACCACCTAATGACAGCCGTGCTGCAACCCTAAGGTCAATGGAATACAGTGAATAAGAACAGAAGAGGCAGTGAGCGTAGCTGCATCTACACCGTGGCCCTGAAATCTAGGGAACAGGAGACCGAAGTATAGGTCAGCTCTAGGTCACAACTATGTGCTGAGAAAAAGGTAGGGATGACCAATGAAGCCTGCTTGGTGGCGCATCATTAGGGAATGGGAGACCAGACTATAGGTCAACTCTAGGTCACAACTGCATCCTGGGTAAGAGGGAGAGACGACAAATGATGTCTGCTTGGTAGTGTGTCACAGACAGCGCTTCCTCAGGTATGAACCACACTGAATCTGAGGGGCTATCCTGAAACATTTATCCTGATCAAATATTTGCTCACAAGACAGATACTCCAACTCCCCTGTCACATCCAACGTCTCATCAGAATCGACACAAAGACTTGTTGGAAAGGAGTTCATTTGAATTTGAGAGGTAACACACAAAAATCCAGCAATGTGCCAGGCATTTGGAGAGAGACTTTTGAGAAGCTTTCCTGCTTCGCGAAGTTGGTTCCCAGCCCAGCACAATTAGAATCCTGTGCCACAGGATTCGGAGTCGTTGTTACCAGAGAGAAGAGCTTATCAAACACGCCTTGCTAATTAGAGGCTCCAGAGAGGGGAGTATGAGATTAAGTACCACTAGGCCCGGCTGCCACCCCAGCGCTTTAGCACAGGAGGCTGCTGTACTCACAAGAGATGAAAAGCGGAGATGGGGCGTGCCAGAGTCCCCTTCTTCTCTTCAAAGACACACCCCCAGTGACCTAAGTTCTCCCGCCAAGCCTTCTGCTCCTCCAGTAGCACCAAGATGGGAGCTTAGCCCCTGGCCATAGTGGGTACCCCACCTCCAAAGCAGTTCCTGCCACATTCTCCTTGGGTCCGGATGGAAAGCGTCAGTGTTCTCGTGAGCAGGGAAGGGAATTTTAAGAGTGTCCGAGGCATAAGAAAGTCCCAGAAAATGATGGACCCCAGATTTTAATGTTTTGTCATCATGAAAATGAACACATCTTGTCTTCACCTGCTTCTTACATCAAGTCCAGCTTTGAGTGTGGGATGCAGTCTTCTGAGCAGCTTCCAGTGTAGAGTCTCTTATGTTCTTATCAGCTAAATCCAGGTCTGGACCACATTAGCAAAAATCAGAACTTTGTAAGCTAGATAATCTTCCAAATGATTAATTTATCAAATTTAGTTATTTCTTGAACTATTTGGTTTTAATTGAATGGCTCTTATTTAGTTCTCAAAATAAACCTAATGTCTCAAAGAATACTTTCTCACCACTGTTGGTTGGCATAGTACAAACAACCTACTAGAATTAAATGCTTACAGGCAATAAAATCTTAAAATCAATTGATTCAAGAAGAGCTTATTTTGGTTTATGATTCCAGAAGAGGAGTCCAAAATGGCAGAGGAGATATGGCAACAGGCAGCCAGAACATGGATCTGAGATATCACATCTTCAACCACGCAGAGAAAGCATGACTGTGAACAAGAAGTGGGGTGAAACTATAAACTTCAAAGCTCACCTCAGCGATGTTCTTCCTTCAACAAGTCTCTACCTTCTGAAGGTTCTATAACCTCCCCACCAACCAGTGACAGAGTGTTCAACGACCTATACCTGTCAGGAACATTTCTCATTCAAACCAACACATTCTACTCCCTGGCCCCCACAGGCTTGGGAGCCATATCATAAAGGGGAAATGCGCTTAGTCCAATTACAAAAGTCTTCCATAATCTCAACACTGTTCAAAAGTCCAAAGTGCTAAAGTTCTTTTGAAACTCAAGGCAATCTTTTATCTGGGTCTCTGTAAAATCCAAAACAAATTACTTACTCCCAACACACAATAGCACAGACCAAAAGGAAGGAATGGCCCAAGGCAAGATGGAAACCAAGCAGGACAAATACCAAATCTCTACAAAACTAGAAAGCACTACTAACAGCCAGTCATCTCTTGAGTCCACTCTTCTGGTGATTCTTGAAAAAATATTCCTGTGCCTGCCATTGATCACCTCCAAATATTCCAATTTTCCTGCCTTGATTGACTTAGGCTAACTACGAATGCTCAACTGCTGGAACTTGTGATGCACACCAATGGCCATACCATCCACTAAGAGAAAAGGACAGCTGATGAGTCAGGAAGTTTGTGCTAAGACAGCAAGGTGGGTGGGTGGGTGACTGAAACTACACAAGGCTAAGTACAGTGGCAGCGACTAGGGACAAGCTACAATGCAGCCACCAAAAGTCAGCGTTTTAGTTAGGGTTGTTCATTGCTGTAAAGAGACACCATCGCCATGGCAACTCTTATAAAGAAAACATTTAATTGGGGTGGTTCACTTACAGTTTCAGAGGTTCAGTCCATTATGGTCATGACTGGGAGAATTGTGGGAACATGGTGGTGAGCATGGTGGCACGCAGGCAGACGTGGTGCTGGAGCTGGGAGTGTTACATCTTGCAGGCAACAGGAAGTTGACTGACTGTCACATTGAGGGAAGCTTGAGCAAAAGAGACCTCAAAGCCCACACCCACAGTGGCACACTTCCTCCAATGAGGCCACACCTCCTAATAGCATCACTCTCTTTGGGGACCATTTTCTTTAAAACCACCACAGTCACTTTGTTAAAAATTATTTGATTATATGAAGAAAGAATTACCAAAAAAAATGGTACATTAGACAAAGCTGGGAAGGCACCAAGTGTGGTCACCTGAGAGGGCCTGGACTGTGGCCTGTGAGGGAAGTTACAGACCTCACCCAGGGCAGAGACAGAAGAAGCATGTATATAAACAAGAGTAGAGAGAGGCTGGGGCTTTCAAGAGCTTCTCCTAGGCCTTGACTGCAGAGCTATCTCTCTGTGGTCATTGCTGGGGTTCCCAGCTCTCCTTAGTGAAACATTAGCTTTCATAACAAAATACTCTTGTAGAAAAGTAATGGGAAGAAAAGGGACCATGTGCTAAGTATGGGGTGGTAGGCTAGAGGGGGACAAGGAATTGTCCTGCAGCCCTGTGAGGCTCAGCATCTTCTAACCTCTTAGGTATATTTTCAACATGCAACCAGTCAGAATAGCATGGCTCGAACCTGTGCACTCTGCCCCTTAGGCCTCTGCAGACAGATGTGGTTCTTAAAGGATGAGGTCTTTACATATGTTTTTTGTCTAGTTCTATACCTGATGAATCTAAGTGCTAACATTGCCTGCAATTGTGAAATCTTCACGTGTCTAAGACAAGGTAGGATGCTGCGAAGACTCTGGTCCATGTGTCTTATCAGCAGCATACCATACGTACATAAGTTATTTTATGTTTGCAAACAGCATATTCCACTTTGTTGACTAAATGTTGATTCTACATTGCTCGTTGAGTTAGTAAGTTCAGAGACTTCACGCCGTGTAACTAATAACATACCTTCACGCAAACTGACTTGTCTTACATTTTTTCCTGTCCCTGATGAGGTTTCTGTAGGAAGTTCCCAGGCAGAACAGAACTCTTACCTCAAAGAAAAGAAACAATACTTCCTTCTTCCGGCATCACATATGAGTGCTCATGGCCCAGGAAGGCAGATTCACGTTTCCCCAGATATCATATCCCAGCGTAGTCGCGGTTGCAGGAAGCGTTTGGCACAGCAGCAGGAAGTGACAAACCCACCTTAGGTGGAAGCAGGGTGCAGGCAGACAGCAGAAAATCTAGCATAACCTGCTGTTGGCTTTAGATGCTACCTGGGAATGCTCTTAGCTTTAAGTTGCTAGAGGCCAGCAGGCATTAAAATCGATACAGCCTGGAGGATTTCATGTGATAATCACAGGATGTTAGGTCAGACATGGGGTAGACGGTGGCTGAGGGGACTAAAGAGAGCATAGGGTAGCTTGCTTTGGATCTGCAACTTCCCAGCTTTCTAGAGTCACAAGGTTCTGATGAGCAGTCAGCCTTGTAGCATCATCGACAGGAGGGATGGCTTTTTTCTAGGACTTCAGTTCCCAGAAGGCAATAGGATATACTGTCACTGAAAATGTCAGGAAGTTGGATTATTTCCCATGGATGCTGATAATGTTGATACTACTTCTCTAATGAGGATTATTCTACTAGATTTTTAAATTACTTCCATAAACTAATTGCTGAACAAAACTGACAGGTCAAAGGTGGATTTAGTTGGATCTCTACACACATGGAAGTCATGGTTTCCGCTCTTTAAAACATTCTCAGTGAACACGAACCCTGTCCTTTGCTTATTTGTTTATTTTTAATTATGTCAACTTGTGTGCATGTGTGTGCACGCACAAGTGTTTGTATGTGTGTGCGTGCACGCACGCACTCGCATGTGTGTAGTTGTATGCATGGGAGTGCAGGTACATATGGTGCCCAGAAGAGGCCATCGGATTACCCGGAGCTAGAGTTACACATGGTTACGAACCACCAGTTTGGTTTTGGTTTTTCAAGACAGGGTTTCTCTGTGTAACAGCCCTAGCTGTCCTGGAACTAGGTCAGTAGACCAGGCTGGTGTCGAACTCACAGAGATTCACGTGACTCTGTCCAGTGAGTGCTGGGATTAAAGGCGTGTGCCACCACTGCCCAGCGGTTGTGAACCATCTAACTTGGATTCTGGGAATTGGACTCTGGTTCTCTGCAAGAGCAGCAATCACTGAGCTGTCTCTCCAGCCCCGCCTGGACATTTCTTAGTCTCCAACACTGTCTCTGATTCTTCTTTTCTGGTTCTTCCCAGCATCTTGTTGTTGGCTATGCCATCAAACCCATCCCTTCATACCTTAACGACCTATTTACTTTATTTACCTATTCACCTCCCCAGCAATATCAAGGAGTTACACCTTATTCTTTAGGCATACTGCTTACACTCAATTAATCTTTAAAATAAATTATTACTAGGACTACTTATTCTTCCATGGCATCAGGCAGGAGCAAACCTCATTGCTAGGTGAGTCTATCCTTGGAATGACATCATATCACTTCACCTACTGCAGGAAGAAGAAACTGGAGTGTACTAAGCACACACACACACACACACACACACACACACACACAATATAGGTCGTATATTTTTAAAGACATTTGTTATAGCTCTGTATTACAGAGACATCCTTGGTACTGATATCAAGTTCATGATCCTGAGGGGAGAGGCTGGGGGCCTGGAGAGGAATCTGTATGCAAGCAAACTTGCCTGACTGACCCTCTAAAGGCATTTCAGCCAGAGAGGCTCCGGACCATGCTGACATGACTAAACATCACTGAACGTCACTGTGGGCATTTTTGAAATGCATGAGGAAAAATGGCTCTCAGGTTTCATACATAATAGTGTGAGTGGTGGCCACGATGAGAGACTGCCAGGCTGGTTTCAACATTGAGGTTTCAAATCCAATTTATTCTAAATAAAGTCTCAACCGATCCCCTCAAAAATAGCTGCTGCTGAAGCCGTTTAGAAGTGTGCCACCCCCCTCACCCCTTAGTCTTGCAGAAATGATGCTCACATCTTACTTTTTACCTTTATAGTTTGTGCAATTAGACTTTCTGTCAATGAGATTTGGCTCCCTTGGAAATGGCATCATTCTGGAAGGAGCGAGGCTGCTTCACTCGGCAAAGGAGTCTGTGTTGTAAGACACAAAATCAGTTTAATTCACTCGGGAAGCCTCAGAAAGCGGTTCACTAAGAACGACTACCAGTAAACCGTTCCAGCTCTCCTTTTGCCAGTTGACTCCCTTGCTACATTGCTTTAAATGAGGAACCTAGAGAGACAGCGACATACATCAATCAGATGGGGTACCATAGACTAAACAGATTATTCTCAGTCTAGCTCGGTGAACCAATGAATTAGTCAGGCAACTTAAAGGAGTGTGGGTGTCTATAAGGCAACCACATTATCCCAGCGTGGTGATGGCTTACAAAAGGTGCAGCGCTAGAGTCCCGCTCTCACCAGGGCTTCCGTACTTCTAGTATCCCAGAAACCCATGGACAGCGGGGTGCTGGGAAGGCTTGGTAGCTGGAGTCTCACACCCCAGGTTAGTGCCCCTTGTGGCTGGAAATATCATCATTGCCGTAGACTTACCCCTGTACTGTTTGGACCGTCTGCTGCCTTGAGTGTTGGCCAAGATTTTCCTTTAGCCATGACCGCAGTTCTGCCTCACAGTGGCGCCTGCTCATGGCTCTTCGGCAGGAAAACGAGCTCCTTCGAAAGGCAGACCCCACGCTCGACATGGTTTCCCTCCCTGGAGGTGTACACAAGCGGCCCACCTGAGCTGTGGTCGGATTTCACAGGTTTCCTCGGCTTTTGCCTTTGGCTGTTTCTTTGAGTGCCCCCCTAAACAAATCTCATCTAGCAGAGGGTGTGGTCTCAGTTTCAGGGTTTAGCTTCTCAGAGCTGAAGGAATTTCAAAGTGGGCCCTGGGATGGTTGGAGAGAAGCTTCAGAAAAAAGAGCTAATGTCTCCCTCCATCTTGTTCCCCATATTTATTCTTGTTGGCCTCTAAGCCCCTATCAGCCTCTGTGCCAGGCCAGGCCAGCTCTCCTCTGTGGCGATCCTAACGTGAGCGGTCTTTCAGAACTATGCATTTTTGTGTTTGCAAATCAGTTGAGTTTGTCTGAGGCAGAGGGACCTGTTAAAACATAAAATTCACACCCCTAATTCATTCCATACTGTGTTTATTCCCTTGTTCCTAGGAGTAATTAATATTTCAAGATTTTCCCATTAATATTGTTTGCAGTCTCCAGTCCGCTAGCTAATGCACCCATAGCCCAAAACAGTGGGCTGTGGCCCACTCCATGCCTCTATGACTGGACTCTGGAAGGAAAGGGAACTTTGGTTTCCTTCTGGTTCTGTCAGAGCCTGTCCCCTGGACCCCAGGACTGCTGAAGGCCTTGGTCTGTGACTCTTTTTGTAGCACCCAGAGTAGAATCCACAGCGTTCTTACTACCCACCTACGTTGCCGAGATTTCAAGGTTTCCATAGAGTCAGAGCTTAATATGTATTAGCTAGAGCCTTCTGAAAAGAAAAATTCCGTTTTTAATTTTGAATAGCTTTTGAAAATAAAATAAATGAAGATTCATAACTTTCATCAATTTAGTCCTTAAAGAGAGACTCTGGGAACCATCAAACTTCGGGGCTTTGAAAATCACGTCATAAAGTTGGATACTATGAAAATGAGTATAAATTTTTACAAATTCTTAAAGGGTTAAGCACATGAATTATTAGTTTAGAACTTTCTAGATGCCAAATAAAGAATGACAAGCTGATTACGAGTAACATAACTCCTCTGCCAGGTCAAATCATCTCTGTGAGTTGGGCAAGGAGCAAGTGCCCGTAATCCCAGTACTCAGGAGGCAGAAGCAGGAAGATGCTGTTAGTTTGAGGCTAGCCAGGTCTAGATAGTGGTTTTCAGGACATCCAAGACTACACAGTGAGATCTTGTCTCAAAATGAACAAACAAATCATCATAGTATTTTACAGAGAACAAATAAATAAAAAGTGGGTGAATCTGTACGTGCCCAGTTTTTGCATGTGTGTGTTTACATTAGACACTTTACATGTGTTTACATTAGATATTTTACATGTGTGTTTACATGAGATACTTTACATGTATGTTTACTTAGATAGTTTACATGTGTTTACATTAGATACTTTACATGTGTGTTTACATTAGATACTGCAAATGTGCATTTACATTAGATAGTTTACATGTATGTTTACTTAGATACTTTACATGTGTGTTTACATTAAATACTTTAAATGTGTTCTTACATTAGATACTTTTCTATCCTGATTTTGAGCAGAGATACAACTTATAATGAATTGAATTATCTACTTACATCCAACAAGAGTAATTTGTTCAAAATTACTTTATTTGAACTGATTTTTTGATTGTAGTGTTTCTGCAGTTACATTCTTGGCTTCCCTGCTCAAATTTTTGTGAAGTTATTACTCGCTATGAAGTAACCCTGATTTTGCTCATCTGGAGTGCTGACCCCATTCTCATGGGTGACTCTTCTCACAAGAGTCTTGAGTTTGGGTATCTGACAACCCCATGTGGAGAGAATGTTTACCTGTGGAAAATGACCTGCCCTAAACAAACTGAGCATGGGGCAAGATTCGCAGAAAAAGAGTAGAATACAGGACTCATGGAGACAAAGTGGGGTTCCTGGGGCTGCACCCTGCTGTGGCGATGGACTCTAGAGTGTATATAGCATGGTAGTGACCACACACACACACATGTGACCCAGCATGCCTGTATACATACCTCAACTGAGGGTCACTTTAATCTTAAAAAGAGAGGAACCAAGGATTGTGGGACTCTAGAGAGACATCATAGTCTCAACATAGCTGGCCGTACACATGCTATGAGACCACCGAGGAGAGAGGCTTCACTTTATGACCATTTGAAATTACTCGAGCTTTTTTAGCATCCAGTTATTTCTACAGGAATATTGCTTGGCTCAGCAGCAGAGGGCTACTACGCATATGAAACTGCATACATGAATCATCACAGCCCTGGTATGCTAAAGGCAAGCGACATCTGTAAAAATTGGTTAACAAGCTGGGCGATGGTGACGCACGCTTTTAATCCCAGCACTTGGGAGGCAGAGACAGGTTGATCTCTGTGAGTTCGAGACCAGCCTGGTCTACAAGAGCTAGTTCCAGGACAGGCCCCAAAGCTACAGAGAAACCATATCTCAAAGAAAAAAAAGGTTATCAAAGAAAACATCATTTTAATGGCTATGTATAACTGTGTAAACTGGGTATTGAAGAAGACTAAGAGATGTAGTTTAGGGGTGAGCTATTTTTGGACTGATATGCAGAGAACAAAATAGCCAACTCAACCGCATTGGGTACTACCCATTGCAATATCCGTTGAAATCAGAAGCAAACCTCTGCCATGCTCAAATATTCCTTTTCTTAATTCAAAAAAATAATGTAAATTTTTTTTTTGGTCAATGACCTAAATAACTGAGTTTGCAACGATTTTAGAAACTAAATTCTAGGGGAAAAGAAGCACCCCCCAGGGATGAGCTACAGCCTTGAGGCTACAGGCTTGTCTTCTAACTTGGAGAAAATAATCCTTTTGGTTTCCAGGTTTTGTGAGTTCTGGTAGAGTAATTGAAACATTGCAACATCTCTCTCTCGTTGCTAGGAAAAATATGGGTTACAATTATACAGTTTCTCTAAATAGTTACAATTTAAAACATTAGGCTTTCAATATATTTGCTTCCCAAATCAACGTGTTCAAAATTAGTACGTTACTGCCATCCTTCTTACCAAATGAGAGTCCCTCTTAAACAGAGGCAGTCATTTGGAAGTCCTGTAACCACGTACAGCTGGGCCACTGTGGCTCTCCGGAGTCTCAGAGACAGCCGAACAAAACAAAGCCTAGTAGCGGGGAAAACAAAGCAACAGGAACAACTCAACAAGCCCTACGCAAGAGGAAGATGTCTGCTTCCTTTGCTCTTTGTCTTCTATAAATATCTCATGCATTTATTAGAGCTGAATTCTTGCTGGAAGCCCGCCTTCACCCTTCTCCGTTCTTCCACCATCCTTGACGGCCAGAAATGTCTGAGAGGGGAAAAGAGACTTTATTATTTGCACATGCTTTGTTCGTAAGGAACAGGTAAAACGAAAGCTGACACTTTCTCAGGAAAAGAGGAAAGAGCTAGTGTAATCGGTGAGAAGCTGTGCCTCATGAGGCTCTCGAGGGAACCGTGGGGCCATAATATGCAGCATTCACAAACTGAACATAGGGGTGGCTCCACCACAAAGTATAGCCAAACAACCCGTGTGGCAAGAAAACCATTTTGGAGTCTCCTTAGAAGCTGCCAGCGGTGGGTCATCACTAGCCCTACTTACTTCAAGGCCAAAGTACACGCTTCCTGTTTGAATAACGTGTGCCTCTGAGGGCAAGTGACTTCTCTCTGACTTCTGCCTGAAACCCAGATCCAGCCATTCGACTCACGAATGTTTTCAAGCCAAGAGCTACAAAGATGGAGGGAATCAATAATTCAGAGCAAACATGGAATTTTCTCTCAGCAAAATTGGAGGATCCTGCTGCTTTGATCTCGTCTGAGTTGTGGAAAGAGGGAATGCAGTGGGAAGGGCTGGCCAGGGTCTCAGTGGGCACAGCTTCAGCTTGGCTTTACCTGGTAGCGTCACAATGGGAGTGACGTTGTCTTCCCTCTCAGATTGATGCCCGTGTGATCTAAACAGCACTTTGGGGAGACTGCATTTCCTTCTTCACAATAGAGAAAATGGCACCATGAAAACACAGACTCCCCAAAGAGACTTGCACAGAGACAAGGGTGCCCAGGCCAAGCCATTGGTCACGGTTGACTCATATTGACAAAGCATTCTGAAGAGCAACGTCCGGGAGGGAGTGTTCAACTCCGTGCTTCAGAAGGATGAGGCCGTGGCCAGGAGCAAGAGACCCCAAAGAACCAGGGACACCAAGACCTAATTTTTCTAATTAAATCTCTTTTCTGGATGTTTCCAGAGCCTTCAAAGGTAGTACTACCACCTGGAGACCAAACACTCAAATCATGAACCCATGGGGGATGATTCACTTTCGAGCCACACTGACTACAAGTCCTGTGGTGAGTTCTGTCCTTGGCGTAAAACAGCCACACTGTTTAATACATGCCAACCACCATGGCAAACCTTGGACACTTGATCGCATATATATCCAGCTCTTTGTGACTAGTCTTCACTTCTTGAAGGAGGAAATGGGACTTCAGATCCATAGGGTCCCCTGTCAAAGTCGAGATACCTGCTCCTCACCGCTGTCCAGGTTCTGACTCGTCCTTCTCAGTGTCACACCTGAACACTCAATCATGATCCCTCCTCCTGTTAGAAGTTACTGAGTTTCACTTGATTGGGAACAAGGCTTGTTTGCCACTTACTGACACAGTTCTCAGAAGAACTGACTGTATTCCTTAGCACTGCCATCATGCAAAAGGTGAGTTCTCGAGAGGCAGTCATAGTCCCTAGACAAGGGACACTCATAGTACCTAGACAATGAACAGTCACAGAACCTAGACAAGGAACAGTTACAGGACCTAGACATGAAGCACACAATGTTTAGACAAGGAGCACACAGTACCTAGACACGGAGCACACAGTACCTAGACATGGAGCTCACAGTACCTAGACCACTGACAACACAGGATCATGATGTCAGATAGATGGAGAACCCTTTTCTTCAAGTTCTTAGAAAAGATAAGACGTAGATTTGTAAAAAGCATCAATCTTATTATCATTGGCTAACTAGAAAGATGTTATCAAGCAGTGAAATATAGAATGAATCAATAAAATGAGAGAGAGAGAGAGAGTGCGTGCATGCTCGCGCGCGCGCGCGCACACACACACACACACACACACACACACACACACTGCAGCTCTGCTGCTGGCAGGAACTTCCTTGCTGGTTAAAGCCTGGTAGGTGTGGCCCAGAAAGAGAAAGGGGAGGGGTTAATTCACTGCAGGTATTGGGCAGGCTGCCTGGTGTTAAAATAAAGTGGGACTGGCTCAGGAGATGGCTTGGTCAGTAAAGTTTGATGCCACATAAAAAGTGAGGCATGGAGCTGGGAAGGCAGAGAGAAGATTCCTGGACTTCACTGGCCAGTCTGCCTAGCACAATGGTGTACTTGCAGTTCAAGTGAGGGAACCTGTCTCACAAAACGAGGTACACAAGCTCCCAAGGAGCGAAAACCTCTTCGACCTCTGACTCTCACCTGCATCCACATACATGTGCTCACGCACACTCACACACGTGCCAGTAAGTAAATATGCAATCACAATACATACTGATTTCAAATTTCTGATAGAACTAAACAAAAACGACCTCCAGCCTAAAGCTACGTCTGTAACTGTGTTGTTAACAGAGATGCAGAAATCAGCGAAAATGGAGATTCCTCCAACTGTGCTCAGACTCTCAGAGTAATCAGCACCCATGCTTCTTCTAGACAAAGACCACCAAGCTGTGGAGGCGGAGTTTCACAGTCACCTGAGGGTTGGAGGATGATTGGCATTCCTGTCTCACAGAGGTGCGCATTTCAGAAAGGAAGAAGTGAGCCGACCAAAGGGACCTCCCAGAGACGCTGGATTTGAAACCATGCCTCTAACGGGAAGCACAGCTGTCTTTAGCCATCACCAGAAGACTCTAGGGGAGATACGGTGCTGCACCCTGAAACATTCTCTGCTCTCATGAGGGCTGCAAACTTAGTTTTTAAAAGACACATTTCCACCAGAAACCACAATAACATGACTCCCAGGATGGAGACTGAGTCCAAAATGAGCTGGGTCTGCCTTTGACTTTCCTCTGTGTTGCTTTTATTCAGATTACGCCTTATCAAAAACTGCTAGAAGGGGCCTATAAAAATGTGCACTGAAACTATCAGTTGCCCATCTGGGACCACAGCAAATTTCACATGATGAAATATGCATGAGTAATTCCTCGCAGATAATGGACGTAGCATTAAATTATGAAAGTCAAGATTATACTTAGAAGACCCAACTCTCAGAATGCTTTAACGACAAACAATAATAACACAAAGAAAAACCAGCTTGGGCTTGTTGGTGCTGCTAAAACTCCTGGCCCGCACAGGTCATGAGTAGCTAGCTACCGGAGTTAATGGCTGTGGAGGAGAGTCAGTTCCCTTCAGGATATGGTCACTGAGATGCTGTCCTTGCTTCAGTGGATGGGGTCACACCCATGCACACACAGTCAGCACTAAGGACCCGGTGGGTTTAAATTAGACAGATGGGGGGGGGGGAGTGGTAGTGGGATGGGGAGATAACGGGGGGGAATGTGGGTAGATTTGATCCAAATGCATTACATGTGGGTAGGAATATTAAATAAAGCGGTTTTAGTTCATGAAGAATGCAAGAATTGATTCCATTTCCCTTTCAGTAAAATACTCTGGTAATAACAGAGCTACGTGAGGGCCATGTGGGAACCCCTGTTTGCTCCTCACACTCTCGTTTTTTCATTATTTCTGCTGCAGAGGGCTGTACTTCTTCATTACAACGGGTTTTCATTTGGTTTTTTCCTATTCCTATGTTTTGTTTGCCGGTGGGATACTATAATTAACTTAGAATTCTCTATGTAGCTAACTATGACCTTGAGCCTCCCGCTGCCTTGGAATTCCGGTTGTGGGGAGCCCCTATCTGCCCCTGGCACAGCTGTGGTGTCACTATGGTTACAGAGTTAGGCTCTTGTTCCTGAACCCTTCAGCTCTGCACATCCTCCACTGTGCAGCACTCTGAAACTCACAGGCTGTGACCTGCGAGGAAGGAAGTCCTGCTTCTGAGATAGCGTTATTTGTTCCTCTTTAACTGCATCTTTGTTGCTGAACTCCTGCAATAGGGAGAATGTTGCCTCCTTTCTTTCAACATTGTATCAGGCCTGTGCTTGGGTTCATCTAACGTCTGATGTGACTGCCAAGGCCAAATGCAGAGCTCCGCAGCAACCTTCCAGAAGCCCTGGCAGGAAAGAAGTATGTATCACTCCAACGACACATTTCCTCAGACACTTGTGAGAACATTTGTTGTAAGATAGTAGTTCAACATGATTATTCCTGGGTTATCTGTTTTAAAAAGACATGTGCATTGGATTCTACTGGACGTGTTAGTTACCTTTGTCAAGGTTGTGACCAAACATCTGAGGAGCAGCTGCTTAGGGCAGGAAAGGTTTATTTCTGCTCGAGGTTTGAGGGACAATCTGCCACAGTGGAGAGGAGCAGATGGGAGCTGGAGGCTGACACCCACATCTGGGTGCTGGTGTGGCCTGGCTCGCTCCTTTTCGTCTTTTCATCCAGTCCAGAACCCCAACCGATGGGAGTTGCCACCTTGTGCAGGGTGGGTGGTGGGTGTCCCTCCCTCCATTAAAACTGTCCGGGAACGCCCTTACAGATCCACCCAGAGACCAGAGCCTCCTTATTGCTCCTGAGCCTTCCCCAGTCCAGCCAGGCTGACAATGAAGGTGAAGCGTAATGCAGGCAGGGTGTTGTAAAAAGCCACTCCTGGAGACAGAACAAGAAACTCACCTTTAAATCCTAAAATGCTTTCTTTTAATAGACTTTTCAGGAGAAATTTTTTAAAAACTTGAAAGCAACACACAGGGACCCTGTCTATAAGTCCCACTTGTAAATGAATCAGAGAAACTGTCAGCTAGTACAAGACAATCAGCACAATAATTCTTTTTCTTTGTTCTCAATGCGAACACCTGTGGCGATCCACCCACTCAAAGGCCTCATATAGCATATCACTGCGGTCACACATGTCCTACTGAACAGCAGGTCTCTGGAGCTCGCTTATCCTGTTCAGCTGACAGTTCATGGACCTCAGTTAATGGTTCCTGGTTCCCGGCAGCCACTGGCTCCCCTGTTTGATTTGAGGAAGCAGAAAACTTCAGATACCTCCTGCCAGGTAACTTACTCAGCATTGTGACAGGATGCCTGGCCCAACACTCCGGGAGGAAGAAATGATGACTCCACTCAGTGTCAGAGGGGTTCATCTACAGGGAAGGCATGGTGGAGCCGCTCACATCACAGTGACAGAGAGGTGGGGGCACCTATGTTCTTTAGTTCCTTCATCTATAAAAATAGTGTTGACTGTTAGGAATATTTCCTGACCGAGCCTCTCCACGGGCTCAAAAAACTCCGATCAAACCAGATTAGACGGAATAAAATGTGCCACGCTTAACGAATGCTGCTCTCTCGGGTGACTAGGAGCATGGCAGGGGGAAGCCAGAGGGAGAGCACATGCAAAACCTGAAACCATGTGTTCTTTTTTTCCTATGTGAGCCTAAATACCCCGTGGGAGTGGTCCTGACTCTCCCCAGGGAGGGGTCAGCACTTGGCAGGCTGAGAGTTGGAGTCCAAGCGCTTGGCAGACTGGGAATTGGAGTCCAAGTAGTTGGCAATTCCCAGGCCAGGGGCTGGGGTGGCACTTCCAACTCAATATTACATTGACAATAATGAGGATACTGTGAGTGTGCTATATTTAGGAGATTCTTCAGCATCACATTCTTAGACTATTTTTTTTAACCAAAAAACTCTGGCTTAAATAACTGAGAACTGAGATTGACAGTTACTAATATTTCCTGTTTGAATGAAGAAACTTACTAATATTACAGATCTAGAGAACAAAGAGATAAGAGTTGGAGAAAGAAGCACATACTTACCCTGACCTCAAATTCTCTTCAGTTTTTTTTTTCATTTCCCTAATTAACATAGGCAAGCTTGGTGTATTAGTGTACCAAAGAAGAGGTCACCTCCTTCAAAGGCCCTTCCCTAGGAAAGGGAAGGAATAGGGCAGAAAAGATTGCATGAATTCTGTCATCAGCAAGTTTAAAAGATCTGCTGTGAAGAATGAAATTTCAATCCCTAATTAAACCAGAAGTACATATTTGTGTATATAAGATGGAGCATGAACTCGGTAGTCCAACGATGCTGTTTAGAACTGTCTGGAGTTAATCCTCCTACAACACTGAGTGTCCCAAAAGCACACGAGCTCACTCAAACAGAATGTATGTAATTTCTCTTTAAATGTTTCCCTCCTCTCTCACGTCTTAGCTCCACAGCAGGCTGTAAAGCGCTGCTTGCTCTGCTGGCTAACAGCACCGAGGTCAGCGGGTCAGCCGCAGCCCTTGATAGAAGAGGGCTTATCTTCGCCCTCATGCTGGCCGAGCAGGCATGGTTTTCATCTCACTTGCTGGGGTGGCAAAACAAAAATCGAGCTCTAAACAAAGTCATCAGACACTCTGTCTGAGCCAGGCTTCTTTTGCCCTCTCTGAAAATCCTCCTGCTCCTTCATCAAAGCAATCAGCAGCAGAGGGCCCACCTTCGCACCTGAGTCTCCTCCGAATGGCTACCACCTCCAGTGGATGAGCTTCTCTTGTGGGACCACACGGCAATTTCTCTTCTAAGCTCCATTGATGAAAAACCTCACAAGTCACTTTTGACAGCACTCCTTCTAATGACCTCATTTGCATACTTGGATGCAGCTCTCACCTGACATCATGTCAAATGCTTGTATTTTTAGAAATTGAGTTATGTTTTTGCCTGGGGATGGAGTTTAGTTAGTAGAACACTTGCCGAGAATATGAGAAGACCCGGCTTTGGTTCATCCTCGGCATTCCATAAGACTGGGCATGGTGGCACATGGCTTTAATCCCAGTACTCAGAATGTGGAGGCCAGAGGACCAGGAAGGAGTTTAAGGTCATCTTTGGCTACATAGTGAATTCAAGGTTAGCCTAGGATTCATGAAACTCTGCCAAAAAAAAAAAAGAAAAAAGAAAGAAAAGAAAGAAAAACAAAAAGTGAACATGGCTTATTTTTTTCAACTCTGTTTGCTTTTAAATTTTAAAGTAAACAAAAATAAAACAGTGTGCCCATTCTTTCTTCATTGCAGGTTATTTTGAATGATTTAATGATTTAAGGGGTTAGACCACAAGCGATACCCATCAGTTCTTGGTGTCACGCCATATTATTTTTCATTTTTCCTTATCGTCACTATTTGGGTATTCATTTGACAAGTACAGCTGATATCAGTTTATCAAATCAAGTTAACACAAGCTATTTAAGATACTGATCATCATAAAGACCTCTAAAATACCTCTGTGAGTAATACCCGACTGGGTAATATCCCTGTAATACATTGCACTGTCTGCTTTTTCTGCCTCTGTAGTGTGTTCCAATGCATACATAAAGTGCTTTCGCATTGATTTTCCAACTTAATTCTGACAATGAGTGCGGAGGGGTTTGTAGTTCCATTGTTTATGGAGAGGATGTCTGGAGTGGTCAGGGAGCACTCTCTAGCACTGCCCGACGGAGTCTGGGAGGCAGGCAATCAGTGTCAGAGGTGGGGATAGAACCCATCACACTAAAACACAGCCCAGTGTCTTCCTGCCATAGCGCTTCCTCTCATTTCTCCCTGAGGTTAGTGCAGGCTTGAAAGTGCAGTCTGGTGCTTGACTCAAACAAGGATGAGTAACGAGGGCTTCTGCACCTACTTGGAGGCAACTTCATCTCCCAGCATCCCTAGTGCTCGATGTCTTTTGGAGGAAATGCTGGATCTGTGGGAGGAGAGAGAATCTATTACTGTCTTGGTACCAAGTGAGCAGCCGGTGTCTGTCGGCTGAGTGAATAGATCCCAGCTGCCCACAGCTGTGCCCTCGAAAAGAACCCTTGATTCCAATTCAAATGCCTGACCCATCTGTGATTCCTGTTTGGATGAATCTTTCCAACCCTCATCCTTGCCAAGTTGGAGCTGCGTGGCACCGGGACATTTCTAAATGTGTGTGTCCAGGACCCGGGTTTTACCTATAGGTTGAGGGTGTTCTGCTCTTCAGAGAAAGCTGTCTGTGCATACACACAGTAAACATCTCTGTTAGGAGCCTATCCACGAAAACCAGCTCATGTCGCTTTTGCAGCCTTGATGCCTGAGTTGCTACTCAGAGAAACGGCAGCTCCAAGGGAAAACCGATAGAGACCAATAGGAGACCATGACGTTTCAAAGTTCACTTGTTAATCAATAACACGCTTGCAGAAATTGCTCCTGTGTTTGGAATGGCTTGAGTGCACAGAATAAGCACAGCTTATGAAGAGTTGTTTGATAGGATTTCTACCTGAGTGTAATGCATCCCAAGTCCTGTTTTCTGATAGGCAAGTAGAGAGACAGTAGGGATGGATTTCTTATTCCTGGGAACGAAGCAGGGATCTCAGTCACGCATGGAAAACTCCAGGAAACTGGCCTCAAATCCTGTCTTAATTTATGCAATGAAAAACTCAACAGGGTTGATTATGAGTCTTCTCATCTGCATGTGGCCAAGCATCATCACCCTTTCGACCTCAAAGCTTTACTCCTTAGCATACATGCAAAGGCTAGTACGTGCCTACGACGCCTCAGTGCCTAATTGCTGTTTGTATTTAGACACCACCAGCAAGCAGATTTTGGGTGCTGGCCTCCTAGCAGGTGTCAAGCCCATTGCCTCGTGTCATCAAGAATAATCAAGAGTTGGATATTTTTGATAACCACTTATCCAAATGTGATGTAATTGCTTGGAATCTTCAGTTCTAAATATCAGCTCCATTGCAGGAAGGGGGAAAAAAATCTTTAACTGGCAATCTGCCCCTACATTATCCAGGAATGTGAAGGTCAGATCCTCGACTGAGCATCTGCCTTCCTCTTGCAAGACAGCCGGGCCCTCAAAGAAGAGTGTGCTAGCTGCTACCGCCTGCATTTACAGAAAATGCTTTTTTCATGAGTGCAGCCGGGGAAGGTAATGGAATCAATAGCTGGGCTCTGTGACCACGCTAAGCAGCGACTAATGAATGTCCCAGGCCTTTCTCAATCAAACAGAACAAGGGAGGTGTCCTTCAGCCATCAAAAAGAATTTCAGTCTTTTTCTTACAAAGAGTACAAGGCAGGAGGTGGAGGGAGGCTTAAGAGAAGATTCTGTGTGTTTCCTTTATCTCTGCTTCCCTAACACTGAAAATTCCATATGATTCCTCCCTGACCACGCCCCCAAAGAATCAGTCCGTATATACATTTCTCAAGCTCACGGTTTATTTTTCAGATCAAAGGCATCATTTGATCCCATCTGTGCTCAGGCATCCATCAATCAACCTTCCTTCACATGTTCACTCAGAGACAGGGTGCCGATCATGATGGAAACAGGACAGAGAGACGAGCCGTGGTGTCCTGGATCACTTACCCCTGCAGTCTCAGTACGTAGACTGTGTGCCCTGGAACTCTCTCAAACTCACTGAGATCCACCTGCCTCCGCGGTGCTAGGATTATAGGCGTGGCTCACCACATGCAGCTCCTTTCCTTATTTTGGAGGACACAGAATTTGGCCCTGTGGTCTTCCTCAGCCTGAACTATATGGAGGTCAAGAGTAAGGTGGGCACTAGGCTTCAGTTCATCCGAATTGCTGTTTGGTGTTCACATCCTCATGCTACCCTTAAGAGAAACCTCTTCATGAAAGAGTCTTTTAAGCTAAAAATAATTCAGTCTCCATAAAATAGTGATAAAGTATCAGTCCCTGCACACTTTCCTCAGCCAGTATTCATGTGGGATGTATACACCCACATTTACAATCAGAAACATGTCTAATCCCTGCGCTTCCTGCAAGGAACTCAGGGCGATCAGGTCTGGGACTGAAAGTCTTTGATGTTACAAATCTTCGGTCTGACAGGACAATCTGTGGATTGCCACAGCCACCTGAGGTCTGTATGCTCACAACTAATTTCCTTAACCCATCTCCCCATAGCTTTCTGTTGCCCGTGTTACCAGCTGCACTTGTGGTACCAGGTAATTGCTGTGTGAGAACAGGGGAGGCAGTGGCATCAACCTTCATGCATAGTTCTGTATGCGAGCCTCCCAGATGTCTTGATCAAAACTACCCAGTCCCACGATGCGCGGATCCACCGTGGCAGAGCCCTGTAACCCAGCATTGCTTGGCTGAGAGAAACGGGCAGACCACTAACACAAAAAATGCCATAGGCACACCTCCTGTGAGACTCCCAAGGATGCCTACTGTAGACTGGCATTGACAGGATGCTCTGGAAAAACCAAAACTCCAGCAACATAAAACTGAACAGTCGATGCTAGGACCAGAGGATATGAAGATCAAAGCGGGTTTGCAGAATATGAATAAAATTATTTATGTTCTTGCTTTACTAATGGGTACATAACATTTGCTAAAACTCAATGAATTAGTCACTGAAAAGGGAGAATTTTGTTAGATGTAAGTTATACCTTGATTTTAAAGATAAGAAGCCTGGATTGCAATGACCAAGAATTCTAATATATGAAATTATCCAGAAAACTATATACTGTGGTGATTTTATATTATTTCATAGCTTCCTATTAAATGAAGCCAGAAAATTCAGGGCTATGCAAAAGACAGTGGTTAAGAGTGCTTGCTGCTTTTGCAGTGTACATGGGTTCATTTCCCAGCACCCAAGTCCAGTGACTCACAATCACCTGTGACTCCAGTACCATGGGATCCTACGCCCTCTTCTGGCCTCTAGAGGCATCTACACACACATGAGATGTACAAACTCATACAGGCACACATACACATGGAATAAAAATCATAAAATAAAATGATATAAACAAAAATTCATATTTTTTAAAATACGGATAATTCTTTTTGTTGTTTTAACCCCAAAATTTTGTTCTCTTTTATGGTAAAAGGGAGGATGTTCTTGAGCCTTAAGTCTCATTAGTGATTATAAAAGCATCAGTAGATGCTAAAGAGTTCTCGTTAAACACAACCTTTGCAGAATGCAAACTGTTTTCCAGCATTTATCATGTGCCCTGGCTGGGGGGACCGTCACAGGGATCAGATATTTCTAGGCTTCTTTTCAGGGCCCTGAGCATATGTCCCACTATGCAAGAAAGATTTTTGGTTTTTCTCTGCATCTTTCCAGAACAATCCTACATGATGGTTCTTTATCCTGATGTCCAAAGAGTAATAAAAATGTTTGCTCACAATGCTGAAAACCACATTTATGAGCTGTGTAATATAAAGGTCTCTAGACAATACTGGAATCCCTCCTTGATTAAAATAAGAATATTAACAGACAGGCTTGGTATGGCTTCAGGCTAACCCTGAGTTAAACATGCCGCCCCCCCCCAATCTATTTGGTACAAATAGCTCTTCAAACCAACAACCTTCCTGTTTTAAACTACTTACCAAGTGTCTCTGTATTGTAAGACGTCTATAACGTAAGATGCAAACAAACAGAACCCAGATGCAAAGGACGTTTAGCTAAGAGGTAAAAAGGAGAGTTCGATGGCTCCCACTTCCCTGTAAGGTCAAGGTCCCTCTCTCACAGAGACAGCTGAGCTCTGGCAGAACAGGACCCTCAACCTCTAGTTCCATCCTTTTTGCATCACGAAACAGGTTTTTAAGGTCTGAGTTTGGGGCTATCCCCCATGTGTGATTAATTAGCAAAACCCAGGTCCTCTGGAAGAGCAGCAGGCACTCTTAACCACTGAACCATCTCTCCAGCCCCGTTGGTATTTGTAATAGTGTGTGTGTGTGTGTGTGTGTGTGTGTGTGTGTGTGTAGGCACGTGCACACGTGAGTGCAGGCGTTCATGGAGGCCAAAAGAAGGCACCAGATCCCCTGGAACTGGAGTTACAAGAAGTTGTAAGTTGCCAACATGGAAGTGATGAATACAGTCCGAGCCCTCTGCAGAAGCAGCAAGTGCTCCGAACCATCCCTCCAGCCCAAATTTCTTCCAGTTTTCAAGAAACACCTAGACTGCCAGAGAGCAGCATCTTCATCAATGTCTATGTGTAAATTGCAACACGGAAAGTTAAAATGTTGTATGTTTTACCATCGGGAGGTCCTGGTGGAGCAGCCACACTAACAGCATAATGAGATCACTCTGTTGCCCGCACCTTTCCCGTCTGAGCAAATATATATATATAGGTCCTATTGATCCTGTTTCTGTAGAGAATCCTGACCTATTGAGTACTGAAGTATAAAGCCCTTACATTTTCGTCTTCAATTTTACTCTTAGCATATACTGGCATCATGACTTGATATTTAATATCATGAAAATTTATGCTCTTAAATTGTTATCATAAAGTTCAACATTTACCTTTATATTTGTGCAATGCCAATTTCAAAGGCAAATCTGTCATTCTTAATCTCCTGACTGGAGTCCACAGTGACAGTTAAGGACTTGAACTTGTATATCAGGGCACTTTTCCTGGGCATACAGCCACGAAGTGTTGACCTTACAGC
This sequence comes from Myodes glareolus, assembly GCF_982192425.1. Lineage (NCBI taxonomy): Eukaryota > Metazoa > Chordata > Mammalia > Rodentia > Cricetidae > Myodes > Myodes glareolus. The sequence continues at coordinate 44,750,442 of NC_142045.1, read as the reverse complement.
TCGACAATCTAGCCTTGTGAATTTGGGTTAGGTACACACTGGTCTCAGCTGTTCCATCCACAAAGCAGAACCATTCTCACTCTCATAACAGAGATGTTACAGAAGCAAGATTAGGTATTAATTTTTCTCGCATCTGTCATGAAACTTCTGAACATTTAGTGGTTATGTTAGCTCTCTGTACTATTACACTTAAGACAAAAGTCCCTGAGTCTGCGTTCCCAACATCTCAGAGAACAGAAAGTAAATGGTGGCTGGTTGGTTGCAATAGATTTTAATATTTCTCAAGGCAATTAAAAGATAAAATTGAAGTTAATGGAACCACTAATAGTAGAGCACATGACTCACTGAGCAGGTGCAGTCATTGAAGGGGAAGACAGATCCTCTTAATGCATGCTCCCAGGTTGACTCCTTGTCCGGTGACTTTTCATGGCTGATCAGGAGACCATCCCCTGGAGTGAGAATCACCTACTTCTTGTTCCCGTTGAGTCACAAAGTCACTCTCCCAGGGACATGCTTTATTGACTGTTCCTGCCAAGAGCTGATTCAATGTGCTTTACCAATGATGAGCTCTACTTTAATTAAATTATCCAAAATGCTTTTTTGGAGACATGACAACTCAAAGCTTTTTATAAGGAATGGGACTGGAGAGTGACAATTCAGATTTTGAGAAGAAAGGGCATCGCTCAGTGTTTAAGAGCCTCGTGCAAAGGGGCTGCATTTAGTTCCTAGCACTCACAGACAGCTCACAAGGGTCTGTAGCTACAGTTCCAGGGGATGTAATACCTCCTTCTGGCCTCTGTGGTCAGTACACAGACATGACAACCATACACACATTCAAGCACACAGACATGCATATAAAATTAAAAATATTATTTTTTAAAAGAAGGGAGCTTCAGGCCGTTGTGTCCTGAGATAGGGTTCTGCTTTTTAATGCAAAGATAATACCATTGCCCTGCACCTCCAAGACGACAGATTTAAGGTTTGGCTTCTAGAATTTTCTACCCAAGTTGAGATTGAATATCAGAATTATCCCATCTCCACCCTTTCAGACTGCCCACTTTTTATGACATAGGGGTGTATGATCTGGAGAGTTTAGAAGACTGCATGTGTAAATAGACCATGTTGAACTGAAAAAAGAGAGCGACATTGAAGGACTAATTCCTCATGGCAGAAAAGAACCTTAAAGCTAGGTACAGAATACCACATAAGAAGCATCAAGATAAAGTGAGGGAGATGAGCTCAAAACCAGCCCATGTACCTTATTTTTTTATTGATCTTTATTGAGCTCTACGTTTTTCTCTGTTCCCCTCCCTGCCTCTTCCTTCCTCTTCAACCCTCTCCCATGGTCCCGCTTATGAGTGAGTACATATGAAAATTGTCTTTCTGGGCCTGGGTTGCTTCACTCAATATGATGTTTTCTAGCTCCGTCCATTTGCCTGCACATTTTTTTTCCGCTGTGTAGTACTCCGTTGTGTAAATGTACCACATTTTCTTTAGCAATTCTTCGGTTGAGTGACATTTGGGTTGTTTCAAAGTTCTGGCTATGACAAACAAAGCTGCTATGAACATGATTGGGCACATGTCCTTGTGGCACGATTGAGCATCCTTTGGATATATACCCAAAAGTGGTACTATTGGGTCTTGAGGAAGGATGTTTCCCAATTTTCTGAAAAATTGCCACACTAACATCCAAAGGGGTTGAACCAGCTTGCATTCCCACCAGAAAGGCAGAAATGTTCCCTTTACTCCCCAACCTCTCCAGCATAAATTGTCATCAGCATTTTTGATCTTGGCCATTCTTACAGGTATAAGATGGACTCTTAGAGTTGTTTTGATTTGCATTTCTCTGATGTCTAAGGATGTTGAGTATTTCCTTAAGTGTCTTTCAGCCATTTTAGATTCCTCTGTTGAGAGATCTTTGTTTAGGTCTGTAGTTCATTTTCTTAGTGGATTATTTGTTCTTTTGATGTCCAATTTCTTGAGTTCTTTGTATATTTTGGAGATCAGTCCTCTGTCTGATGTGGGGTTGGTGAAGAGCTTTTCCCATTCTGTAGGCTGTTGTTTTGTCTTGTTGGCCGTGTCCTTTGCTTTACAGAAGCTTTCCAGGTTCAGGAGGTCCCGTTTATTAATTGTTTCTCTCGGTGTCTGTGCTGCTGGGGTTCTATTTAGGAAGTGGTTCCCTATGCCACTTTTCTTTTTTTTTTTCCACCCCCTCCCCGCTACTTTCTCTTCTTTGAGGTTTATTTTGGCTGCCTTTATGTTGAGGTCTTTGATCCATTTGGACTTCAGTTTTGTGCATGGTGATAGATATGGATCTATTTTCATTCTTCTTCATGTTGATACCCAGTTATGCCAGCATCATTTGTTAAATATGCTTTCTTTTTTCCATTTGATATTTTTGCTTCTTTATCAAAAATCAGGTGCTCAAGGTGTGGGAATTAATATCCAGGTCTTCTATTTGGTTCCATTGGCACTCTTGTCTATTTTTTTAATTTTATTGATTTATTTATTATGTATACATTATTCTGTCTGTGTGTATGTCTGCAGGCCAGAATAGGGCACCAGACCTCATTACAGATGGTTGTCAGCCACCATGTGATTGCTGGGAATTGAACTCAGGACCTTTGGAAGAGCAGGCAATGCTCTTAACCACTGAGTCATCTCTCCAGCCCCCCTCTTGTCTATTTTTATGCCAATATCAGGCTGTTTTTAGTACTGTAACTCTGTAGTAGAGTTTGAAGTCAGGGATTGTGATGCCTCCAGAAGTTCCTTTATTGTGCAGGATTGTTTTGGCTATCCTGGGTGTTTTGCTTTTCCATATGAAGTTGAGTACCATTCTTTTGAGGTCTGTGAAGAATTTTGCTGGAATTTTGATGAGCATTACATTGAATTTGTAGATTTGGTAAGATTGCCATTTTTACTATTAATTCTACCTACCCAAGAGCAAGGGAGATCTTTCTACTTTCTGGTGTCTTCTTCAATTTCTTTCTTCAAAGATTTAAAGTTCTTGTCATACAAGTCTTCCACTGATTTGGTTAGAGTTACTCTGAGATATTTTATGATATTTGTGGCTATTGTGAAGGATAATGTTTCTATGATTTCTTTCTCGACCCATTTATCATCTGTGCAAAGGAGGGCTATTGATTTTTTTTTTTTAGTTAATCTTGTATCCTGCTTCTTACTGAAGGTGTTTATGAGTTGTAGAAGTTCCTTGGTAGAATTTTTGGGGTCGCTAATATAATCTATCCTATCATCAGCCAATAATGAGAGTTCAACTTCTTCTTTTCTGATTTGTAGCCCCTTGATCTCCTTTTGTTGTCTTATTTCTCTAGTTAGGATCTCAAGAACTATATTTAATCGATGTGGAGAGAGTGGACAACTTTGTGTTGTCCTTGATTTTAGTGGGATCACTGTGAGCTTCTCTCCATTTAGTTTGATGTTGGCTGTTAGCTTGCTGTATATTGCCTTTATAATGTTTTGGTAAGTTCCTTGTATCCCTGCTCTCTCCAAGACCTTTATCATGAAAGGATGCTGTATTTTATTGAAAGCTTTTTCAGCATCTAATGAAATGATCATGTAGTTTTTATTTTTCAGTTTGTTTATATGGTGGATTAGGCTAACGAATTTTTGTATGTTGAACCTTCCCTGCATCTCTGGGATGAAGCTGACTTGATTATGGTGGGTGATGGTTCTGATGTGTTCTTGGATTGATTTGCCAGCATTTTATTTAGTATTTTTGCATCAATGTTTGCTACGGACCGGCTCAGGGGAGCCACTCAGACCGTAAGGGAATCAGGGCGAAGGCACAGGAGAAATCAGGATGCGGCGGAGGAAATTGACAGACAGTCACTCTCAATGTATTTTTGAAAATGCTGCTGCGATTTACTTACTTCAGTGCAGGATTATATATTTCTTTTTTACAATCAAAGAACTTGGCAAAAGCATACATCATCAAATCATAGAACAGAAAAGAACAGCATAAAACAGTTTACAAAAAGAATCTTTAAAGATGCTTTGACTTGGGTACGAGGACTTCTGCTCTCTCACACTTTGTAAAACAAACTCTCTCCTCTTGCCTTCATGGAGATCACTGCCCTTGAGCTAGACCATCTTTATCAGCTTGTAGGTGGCTGGTTGGTTTGAGCTAAGTGACCTTGTGTGCCCGGGTGAGAAAGAAAAAGGCTACTATCTCCCTGGGAAAGCTTTCTGCTAGGAAAATTCTAATACATAGTCCTGAATCTCTCTCAAGTTTACTTTATATCACTAACTTCAACTCTCCTCCCTTCTCAATTCTCAGGCTCAGATATTGTCAGCTTAGGCTAGGTCTTTTTCTTCCCACAAGAAAGGTTTCATAGGCCTTCTATTTACAACTGTATATATTTCTCAGCAAATGCCTAAGGCTTCTAAGGTTTTTCTTAGTAAAATTAACTCCTTTTGTTCCACATCATCAAGAAATTGTCCTAATGATGATTCTGCCAATTTCCAGAACTGGCTACTTTTTTAAGGTTTTAATTAATAGTGGAGTAGAATTCAAAAATGTCCTCAGCAGTCTTGTTGGTATCCGCAACTTCCTGGAATAGTCTGATCTGTTAGCAATATGCAAGAATCACAAAGAACACACAGACAAGGGAAAAGACAGACATATAGCACCAAGTACAGTCAGGTCAAGTCAGTACAAATGGCGACTCAGGTGGCATTACACCACAACTGATTGCCATGGGGCAGCCCAGGACTCAACTCCGAGAAGTGCAGATCCTGATCCTCTGGCAATATTTGCCCATCCAGTCAGCATTTCTGCTACACTGGCGAGACAGCCGTGGATGTAGCAAATGTTCATGAGTGAGATTGGTCTATAATTCTCTTTCTTAGTAATGTCTTCATGTGGTTTGGCTATCAAGGTAACTGTAGCCTCATAAAAGGAGTTTGGCAATGTTGTTTCTGTTTCTACTGTGTGAAACAATTTGAGGAATATTGGTATTAGTTCTTCTTTGAAAATCTTGTAGAATTCTGAGCTGAAACCATCTGGTCCTGATTTTTTTGTTTTTGGTTTTTTTGGGGGGGGGGTTGTTTTGTTTTGTTTTGTTTGTTTTTGTTTTTTTGCCGTTATAGGTTTGTTTAATTTGCTTATCTGGTCTTAATTTAATTTTGGTAAGTGATATTTATCCAGAAAGTTGTTCATTTCCTTTAAGTTTTCTAATTTTGTGGATTAAATGTTTTTGAAATATGATCTGATGGTTGTCTTGATTTCCTCCGTGTCTGTTGTTATGTCCCCCTTTTCATTTTTGATTTTGTTAATTTGGATATTCTCTCTCTGCCTTTTGGTTAGTTTGGATAAAGGTTTGTCTATTTTGTTGAAGATCTTGAAGAACCAACTCTTTATCTCATTGATTCTTTGTATTGTTTTCTTTGTTTCTATTTTGTTGATTTCACCTCTCAATTTGATTATTTCCTGCCATTTAGTTCTCTTAGGTGAGTTTGCTTCTTTTTGTTCTAAAATTTTCAAATGTTCTGTTAATTCACTAGTGTGGTAGTTTTCCTGCTTCTTTATGTAGGCATTTAGTCCTATGAACTTTCCTCTTAACACTGCTTTCATTGTGTCCCATAAATTTGGGTATGTTGTGTAGTTATTTTTATTGAATTTAAGAAATCTTTAATTTAAGAAGTCTAAATAAATTCTCCTTTATTTTTTCCATGACTCATTGATGATTCAGGTGAGCACTGTTTAATTTCTATGTGTTTGTGGGCTTTATGGATATAGTGTTAACATGGGGCTTGTGTTTTTTTTTTGTCTCTATTTCAGTTTTCAAGTCTTGAGTAGTTTCTTTAATATATTTGATTGCTCTTTCTTGGTTTTCTCTTAGGGATTTGTTTATCTTTTCCTCTATTTCTTTGAGGGAATTTTTCATTTCCTCTTTAAAGGCCTCAAACATTCTCCTAAAGTTATTTTTTTACATAATTTTCTTCTGCTTCGTCTATATTTCGTTGTTCAAGTCTTGCTGTTGTAGGGTCACTAGATTTTACTGGTGTTGTGTTGCTCTTTGTGGTGTTGCTTGTGTTCTTACCTTGTCCCCCCATCTTTTCCTCTAATTGGAGTAGTTGGGGCTGTCTGTAACTCTGGTGATCAGTCTTCCAGATGCCAGTGGATCCAAGGCTCAGATGGCTCTTCCTTGTGGTGCAGTTAGTGTCCTGGTTCCAGTCACCTTGTGGGTGACTACATGTTTCTGGAGGTTGCTCAGTGCTCCCTTACAGTGGAGTTTGCTGTTTGAGGCCTGTTCAGGGCTGTCCTTGCCTAGGTTGCCAGCTCAGTTCTGTATCTGTAACTATTCCTCTTCTGGACCCACTCCTATAGAGGTCCCTGGCTTGGGGTGGGTCCCATAAAGGTCTCTGGCTCCTATCGACTCCCTCAGAGGTCCCAGACTCAGGTGTGCCTGGACCAGCAGAGGTCCTGGCTCCAGCCCACTCCCTCAGCAGTTGCTCCCCTGTACCTGCTCCTGTGGAGTTCGCTGTCTCAGGTCTGCTCCAGCCTAGGTTCTGACTCAGTTCCCTTCTAAGAAGCACTAAACTACTGAGTTATACCACCAGCCCTTCAAGGGATTTTTAGAATTAACTTCATCTGTAATGTTCCATTCCAAGTGCAATGCCACGATCTTCAAGGTCATGATGTATTTGTATATTTGAAAGACTATAACAAAAAAAAATAATCTAATTAATCTGGTGCCACGATCTTCAAGGTCATGATGTATTTGTATATTTGAAAGACTATAACAAAAAAATATAATCTAATTAATCTGGCTTTATTTTTCATTAATAAGCACAGTTGTAAGCTTTGAAATGAAAAAGCAAGGGTCAGTGGGCATTTTACTATGCTCAAAATAACTGACAATGCAGTTAGCATCAAATACATTTTAAATAAAATTACATTTCCAAACATGTGAAAAATAGACAGGAGAGACTTAGTAGCTAAGGTGCTCATTATGCAAGCACAAAGACCTATGTTCATGTATAAAGCTGACATGGAGGCACTTATCAGCAAGCTCAGGGCAAGGAACTGGAAACCAGAGGAACTTCTGATCTTGGTGGCCAACCAGTCTAGTCAAAAACAGTGAGAAAATAAGGTGGGGGGGGCAATAAAGAAAAATACCCAACATTAACCCATGGCCTCCACACAAACATATATACACATGTAAGCACATCTGTTTACACACACAGGAATACACATATATGAATGCAAAAAATGGACTCAAATGGCTCAAATATGAAAAACATTAGAGAAATAAGTTACCATTGCTGCATGATAGAGAAGTTAAAAGGTTGTAAACAGAAATCAGACTTGGCTGCCTTAACTCCAGTACTTCTAACCACAAGGTCTGGGACCTCACACAACTCCCCCCCAATCTCAGAGTTTGTGTCGGATTATTTTACATCAATTTGACACATCTAGTCATCTGAGAGGAGGAAACATCAGTTGAGAAAATGCTTCCACAAGATTGGGCTGGCCTGTAAGGCATTTTCTTAATTATTTGTTGATAGAGGAATGCCCAAACCATTGTGGGTGATGTCATCCCTGGACTAGTGATTATGGGTTCTACAAGAAAGGCTCAGCAAGCCATCTGGAGCAAGCCAGTAAGCAACACCCCTCCATGGCCTCTGCATCAGCTCCTGCCTTCATGTTCCAGCCCTGCTTGAGTTCCTGTCCTGAATTCCTTCAGTGATGGACTAGAAAGTGGAAGTGTAAGCCGAATAAACCCTTTTCTCCTTAACTTGCTTTGGATCATGGTGTTTCATTGCAGCAATGGAAACCTGAAACAGAATCCTAGCTTGTTTCCTTGTGAGAATGGAAATGTGGCCATAAGAGTTTCCTTCTATGACCGAGAAATGAATTACTGCCTGGAAAAGAGCCCTGAACAGACAAGACCAGTCAGCAGCCCACAGAGTATGGGTATAGTCAGCACAAATGTGTGAACTCATTTAAAAATGTTCTGAGAGTTTTTCAATGACTTTTCTTGTAACTTAATCATGTGGTTCTTGAATATGAACTTGTTGATCAGAAGGTAGTGGTAATGCACTGTTTAAAGGTTAGACCTGCTGGACTGCATACACAGTGTAAATACTGTCAGTGTGTTGGCTCAAGCCTGTCATCAGGGCACTGCCAACAGACTCGGGATGGCTTCTGTGAGCTTAAAGCCTTCCTGTGTGACAAGTGAGTACCAGGGCAGCAAAAGCTATAGAGTGAGCCACATCTCCAAATTTATCCATGTTAAATATGATTGTTACCAAATGTAAAACCTCGCCGACACTGGAAAAAAAAAAGTCACTTTTCATGACTTTAGTTTAATCACAGTAACAGTTGAATGACTACCCTGGTGAAAATTAGTCCGAAATCTTTACAAAATTCCAAGCTATTTGACAATGTGATTGGAAATAGGAAAAGGTTGACTGTGGAGCTAGACAGCCTGGCTGGTGAGGAAGGGCCAGCCAGAAGATGCTGGTTAGATGAATATACTTCTTATATGCTCAGTGGCCAGAAGATGCTGGTCAGATGAACATACTCCTTATATGCTCAACAGCCAGAAGATGCTGGTCGGATGAACACACTTCTTATCAGAGGCCAGAAGATGCTGGTCAGATAAACATACTCCTTATATGCTCAGTGGCCGGAAGATGCTGCTTGGATGGACATACTCTTCATAAACCTCAGTTTCCAAAGCCGAATGACTATCAGAGGTACCACATGGATTTATTATGACACCCGAAAGAAATAGATGCATGCTTTTCTGTCCTCTAAAAGCCAGCAATGCTGTGCAGGGTGACTCACACCTGTTATCCCAACAGTCAGGAGGCTGAAGCAGAAGGAATACTGTGAGTTCAAAGCTAGTTCAGCCGCATACTGAGTTCCGCAACAGCCTAGGCTACAGAGTTGAGCCCTATATCAAACAAAACAGACAAACCAAACCAAGCAGCTATTGTTTTATCCAAGTCCATGTGGAGTGCTGGACTCAATCAGACACTCTGGGCAAGGCAGTTTCCAAACAGTAGAAATGTACACAACGCCTCATAGTTTGTTAGAGTCCAAGACCAAAGAGCCGTTAGATTGGCAGCCAGGGCCTACTTCCTAACATGCTAGCATGTCACTAAACACACATAGGAGACAGGGGCAGGGGACACCTCTGCGGTCTCTCTGAAGTCTTTTCAAGAGTGCTACTTTCATTGTTTTCATGACCTAGTCACCTCAAAGTCCTACCTCATATAGACTTTACCCTAAAGAAAGGAAGACGCTTGAGGGTTTGAGGCAGGCCACCATGCTGCAGACACCTTTTCCTGTTGTCTGAGTGTCTTGCTGGCCCCAGACACTCTAGGCTGCAGAGAAGCACGAAGCTCTGCAGGTACAGCCAGATCGTGAATGACAGAACTGTTCCTCCTCCTCTGCAGGCCAACCAGCCTCACACACTTCACGGGGCCCCTGGATAAACCTCAGAAGCACAGCATCTTGACAGGTCCCGAGATGGGTCTGGGACACTGGATTCTTCTCCTATGGGGAGTGGGGGGTGGGAGTGACCAACTCCTGTGTACACAGTGTGAGACTCAGTGCATGAAGAAGATCCCCTGGGAAGAGGGACCAGTCAGGGTTTCCACTAGGATCCAGTTAGAAGGCAGAAATCATGTCAATGATTAAATCAGAGAGAATTGAAACTGAAGATCAGGTAATGGGGAATAAATCACTGTCACTAATGACCTGAAAAATCCAGAAGAGAATTTTGAGGTGGCTCCCACAGAGCCACAGTTTAGTCTACTGGGATGGAGGCCCAACTGGCTGGTGATGTCCCCTTTAAGCTGGAGGAGGGGCTGTGAGGAAGCAGGCTGCTCCAGGAAGGAGGGGAAGTCAGAGCCTGGGGCTGGGATGCCTGAGGCCTGCAGATAAACCGACCTATGGGGCAACCAGAGTTCTGCTGAAGATGGGGTTGACACGCCTGCCTCCAGGTGAAGAAGCCATTGAGCTCTCTCTCTCTCTCTCTCTCTCTCTCTCTCTCTCTCTCTCTCTCTCTCTCTCCTCCCCAACCCCCACAGGTAACACTTTCTCCACCTCCCACTGGCAGTACTTATGGGGAGCAATTGACAAACGAAGTTGGTTGAAGTCCAGTCTCAGCAGCAGGTGTTCTCTAGTGTGATGGGTGACTTGGTCTGGACTATGATGAGTGACCGAGAAAAGCACACAAAGACAGCAACTGCGAGAGGAACGTGGAACTTGGGTCAGGAACAGGGGGAACATAAAGTGAGTCAGATGCTGGCTAAAAGAATTTCTGTATAGAGTAAAAACTTACGCTGATTTCAAAAGCAAATCACAGGGAACTTGAAGGGCAGTTCCCACTAGGGTCTGCCATCACTAACTGGGGGGCAGCCTCCAGTCAGCATCAGGGTTTGCAAACGCATCTATGAATGTGGTGAGGGCTAGATTTTTCTGAGGGGAGAAATGAAGAAACACACACTTTCTGATGGCTACTTTCCTTTTTAGTTCATCTTAAATCCTCTCTGAGAATCTCTGTCTCCACACAGTTACATTCTTCACATACAGCTACACAGATCTCTTTACATACATACATCTCTATCATACATAGCCATACATCTCTATACACAGTTCCATCTCTTTTCCATTGGCTACATGTCTTTCTTTTACATACATTTCTCTTCTACATCTCTTTTATATACAGTTGTATCTTCCTTGCCTTCACACAGTTACAAATCTCCCACAGCTCCAGCTATACATCTTATCTACCTAGCTCTCTCACCATACAGCCCTTTACACAGTTCCGAAGCACAGCTCCTCCATGTGGCAGCAGCTCCTTCACACAGTTCTCTCTCTCTCTCTCCCATACACACACACACACACACACACACACACACACACACACACACACCTCTGCCCAACTCTTTCCACAGCAGCCCTCTACAGAGCTCTACATACCACTCCTCTCACAGCCAAACTCTGTGCAATTATATGTTACATTTTCAGGACCTGACCCATTCTCATAAGACAAGGTAAGCCACATAGTTTCTCTTAGGCTAGGAAGGTCACATTGACCTGCCAGTGAGTAACACTTGGCCATACATGTAAACAATTAGTTGGCTGAGCCTTGAGTGTGTAATGTAACATAAACTGAGGCTTGGACTGTGTGCAAAAAGTCAATTGCTGGGAAAGTTATGTCTACTAATGTTGCTTCAGGTTCTCACCTTGAATCATCAACAAACACCTGGGAAATTGACCTCAGGTATTTATCTCTAGAGGCAACCAGATATTCATCTCCAGGTGCAACCAGTTTGTTTTGAATTTGTTCTGAAGCCTAAAATTATCTTGAGAATACTATTATTTTCTTATGTCAGTATGAGTAATGTAAAATATCCTAGTATTATCTCTATTCATTGAAATTATATAGATTAAGAAGAAATCATCTTCCTGACCATCCACAGCTACATGCGTTCCCAATAGACAGAATATATGAGATAAGCACACAAGCAGTGGGAAAACATCCATAGCTGTTATTAGGAAAGGAATGAAGTAAAACAAGAGAGAAACTACACATTGAAACAACCTGTCTTATACAGTCAGTACTCCATGGCTTTTCCAAGTGGGGTTCCCCATCAGAGAGTTATTCATCTCTAACCTGGGCTGATCTGCTGAACACTAATTGTCACCTACTGTATACCTCAGCAGTCTACACCAATGGTCCTCAGCAGTCTACACCAATGGCTTGAGAAATCAAGTGAGATGCATCTCACAAGACAAGATGTCGATTGAAACTAAAGGGATAGAGAATAGGGATGCAAGGATGCTTTTGGAAGTGTCAACAATACTGGATGAGACAAAGTAGAGAAGAGATAATTGAGCAGTGAGGGAGGTTGTGAGTTTCCTTGAATTCCAGAGCCATTGATAGTAAACCCATGGAGAAAAGGGCTCCACTCAGAGTGAAAAGAAACCCTAAGGGTCTCCCAATTGGTAGATATTTAATCATCAGGAGGCAAGAATTGTTATCTTACACTGAAGTGAAGCAAAGTGAAGGTACATGTCTGTAGCATGATTATAAAGAAAAAGATACCTTAGGTAAGAAAACCAAATGACTGAGAGTGCATTTTCATTATCAAATGAGCAAATAAAGGATTATGGGACAATAACCATTGCAGTGAATGTAGATATTTGGAGTCGGTTCTCATAATAAAATAGGAATGAAAGGAAAACATCTAAGTAGAACACACACACACTGGCACCCCATTTGTGCCCAAGAGGTTGTATGTGCCATTGGTGTCTTCAACATAGAAACTAATGTTAGAGATGCCAGCAAGAAAAACAAGTATATCTCAGAATCATCTAAATTAGCAACCTCATGCATTATAAGAGAAACCTTTTTAACATGAGCAGTGATTCAGAAAACTGTAGATTAAATACCTGCTTGCAAAAAGGGGATACCTTTAGGGGTTCCCACCACCTATCTGCATGCCTGCCTGCAAAACTCACTCCCACAAACACCATGAAAACCAAAATCTCAATGTTAATTTTGACACAAACATATTTTGAGGAGCATAGGTAATCTTAGTGAGACTTATTCCTATGGGGTCTTTTCAGAGAAAATATTAACCAGAGCATCTGTTAGTTCTGCTTAGTTTACAGCATCCTGGGAACCCCAAGTGGAAATCATCATCACGAGCAATCTGCAATTGAGAACATCCCTTTTGTATAAAGAAACAAGCCTCTGATCTAAACCAAAAGGTCTTTGAATCAACAGAGATGTAACTATGAATAGCACAGCCAACATGGAGTTGGTCAAAGCAGTGCTAGGAATTCAGTTTTGGGATTTCTTCTTCGGGTTGAGGAACCTGCACTTTACAAGGATTCACTGCTCCCCTGACAGATGATAGTAGGTTTCGATGGTGAGAATAATTGCTTCTCTCCTCAGGACTCTACACTAGACTCTGAAAGAATGACCTGCCTCCCTAGAATATAGAATTACTGAATGAAGAAAATAAAGAACCAACATCATTATAAATTACTGTAGTAATAAAACCAGACCCTTAGAGGTGATAGAGGGTAGTTCTGAGCTGCCATTCCACCTTAGTGATGGTAGATAGCTGGGAGCTGCCATTCCACCTTGGTTTTAGTCAACAGAAATCGAAGCACTGCTTGTCTACTTTTCATAGTTGTTTTAAATTCTTATTTCTTTTGTGGGCTGTAGGAGGAGGACCCGCTTTTTCATCCCAGTCACCCGGCTAGCTTATCCCTGAAATAACCACACAGAAACTGTATTAATTAAATCACTGCTTGGCCCATTAGCTCTAGTTTCTTATTGGCCAACTCTTATATTAATTTTACCCAATCCTATTAATTTGTATATCACCAAGTGGCAGTGGCTTACCAACAAAGATTCTAGTTGATGTCTGTCTCAGGCGGAGAATTCATTGCTTCTCCCTGACTCTTTCCTTCTTCCAGCATTCAGTTCTGTCTTCCCCAGCTACCTAAGTTCTGCCCTATCAACAGGCTAAGGCAGTTTCTTTATTCATTAACCAATGAAAGCAACATGTAGACAGAAGGATCTCCTACACCAGTGGGCCTGGGTAAATCTTTTGCTTCCTTGCCACTTGCTCACATCCCCTATCACTCCTGGCTTCATCCACCTTCCTTTAGTTCCCTAATCATGTAGAAACAGGAACTTGGTAGCTGGCTTCCTGCTGGTTCCTGAAAATGAATGCTTGAGTCAGAAGGGAGGGACTATTTGCTCACAACTGCTCATTGCTGAATTCAGTAGGTCAAAGAAAAATATTCTCATTTTGTTTGTTTTCTCTTGAAGTTCTGTACAAATTCTCTTTGTTTCTTTATATGCAGTAAAGGATGCCCTCTTCCTTAGATGCATTGCACAAATGCAAAGAGGAATTCAGTTTAATAAATAAAAGTTCAAGAGATTATCCAGGACTTAATTTTAAGTGGAGACTTGAGAGCCCTGAAAAGTGAAGAACTGAACAATATGGCAAATGATTCCAGCTGTCCCTAGGGAGCTGGGGGTACTTAGACCCTCGTGATCTCCCACTGAGTCTTAGGGATATTTAGAAGTGTGGAAGGCAGTGCTGTGAAAGTTGTCTTTGCTGCCCCCACCTTCTTTTCACCTTTCACTCACTTCATGAAGAATATACACAGATCAAAGCAATCCAACACCTGATATCAACCTCTGGATGAGGTACATGTTTGTATCTTCAGACACTTCCATTTTGGCTCTACACCATTCACAGATCTAAGTAAGGGTGAGATCCAAGGACAAAGGGTATATGTTCATTCATATGTCTTCTTTCCTTACTTTTCCATGTAATTTTACTCACTTTAATAGAAATGAGAAAATTCAAATAAACAAAAGGAGTGGAATCTACAATAATTGTGCTCTTTACATGTCAATATGCCATTCAAACTTGTTTTAAAGTTTATGCTCATACAGAAATGAGTTAAGATTGAAAGAGCAAGTGAACACACAAACCAATCAATAAATGAATGACTAGTATAGCAAACGGAGGAAATGTATGTTTACCATCTGGCCTTTTCTCTATTGATGTAGTAAAAGCAGGAGTGTGTTCTCCTGGGAATCCTCTGGATGCATGGCCACAGGCGTTTCCTCCTTACTTCAGTCTAGCTGCCTGCTCTGACCTACTTAATCTGGCTACAAAGAGATTAACTCCAGATTCTCTCAAACTCCACCTAGTTACACTCTTCATTGCAATCCTAGGCCAAGAGTCAGCAAACATCCTCTCTGCTAGCCAGTCTCTGAGTAACCTTGACTGCTGTAGTGCAAAAAAAGCCAGAGATAATACTCAAACAACTAGATTGTCATTCGTTCAAATAAAACTTTATTTACAAAGCAGTGGGGGTGATTGGCACTCCTCTAGCCAATGCCATTTGCCAATAAAGCTTGAGTTGTGTAAAGACATTATTCAGGGACACTTGGCTGAAGCCTTCTTAGCTGTTAGGATACAAGCCAGGTAACCTCAGTCCAGCATTCCTTTTCTGTCCCAAAATATTAATTCTTCATTTTTCATCCTCCTTCAGTTACAGTTGTAACAGCAGGCCACCCAAAAAAAACTATGACACCCTTTCATTTTCTCATATTTGGTTCAATTGGGTTTTCAAAATAGATTTAGAAATAGTTCTCTCTTTCTACCAACCTATCCCACACCCTATCATTGGCCACATGCCTTCAATAGCTAAGTCTTTCCTGTTGTCATTCATGGCATGGGTGACCCGAGGCTGGTTACATGAAGGGCGGTGGGTCCCCTGAAAGGTGGGAGACAGATAGATAGGCCATGCAGAGAGATATTGAGTATAGAGTTTATTTAGTGGGTTACGGAGGGGAAGGAGAGAAAGAAAGAGAGAAGGAGAGGTACAGAGAAAGAGATAAAAGAGAGAAGGGAGAAGAAAGAAGGGAGGAAGGGGAGAAGGAAGAGAGGCAGAAGGACAGACAGAGAGAGGAGAGAAAGCAGGAGACCCACTTGCCTTAGAGAGAAGGGGGAAGATTGGGAATGAGCAGGGATTGTTTCTTAAAGGGACAGGGCACCCAAGTGACAGGCCAGGCTAGCAGATTTGCTTTTACATTTTCTAAACTGAAATAAGTGACCAATGCTTTTCAGGCTCCCGGGAATCTTTCAGCCTCCCGGCAGTCTGCCCAGCAGCATGGGCATGGAGCTCCTTGCCCAATCACTCCAGGGAGCTCATTCTGGAAACAGGTGTTGGCATGCCTTATTCTTCAGCAATTCAAGTGCTACTCACAGGTCATTCTCAGTGAGATCTTCCTGGAAAACTGACTGTGTGTCATATACACAAAACACGTACACATATGGACGCACACACCTCCCCCCAGTTCCTTTATGTTTAACTTTCCTCTGAACTCTAATCAGCATGTTTTAGGTGTGTCGCTCCCTCCGAAGATTCTAGACTCCACTAGATGACAGAGAACTTTTCCACACATGGTGATTACCACGTATTCCCAGAACTCACACCAGGACTCAACTTGTTCAGACTGTTCGGAAAATGTTTACCAAGCGAAAGAGTGAGAACGGACACCTGACTCATTCACCAACCAGTCTTAGAGCCATGCACGCATCCTGGAGTTTCTCATTCCTTTCCTGCTTCCCTTATCCATGCACAGAGAGGGCTGGACTGATACTGCACTGTGTGTGTATGTACCATATTCATTATCATTCTCGTTATCAATTGTTCCCTCCTTTAAGACATTTGAAATAACTAGAGTGAGAGATTCATTATGAATGCCAAATGGTATTTTATTGTTGAACAGATTCCTAGCCCACCCTTCAGGAAGTAAGGAAGTTCACTCCTAATGCTCCAAGCCACATTTCTCTTGTTTTAAATGTTACAGATTAATTTGAGGAAAATAAGAATTTTGATCTTAAACATGAAAATAGGATTTCTGAAATAAGGGCTAAAATCATTTTAATAATCTCAACTCAGTTTGGCCTTTGGGGTGAAGGGGAGGGAGGGGTGCTCTAGAAATTGCCATGTAGTCTTAGGCTGTTGTTTGGCCACATTTTAATTTGGATGGCATTTTCTGGCCTTCCTCTTGCACGCTTCCACACACCATACTTACATTGACTACATTGAACCTTTATTATAATGCATGGCTAATATGTTTTTAAAAATAAAAAAAAAGAACATGATAAAACACATGGAAAAACTAATGCTTAGAATATAGGATGGCTCTGACTAACACCATTACATGTCATAATGCAGGGTGGCTTTTCTCAACAGTTCTGTACTTTCTCCTCACATGACTTGATTTGCCAGAACAACAGGAGATAAACATCCACAGGAAGTGATCCTTGACAGTTATGTTTTCCTGTAAGTATAATGGCCAGGGGCGCGCAACTGTGTGCAATCACAATTACCATGGTGAACATTTCCCAAGTTTATATGACGGGTGCTAAGCCTGTCAGTGAGAGGAAAGGGCCAGGACACACTGACACCAGCACAGGTCCTCGCTGAGCGTCACCCACGGATGGGCTGAGACAGTGCTTGAAGAATTAATGTCACCTCGAGAAGTGAACTTGATTCGACAGGGCAGGATTTATAGCCCCTCCCCCACATCATCGTTGATTTATTTAGAAACTTGCACGTGTCCTTATTCTGTTCTTTGAAACAAACCAAAAGCGGAATGAAATCCTTGTAGCTGTTTGGAAGACATCTTCTTACCTCAAGAGACAGCTGTGGCTTTGTAGGACGTGCACGACCCAACCCACGTGTGTCTAGAGAGATCAAAAGACAGAAAGACCCTGAGATCCAATCGTTTTACATTTGAATTGAAGACTCAACTAACCCTAAGCAGCGTCTGGCGACGGGATAGAAAGTGTTCTCCCACGGAAGCCAGTTTGATTTGCGAGTTATTTGTAGTTTCAGACCTTGGAACTGGTACAGAAATTGGTAGGTGTCTGACTCAGGGGTAGGGAACCCTGACATTACCAGAGCAGGAACGCAAAAGGGAAACCATGGCAACAGCAACTTACTAGCGTCTGCAATTTGCCTGCTAGGGACAATGGAGGGTACACTCGCGTCCTTCCTGTAGACAGTCCTGGGAGGCTACCAAATGCATCTGCATCCCTTTCCTTCTCACTCTCCTTCCCTCCCATCTGGAATTACCACACAGATTCAGTCTCCTGGCTGGATTTGAGAGAGAATTTCATGATTTGAATTTTGAACTCTACTTGGGAACGTCTTTGAAGATGAGACAAGGGTCTGGTGGAACAAGGACCCTGCCGAAGCTCACAGCTGTCCAGGGCAGCACGCACTGATAAAGCAGTCATTCTCGGTGTAATAAAGACCCATGTGGCAGAAATTCATGCCGGCCCGGGTGCCAGAGTGTGAGCAAGTAACCCTCGCCATCCTCGGAGTCAGAACTCAGCCCCTAATCCACCCTTTGTCTTACAGATACCTTTTGTTGCCCCGTGTAAACGTTGTCTGAGAGTTTCCCAAGGATACAAAGCATATGCAAAACTTGCTTGAGAGGGAACCCAGAAAACCGCACCTGACACTGCATTTTCGGAAACTTTATTCCATTTGTTTTGAGATACGGAAATCTGGTATCTAAAGTGTAAACACAGGGAAAAATAAAAATGCCAACAGCTAATGGGACAGTGCTTCCGTTCACCGAGACTGAGCCCCCTGCAAACACAGGGGCTAAGTTCATTCTCAAGTGTCTCTCAGTCTTCATTTCACGGACGTGCGTGAACCCACACATCAGTGCCGAGATACACGTGACAGATCCTACTACACAGAACATCACCTTCTACGACTTGTTATATTCTCAGCTCCAGAACAAACTAAATACCTGTTTTTGTCAGATCTTTACAGCCCCAAATGCAAAAAGTATGCTTACAGAAGTACACACAATTCTTACTGGAAATTCTTCCTAACTTAGATTTAATATCAGTCAAAGAAATGGTTCTATACCCTCAATAGCTGCTCATCTGTTTTACCTTTATATAATGAGACATTATACTGTTATGATTTTTCCTAAATGTAAGCCTTGTACTTGTTTTCTGTAAGGAAGTTCTATAAATTTTTTTTTGTAAATTCATTCTTTGAAAACGTGATGTTTTCAGAATAAAAAGAATGCACTTTACAAAGATTCACATTTGAGCAAAATTCTTTTAAAGCTATTCAATTTCGAAAGTAGTAAAAGTTGTGCAAAATAAATAAAAACAAAAACAAGCAAACAAACACTTTTAAATCAGACAGTGGTGGCCCATGCCATTAATCCCAGCACTTGGGAAGTAGAGGCAGGCAGATCTCTGAGTTCAGGGTCAGCCTGGTCTACAGAGCATGTTCCAGGACGGCTAGGGCTATGCAGAGAAACCCTGTCTTGAAAAATAAAAACAAAACAACAACAACAAAGTTGTGGGAGTCCGAGAAACTGTGGTAAGGTCTCAAGAGAACACCAAACAAGTGTGAGCTTAGAGTAAGAGGAATTCAGTTTCAAAAGACCTGTGGATTGAAGACAACAGGGAAAACTAAACATGCTAATAATTTCATTTATGATAATGAAAGTCCCCTTAATAGACACATCACACCAACAATCATGTTAGTGCCTTCAGCTTATGTTAAGAAAGAATGATTAGTCATTAAGTTAAAATGTAATCTCTTTTTTTCCTTTGAGACAGGGTCTTGCTATGTAATCCTGGCAGGCCTAGAACTCACAATACAGACCAGTCTAGCCTTAAATTCTCAGAGATCTACCTGCCATTGTCTCCTGAGGGATGTTATTAATGGTGTGAACTACTATACCAAGCCCTGATTTTGGCTTTAATTCCAAGATCAAGAGAGGAGTTCCCTTTATACATGAGCCATTTATTGTTCATAAAAACATTAGGTTTTACATTGAGTTAGGTTGCAATGACAGCATTAAGAACTTTTTAATACTTGTGTGTTTGCGTGTGTATGTGTGTTCACACATGTGTCTATGTCTGCAGATTAAAGGCCAATGTTAAACATCTTCCTCTATTGCCTTCCATATTACATTTTTTGAGACATATCTCTCCCTGAACCTGGAGCTTGACATTTTGTCTAAACTGGCCAGAGAGCCCTGGGGTTCTGCTGACTTTGCCGCCAGTGCTGGGATTACAAACATACACAGTGCACCCAGCCATTTGTATTTTATATTATAAAGTGTTGTTGTTGTTGTTTTTGATTTTTAGACAGGGTTTCTCTGTAGCTGCTGATGACAAGAGGGTCCCTTTGTTTGTCCTAGCCGCCCGGCTAGCTTAAACCTGAAATAATTGCATTCATTAAATCACTGCCTGGCCCACTATCTCTAGCCTCTTATTGGCTAACTCTCACATCTTGATTTAACCCACCTGTAATAATCTATATATCACCACAAGGTCGTGGCTTACCAGGAAAGATTCAGCGTGTCTGACCTGATAACTCCATGGTGGCTCCCTGCCTCTGCTTTCTTCCTCCCAGAATTCAGTTCTGTCTTCTCCACCTACCTAAGTTCTGCCCTATCAGGTCAAGCAGTTTCTTTATTAATTAACTAATGAAAGCAACACACAAACAGAAGGACTTCCTATACCATGTAGCTTTGGAGACTGTCCTGAAACTGGCTCTTGTAGGCTATGCTGGCCTTGAACTCACAGACAGAGATCTGCCTGCCTCTGTCTCCTTCTTAAGTGCTGGGATTAAAGGAGTGCACCACCACCACCTGACTCAAGACGACATTTATTGTTTAGGAAAAACCAATCAGCATTAATAACACTTTTTAAAATCCAGATTCTGCTATTTCACAAGTTTTTTTTTCTTGTTGTGGCATTACAAAAGTGGCATTTTTAATTCTCAGCTACGCAGATTAATGGTTGTGTTCCTTATGACTTACCAGCTAATGTCAGTGTATATGAAACACCTGTTAGAAGTGAAAAAAATATCTTGCCATTGTCTCCTGTCCATTAAGATGATTATTTTCAAGTTCTACATAATAAGTACTATCCCCAGGTCCATCAAAAATTATATAAGTATCCTAACATATCTGACACTTTCATTGCAATCACTTTCATTGTAATTTAATGCCTAAGTACACTGACTCTAAGTATAAAAAACATATGTGAATGGCAATAACTGTATGTTTCCCCTTATCAAAGTCATATTTTAGTATGTGAAAAAAATTAGCATTCTGAGAGCTAAAACACACCCATGAGAATTCAATGAAGCCGTGAAAACTTCAGGCAAGACTGAACTTTCAAACTGTCAATCCTAATATTGATGAAACGGGTAAGAATGGAGCAGTAAATCTAAGCGCCAATAAGACTGGTGTTGCTCTCCTTCATGGTGGACTTCCTGCCAGTGTTTATCATGGTGTCCATTCACCTCTACGGGAATATCAACCCCCTCCTGCAGCAGAGTGGCTGGCAGTAACTGCAGGGTCCCCATCGACAAACCCTCCCCATCCTTGTTATGTCTGTGCGGTCAAGTTCCGTGATGCCAAACTTGGCCACAAGGCCAAGTCACTGCAGCAGGTGGGAATTAAAACGGCACACACCCTTCCAACAGCCTGAAGAACAGGAATACTCTTTAACTGCTTAGGCAGCTGCTCAAAACAAAACCGCATGGATGCTATAGAGGAAACCTGAGTGTTCAAAGTGAAAGAGCACGCCAGCCATTTGTGCACATGTTTCTTCCCTGAGCCTCTTCCTTCACAGTTAAAGCTTCTCCTGCCTCCTATAGAAGATTTCCTCCTCACTCTGTCTAATGGACTGGTGTAAGCAGAGACTGCTTGTTCGTTTCCTAGCTGCCCAGCCCTGAATAATCACATGGAAACTATATTAATTACAACACTGTTTGATTAATGACTCAGACATATTTCTAGCTAACACTAACATCTTGATTTAATCCATTTCTATTCATTTGTGCATCACCATAAGGCTGTGGCTTACCAGGTGAGGTTCTGTTCTGGTGTCTTTCTTCTTTGACAACTACATGGCATCTCCCCAACTCTGCCTACTTTCTTTCTATATCTCTGGTCAGATTTCCTGCCTGGTTTTATTCTGCTAAGTCATTGGCTAAAACAGTTTCTTTATTAATCCAATGGTAATAAAATATATTCATAGCATGCAGAAGGGAATCCCACATCATCTCCCATTTTCTGTCTAACTCAATAAAAAAGGTTTTAACTTTAATATAGTAAAATTATACATATAGTTAAAAAATTCAAAGAAAACAACAAATATATTTATTGGGAGAACTAAAATATCCAGATGAAACTATAATAAAACCATTAATACTTCAGAGCAAAGTAAACATTCAAGCAATTAAACATACACATTTCTGACACAGAGATGGCAGAGTCCCATAAAAAACATTTGTTTTCAAGGAAAGTCATAAGACTTCATTATTAATTACTCTGATGGGATAGAAATTTAAAAATTGAAGGAGCTGGAAAAGGTAGATATTTTATTATTTTCATTTTAAGCCATCCAATATTATTTATATTCTTACACAGTTTTTATTTTTCAATGGGACTATCTAGTTGGCTTTCTGTTTGTTTGGTTGGAAGCGTCACCCCAGCTCCTGGCACCCATTTTGGAATGCTGGGTGGAAAGCTCCATTTCAAGCCCCCTCCCTTGGGAGCTGCCTCCACCCAAACTCCATCTCCAAGAAAGCCCTCCAAACAGTGACACCTCCCCAGAGAGGGTCAAGACCACTCCCCCAGGCTATTTAAACTGCCCCCTAGAAAACAAACATGTGGTCTCTCTGGTTCTCCTTACCCCTCTCCGTGTTTTCCCAGAGGGTCACCCAGAAGCGCTGGCATCCACTAAACCTGGGCTTTTTCTAATTTGGTTTGATTTGGTCTGATTTGGATTATTACATTGGCGGAGAGGCTTATCCGGCCGGAAAAAAAACTTTACACTGTTGATTTGATAAACACCAGGACCAAAGCAACTTCAAGAGGGCAGAGTTTATTTACCTTGCAGTTTATATAGCCCATCATCAAGAGAAGCCAGACCAGGAGCTCCACTAGGAACCTGGAGGCAGGGCAGGAACTGAGGCAGGAACTGAAGCAGATACCCTGGAGAAATGTCACTTACTGGCTTGCTTCCCTGACTTGCTCTTGGAGGGGGAAGCCATGCTTGGTAGTGTTTACATATCTGATCTATCATCCATGAACGCTAGCACTTGGAGCAGGGAAAGTTTTTGTCATGCCTCCGAGGCTCACCTGGAAGAGGGCTTTGCCAGTTCCCAGGGGTCTGAGGTGTTGGTCCATGTCCGTAATACACATTCATTCAAGGTTTTAACTCCCCCACTGAACTGAATCCTTGGGTCTAGTTTCTATCTGACCTTTACTCAAACAGTAAGTCTCCACGAATTGTTTAGGCTTTCTGATCTGGGAGCTCATTCGTTCACGCTCTTCCAATCCAATGCGTCCCAACAATGGTCCAGGAACTGCGCCAGGTGCTAAAACCCTGATGCACTGCACCCTGCAGTTCAAAGGCTGTCAGGGCAGAGCAGCTGCCTGGATTCTTGTTTCTTTCCCCGGAGCTTCCTGCTTGAGCTTATTGAAGGCGCTTGAGGTTGTTGACATAAAGGGAAGAGCTACTAGATTCCTCTCCTTTAATTAACACCTAAAACAGCAATTAGAAAAATAATAGAGGAAATAATCCCTGCCTTGTGAGGCTATTCAGCACGCCAGCAAAGTCCTGTCTACAGGTAGGTGTCTTGGTGATTACTCTCACAAACCTCACACATTGAAGACCTGACTGTCATCAAGCCGGCTGAATGAAGGGAGTTTGAGTCCTTGGAACCCACTCAGGAGAAGCAGAGAACAGACTCTCCCAAGCTGTCCTGTGACCTCCGCGTGCATACCACATACATACATGTACATAAACATAATTTTAAAAAATTGAATTTGAAAACTGAACAAATGTGAGCTAATTGATGACGAGAAAGCTGATACAATCAGCCAACATTTTCTCAACTTTCATTAATTGCCAATAAATAGGTTTGCCTCCCGATGCTTCACCACGCTGTCCGAGGATAAGATGTACGGCTAATACCCGCCACTCAAAGACAATTAGCAACTTATTTTCATCTGCTCTCTGAAGAAATGGAAGAAGTCAGTGCCCTGGTTTCCACGGAGAGTGTCCTTAGAGGAGGAGTTTGTCCTGGTTACCACATTCCTAGTTCAAAGCGAGGCTCCGATCCATATAAAAACTTGTGGTTAGCGCTAAACAAACATTGAGTCAACCTGCAAGGCACTTTTGAGAATCAGCTGAGGGAAAGAAAGCCTCTCTTGCTTCATCCAAGAGACGTGTAGAGAAGAACCTTACTTGTCTTCAGTTTCAGTAATTATCAGGGTTATCTGGAGTGATCGTTGGTATTTCTTTATTAATATGAGCCAGTTCTGGCCAGTGTTAAAATCCCATCCTCAGTCATTAGGCAAAGGTTTCCTGAACTCTGAGGCTGAACGGGAATGAGTGTCTCACGGGCTATGAGTCACAGCACAGTCAAGATCTGGGAGCTCAGAGAAGGCTCCAGGAGAAACTCTCCTACTGAGGCTGAAAGAGAAGTTTCCCAGTCAGCAGAGTGAGGAAGTGCTCCGGGCTACAGGAGACAAGAAGGGACACATCTGAGAACTAATAGTAACTCAGCCTGTGAAAGCTGGAGGCGGCTGCGGGTAAAAAACGTGATGGGAGGCTTGCTGTGAGTCAGATGTGGCTTGTTCTCCACAGATTCGTGTGGGGAAGCAGGGTGCCCATTGCAATAATGCCGAGAGGTGGTGAGGCATTTAGGAGGTGGGCCCTGGTGGGAGAGGGCTGGGTCCTGTGTGAAAGGGTTAATGTTGGTTTTGCCCAGTGGGTTAGGCCTCACGGAAGTGGATTCATTCATTTCTCCAGGGAGCTGGATAGTTCTAGAAGAGCCAAGAGCCAGCCCGTTCTTTCCTGCTCTCTCACCTCTCTGACAACATATCTCGCTCTCTCCTTCTCTCCCTCCCTTCCCCTCATCCGTGTGTGTGTGTGTGTGTGTGTGTGTGTGTGTTTGGGGGGGGGGGGAGAGAGAGAGATACCTACCATGTGGTATTGTCCACCCCACCCAGAGGCCTTCACCAATAACTTAAAGCATCACCTTGTTCCTGGACATCCTGAACTGTGAAGTCCCAGTTTTAAAAGCATTCCATGTTCTTGAGATGATGGTGTCAGGTGGACGGTACCAGGCAACCACATGTATCCTTAGTTTACTATTATTTGTTTGTTTGTTTGCTGTTTGAGGCAGGGTCTCTCTAAATAGCTCTGACTGTCCTGGAACTCACTATATAGCCAAGGCTGGCCTCGTTCTCACAGAGATTCCCCTGTCTTTTCTCCTAAGCTCTGGGTTTAGAGGTGTGCACCACACACCTGGCTCCCTTCTTCCTTCAGCATTAGAGAACAAACCTTTGACCTACCACACAGTAACAGGAAGAAGCTGAATGACAGGAAAGCCACCAAGAGCATCCAGATTCACGCTTACAGGAGCAAGCTCGCAAACACACCGCAATGTATCAGAGAGGCGTTTCCAGTCACGGGGAGACTCTGCACAAAGAAGGTGTTTAATGAAAGAGTGCTGTTTACTAGTGAGCATCCTGGAAGGTCGAACTTATACAGGAGACAAGGGACCCTCACACACACACACACACACACACACACACACGACAGTGCAAAACGATAATTGTTTGCAAGGAAGAAAATTAGGGGTAGCACGGAATGCTAAAGAGAAAGCTGGAGAGGCGGGCAGGGTGGCTCAGGCCTTGAATCCCAGCACTCCGGAGCCAGAGGCAGGTGGATATCTCAGAGTGTGATGTCACCCTGGTCTGCATAGTGAATTCCAGGCCAGTCAGGGCAACACAGGGAGACCCTGACTCAGAGGGATGAAAAAGAAGAGGGAAGAGAAGCATAACCAGGATTCCAATGAGAGCAGAGATCCTAGCCAGAGACTGCAAAGTCTACCTGAGCCTGAGTCTCCGGTCAGTAGAATAATCATCGGGGAACACAGCAGGGAGGGGATCCTGCCCTAGGAAAAGCAGTGAGGGTGGGGTGGGGGTAGGGGGATCACACACATGTTCTGAAACCTAAAAGAATCTGGTTTCCAAGCTTTTTAGTAGAAGACTGCATTTCCTGTCACTCAAGGTAAAAGGCCAAATGTCATGATTGGTCAACAAGAACATTACAGCAATGTGGTAGGTTTTGCCAGTAAACAGACTTTACATTTCTGTGATGTGATGGCTGTTCTTGGTTGTCAACTTGGCAATATCTGGAACTAACTAAAGCCCAGGCAGACCCGTGAGAGGTTTTTCTTGGTTGGATCACTTAAGGTGGGAAGACCCATCCTAAATCTGGGCCACACCTTCTGGTGGTGTGGACAGGAAAGAAGGAAGCCTTTCCTCTTGCCTGCTTGCTCTCACTCTCGCTGGCAAGTTCATTCCTTCTTTGATATCAGAGCCTACTTCTGCCAGGTGTTGATATATACTGAAGACTAGCTAAGGCATTCAGCCTTATGAACCAATTACTGGATTCTTGAACTTTTTGGTTTTTTTGTTGAAATAGTTGGACTACATCCTGTATGCCACTGTAGTCAATCTTCTCTCTCTCTCTCTCTCTCTCTCTCTCTCTCTGTGTGTGTGTGTGTGTGTGTGTGTGTGTGTGTGTGCTTCTATATCTCTAGAGAATGCTGATTAATACATGTGGTGAAATCTTGTGTTCTGATTTCTTTGCTCATTCTACTTAGCGTTTAAACAAAGGCAATCAGCTTTCCCTTCTGCTAGAAGACTTTAACTGCTTTTCATTGTTGTAATTATTGAAGGCAAAGGAAAACTTGGGGACAGAAAAAGAGATTTATTGAGCTTTGACCTGGCACCAGATACCTGTTGGGTGCTCTATATATTATTTCTCATTTGATATTCACAAGCCAGAGAAATCACTGGAACTTTCAACACCCAAACACTGATTTTTACTTCTAGGCTCCGTGGATTATTAAATAACAAAAATTAAAATTGAGGAAACACGTGACTTCAAAACCCGTGAGTGAAACGATTGATTTCTTTTATCGTGTTAGTCTTACCATATTCATTTTATATTAGGGTCTCCAGAGGAAGAGAACCAATAGAAAAATTACAATATAACTATAACAGAGGATTTATTAGCTTGGCTTCGGTAATTAGAAGCTGAGTGAATCCACTCTTACCTTTCTTGGGCTGTAATAACTGCTGAGTCCGAGAAGCTGGAAGCCTCCAGAACACAGGGGTCCATGAGGCAGCCCCAACCCAAGGCTGGAGGCCTAAAGAGCCCTGGAGAATGACAACCAAAAGTCCATGTTCAAGGACAGAAATGCTTGGAGTCTGACGTCCCAAAGTAAAGGCTGCCTACTATAGAGGGTGCTGCCCAATTTCAGGGTGGGCCTTCACACGTTCCCATTGCCTCTAAAACTACCTCACAGAGAGCACCTAGGTATTGCCTGCATGTACGAGTTGAAATTTTATGATCAAAAACCCGAGAAAAGCAACTTAAAGGAGGGGAGATTTACTTTTGGCTCTCGGGTTCAGAGTATTTAGTCTGTAGTTGCCAGGTCCCATGCACCTGAACCAATCACACTGGTGTCAGTGGGAGCCTAGGGCAGAGTATCATGGTGGCATCCATGGGCACATAAAGCAGTGTCATGGTGGCATCAGTGGGAGGCTGCAG
Organism: Myodes glareolus; assembly: GCF_982192425.1. Lineage (NCBI taxonomy): Eukaryota > Metazoa > Chordata > Mammalia > Rodentia > Cricetidae > Myodes > Myodes glareolus. Next base: position 44,723,211 of record NC_142045.1, on the reverse strand, counting down.
CAGACATGACACAATGACATAGGAAAAAAAAAGATATGTAACACTCAAGAACACGCCCTAACAACCTGATTCCTCCACCCAATAGTCCCCCACAGTCTCCGTTAGATTTAAATCCTATGAATGGTGCTTTCTAGCCTGTAAGATGCCCCCTGGGAGGTCTCCAATTTGGCCCACCCAAGACCAATGACAGCCTTTAGATAGCCTATACCACAGTCTTGATCTGTTGTAGTCAATGTAACTCTAACAGGGGTGCCATGCGTAAACACAACTAGCCAGTCCTAAACCTGCATATTCCACTTCATCCATTCTCGTTCAGAAGACCACAATTAAGGTGCTAATACACATTTGTCTTTCTGCTCCCAGAGCTTGGGTTTTCTGTGGCATCCCTGTTCTCCTTGGGGACCCGCTGGTTACAATTGCTAAAGATCTTGTCCAGTTCCCCTGGCTCTATCTATTTCTGACATCACCAACCTCACTTAGAGTAATAAGTTTAAAACATAAGGCTTCTACCCACTAGAAGCTGGCAGCAACTTCCCTATCACTGATGCCATCAAAGTTTATAAACATCCCATGATGCTCCATGCAGAACAACAACAACAACAACAACAGCAACAAAAACCCAACCCCAATTGAGAACCAAAGGTCTGAAGTTTTCACAGGCAGCCTCTGACCTTCAGTAGCTGCTGCCTGAGGTCCCTTATGCATAACGCTAACAGGACTAAAAAACTCAATCTTTAATTCAACTTTGTCATTCTGGTCTACAAAGAATAGGTCTGCCTTCCGAACTACTCCACAGCTTTCTCTGAGTGGATCATTTCCATCCTGCAAGGAGGTTATTTGTGACTCAAAATGTTCTAAAGCACAGGTAAAGGACTTCATATTTCAGGCAGCCCATTAAGATACAGGGTGTTCTAAATGGATGCTCCTTAAAACTCAGGAAGTAAACAACTCAGTAACTTCAGGAAGTCCCTGAAACTAAGCAGATGCACTGGGACCCCTCCTCTCGAAGCTGATCAAAAGCTTCTCAGACCAGCTGAACTGCTTGGAAAAGGCTCAGACCAACCAAGCTTCCTAAAAGAAACACTCTCCAAGCTGCCTCAAGTTTTATAGTGAGCTCCAGGGTTCCAGTTTTCAGGAGCTATCACCCGTGATGGGGTGAGCTTTGGATGATGCAGCTGTCCTTGAGTCATTTCTGCCCCTGTAAATAACCCCAATAAAACTCATTGGTTTACCAAGCTGGACTTCGATGGACCCATACTTTGCTTTTGTGTGAGTTTCTTATATGGGATGAGTAGAAGTTTGCTTTCATCCAAGTCCAAAATACATTTAAGTTAGTAACTTAAATATTACATAGAAATGAAATATCCACATATTTTATAATAGACTTTAGTCTTATCCTTTCACATAGATAATTTTTCAATATAATATAAGAACATTATCTTGGAGCATGGTGATGTATACCTTTAATTCCAGCATTTGGGAGCGGGAAACACAAGGATTGCTTGCAAATTCAAAGCCAGCCTTCTTGTTTATATAGCAAGTTTCATGCCAGCCAAGGCTACATAGTGAGACCCTGTCTCGGAAAATAAAAAAGAAAAGAAAAAGAAAAGAAGGAAGGAAGCAAGGAAGGAAGAAAGGAAGGAAGGATGAAAGCAAAGCCTTTCTTAAGAGAGCTGGTCATGGCGGTACACAGACACAACTCTAATCCTCGCATTCAGAAAGCAGAGACATGAGGACTTTTACAAATTCAAAGACAGCCTGCTCTACACACAGCTAGCCTGAGTGCCACCAAGGATTCAGAAGGAGAAACTAAAAGACAAACAACCAGAAGACCATGGTGGGTCTTTATTGTTGAAAAGGCAATCACTTGCCTTCTGAGAAACAACTGTCCACGGCAATCTGTTGCATCCTAGGGAGAATAGCCTGTTTGGTAAGCTTGTTTCTGAGGAGGCAGCCACTGGCACATAGTTTTGGAAAATATTTATGCAAAAGTCAGATTATAAATTAAGAAATGTTAAGTATAAGAAGCCACACTAAATGTAAAAGCCCTTGATGTGGCTGTGGGCGGATCTCCATGTGGCGTGGATGTAGTTGCAGCATTGTGGGTGTGGAGCGGAGAAGAGGAACACTTTCTTTTGGTTGTCAATGCCTAACTGGGTGAGAGCCAAGAAAGCAGCAGAATTCAGCTTTGATGCTTCCTAACCCGGATTAGTTCTATCTGACTTGAGATCTTATTGTCAAAACAAACAAACACAAAGGGCCCCTTCTTGTTTTTATTATAATGTTGCCTCCAGTGGACCGGTGATTGATCTCGGGAAGATAATAGCTTTAAAAATTGACCGATTTATGCCACTCTGGGGCTTCATGTTCTTTGAGAGTCTCCAGTGGAGGCTTCCATAGAGATGCCAGGTAACTGGGGAGTTGACATTAATCTTGATGAAGTGTCTTCAGTATAGAATAGTAGCCTTTGCTGCCGGGCCTTTAATCCTGCCTTTCAGAGACAAAGCATCCAGAAGACTTCACAGTACGGTGCAGAAAATATAAATAAAACTTAAAAAAAAAAAGAAGTCCCTTCTTAGTAAGTCAGCCCCCCCCCCCCCCTGAAACCCTGCCAGGCCCAGAATTACAGCCTCCAAAGCTTCAGAAGAGAGGGTGAAATTGCACGATGCTCCAGCCCACATGAAACGAAGGGATGGTTTGCCGTGTGTGGCCCAGAAAACGGGATACCATTTCAACCTAAATGAAGTGACTTTGAGAACTCTTTGTCTTCTCAACCTCTGGGAGCTGTGGTCCTTGTTGGTCAGCGTGTGGCACATGTCTAGAGTGTTCAAGCCCCTGGCCAAGCGTGTGAGCCACACTGGTCACCTCAGAGAAGGGTGCTTTAGGCTTCAGAACAAGAAATGACTGCAACATGGTGAACTAGTGTATTTATATTGTCTTTGGAGCCCATTCATCTGTCAGTTATGAAACGCCTATTGCACATCCTATGAGAGTCAGTATTCACACTGTTGTTAAGTATTAGGAACAACACTAAACGCAAAAGCACTTAATGTGATTGTGGGCAGGCTCCATGGAGTACGGATGCAAATCCAAGGTTCAGGGTGTGGGATGGATTCAGATGCAGGCTTGGGGGAGTGGGGTGGCGAACGAGAGAGGGAGAGGCACACTTTCTTTTGGTTGTCAATGACTCACTGGATGAGAGCCAAGAAAGCAGCCAGAAGCAGAACTACAGAGGCAAAAAGCAAAGTTAATATATTTAGAGACTGTTCCAGATCTGCGGACATTGATGGATTAGGTCTCTGCTTTCATTTCGGCAGGTGGTGCTGTCTATGTGCTGAGTTTTATGGCCCGAAAGGCACGTTCATCATGGAGTCAGTTGTGCTAAGTCCTGGGGCCCTGTTATAACATGAACGAAACAAAAGCACCTGGGACCGGAGAAGTGGCTCAGAAGGTAAGAGCACTTGCTGCTTTTGCAGACCATCAGGGTTTAATTCCCAGCACCCACATGGTGGTTCTTAATCATCCCTGACTCCAGTTCCAGGGAATCTAACGTTCTCTTTTCACCTCTGTGGCACTAAGCATGAACATGGTCCATATACATACTTTCAGGCAAAATATTCTTATGTAGAAAATAAAACAAGTAAATTGTTTTGTTTTGTTTTGTTATTTTTAGGTGGGTTTTTTTTCTTGCTTTTTTAAAAATTGTTTTAAAATAAGAAAAGTACCATAGGATAGAAGCTTACTAACAGCATCAACAATGATTTCTTGACCTTTAATGAATGAAGGTAGAACAATATCAACTGTCGGTGGCTCCAAGACTATCTGTTCATCTCTGGCTGGATGGCTAGCTCACAGTCCGTAAAGAGGTGTTTTCTCTTCTGTGGCTTTATTTATTCAAAAAATATTTACACTGTTTATTCATGTAATTGATTCTGTTTCTTGAACTGGAAAGGAAGGAAGGCCGGGCAGTGGTGACACATGCTTTTAATCCCAGCACTCGGGAGGCAGAGGCAGGCGGATCTCTGTGAGTTCGAGGCCAGCCTGGTCTACAAGAGCTAGTTCTAGGACAGGCTCCAAAGCCACAGAGAAACCCTGTCTCGAAAAATTTTTAAAAAAAAAAAAGGAAGGAAGGAAGGAAAAGAGAGAGAAAGAAAGAAAGAAAGAAAGAAAGAAAGAAAGAAAGAAAGAAAGAAAGAAAGAAAGAAAGCGAAGGGAAGGGAAGGGAAACAGAGAGGAGAGAACAGAAAGGAAGTAAGGGGAAACTGAGATGGGAGAGAAAGACAAAGAGAAGGGGAAAGGAAATATGAAAGAAAGGATGGAAAGAGAAGGTTCTTACAAGAAACAGATTTGTATTCTAGGTAACAGTCACCAGGCTCTGATTTTGATATATAATGATATATTTTTAATCTTTCATACAAAATTATGACCATCTCCCCCCAAACCCAGAAATCATCCTTTACTTCAAGAAAGTCATATTGCAACAAAGCGAGGGCGAAGAATTCTATTGGCAAGAACCCATCCCTCAAAAGGAGCAAGAAAAAAGTGTCCCTTTCCTGTTAAGTGAGGCAGAACTTCCTGGGGAAAGTTGGGGGAAGACAGAGCAACCCTAAGAAAGGATAGCGTTAGTCATGCCTGTCCCAGAATAGATCCTGCCTTCTATAAAATGAAGGAGTTAAACTGCTCAAGAAGAAAGTGGGGGGAAAACAGACTCCTTGTCTCCAACTTAAACAGAGCCCACTGCAACTTAAACAATACAAACGAACTCTCCAGTAGTTCTGGAGTCAAAGGTTAAATGGTGAAGGCTACCCCAGGCCTTCCTTAACTCATGATAGTTCCTTAACACATGGAAAGTGAACTTTAACCTTCCTTCCACAGTCTCTCTGTGTGGATATATAATTAAATTCCCTGCTTAGTAAGGGCTCATGTTTAACTAGCTGCACAGCCCAGAACCCTGTTTCCAAAGCAAGCCACCGAAGAGTAACTGGTGTTAGTACTTTAGTGACTCTGGTGAGACAATGTGAGGCACAATACACCTGAGCCAATACACTGAAGAGCTCCTTCAAAGACAAGCTGTCCAAGGTGCCTCAATGAGAAGCACAAAACGTAAAAACTCTAGTAACTACGAAAGAAATCGACTAGATTAGTGTGCTTCTCCACCGCTGTATAAAACACTCTGACCAATAACAGCATGACAGGGGGGTGGTTATTTGGCTTAGAAGTCACTGTCATCAGGAGAAGGCAAGGGAGAAACTCAAGACGGGAAACTGCAACCACAGGGGCAAGCTGTTACTGGCTTTCTTCCCTGGCTTGCTCTGCAACCCTTCTTATATAGCCCAGGCCCACTTAAGTTGGAATGGCATTGCCCACAGTGGGCTGGGCCCTCCGACATCAACTACAATCATAACAATGTCTTCAGAGATGTCCTCTGGCCAATGTGGTGGAGGCAGCTTCACAGCTGAGATTCCCTGTTCCCGGATGACTCTGAATTTGTGTCAAGTTGACCCTGTCTATGGCATCATGTATATTAAAACTTTAGTTATAAGAACTGTTATAGAAAACTCCATGCTTAAACAGCTGAATTGATAATGGACACCAAGGTTCCAGACATTTAAGGAAGACCTAATTCCAGACTCATGAGAGAGAGTCAGGATAGGTGAGGGAGAAGGAGGGAGAAATTACAACTTGTTTTCCTACTGTACATCACTCTGAGGCCAAGGCAAACAGGTTTATAAGAAACGTGTAGAACAACAGCCCTCGTGAGCACAGGTGCAAAGGTCTAAAAGAGCCAGCAAACAAGTCAGCATTGCATAAGAGGGGAGCACATTCTATCCAAGCTATTACTTTATCGGCTTAGAGCTGGTCCAACACTATTAAATAGACTGATACATAGTTCACCATATAGATGCTGTCTTAGATCAATCACATCCATTGCTGTGATATGCAGCATAACCAAAAACAACTTGGGAAGGAAAGGGTGTACTTGGCTTAAAGACTGTAGTCCAGAGCAGGAACTCAAGAAGGAGCAGAGGCCGGAACCAAGGCAGAAACCATGAAGAACACCGCTTGCTAGCTTGCCCCCCTTGGCTTGACCAGTTTGTTTTCTTTCACAGTCCTTGGTCTGCCTTCCTAGGATGGTCTATTAGACAGGGTTCTCTAGAGTAACAAGACTTAGATAATGAATCACTCTTAAAGAGAGAAAGGGAATTTATTAGACTGATTTATAGACGATGGTCCAGCTAATCTATAATAGAAAGGCCAAGAATCCAGTGGTTGCTCAGTTCCTGAGGCTGAATTTCTTCAGTATATGGAGGGGTCCTGAAGAAGTTGGGATCTAATGTCACTGAAGGAATGGATGTGCTTGCAGGGGGAGGGCAAACAGGCTATGAGCAAAAGCTTCCTCCTTCCACGCCCTTATATGGCTTCCAGCAGAAGCCATGGCCAGATTAAAGGTGTCTTCCTACCTCCGGATCTGAATAAGAGTGGATCTTCCTACTTCACACCCTTCATTGCTGTGAACTCCGTTTTGGATTTAATTAATTCCAGATGGAGTCAAGTTGACAACCAAGAATAGCCATCTCAAATGATGTCACTCACAGCGAGCTGGGCCCTCCTATGTCAATCATTAATCAAGAAAATGTCCCACTGACATGTCCGCAGGTTAATGTAGTGGGGACGTTGCCTCAACTGAGGTTCTATCCCCTCAGATGACTCTAACTTGGGGTCAAGCTAACAAAACCTAACCAGTGGAGACACTAGTTTAGAAACATCATTCTCAGTTCCAAAGTGATCTATTGTAAATTTCAAATTGATTCATGATAAGTCTTACAGAAAGAAAGAAGAAATACATATGTCGGCTGGACAGATGGCTCAGTGGTTAAGTGATCTTACTCCTCCACAAGAGGACCTGAGTTCAGTTCCCAGGACTCACATGAGGCAGTTCACAACTGCCTGTGACTCCAGCTGGCCTCTGAGGGTACCTGCAAACACATGGAATGTATTTATACAATCATATACACATACATAAAAATAGGGTAAATTTTAAAATGTATGTGGTCAATTATATAAAATTCTACAATTTTAATAAGAAAAAAAGACATTAAATAAACAAGAACATAATAGAATAAGTAGAAAATATACACAAAGTATCAGTACCTTCATTATGGTGCTAGACAGAAAGCAAAGGAAAGGGGGTATAGAGCTGTCAGTTCTGAGCACCCACCCGGCTATAGAATTGAAGCTAGAATATAATGCAGACACCATTACAAATGCACTGCTAAGTACACTGCAGATAGCATTGCAACTGATGCAGCTGCGTGCACTGCAGATGATAGAATCACAAATGCACTGCTACACACACTGCAGATAGCATTATAACTGATGCAGCTGCATGCACTGTTGATGGTAGCATCGCAAATGCATTGCTGAACACACTGCAGATAGCATCATCAATGGCATGACTGCTGTGGTAACCAGTTTGGCAATTTCTTATAAACTTAAATACAGAAAATCCATGTGACTTTGTGACTACATTTCTATGTGTTTATCAAGTAAGTTATAACCCTGTGTCCCACAGCAAATCATATATGCGTGGAGTGTTTAAAGCTGTTTCATTCAGGACGCCCCCAAAAGTACAGACCCAAATGCCTGAGCTGTGAGCATGCCTGTGGCAAGTCAGCCAGAGGAAAGGAAGGAGGAAAAGAGCCAGAGGAAAGAAAGACCCATCTGTAACTCCACTGTGGGTTGAAAAATCCAGTCATAAAAGGCAACATATGAAATCCGCACTCTGTGACATTCTGAAAAAGGCAACACTGTAGAGACAGAAACCATTCAGTTGTGAACAAATGGACTGCAGAGGGTAGCACTGCTTCGGCTACAAGGAGGGAAGAGGACCGTCTGGGGGAGGGATGTGACTGAACTGTCTCTCTGTGTGTGTGTATGTATGTGTACATGTTTGTGTGGGGGAGATGTGTACCTGTTTACACACCTGTATGGAGGCCAGAGGTCCATGTCAAGTGTCCTCTTCAATTCCTCTCCACGTTACTTTTGAGACAGGGTTTCACTGGCTTGGAAGCCCCAGAGACTCTCGTCTCCACCTCCCCAGCTTTGGGATTACAAGTGTGTACTGCCGGTGAGCATGACTTTTCACCCCGATGCTAGAGATTGAACTTGGGTCCTCCAGCCTGTGCAGAAAACACTGTGGCATCTGAACTGTCTCCCCCAGTCCCCGAGCTTTCCTATGCTATTAGCAGAAAATGTGTGCATTAGCCAAAACACAGACATGAACCCTCAAAATATTTACAATACAGAAATCATCTCTCAATGTTTAAATTTCAAAAATAAACCATTAAAGCATAAAACATAAGTGCTTAAATCAGTCTTGGTCCCAAAACTCAACAGTATTTCATGAACTAACTTTGGCTTTTCCACTGAACACAAAAGTCTTGATGAAAGTTATCCATGTGGCTATAGCCAAGAGGTGCAGAGAAAGGTTTGGAAGTTTGGCCCAAGGATAATGAAGTTCATAGAATCAATAGCAGGAAAAATGGAGTATTGAAACAGTACACACAGAACAAGGAAGAGACAGGAACTAGCCTAAAGAGTCCAAAGGGTCTTGAGTGAAGGGTGTGTGATTTCCGCAGAAAATCTATCTGTTCAAAGAGCACTATCGATGCATCAACCCAGACCGACATGATTCACACTAAGAAACTAGGAATGGCTGCAACTCGAGATGGGGACGTGACTGTGAAGTGGGACTGCGTAGAATTTAGCATCAATTAGCACCTCCTTGTGCTCCACCTTGTCACTCCTTACTCTAAAGGGGAGGCTGTTCTCCCATCCGGGAAAAGCCCCTGCAGACCAAAACCTCGCCTGGAGCATCATCAGCATCCCGGGGAGCTTTTGTCTTGAGCAGCTGTGGCTCGGTGGGATCCTGGGGGAGAGTCCCACACACCAGCTGGCCTCTTTCTTCAAGGAGTGTTTGATGTGCGAAGGTTGTGCCTGGGGACAGCATTAAGTTGCCCCCTCGGGAACAACATGTGTGAAGCTCTCCAGCCTCATTTGCTGGCTGACAGGTGTTAAGTGTGATGGGAAGGGAGCTAGTCGGTGCCTAGCGCTTGGTGCTGTTCTCCCAAACTGCAGATAAACATGAAAAAGGATTCTTCTTGAAAAGCAGTCAATAAATTATTTCTTGAGAGGGTAAGTGGGTGGAGGAAGGAATCAATAGGAGCAGAGCATGAATAAATGATCCGGGCTTAGTGTGGGAGCCGGGGGCTGGGAGGGGAAAGATGATTAGGCTGTGTAGAGCGGCCTTTCAGAGGAAAGCCTGATGAACGCTAACCCCTGAGCCGTGTGTGGGTGTGCTGCTGGCCTGGCTCATTAGTGTCTGGTTCCAGCCTCCAAGATCGTAGTGAGGGCTGACTCTTGGAAACTGTTTTGTTCTGTTTCTCCCGCCTCTGCTTCCCTCTTCATCCTTCCCTGCGATGAGTTCAGTTCAGTCCAGTCCTTGTTCAGCTTCCAGTGGGAAGTCTCATTTCTCCAAGAGTCTGGAGCCCAGGTTTCTGCATTCTGTCTTACTTTGTGCATGTGTATAGAGGAGGATTGCACATGTGTTCATGTTCCTGTGTGTGTATACACATATCTGCTTGCTCGTAGAGGCTGGGGATTAATGTTAAGGGCCTTCCTGAATGATTTTCTACCTTATGTTTTGAGACAGCATCTCTCACTGAACCTGGAGCTTATGAATTTGGGTAGGCTAGCGAGCTAACCAGCTTGCCCTGGGGATCCTCCAGGCGTTGCCTTTAAAGGGTGGGATTATAAGCATGCACCACCATGCTCAGCTTTTTTATGTGCATCCTGGTGATATCAGCTCAGGACCTCACGCTTGCGTGGCAAGTTCTTTGTCGACTTTGGAATCTTCCCAGGACCGAAGACTTCCATTATATTTGTTGTCATCCTGGAAAGTAATAAATAAAAGCGCCTTTTTTTGCACACTAATTGTGTGATGGCATCTTTGTGTTTATGACTTTACAACTCATTAAAATGAAAGCTGTAGACTCTCTACTTATTTACCAGTTTGGGGGTCCCATTTCACCAGTTTGGAGGTCCCATTCCATTTTTCAGGAAGGTGAGGTAGGGTGCCACAGAGCAGACGTACATGAGCTCCTGAGCTGGGAGCCCGGGCCTACTTAACAGTCATAGTTCCATCATGTTAATAAAACACGAGCCATGCACTGCGATAAAGCCCGTGCCTGCTCAGGAAGCAGCAGGGATGCCGGCCAAACTGCATATGCTCACTTTGGCATCTTCTGAAGCTACACCCACTGAGAGCTCTCCAGCACAAGGCTCGTGTTATTTATTTTGAAAAGTGAGAGGCTGGAAGAGTGCTGACTGGGGCAGTCAATGAGAAGCCGCTTAGTCTAGCTCTAATTTTACATCTTTCCAGTTGCGCTACTGTCACAACGCAGGCCCAGCAGAATGCTATAACGGGGGCTGGAGAACCATGATAATTCTGCGTTTCCCTTGGTTGCTGATTCTTTGGGAGCTGCAACTCCTTAGGTTCTAGTTTCTTCTCCCTCCCGAAGAGCAGGAGCCTGCCACACCCTCTCGGGTCACCAGAAGGGTATGATGGGAAACACACCAAAGATGACGCTCCCCAAGAGAAAATTATTGTTCTTTTTAAAAATAATATGATGTTGGGATGTCCCGGGCAGCTCGCGGAGCAGCTGCTAGTGGCTGTGGGTCCCCGCAAGATCTCCAGGGTGGCAGCGCCAAGCGGCCGGGGGAGTCAGGGTCCCCGGGCTAGCGGCAGAGTCGGGCGAGCCGCAGAGTCAGGCGGCTGGATGCGGTGGACAGCAGAGTAAATGGACATAAGGCTATACATAAAGCTAGACATTTATTACTTAAAAAAAGGGAGATATAGACAAACATAGAGAGAACAAAGACACACGTACATACGACACGAAACAAACACACGCACGCACGCACGCGCGCGTGCACGCACACACACACAAAAGAGAGAGAGAGAGAGAGAGAGAGAGAGAGAAGATGGGGGGAGGTGGGGTCAGAAGTGGCTGGGGTGGGCGTGGCTAGTTCTTAAAGTGTCCCAATGGAATAACAGAAATCATTTGCATACCGTGTAGGCAGTTCATATTCAAATGGTAGATGACCTAATATGCTGACACTTTAAGCTGTGGATTTTGTTAGATAACCGTTATCATTCTGGACGTTTCTGTTTGGTTGATTGGGTTAGGTTTGGGCTTAAGTTTCTTTGAGGCAGGTCTCCTGTAACCCATGCTGGTCTCCAACTTATGCAGAAGTTGAAGATGACATTGAATCTCTGATCCTTTGCTCAAGAGCTGGGTTTATAACCATGACACCACATGGCTGCCTTTCGGGGCTTTCCTTACTTTCATAACTTTCGGGGCTTCTGCAGAACTTGTTAACGTAAAGTGTCTTACAACAGCATAAAGAAGTAACTATTGGGTTCAGGAAAAAAAGACAAACTTAGGGAAGGAGGAACTTCTCAACCCACACAGAGGACAGACAGAAACACAGACTGTAACCGGGAAATCTGGGAACACGCCTTGGTCTCTTTTTACCCGCACATGTATTTACCTTAAACAGTGATGTGTGAATTGAGGTGCCCACAAAGTTTGGAGGACTACCCGTCATTTATATGGCTTACCTTTAGATGGCATTTTTATTTTTTAAAAGTGGTATGGTAACTGGTATTTAATGTAAAACCCCAACTAATCCACAAACATCCAGGGCATGTTTCACTTCCAAGTCTATCTCTTTTCTGGCAGCAGTAAGTCTTGAGGTTCTACCTGGACTGGGTAAGGAGGGTCATGGTGAATGGCCATTGTTCTAATTGTATACTGGAGAGAATCATATTCCTTCCTATAGGGTATGCCACAATGGGCTTTGGGTGATTTCAATGGAAACCTGAGAATTTTCCAGAAATGGCCTCAAACAATTCACCCTTCACAGCGGACAAGCCAGGATAGCTAATTTCAATTGCCATCTTCAGGTCAGGTGTGGTGGTGCATTCCTTTTAATCCCGGCAGAGGCAGGAGGATCTCTGTGAGTTCAAGGCCAGCCTGGTCTACATAGCAAGATCTGGGCCAGCCAGGGCTACATAGCTAAGACCCTGTCTCAAAAACAACAACCAACAATAACACCTTTGAGTTTGCAAACAATTTTATTTAATAGTGGGTTTTCTTTTTCATCTTGGTGTTTTCCAATTCCCAAAAAGTGGAAGCATTCTGAATCTAGGATGGCTCGTAAACAAATGTTAAGTTTTTTGATACAAATGACTTTCTGTTAAGCATTATGCAAAAGTGGGTGATGCAGTCCCCGACATTAATACATTGGCTACACTTAACACCTTCTCATTTACAAAACCTCACACAACGCTGAAAGGTTGGAGAAAGGCTTTAACCCTGTCATTTTTTGTCAGTTAAAGATATCTAACATTTAAAACGTAAATATGTTTCTAATGATCACATAGAAGTACAATATACATATTAATGCGGTACTATGTGACCTATCTTTGTAGTGTGTGTGTGTGTGTGTGTGTGTGTAGATGCTCTCATGCCATGGTACACAGATGGAGGTCAGAGGTCTTCAAGTGCCATTCTTCAGCTTCACTTTGCTTAAGATAGGGTCAATTGTTTCTCCATGCTCTAAATGACAGATTGGCTGGCTGGTGAGTGTCCAGGGATACTCTTGTGTCTACCTCATACCTCACCATAAGGGTGCTGGGATTACAGATGTACTTTTTTTTTTCTTTCTTTCTTTCTTTTTTTTTTTAATTTGGCTTAGCTTGGCTTTACATGGGTTCTGGGGGTGAGAAACTAAGGCCCTAAAACTTGTGTGACAAGTGATTTTACCCACTGTCTCATTTCCCCAGCCCCCATGTGATGTTTTGATACATATATTCATTATATAGGGTTAAGCCTATTCATCTCCTCAAGCATTTATCATTTCGATGTGGTTAGAACACTCAAAATGGCAGCTTGGGGGATGGCTTGGCTGTTAAAAATACTTGCTGCTCTTGCAGAGGACCTGAGTTTATCACCCAGCACCCATGTTAGGTGCTTCATAACTGCCTGTAATTTCACTTCCAGGGTATCAGACACCCTCTTATGGCCTCTGAAGGCACCCTCACACACCTACACATAAGTTATAATGACATAAAATGTCTTTAAAACATAAACACTCAAAATGCTTTCCTCCATCTCATTGTGATCTATGGTCACCCAACGGCACAAATAGCACACCAAGCTTTGTTGATCCCCGTTTGGTACCCACTGGTCCTCTCTCGCAATCATCAGTTATCATCTATAAACTCATATAAGAACAATTGCTCCAGGTCCATATCTGAGGAAGTCATGAGAGTCATGCCATTTTGTGCCTGTCCAATTTCATTTACACAATTTCCAATCTTATCATCATTCTTCCTTAGGACTTTGTATTCCATCAAGTATCACACCACATGTTCCTTAGCCATGAATCAACCTCTAGACAGACACTCACATATTGTTCCAAAGCACAAGAGGGACGGATGTCTCTTCAGAATGCTGGGTTCAATTCCTTTGTGTAGACACCCAGTAGTGGTGTTTATAGATCATACAGTGGCTATATTTCAAATTGTTTGAGGAACCTGTGTATCATTTCCCATAATGGCCAGACTACGTTATGCTCCCGCCACCTTTGTACAAGGGTTTCCTGTTCTCTGTGTGCTCAGCAGCAACTGTTATCTTTAGTCTCTTGACCCACAGCCATGCTTATAAGGCTCATTGTAGTTTTGATTTGCATTTTTCTTGACCATTAGTGATATTGGATGTCTTCATAGATCTGCTTGTCATTTATATAACTCCTCTGAGAGATGCTACATTGGATCCAGTGTTCATTTTTAACTGGATCTTGTAATACGCTGCTGAGATTTGAGACTCCTTATGGCACTGGACAGTGGGATTTTATACCAGGGCAATTGTAAAATTGAGCCCAACCACTTTCCACTAAAACACGCAAAGCTTTGAGCAGAAGGCGCTTATAGATAAAAACTAATTCTCACTGAAGAGGTGACCCAACTCCTCCGTCAGTGGTGGGAGCAGCAGGTTTCTCCTTAAATTATAGTTTGGCAACTGCTTGGTAGCTGTCTGTTAGTTCCAGGCATGAGTTCAAAACATATTTTTCTGCTTGAGCTGGCCTCCTGGCCTTACTTGATGGGCTAAGGCAGTGGTTCCATTCAGGAACTTCTGATGTCATCCTCATACATAAACATCCTGGCCCCATGGCTTGGTCTGCGCTTTATGATAAGGCTGAAGGAATGTCAGTGCTTAAGCTGGTGAGAGAGGGTCAAAGACACACAGTTCTTCCACCAGCCAAGTCCACCCTGTTACAGCCTTGCACAGAACATTTGTCAATGATCAGATAGGAACAAGCAGAGCTGAGTCTGAGCTAACAGTTTTAGGGAAGCAAAGGGGAATAATAACATAAAGAGAGACTCCAAGGTTTTTCAGACTTTCTAAGTCAGCCATCAGCCCTCATTCTAAGCCCTCATTCAAGATAGGCTCTGAGAAACAGGCAGCGGTTTTGTTTTTTGTTTGCTTTCGTTGTTGATGATTTTTTGAGTTTTTTCTTTTTTGTAAACCCCCCCCCGCAAGATTTTACCCGCCAACTGCTGTAAAAATCTACTTCAGAGAGCCAGTGAGAGGCTAATCAGGCTTTGTTCCACTGCCATTTGACTTATGGAATTGTTCATTTTTAAGATGAAAAGAGATGAGTTTGTTTGTTTGTTTGTTTGTTTGGCATTCCAAAATTGTTTTCTCCCAGGAAGGTTGAGTATGCTTTATCAGGGTGGAATTTTACATTAAATCATGGATGTTCTATAGAGCTTTGTCATGGGAGGAGCTTAAACGGTCAGAGAAACCAACTCAAGCAGCACAGAGCAGGCAGAAAGCAATAGAGGAAGATGGCCTAATGGCCTATGTCAACCTCTGGTCTGTACAGGCACATGCACACATGTACCAACTGCTGTGCATGCATCTTTATGTCTGTACAGGCACATGCACACATGTACCAACTGCTGTGCATGCATCTTTATGTCTGTACAGGCACATGCACACATGTACCTACTGCTGTGCATGCATCTTTATGTCTGTACAGGCACATGCACACATGTACCGACTGCTGTGCATGCATCTTTATGTGCTACACACACAAGTCAAACAAACGCACACATGCTGCACGCACACACACACACCAGAAGAATCACACACAGAGAGCACTCTCACAATCTTCTTGTTAAAGAACTCACTATAACCAAATAGAAATTCTAAATATCAATGTGGTAGAGTGACTGAGATTGGTCCCATAGGTTTATCCATTTGGCCCCCACTTAGTAGAACTGTTTGGGGTCTTTAGGAGGTCTTGTTGCAGGAAGCATGTCACTAGGAGTGGGTTTTAAGATTTTCAAAGCCCGTGCCAAATCCAGTCTATTTCTTTTTCTATCCTGAAGATAAGATGCAAATCTCTCATTTGCTACTGCTCCAGTACCAAGTCCGTCTGCTTCCTGCTATGATTATCTTGAACTAACCGTCTGCAACTGTAAGCAAGATCCCAACTGAACGCTTTCTTTTGTAAGAGAGGCTTTGGTTGTGATGGTCCTTCACATCAACCGGACATTAACTAAAACAGCATGGAGTGGAAAGAAGAGCATTTGATAATGACATAAAGTATGAAATCAACACCCTGAGCTCACAGGCCCATAAATAAGCTACTGAACAAACTAAGTGAGAAACAAGGCCGATCTGCTGTGTAGGATTCCCCCTGAATTGTGCAGAAGCTGTGCACGACAAGGAGGCAGGCACACCGGCTGCTTCCTAAGTGAGACCTCCATTCAGAGGACGTCATAGATCAGAGGAAAGGTCAAGTAAAGCCAACGGTCCCCAAACTGGACAAGCAATGTGTCAGTACATTCTCAAGATTGATACCAGTCATCGTGTGTCACGTGGACAGCAAGCGACCTGAACAAAGTGAAGACGGCAGTTCCCTCGGTAGCCTTAGCGTGGAAACACAGTAACATGAGGTGTGATGGTTAAAGCTCATTGTGACTTAGAAGACACACCTCTAGGTATTTTCATCTGATTTCAACTGAATGAGGTAGGATCCACTCTAAATGTGGGTAGCATCATCCCATGGGCTGAGGTTCTGGACTGTAGAAAAAAAGGAGAGAATGAGCCAAGCACCAGCACCAGCACCAGCATGCACCTCTCTGCTTCCTGACTGTGGACCCAATGTGAACAGCATCCTTTCATCCATGCATTCTTCACCATGATGGACCAGGTCATCCTTCCACCCATGCCTTCTTTACCATGATGGACCTATTATCCTTCCATTCATGCCTTCCTCACCATGATGTACTGGACCCTCAAACCTGTATTTTCTTCCTCTAAGGTGCTCTGTCAGATTTTCCTCACGCAGGGAAAAACATAAGAAATACCACTGTCTAATCATGCTTCGTTTTGTTTTTGTTTTTAAAAGATCCCAATTGTGGAAGAGTAGCCCCTTTACCATAGCATCTGAGCATGCTCCTAGGCTGACAGTTGCCAAGGAGGAGAGGCTTAAGAATTTCCTTGAGCCCAGCCCCAGCTGAAGGAGATGCAATGACCAATTCTGACATTGTGCTGGGCCAGAGAGACATGCCAGCTGAAGAAGGAGAAGAAATATCAGATTCAGTTCATGTCGTCGCTGGCTAATTAGTGATAGCAAATTATCCCAGGCGAACCGAAGGGGAGTCCCCATCTCATCATCCCAACGGCTCTTGAAATACAACACTGCCCTAAAAATAAAATATAATAATTAAACCCCCAAACCGGATCATCTGAGTCTGCAGAAATCAGCAAAATGCCCATGAGGGAGGCTGAAGTCAGAATACCCTCAGTGGAGAACAATTCTAGTTAGATGAAGACTTACTCGAGATCTTGTGACATGGTGTTTTAAAACACCCGGAATGAAGTGTTTCTGTTTGTTACAAGGCCTCATGCATGGTGGGAGGAATTCAGTGAAATGGGGCAGCATTGTCATAGCCCGTGTTGGATAGTTCATCCTTGTTTCTCTCAGTCCAGTTCCACGCAGACATCCATGAGGGTGTCTGACCCGTGCCTGTGTGTGGTTATATTTTCTTAGCACTATGAACTGACTACAGAATGGTCATCGCATCCCATTCACAAAGCAAACCCAATGTGAGGGGGGAAAAGGAACTGAAAGTTAGGTATCATTCATGAGGGAATGTGACTTTCTGTGACCTCTGGTTTTTCCTGTATCTCTGATTTTTCAATGAGTTGATTTCCTCAGCTACTTCTTTTTTCCCCACCAGAATTAAACTACACCAAACTCGTTTTGTACAGCGTTAGAATGAAAAAAAAAAAACCCTCAGAATTGTTGAGAGCTTTGTTTTGCCCTCCAATTCACAATTGTGAAGCCCACTTTGAGACTGAATTCTGGGCTTTGCAATCAGAGTTTGTGGTGTCTTCAGCAATAGGGTCTCACATCTGTTTGTGGGGGGCAGCCGATGTCAGTGGCCTGTAAAGTTTTGGAGGCCGCAGGGCCTTCCGGGACCAGCAACTTCACAGAATTTTCATTTACTATCCCGTGGCTTCTCTGAGGAGCTTTCTCCAGGGTCTCAGTTGTTTTTCTGCTGCTGTGATAAGAAGGAAACTCTGACTAAAAGCAACTCGGAGATAGAAGAGCTTCTCTGGGCTGCTGGTACCAGAGAGGTGTGCATCTGCCACGGTTCGGAAGTTTGACTGCAAGTGGCGGGCGTGGCAGCCGGGGTACAGGAAGCTGAGCAAATGCTTCTTCAACAGCAAGCACAAAGCAGAGAAAATAAATTGGAAGTGACAAGAGATTTTCTTTTTCCCCCAAACCTCCCTAGTGATGCACTGCCTCCAGGAGACCGTGCTATCTAAAGCTCCCCCAAATAATGCCACCAACTGGGGAACACATATTCAGAAGTCCCAGACCTTGAAGGGAACCTTTTATTCAAGACTTCCTTGTATGCCCACTCATACAAGAAGCCATTGTTAAATCTTTTTTCTTTAGCAACGGTGATAATGATAAATTATGAATTAGCCTATCAAGTATCAGGGTCCCAGACATTTTCAGGCATCCTTACTTTTCGTTGGCCCGCCCCCATCTCCTCTTGCCCATCCCGTTGCCCTGAGGTAGCTGAATTCTTTCCACCCTGGTACTGTCTGTGTATGTTCACATCGCACGCTTTCTACGTGCTTAAGGCTCTTCTGTCTTTGATGGGGTGCTGTCTAGCTCCCTGGCTCTCCATATCCACTCCTACACCAATGCACCTAAACGGTAGGAGCTACATTCCAAAGACGAGAGCGCATTTGGGATTTGTCTTTCTGGACCAGAACTTACTGTCCACTTTTTATGCTTTAGTAATTTCATTACTTCCATTCTGAGTAATGCCGGTGAATCTGTAGCACAATTCAAAACCTCCGTTGTAAAGGGCAGCCATAGTCTGGCTGTTTTCAATAATTTGTCTTTCCCTCCCTTGTTCCTTTATTTTGCTTTGTTTTGTTGTGAGACAAAATCCTGCTATGTGACATTCATTCTTTAGCCCAGGCTAGCCTCAGGCTTGTAATAATCCTCAGGCTTCTGCCTCCTGAGTGCTGGGATCACAACTGGCTCCCCCCACTCACCCAGTGCAGCTTGACTTCTTTTTGCTACTCTGCAAGGCTTTGTGGGACATTTTTTAAGGTGACAGCGTGTCACTGTGGGGCACAGAAGCCGTGATGAGTAGACTTTGAGATGCAAAAAAGATCACAACACAGCTTAAATTCTAACCTAAAAATAGAAATTGTCCCTGCGTTATATTTTTATTCCTGACATTTACTTCATCATTCCACTTAGCAGTTCAAACCCAGGGGCTTCAGTGTGGTTTGTATGATCTCTAGCTCTTGTTTGCTTCACTTTATAGGAAGATTGAAGCCCAGGCAGTCGGAGAAAAGTGGGTTGATTCAGAGTGAGCGTTCTCTCTCCATCCAGATTTTTAATGACAGCGTTGTAAGTTGTGGGAATAGCCTCGAAGAGTGGCTGAGAATAGCCACGCAAAATGCCTCAGTTATCCAAATACACCAGGCCCTTTCATGTGGAAAGGCAAATCAACGCTCTAGGGAAAGACTGGTCAACGGCCAATCATTCCAAGTCCTGGAGGAAAGTCAAAGCATAGTCACTAAAGTACTTTTACATTCCCCCACCCCAAGGTGACTAAATGCTAATATTGGAATTCAGCTAAAACAACTGAAAAATACTGCTAATTTAGCATTTTCATAGTCTAAGGAAGCTATGTATGAATGAAATCTATAATTTTTAAACATCTTTAATCCTTGCATTTAAAAGTTCAGTCATAGCCAAAAAGGGAAAATGAGATGATCTTTCCTTAGAAACAGAACAATAAACATTGCCCCCTCCAGTGCTCCAGCCCCGGACATAAGTGGGGGTTCTTGCTCAGAATGCAATGTTTTGTGTGAGAATGAGGTGATTGCCAAACTGGACTGACAGGATGTAGACTCCAAAACCTTACAGTCACCAGAAAGGAGGTGTTGAAAAGAGCCAGTGGTGTTTGTTTTTAAATTAAAATAGTTCAGAGATGGAATTTCCCTGTCACAACTCAAGAATGAGTAGCCATTCTGCTGGGCATTACACGTCTTTGAAATTGTCACTGAAGGTTCTAGAAGGTGAAATGCTTGTGCTGTATACCTTATTTGGAATGTGTGTGTCAGAGAAGGGTGAGAGGGAGAGAGAGAAAGAGAGCACTTAGGTGTGTTCATGGAGGTCAGAGGACAGCACTTAGCGGTCAGTTCCCGTCCTTCCGCCTCTACGCTGACAGTGAATTAGGTAACCAGATTTGCATAGACAAGGCCTCTATCCCTTGAGCCATCTCGCTAGCCCATGGAGTGCTTGTTTTATGAGGAGCACAGATACATTTCTGCCATTTCATCATTTGGGCAGTGGAAGCTGGAAGAGCAGGAATCCAAGAGAGAGTTCAAAACCATGGAGCGACCTGAGAGAATTTTAAACAAACAGCAAGGAAGAACTAGGATCATTTGCATGGCTAAAGGGTTCACCGTGGGTGATAAGCTTAACTTACAATTGAAAGGGGCATCCCAGTCAGCTTTATTATCTGGTGGTTTGTTTGTTGATTGCCAACGTGGCCCACTGATTTCGACCTGTGCCAGGTGAGTATGAGGCAGCTTCAAAGGTGATGGTTCAAAGTCATGATGCTTCAGGGTGTGGGGCTGAAGATGGTGGAGTGGGGACACCCTAACATCAGCAGTGACTACCGAGGGGAGCCTGGTAGGGGACAGTCACAGGCCCTAACAGTCAGCTAAGCAGACAAACCGCAAAAACAGACCTGCTCATTTGTAAAAAGCAGCTAAAGACCCTAAGGCCTTGCTGCAGGCAAGAAGCACGGGAGGAGAGGAAAGGTCTCTGCCACCTGTGGAGTGGCAGCTGCTGGAAAAGAATCCCCTGCAGGGCTCGCTTGCTCTTGTCACGTGGGAGCTACTTTAAGAGAACTTACAGCCAAGACTTTGAGCAGAAATCCCTGCATTTCTATGGCTCGAAACCCCAAAACCTCCCCTCTCCACTAACTAAGTGTAGAACATAACCCCAAAATCAGTGTGAGCACAGAAAACTGGTTCGGACAGGGACACAGACTGCAGAGTTAGGTGGCCATGTGGCCCCACGTTGAATGGGGGTAGAGGGCACTGACAGCTGAAAACTAGGCCTGGCTTCTAGGGAAAGGGGCAAGGCCAGCTACGTGTGAATGCAAGCATAGGTGGGGACAGCTGTGACGGAGACTGGCCCGGCCAGGGCACACGGATTGTGTGTGGCTTTCCAAAGCAGTGTTTGCGTCTGACTGACGGACAGCTTCCAATGCTCTCAGAGCCTTGGAGTCACAGCTTCTCCGAACTTTTTCCACAGCTAGCCCACACTAGCCGAGTGCCTGTGAGGAGGCCCGGACTAGTCTTGCGCCCAGCTGGAGGCGCCCACTGACATGATGGCCCCACAGGCATGTGGAGAGCACCCTTGGGAGATCAGCCCAGCACAGCCCTAAGACTGCAGGCGCTGGTAGGAAAGGCAGGGCTCAGCCCACAGCAGCACTTCCTGGTCAAACTTGTTTGGACCTGTGTAAAAATAACCCCAAGAACCATCTGCTCCCTCCGCTGTCACCACCAACCACCACCACCACCATCACTGAGTGAATATGCCTAGGAAGAAAGCCTGCATCGCTATCTATTCAGGGAGAAAGAAACATGACCATTGTAAAATGGTTTTGTCCTGTTTTGTGTTTATTTCCCTATGATTTTACTCTGTTATTTGTGTCTATAGCTTTTAATCCCCCACTCTGTGTCATTTCTTCTCTCTCTCCTTTCCCCACCCACTCTTCTTTTTATTAATTATTCATAGTTATAGCATTATTTCTTTTAATTCCTAGTCCATCCTAGTTCCTTTCATTTCCACCCTCGTTAGACAGCGAGTTAGAGGCTCTGTAATATCCTTCCTCCCTCTCAGTAATTCTCTATGAATTACTTTTAAGTTTTGTATGATGCGCAGCTAGGTAATTTACATAGCTTAGAGAAATATGGGTGTTGACGCAAACATTTATCAAGTCGGTAGTAAACTCTAGTTGCTCAGAATTCATCTTTATCCGGTGCATCTAAGAACTATAAAGGGAACTGTAGGTGACTCCGACGGCTCCTCAATGTCCTGCTGACTCCTTCACCCTGGAAACTGGGTGACCTTCAGACACATTCAGCCTTCAAGATCCAGGGTACCTGCTTTGGATGGGATTTGTCCAGAACACAGAAGATGCTAACCAGAGCAAGAACTATAGATCAAATTGCCCACCCATGAAATATACGGTATTCAGAAGACCCACTAAGAAGACAGGTTTCATAGTCTTCAGTGAGGATGTTTCTGGGCTCCGTTAGATTAATGGATTTCTGCTTCCTGTATTCCTGGGCCTGCCTTTTGAGCAAGCAAAGCTGCTGCTCTCTTCTCACGCCCTGTGGGCCCGCAGGCACATTGGCCTGGCCTTCCACAGACAACACCTTGGAGTTATCCTTGATTTGATTTCAAAGGAGAGAATATTCTCCATCCACTGCAAGCTCTTCTTTAAAATATTATTTATAGCCAGGCGGTGGTGGTGCACACCTTTAATCCCAGCACTTGGGAGGCAGAGGCAGGCGGATCTTTGTGAGTTCAAGGCCAGCCTGGTCTACAAGAGCTAGTTCCAGGACAGGCTCCAAAGCCACAGAGAAACCCTGTCTCGAAAAATCAAAAAAGATATTATTTATAAAAATTAATGGCCTTTCAAATTGACTGGTCATACGTGCGTACGTCTGGAGAAAACAGTGTGATGTTTGCCATGTGTGTACCAAGGTAACGTGAGGAAATCAAGCATCCTAGTAAACACAGAGCCAAGATTTTCCCTTTCCAGCCCCCAATACACAGCTTGTGTATACAGCTGCAATCCTGACACCCAGGAGTAGAGGTCAAAGCATCAGAAGTTCCAAGTCATCCTTGACTACATAGCAAATGAGAGGCCAGCCTCGACTATATTGAGACTCTGTCTCAAAAAAAAAAAAATACGTAATGATAAACAAATAAATAAATAGTGTGTTTCTCTACAAAACTTTACTCATGGACGGACTCTACCTGCCTGAGATGCTGTTTGCATTCCAATGCATTGCATAGTAGATAGGGTGCTCTCTGGCCTCTTCCTGGGTCTGGTATGTCTTTCTTTTTCTGTTCGAAGGCACAGACCTGGGGACCTCCTTCCTTTGCCTAGATCAGTATTGTTTAAGATTCAGCACACGCTTGAGCGTCATGAAATCTCCATTCTCTTTTGTAGCTCCGACTGGTTCATTCTGCACAGAATTATCGGTCATCACTGGGAAACCTTGAGGGTAAGTCTGAGGATGCGGCTTATCAGAGAATAAGAAAAGTCTCACGTTGTAAAGTAAGAGCCACTGCCTGGCTTATCTTTTGGGAAGTTGGATCCTAATGTATAAGATTAACAGGATCACACACACACACACACACACACATACACACACACACACAAAGTTCCTTTGACTTGTCTCTGAAGTATCTATGGAAATTATTGTGCTCTGAATAAAAACTGTCCCCACAGGTTGGGGTGATGGACAGCATGGTCCCTAGCTTAGGAAGCATCAGCGTGGAGCCTTTAGAAAGTGGAGCCTTGCTGGAAGTGAGTCGTTGTGGGCGGGCCTTGAGGTGTGACAGACAGCTCCACTGCCTGTCCAATCTCTGCTTTCTAATTGCAGACAAAATATGACTAAGGTCCCTGCTGCCATGCAGTATTGTATCCTGTGACCCAAAATAAAGTCGTCCCTCCTTGCTTACTCATGTTGCTTATGTCACGTATGTTGTCACAGCAGTGAGAAAGGTAACACAGGAACCCTCTCAACTTGGTCATAACATCCCAGTCTGTCACCAGAGTAGCAGTGCTGAATGCCTCATTAACAACGGCATCAACTTTGCACGCAGTATCCAGAAGAGGTGTGTCTTCCCTAAAGTCCTGCGCACTAAGAAATGGCCCACTTCTTCAGCAGCTGCTTTATTTGGCCATTTATTTTTTTTTCAAGTGGCAAAGTCAAGATTAGAAATGTAATGATCTATCCTGTCCCTTTAAGAGACAAGCCATGCCCACCCCCTACTCCCCACCTCCCATCAGCTGAGGCAAGCTGATCTCCAGCTTCCAGCCTGAGTCCCTTCTCTTTTCCATCCCTGAACAGATAGCTTCTGTCTCACTCTATTCTCCCCCTCCTCCCCTCCCCATCTCTCTCTCTCTCTCTCTCTCTTTCTCTCTCTCTCTCTCTCTCTCTCTTTCTGTTACTCTCTGCTCTTCCCCCTTCTTCACTTACCCCCTCTCCCCTTCCCTTCCATAACCCACTAAATAAATATCCAACCTCACTCAGCATGGTGTGCCTATCCATGACTCTGTCTCTTGCCCACCACGTGGCTCCACTGCCCGCTGACTGCCCCCCACCCCTGCTCTGGGACGTGTGGCATGGTGTCATGGCCTGCTGCCTGCTGCAGCCAATTAGGAACCTGCAGTATTTTTACTTAATCCACTACAAGAACATGTTAAGAAAGTGTCCCAGCATTCCTGCACACGGTCAGCACAGAGATATGCTCCACTCCAAGCCCAGTGTCTACACCACAGCCATAACTGCCACAAAAGAAAGAATACAGTTCCACCATCCAGCTAAAGCAGCTGCTTAAGGGTTGATTGTATGAATAAAGATATGGGAAGGTGATTAGAGAAGGCTCTAATGAACAGACTAACATTAAAAAAAGAAGAAGAAATAGAGACATATAAGAAAGCCAAATATGATGACATAAAAGAAAAAGAAATGGAAACACAGGTCAGAAAGGATCCAGACAAGGAAGGGTTAAGGTATATCTGTCTTCCTGTGCTCTCTGTGATATGACCTTGGGGAGGAAAGGGTTTATTTGGCTTATACATCCTAATCATATCTAACTCCTGAGGGAATTCAGGGCAGAACTCAAGGCAGGAATTTGGAAGCCAGAGTTGAAGCAGAGGTCACGGAGGAGAGCTGACTGCCTTGCTCCCCATGACTTGTTCAGTGGACTTTCTTATAGAACCCAGGACCTGCCCAGGGGTGACACTGCCCACAGTGAGCTGGACCATCTCACATCAGTCATTACTAATCCTGAACGCCCACAGTCTTGCCTACAGGAGGCATTTTATCAACGGAGTGACCTCTTTCCAGATGACACTGGCTTGTGTTGGCAAAGTCTAACCAGCACAGAATTTAAACGTCATGAATCAAGTTCCTTATGTGGAATGGTCCAGATAACTTCAGCATGTTGGTTAATTACAAGAAGAGAACTTGGAACTCACAGTATCATCAAGACAGTGAAGAATGCATTTATCTGATTAATTACTAACTATTTAGAATTTAATGGTTAAATATTAATTACTAATCACATATGTATTTATTTTAAACATGACAAATGCATTTATGAGGATTTTGCATGGCTTCCTGTCTCGCTTTCGATAGCTGCAACTGCCTAAGAATGTCACTTCAAGGAGAAAGGTTCTCCTTTGGACTTACAGTTGCGAACAGTCTCATCCTGGTCCATTTGACTCAATTGCTTTTCTAGGCCTGTGGTGAGGGGTGATGTAACATGACAAAGTAGGTCATGTTGCCTGGACAGCAGCAAGAGCCGGGATGGAGGGAGAAGCCTTCCCCACCCCCCATGACTCCATCAAGCTGTGACTCAACAACGGAGGAGTCCATCTAGAGGTCAGACTCTCCGTGATCGCATCATCAGGCCCACTGCTAAACACTGCTGCCCTGAGGACCAAACCTTCCACACCGGAGAGCTTTCGAGGAGCATCTAAAATACAACCCCCTTACAAGGTTTACCACGCACGTAACATTCTACAATGCAGAACATGGTGCAGGAGCAAAAGCTGAATTTGCGTCCGGGGTTTTCGCTTTGTATCTGGATAGGTGCTGACACCAAGCTATGCTCTATGAAGGTTTTGGTAGAATTTTATAAAAGAAAACCTCAGTGTAACCTTATCTTGGCTGCCTCATTCTTTCTGCTTCTTTGAGGGGGAGGATGCTAATTTAGGGTTCTGGTCTTCTGGTTTAAGTTTAATCAGGAGGGAGACCAGTGGAACTACAATTCTTAAAACGACACACAAACTCAAGTGCTTCCCCCGCAACCCTTTGGAGGTTGTATATGATATTAAAGTCAGCAATTACATGGCCAGTCCTTGGGAAAATGACAGTTCTCTTGCGTCAACGTGATTGTAATTCTAAGGTCCAGTTTCTGCCGCGTTTTGGGTGCTGATATCTGGCTGGCTTACCCAACATCTCGGTCAGATATTCCAAACAGCAGGCAGCCTGCCCTTCTTTACCATAATTCCCTTCACCTACCACTCCTAATTAGTAGTGAAATTTATAAAACTCCCTATGCTTATTTTCCTAAAGTTTCCAATATTTGATTTAAAAAGTTGGATTAGTGACCTACTTCTGAAGAGTCAAATCCATCCGATGACATTTCGTGTAAACCCAGATCTTTTTATAAATAGCCGTGTTTTTCATTTTGTTGCCTTCAAAGCAATTTTTGCTTTCGGAACAAAAATCCCAATCCTAGAATTATTTCACATAAATACAACTTACACTTTCCAATGTTTTCCTTTCGCCACTCTTTGCTAAATGTAGACAAATCTCTAGTCATCTAAACAAACAGTGACCGCATCTCAGTCTCTTCATTGTGCTCTGCATTGCTTTGGCATAAAACACGCTCTACAGGGCATGCAAGACGGGCCAGACGGTAAAAGTGCTCGCTGTCAAGACCCGAATTTGTTCCCTGAGACCCATGAGGTACAGAGGGACTGGGTTCCTACCAGCTGTCCTCTGACTGTCATATGCATGCCGTGGCAAGCAAGCAAGCATAGACATTCATACAAAATAAATATTTATATTCATACAATATAAAATTATAAATCATGAAAAAGTGAAACCTGCTTTCCTGACGAAGCGATACTTAGCCACTGCCACACAATGACAGGAGAACGCGGTTTAAGTCTTAGTCCGTGTGTATGACGGAGGGTTTTGAGCTCACCATAGCTGAGAGTCAAGACACAGAACGGTGAGGCCGTGGGTGAGATCCCTTTTCTAATTTGCTGCTGATTCTAGTTGAACGTTCATCTAAAAGTACAGCACTCCCCAGGGCAGGTAGGCAGGCATGTCACCCGGCATGCTGTCACCCCTAACGCCTCCCCTTTGGAGCTGCTGGCAAGTCGAGAGATGGAGCGTCACGTTTCTTGGCGTCTTACTCCTTCCTTGATGCTCTGTCCCCGTGGAGTTCTACAGCAGAGGGATGAAGAGCAGACACTGTTTAAAACGCACTAAAGGCCATGCTTCTGCATTAGCGTCGTCTCTTCCAGTAGCCGAGCATCAGCGGTCCTCGTGACTCACCCCAACACTTCCCCTTTATTACATTAAGGAAAAACGTTGGGTTTTTCATGGGCTGGAGTATGTGGCGCTGTGGTAGAATAGCATCTTAGGATGGTACCCACCATCCCGGCCTCTGTGTTTACGCTGCCCTGTGGTCCTTTAGCATTAGAACAGCAGAAGCAGACAGCGTCTCTTGACTTCTGGGGGACGTATGCTTATGGAGTCAGAATATAGTCTCTGAGGGTCGAGTCTCATTTTCTTTACTGAAAAAATACTGCTCACAAGGAAAGCCTGGTACAAACACTTGATGACTCCAGTGGAATTCTACTGCATCGGCCCTCTGCTTGTCTCCCTCCGCATCTCAAGGTGAAAAGTAGCCCTGCACATTGGGAGGACTGTCTGTGGGGACGACTTGTGACCATTCATACTCTGCTGAGAACAGTCTTGACGGAGGCGGAGAAGAGGACTCAGGTCTATTCTTGAAAACAAGTGCAGAGAGAATGTTTGCCTTCTGTTTCCTGGAAGAGACAAAGGGAAGCAAATTCCTCAGAGTATAAATGGTTTCAAAACATTGCCAGGATGCCTCCAGAAGTTCCTTGGCCTAGCACTGGAGGACGGTCTCTACCTTGAGTAAACAGGAAGGATCAGGCGGCTGGAGGAAGCCCACTTGAGTTTTTGTAGTCCTGGAAAGAGCAAGAACAGGGGCTTGATTCCCATCATTAAAGCACCTCGCTGGATGCTGAGATTCTTAATAAAGATATTTTAATCCACTCTCAGCTGGGCCTGGACTGCACATAGTGACTTCCCGTTTGGTTTTAAATGGCAAACTTCACTTTGTGCTAAAACGTTCACCAGAACGCCTTTCTTTTGTATGTTTATCTATAGACAAGGTCTTGCTAGGTAGCCCAGGCTATCCTACAACTCACAATCCTCCTGCTTCAGCTCTGAAGTACTGGGATTGAAAGTGTGAGCCGCCATGCTGGATTCTTTCTATCATTTATAAACCTTCTTATTCCCCAAATAGCTGCCTGTATAGTATGTCACCAGGCCATCTAAGCCAGTGGTTCTCAACCTTCCTAATGCTGCGACCCTTTAATAAAGTTCTACATGTTATGGTGACCCCCCCAACCATAAAATTATTTTTGTTGTTACTTCATAATTGCAATTTTGCTACTGTTATGAATTATAATGTGAATATCTGTGTTTTCGGATGGTCTGAGGTGACCCCCGTGAACGGGTCATTGTTTAACCCCCACCCCCAAAGAGGTCATGACCCACACGTTGAGAATTACTAAACTAAACCTTCAATGTTAATACTTTCACTTTTATTTTGTCTCATATTTTCCAAGAGGAACACTAATTCCCACACACTTCTGGTCCTGTCTTCACATGTCTTTCAAGGCCTAGAGGACATTCACATATCCCTTAAACCTTCACTTGACTAACAAAATGTCACAGAAGTGACACCGTACCAATCGGGGGGGGGGGGCAGCTCCTTGCCTACAGCAGAGAACCTTCCATTCTGTGATAGGCTCGGTCACATGGGCAGCCTTCTGAGGGATATGTCATGAGTAAGGTTCAAGGGGAACACTGTTCCTTTGAGCCTGGGCATCTAGAGGACCCCCAGACATGAAGAATAAACCGTCTCGGGGTTAGAGAGGTGGCGCAGTAGTTAAGAGGCTGCTCCCGCCCTTGCGGAGAACTGGAGTTTGCTTCCCAGCATACAAGCCTGGCAGCTTACAACCAGCTAGAACTCCAACTCCAGAGGGTCCAGCACTCTCTTCTGGCCTCTGAGGGTACCTACACGAATGTGCACACACCCTTCACTCTCAAGCACATAATTCATTTTAAAATGTATTTTTCACTTAAAAAAAAAAGACATTTGAAGCCATTGCACTGTGAAGGAGACTATGATCATTTCTCCCCCAAATTCAAGTGTGAAACCATTGCCAATGTGAGGCCTGTAGGAAGTGGTTGGTTTACAAAGCCCTTTCACAAGCAATTGGTTTTCTGCAAAGTGAGACCCCTTGCACCTTTCCACCCTTTGCATGTGAGTCTGACACCACAAGAAGACCGGGGGACCAAGCCCCCACCCTGTACTGAACACCTCTGAGGCTGGACTTCAGCCTTCAGAGATGTTCTTTATAAGTCGCACAGGCTCGAGCGTTTCCCCATAGCACCCCAGACAGACTGAGACCTAGTAGTTCCTACGCAGTAGTAGGCCACTGAGCGACAGCAATCCTCATCTTGCCATGTCAGTTCATCCTGCTGAGCCAGGGCAGGAAGCTGTGACTAAGTACAGTATTGGATAGAGAGGGCAGAGGGCACTACAGATGAGAACAGCCAGACGGCCCTTGAGCTGGAGTCAGGAAGAGATCAAGGGACCGTTTAATCAGAGGCTGACATACCATTCCACATCGTCACGGGGCAGTATCTCCTCCCACATACCATAGGTTCCCAAGCTCTGAAGTCAGAAATCTCTTCTTAGGTTCCCAGAGAAAAAGAATTTACACCAGGGTGTGGATGGAACAGGCAAGTGAAGTTTGCTTTTAGCAGGAGAACAAGCAGAACAAGGTACAACTTCTGGAGCAGAGAACGGACTGAGTCGAAGGTGACGGCAAAGCGGCCTCTCGTTCTGGTGTTAGCATCAGCACTCAACTCGGAAACGAACTGAGAATCAGCGAGAAGATGCAACCTCAGCTGAAGAATAGTCCAAATCGGAATCTGTAAACCTGGGCTGTGTAAGAAAAGCCAGCAAGCAGGGTTCTTATGTGGTCTCTGTTTCACGCTTGAACTTTTATAATCCTAGTTACTTAGGAGGCTGAGGCAAGAAGATCTCTGGAGTCAGGGTTTTGGGGCCAGACCAGTGAGAGGCTGTTTCAAACCACGGAGGAGTTCTCCCACACAGGTGGTCCTCCCTGCACATTCTCCAATACTCAGGTACACCTCCACCTAGGCTTCCTGCCCTGCTGGTGCTGAGGAATCCAGCCCCACATGTAGAATTCATGGTCATGGGGGATGAGTTTGGGCTCCGTGGTGACTTTCAGTTGCTCTCCAGGTCTGACAAATCACTCACAGAGGACAGGAACCAATCTGGGTTCAGTGCAGTGTGTGCGAGGAGAAAGACAAAAACTCCATAAACATCTGAGGACGCACTGGTCTATTACTTGGTAACAAATAACAGAAGCCAATGGCAGACCTTACCTTCCATATTCCTTCACCATAGGCAGGAAAGAGAAGGTTCCTGTCTACAAAAAGAAAATAGTCCCTGAGCAGACGTGTGGAAGGAGAAATAATCTTCAATCAGAGAACTGGAGAAGGCCGTGTTTCGTTTAAGAACCTAAATAATTAAAGCTTTAGTATTTCAAGATATCTAGCTACTAACATGCCCAGAGCCTATTCCTAATGTTTCTGGCATTTGAGAGAGCAGAACTAAGTAATGAGAAGTGAATAAATTCATAAAATTGTCCATAATGTTTACAAGGTTTTATTCCAAGTCTAAACAGTGACTTTTGTAACCTAATAAATTAATATATTTTAATATCCAGATCTTTTTATCAAATTAATAATAATAATTGTTTGTCTGAAATATGGTGTTTAAAACTGCCAGCCTATATGGACCAAACAATCCCACAGTGATCATGCAAGGGGACACCAGGGGCGTGGGTCCAAACAATGCCCTAGAATGTAGAGTGCTTGTCACAGAAATTCAATCACTGCCACACATATATATACATGACATGCATACACATATACACACATGCACAGACATACATACACCCAGGAATACGTACAGACACACACAGACACACAGACATACAGACACATACAGACACATACACATAGACATACATACACACAGATATACATACACACATACACACAGACATACATGAACATACACGTACACACAGACACACACACACACACACACACTTTGTTTTGTATTGATCATCTTTATGTGGAAGAGGATGTGGAAAACAATGGACCCGAAGGAATTCTGATCCGCACTCCCCCTTATCCTGATCCCATGTGGGGGAAGGGAGCTGCAACCCTGGCGCCAGAAGAGGAAGTTGCCTCCCAGGAAGAGACTCCACACCGGTCCAGCAGCTAAATCTTCCCACCTCCTGGTTTTCGTGCCATCTTCTGTAAAATTGTAGTGCCCCGCAGGAAAGGGTGGGGGCAGAGGGAGCAATGGAGTGTTTCTCTCTCTGCTTCGGCCAAACTATAAATACATCCATTTCTCTTACCAATTTCAGCGTTCTCATTTTTGAAAACAGAGAGACGAAGGCCTCAGGCTTACGTAGGAGTTCCCAGCCCTGGTGTCACTTTGCTGTGCCTGCTATGAGAATCCTTCCTTAGAGCTGTTTCATGGTGAGAGTGTAACAACCAGAAAGTCAGCTCCCCCGGGGCAAGGACGCTATTCTCTTCCTCTCTAGACGGGAACTGTCCCGCTCCTGAGTCCCTGAAGAGGTCAGTTCCTTCCATCCTTGCCTGGCATTCAAAGTGTTACTCTCAAGCCAGGCTGGTGGTGCAATCCCAGCACTCAGGAGAGATAGGGACAGAAGGATCAGCAGTTCGAGGCTAGGCTCAGTTAACTGCACAGTGGACTTCTGGTGAGACCCTGTTCCCCCCCCAAAGAAACATAAATAAAAAAATTTCTGCACCCCAATAAACCTCTCCGCTGATGCAATAATCCAAATCAGACCAAATCAAACCAAATTAGAAATTTCCCAGGTTTAAATGGATACAAACGCCCCCGTATGACTTTCCAGCCCCCCAGAGAGCAGATGAGAAAGGAAGAGCAGAAAACCATGTGTTTGTTCTCTGAGGGGCAGTTTAAATACCCCGTGGGTATTGAGCATCTCTGGGAGGAGTCACTATCTGGAGGGCTTTCTTGGGAGTAGAGTCTGGACTGAGGCAACTCCAAGGGGAGGGGGCTTGTCGTAGGACTCCCATCTGAACTTTCCAGACTCTTTGAATATATGGATGCCAGGGGCTGGAGTGAGGTTTCTACCCAAACATCCCAGACTCTTTAGGTATGAGGATGCCAAGGGTCGGAGGGATGCTTTCACCCGAACAATAAAATCTCTTTTTCTGAGTGAAATATTCAGATGACTTATTCTGTGGTCGGCGCTGTTTGTGTCCTAACAATATCAAGAAGGCACCAACTGTGGGGTGCTTGAAGACACTGTACCTAACGAAGCTTGCTGCCTTCTCGGCTCAGAAGATACGTTTTCTCTAAGTGATGGAGAACTAAAACCCACCTTCACACTACCAGCCAGGCATGGCCTCACCGTAGAAATTTGTCTGCAGGCTGCCTTTGGTGTTGGGGGGTAGGGAGTATGCTACCTGATGAGCCTGTAGCAACCTGACCCTGCTCTGGGCCTCCACATGCACACTTGGCCGCCCCTCCCCCACTCCTCCAAATCTCATGGTTGGGCACCCTATATTCTGGTAAGAGCTGTATCACCTGTGTATAGTAGAAATACATCAAAATCAAGGGGAATGATCCAATTTTTCAAGCAGATAGCCATCTCTTTCACAGAAAGCCATTCTGCGCATTCCTTCACAGCTATACAATTATCCTTGCATGTGCTAAAATATTATCTTCAGGTGCTGCCTAGCGGCAAGAAAATCCTTGCATGTCTCAGGTAGAGCTGAGAAACAGTGAACCAGCCTAAGGGGGAAAGCAAAATTGAATTTCCAATTTAATGAGCTCCCTAATTGTGAGGCCCAGCCTATTTGATGCATCTGGAAACATAATCAATTATGATTTATTTATACTGTGCTTAAAATGCAATTTCCCCATTTTCTAAAAACCCTGTCACAATGAAAACTTTTTTTTTTCTCTAAATGAGCAGTTTCCTGTGTTAGTTTGAAGTTCAAGGAAGCAGAGTCTGGCTAGATGCACATTGCTGTAAGATCAGTCAGTCTCCAGCCCTTGCCATTCTACGGCACAGTCATCACCAGGGTCAGCTTTTAACAATGCTGTTGAGGACCCGAACTCGGAGCCTCTTGTTTGTGCAGTGAACGCTCGCCCCACTGAGCCAGATCCCCAGCCCAAATCTGGGGCTGATTAGGCCCTTGCTTCTCTCTGACTAGTTAACACGTCTGCTGGACAAGGTTTACAGAAAGCAAGGAAGCCAAATGCATCAATGGTCCTGTGGGGACTTTACCCAGGGAGTAATTTCTTTAAAGTTATCTGAAGACTCAATACTCTTTCCTTTCAGGGCTTGGAAGGAAATTTCCAGGGAAGAACACTTGGCTTGCATAATGCTCTGAGTTTGGTCTCCTGGTAGGCAAAAGAGGATCTTGTAGCCAACACGGCCACGTTATCACCCACTGCAGCACTTCCCGCTCTCAATCTGCACCCACGGTTTGCAAAGAAGAATGAATGCATGACACCCCATCTCTCCTTCCCAAGATGCAGAGAGTGAGTCTGTGTGGTGTGGTGTGGTGAAGGGGACCTGCGTCTTCTTCCAGGTCCTGAAGAACTGATCCGATTTAGCTATCCATCAAAAACATGTTCCGTTCTTAGGTGCTCAGTCAGGGCACCAGACTTTATGGAAGAAGACGGGACGGTATCTCCACGGCTTTCGCAGGGAGGTTTCAGCACTCCGGGAGTGGCAGGGCCACCAGAGCTGCTGTGGTTCCGTCACTGTAACCATGAACACAGTCATGTGGGTGGTAGGACGGAGCAGCAGCTGTCCATTCTGTGAATGGGTGTGTGAGGGGTAAGTCGCAGTGGAGAGATTGTCTCTCTCTCTCTGTCTCTCTCTCTCTGTCTCTCTCTCTCTCTCCCCCCTCCCTCTCTCTCCCTCCCTCCTTCTCTCTCTCTCTCTCTCTCTCTCTCTCTCTCTCTCTCTCTCCCTCTCCCTCTCCCTCTCTCCCTCTCTCTCTCTTTCTTCAATTTGGGAACTGTCAGGGCTCATTTCACAAAGCTTATAACAGCCTCCTTCTGACTTACGGAGACATCTCAAATATTCTCTGAAAAAGACTCTCTGTGCATGTTCAGAGAATCCTCTGTGTTGTGTGCTTCTGACGCTAATGGTAACCCAAAACACACAAAATAGTCCAGCTACCAGCTCTAGTCACAAACTGATTGCCACCTTACCCCTCCGAGTGCCCCTTTCCCAGAGGAGCCCTGCAAGCATGCAAAATGTTCTGATTCCTCAGCAACCTCAAGTGTAATGCAAGGACTTTCCTGGAGCAGCCCCCGTCCTGCAAACTCTCAAAGCCTGCTTATTTGCCATCGGCGGGATCTTCTGATCTCCACTAACACATGTGCCCTGAGCTCAGTCTTCGTTCACATCCGTTTAAGAGCCCTGGAGGACCACAGCCTCTGCCTTTATGTAATCTCTCCCGAGATGCCTTCAATGTATGGACCTTAGGGAAATGTGTGTAGGTATGAAAGGGAGTGTGTGTGGGGGTAAAGTCAAGGTCACATGGCCCTAAAAACCCCACCTTTCTCTCCGCCTTTTGTTCATAACTGGGAAGTGTTGTCGTAACTTTCTTTGGGAGATAAATGTTCTAGAAGCTTGTGTCAGTTGCTAATCGAAACAGCACCTTGGCCGGACAGTGGTAGTGCACACACGCCTTCGATCCCAGCACTCGGGAGGCAGAGGCAGGTGGATCTTTGTGAGTTCCAGACTAGCCTGATCTACAGAGTGAGTTCCGGGATATCCAGGGCTACACAGGGATACCGTCTTGAAAAAACAAACAATCCCATACCTGGATTCTGTTCTTAAGAAAAAGAGAATATTTTTCACATTTCCACTTTTTTTCTTTTGTACTCAAAGATAACCAAATGTCTGTGGCGACCTCTCTTCCCCCTGTGCATTCAGAGCCATGGAACACTGACAGCACTCGGGGAAGGTCATACCTGTGCTAAAGTCTGACTCCGAGCGTCAGCTGGAGAGCTGGAGCGTTGCCAATCCAGAGACAAGCGAGCAGTGGTGGTCTTTGTCCCCTCAGTGTCCTTTAATTGCCTACTTCAGAGTGACCTCCCATCCTTAACTTTCTGTCAAAACCTGTGGAATCCATCATCAGTAACTTAGCAACCACCTGGATCTACCAGCCCCAAAGCTAAGAACATCCCAAGCCGACATCTGAGACAGAGTGGAGTTTTATCACTTTTTAGTAAAAGCTGCGATTTATGGCTTTCTTCTGTTCTGTGACCCTAAGATTCAGGGACTTCCCTCATACCGGAGTGTGGCGTTAAGACAACAAGAATCTGTGTTCTCTGGCTATGGCCACTTGTGTTTTACGAAGAGCAAACTCTTATTTCTACAAATGGGACTTTGCTCTGGATGAACAAAACCAGGGTACTGTCTCAGTTTCTAGAACTGCCAAGACCCCGCCCCCTGCTCCCAAGCTTTTCTGACTACCAGACGACTACCAGCAAAGAGCAGAAGACAGGAAGTTCCAGGGATGGACCATTGTCATTGAGCCCTTGTCATGGGATGTTTGACTCGCTGACTTATCCCTGTCTTGCAATGGCTCTTCCCATGGTGCTTCCCACCAAGATTAAATGCGTTTTTCTTCTTTAAAAAAAGTTTCTGGGGAAATGAATGGGATGGAGATGCATGATGTGAGAGACACAAAGAATGAATAGGAAAAGAAAAGTTTCTGATAAGTACTACTCTTAAATTTTTGAAATGGATTATAACAAGGCTTATTAAAAATTTATCACACTTGTTTATTTATTGTGTGTTCTTCTGGCTGTGAGTTGCTTTTATTGGTTAAAAGCAACTTGAGCCTCTGGCAGGGAAGAACAGAACTAGGCAGGAAAAGCTAGACTGTATGCTGGGATGAAGAAGGGCAGAGTCAGAGAGAAGCCATGGAGCCACCGCTAGAGTCAGACATGCCGAAACTTTGCTGGTAAGCCACAGATTAGTGGAGATGGGTTAAATTAATCTAAGAGTTAGCCAATAAGAAGCTAGAGCTAATGGGCCAAGCAGTGATTTAATTAATACAGGTTCTGTGTGATTATTTTGGGGCTGAGCAGCTAGGAACTAACTAGCAGCCTCCTTGCAACAATTATGTGTTCCTGTGCCCTCTCTCACATACACTTGGAGGTCAGGGGACCTTCTGCCCTGTGGGCCCCCAGGATTGAGTTCAGGCTATCAAGCCTGACACCAGCTGTCCTTGTTCACTGAGCTATTACACTAGT
This sequence comes from Myodes glareolus, assembly GCF_982192425.1. NCBI lineage: Eukaryota > Metazoa > Chordata > Mammalia > Rodentia > Cricetidae > Myodes > Myodes glareolus. The sequence continues at coordinate 44,686,980 of NC_142045.1, read as the reverse complement.
TCCTTACGGTGTCAAAATTTAACCAAAAAAAAATTAGCTGTGCCCATTTCTTCCTTTCATATGTAAGATTCGGAAGAGCTCCAGCCTTTCAGTTGATTTCATGTTCTCAGAAGGAATGACTACTAATTCCCTTTGTCTTTGCTTCTCACGTTTTTACTGAACTGCTTCTTGAGGCAGGGCTCATGTAGCCCAGGCTGGCCTTAAATTTACTGCAGAGCTGTCTCCACCTCTCCAGGGCTGAGATTAGGGGTTTGCCGCCATGTCAGGTTAGCATAGTGCCAGTGACAGAAACCAGGCCTCGATGGGACCCTCAGTTAAAATTCCACAGCTTTGTTCTGCTTGTCCTCCATCCAACATAATATGCAAGAATGGCAAGTGCACATAGAATCTGGCCTCCGATTTAGTTATTTTATCTGCAATGAACAAACTATCTCACTCCTGAATTTTTTTAATTCCTTTGTTGTTGTTTCCTGAGACAGGGTTTCTCTAGCTGTCCTGGAACTCACTATGTAGACCGGCTAGCCTCAAAGTCACACAGGTCCACCTCCCACTGTCTCCCAAGCGTTGGGATTAAAGGCATGCACCACCATGCCCGACTCTTTAATTTGTTCTAGACCATTGCTAACAACCCCTTTGATGGACTTTTGTAAGGGTTAAATGCAGGAGGGTTGTACAGTGCCCCCTCAGCATGATGCCTGGAGCACAGTTCTTGTTCAATTACTTTCTGTCCCTTTCTCCTAGGTGTACACAAGCGCAGACAAGCCATTTTTCCTTCACAAAAAGGGGGAAGGGTAGAAAAATAGCAAGATCACCATGTTAGCTTTTTACCAGAACTCAGGATCCTCTAAGGAAGGCATTTCCGGCCACCTTGGCAGGTTGTCTGGACTTAACTCTTTTTGGGTGCCCTGGCTGCATTGCTTGGGTCTGGTGCCGCCTCAGGCCTCCTCCTAAGGAGGCTCATTCCTGGCAGACAGAGCCTCTGATTGCCTCACACCCCTGCCTTCTGCCTGCTGTTCTCATTTCCCCAATTCCGGAGCCAATGTTCTCCTTCTTCAAATCCAGGGCGCCCTGAGGATGGAAACCCGCAGGGAGGCAGAATGAATTTAATCCTGTTGTCATTCGTTTGCATTCTAAACTGCTCGGCAAGTGTGTGGGGGGGGACGGGGGGGAGCAGCTCCTTCCAGAACGTGCTGCTGCTGAGAGCAAAGGGAAATGGATCGGAAAAGCAGATGGTTCAACAGTTCACACCGCTGCGGGGTTAACGTCCCTCAGCCTGGAGCCCCAGGGTGGCAGCTCCCGCTTGGTACCCCCATCCCACCCCTGTGCACCACCTCTTTGTCTTAAGAGGCGTTTCCCTGTAGGGAGAAATATTAAAACGTATTAAGATGTTCGGCGAAAGGACTAATCGCGGTTCCTTGTTATAAAAACTGGACATTTTCTGGTTTTCTTCCCCCATAATCCTGAAGAATTGACGCTTAGGTCTGGGAAGGTTGATGGAAGACTACCGGGAGTCAGAAGAGAATGTGAGGTGGGCTCCATTTTCACAGCGCGCCCGCCAGTTGCTCCCGTCAATGCTCCCGTCGGTGCTCTGCTCACTGCCCAAGCTCTGTCTTCCCTTCAGAATCCTGCGCCAGGGCTGCCATGTCCCTGATGAGGCAAACAGAGTCTGCGCGTGCTTCCCATTGCTTCGGTGATGTGCTCAGGCAGCTTCCTTAGAGAGGAAACAGAAAATAACTCACTCTGCCTCTTTTCTTCTACTCTGCTTTGTCTTTAGGGACAAAGATGGGGTGGGGTGGTTATCGGCCAATACAGTTCTAAACGCTTGTTTCCACTACTGAAAATCTTGGGGAGTCCCTTCATGATTGCCAGGTGATAGCAGGGCGCGTGGTTTCATTAGCAAAATAATTGAAGAAAAATGAGGGGTTTAAAAGAAAACTCCCAAAGCAGACAAGCTGCAAAACCTCAGCAGCTTCCCAGACGGAGAAAATGGAAGAGAGAAGGAAAAGGCCGAGTCCTCCGAGTTAAGCTGCCACGGAGGTTAGGCAGCAGGCAGCCACTTGGCAGGGAAGAGTAGTTTTAACAGAAGCAAGGAAATCTAAAGTACCAGAAAATGCCCTACATCAGCTCTGGCCAGCACCTGAAAAACAGAAGAAAAGAGAAAAGTTACTTCTTAGGGTGCAGAAAAGCAGACGGCCCAGCCCAGCCTTGTGGTGGTTTGTAGGGACTGCACTAGGAGAGGGAATGCTGGGAAGGAAGTGTGCATTACATATTACATCTCGCTGAAGGATTAATTACTCCTCCCATCTCCTACAGGGCTTAGGGTGAACCTACTCTTCTCTCACCTTGAGTTCCTGGGGGTGGCATCTTACTAACTTTCTCACTCTGTCAACAAGTGCCCAGGGAACAAACTTGAATGGAGAACAGATTTTCTTTTGCCCAGTTTTGGAGGTCTCATTTGTTTGGCGTGGTGTCTGAATGGCCCCCATGGGCTCACATATGTGAGTGCTTGGTCCCTAGTTGGTAGGACCGTTTTGGGAAGGATTAGGAGGTGTGGCCTTGTTTGAGGACGTATATCACTGGGGGTGGGGCTTGAAGTTTCAAAAGCCATCAGGCCTATCGCACCGTTCGCTTTGTGGTTGTGGATCAAGATGTGATCCATTCCTCCACTCTGCTGCCATGAACTTTAACACCCTGAGGCCAAATTAAATGCTTCTTTTATACATTGCCTTAGTCGTGATGTTTTACCGCAGCAACAGAGATGTAATCGGGACAGTTGGCTCGTCTGCTCCTGGGCTAGAGAAGAGGCAGAGATCCATGATGGGGAGCATGGGTAGCCCAATGCTGAGACCTCACTACAGTTAGGAAGTGAAGGAGAAAAAGATGGGGCTCTGGATCCCTTTAAAGCCGTGCCCTCAACGACAGGAGGCCTCTCCTGAGGATCCGCCACTTTATGCTGCCACCACCTCCTCTCTGTGTCAAACAAAGGGACTGAGCCTCTTCCGCAGAGTCTTAGGGTGGGTGTGGGGGCAATTCAGATCCAAGGTACTACAGAGAAAATCTCCTGTCCCTGGAATCTAAACAAGGGATCAAATTAAAAGGACCTCATCAAATATAATATAAATCAGCTCCTCATACCTGATCACCCTGGCCTGCCTGCAGCAAGACTTGAATTAATCCAGGCTCTCTCATCCTGGACCTTTTCATATCAGTCACTTTTGTTGTTGTTTTGTTTTTTGTTTTTGTTTTGTTTTGTTTCTTGTTTTTCGAGACAGGGTTTTTCTGTAGCTTTGGAGACTGTCCTGGAACTTGCTCTGTAGACCAGGCTGGTCTTGAACTCACAGAGATCCGCCTGTCTCTGCCTCCTGCATCCCAAGTACAGGGATTAAAGGCGTGTACTACCACTGTAAGTCCCGGTCTCTGGCCTCTATCTTTGGAGGCCCCATCCCTGTGCCCGCCAAGCCTAGACCCCTCCCCAGAGAAGGGTCAAGATAGCCCGCCAAAATCTTGACCACTCCCCCAGTCTGTTTAAACTGCTTACCTGGAAAGTCTCCTCGGGGCTACCCAAGAGTGCAGGAGTCCCATTAAACCTAGGTATTTATTTTTTTAATTTGGCTTGTGATTTTGGCTCGATTGGGATTTTTGCGTCGGTAGAGAGCTTGTGTTAGGGAAAATCCTAACAATCACCACCTGGCTTACTCACTTCTTATCCACCATCTTGAAACCCCAGGCTGCCACTACTTGGCTGTCAGGTGTTCTCATACTCTGAGGATAACACAATGTCTCCCCATTTTGAGAGTTTCAAACCTTAGTACCTCCTGAAACAGTACCAAAAGTTCTTTTTCTTTTTAAGATTTATTTGTTTATTTTATGTATATGAACGCTCTATCTGCATGCACGACAGCACATCAGAAGAGGGCATTAGATCCAACTACAGATGGCTGTGGGCCACCATGTGGTTGCTGGGATTTGAACTCAGGACCTGTGGAAGAGCAGTTGGTGCTCTTACCTGCGGAGCCATCTCTCTAGTCCCAAAGAGGTCTTTTTACCCTCCTAACAAGGGTGCTGCTGGGGACAGATCCAGGGCTCACATACTCCAAGCAATTGTTGCACCACCGAACTACATGGCAGACGTCCGCTCCTTTCTCTAACAGTTCGTTCTTTAAGTTTTCCAAGCTTCGGCGATGCGTTGACGAGACCTCCCAACTCACCACTCAAGGGCTACCTGTGGCTTCATTTTCCCAAGCCCTAGCTTACGTTGTTGACATAAACTTAGCTCGTGCACTAAGATACTCTTTGTAATTGAGCATTTAAACTAAAATGCTTTTGACTAACGTGGCAAACGATGCAGGAAACGAGGTGACAAGAACAGCAGGAACTTGTGTTTGGGGCCACAGCAGGTGTCTGTATATTTAATTCCTGTGGTTCAGTTAGGCTTTCTAGCTAATGTCTGGCCTTCATTTTGCAAAGAGGAAGCTAGGAGAAGCTAAATCATTTCTCACAGGTCACATGACTCAAAAGCAGTGCAGACTAGGTTTAGCAGTAGGTCTGACTGAAAGCGTTCATGCCTCCCAAGCAGCCGGGGCAGGGATGAGCTTTCTCACCCTGAGCTGACTTCCAAGTCACAGAAGAACTGCCCCAGGTGGTGGCCAAGGAGGCAGGTGGACCAGTTCACTATTTGGAGTAAGATGAAGAGGGCTAGCGACCAGTCAACAGCACTTCAGCAGATGGGCACTCATATCAGTCCAGAGAGCCTGTCAGCTGCTTCTTGCTGCCTTTTAAGCTGGGAGCCAATCGGGAAGCAAATAGAGATGAGATGTTGACTGAGAAACCTGATGTCCATCTTGGCCAGCTCAGCTCCCATCCCTCTTCCTCCATCAGGGATGCCTGGTGGTTAGTGACTGCGGCCAGGCTGCCTGTAGATGTCTCTGTTACCTTTTTTACTCAAAAGCACATGTGAGCCTACACCAGCTTTTTGGTGACAAAGTACCCTTCAGAATGCCCACATTCATTTTTTTTTTATATTTTTTAGGGTTTATTTAACTTTATTTTATGTGCATTGGTGTGAGGGTGTCAGATCCCCCAGAACTGGGTTTTCAGACAGTTGTGAGCTGCCATGTGGGTGCTGGGAATTGAACCTGGGTCCTCTGGAAGAGCAGTCAGTGCTCTTAACCGCTGAGCCATCTCTCCAGCCCCCCACATTCATTTTTTAAAATGTTTCTTCCCTTAAACAAAATAAAACGAAACTTTTACAAGTTGAACATACTCCATTGTGTCGAGCATTGGTCTTCTGCAAGACTTTCCAAAGTTTCTTGGATCTGGGGATGTCACTCCTGGGTAGAAGGCCTGCCTGGGTTCTATCCGTAGAGCCCCCAACACAAAAACCAGCAATAAAATGAAATGATTCCATTCTCAGATCGGTTAGAGGAAATGACATTTTCCTAGAAAGCCGTCCCTTTCCAAGGACTCTAGGGTCCCTGGAAGGCATCAAAGTGGTGTCTGAGGCATCTTCCGAGACATGATGGCCTGGTCACCGTGGTAACTGCTGTCCCAAATGTCATCAGTCCTGCAGTTACTGCTGTCCCTTTGGTCACTTCCCTTACTTTCCCTCACCCAGGAGGCTCCTGTAGATCTGGCCCTCAGGACTGAGTCTGAGTTGTCTATGCTTGACCAAAACAGTGTGCCCATGTTCCCTTGGGGGTAGGGCATGCAACTTGATCATTCTAGACATGCCAACTTTTCAACATAAAGTGAACTAGACCTTTAGCCTTTGTATTTAACTTTGTAAACTGTAGTTTTGATGCCCAGCGGCTTGTTGATTCTCCTATTGTAGTTACTAGATACTGCAGGTGGTTGGGGTAGGTGCCCAGTCACCGTGGACAGGCAGGTTCAGGACGGGAACACCTCTTTGTTTTTATAGCGGGGAGCTATATTATTCTGTATATGTGGTGGTGGTGGTGGTTGTATAAGAACTTGGGACATACATATCGAGTCTGGAATCTTTCATAGCAGGCTTCAGTTGTCAATTCCTTGGATTCAGTCAGTGTATGGTAATGTAATATACCATTGAGAAAAATTGGGGTTAGGAACATGCTTGGTCTCAGGATCACTTCTGCAAGCACAGTAGCTGTTGATAGTCAAGCCAATTCTTTATCTCTCGGGCCAGTTTCTTCTCACAGAGCTAGAACTTTTGCCATGGTGAGGCATACTCCCAGTGCTCAGGAGGCTGAGGCAGGAGGATTGCTACAGGTTTGAGGCTAACTTAGGTGACACAGTGACCTCCATGCCAATTTGGGTTAGAGTGTGAGAACTTGTCTCAAGAACAAAATAAAACCTCCCCATCCCCCAAAAGGAAATTGGTCTTTTAGATGTATGTTAATAGTAGAAAAACCAACGTGTTGGAGGGAGGGCTGCTTGTTGGTACCTGGCCTCCTCGCTAGCTTAGACCAGAAATAATCACACAGAAACTGTATTAATTAAATCACTGCTTGGCCCATTAGCTCTAGCTTCTTATTGGCTAATCTCTTACATTTTAATTTAGCCCATTTCTATTCATCTGTGTATTGCCACATGGCAGTGGCTTACCGGCAAAGTTTCAGCATGTCTGACTCTGGCAGTGGCTCCATGGTGACTTTTTGACTTCACCCTTCTTTCTCCCAGCATTCAGCCTACCTAAGTTCTGCCTTGTTATAGATCCAAAGCAGTTTCTTTATTCATTAATAGTAATCATAGCACACAGAGGGGACTCTCACATCACCAATGTTTTCTTTTGTTGTTCTTTTTTAGATGATCGTATTTTAGGCTACGTGTCCTGTGTGTAGGAACTGGATTCCCACCTCATGATTGGGTAAAAAACAACTTCAGTATGAGGTGTTTCCGTCCTGTCTCTGAAGGTGATACAATGTTGTGCTCCAAGTGACAGGCAGAAGGAAGTAATGCCATCTCACCTTTGAGATAATAGAAAGTCACTGAGTTCTCACTGAAGGAAGGCAGGCCGTTAGAAAAGTCACATGAAAGGTAGGAACACAGAATTTTAGATGGGGACAGAGAAAATCACTTGGTGTGGATTAAGACCTGCCGTGCAGTGAGACTCGGTGTTCTGAGTCACTCTGTCCCCTGAGGAAGTCGAGTCAGGTGGCAGGGCAGAGCTTCACAGTATAATAAATAACTCAGCAAACAGGGATTGATTGGAGGAGATTTTGATCACGATTGGCTTTGGGTTCACTGACCCAAGACAAAGTTCACATCGAAAATGTCTGTGCTGAGGAGGACAACCACGTCTACTGAAGCCATAGATCTGTTCCAACTTCGTAACCAAGTGATTAACAAGACACAAAAAAAGGGGCGGATGTAAAAAATTTACCCCCACACCTGTTTTCTGCATCCTTAGGTGAGCACTCTTACTTGCCAATCGCTTTTCATCCTGACAATTCTGAATCCACTCTAAGGCTTCATTCCCAGGCTTCCTTGTAGAAGAAAGTATTTTACTTAATATGTTCTACAGGTCAGCTTCACATGCAACATTGTCAAACCTTCCTCTCAGATATTAAAAGGTGCCTTCGTCATTCGTCATTCAAGATTTGAACGGCGATGGGTATGCATACAAAGGAGACATTTCAGGTACGGTTCGTCGTATGCCTGTGTAGGCGATAGCCTCTCTCTTATTCGATATAAGCTTCATTTTTATAGTTCCACCGGCTCTGCAGGGCTTAAATTTCACAGAGGTCTAGCAGTTTTCTCTTCAATTAAAAATATCTAAAAGGTAACCACCATATAGAGCCATCCACCCACACAGGGACCCACAGCTCCGCCTCGTACGCCGTCCCACATAACCTCGGGATTAAGTTTGCCAGCGCATTCCCAGCAAGAGCTTTTCTCTTCAGTTCTGATGATTTACCCTTGAATGACTGCTTCCCTTTTCAAGCAGAGACCAAGAGCTGTTTCTCCAAGTTTCCCTGAGAAACAGGTTGCCTGAGAAATAGCTGCAGGCAGCGGAGCCAGGGACCTTGCCCACGCTTGCCCTTCCTCTCCCATTAGGGCTCTGGGGTGTCACCCTTGGTTCACAGCCGGCATTTGTAAGATCATTACTAGCCTGGGGGAAGGGCTGGGATTTGCAAAGGTAGAAGGCGGATTCTGTTCTCCCGGGAAGTACCTGGGAACTAGAAGGCAGACAATTCCCATCCACAGGAAGGCTCGCTGAAGAAAATATTTCAAAGTATGGCCGTGATATTTTCCTCCCACCTCCGAATCCTATGAAACTCCCTGCCGTTGGGCTCCGGATGAACACCTCAGGGAAACTCACTGAGAGTAGTCTCAGAGGTCAGGGCTGCCGCAATCAGCAACCTCAGAAATAAGTGTCTTGTCACTAGGCAACAGAGTGAAGCTGACCTCAGAGAGCAGTCCCGGTAAAGTTCCACTGGTCTCCGTGTGATACCCCACCCGCATGTCAGAGATATGGCCATGTGCTTCTTCATGTTCAGACAAACAGATGGACTTGTGAATTCCTGTTCTTTTCTTGCTAGGCTAAGCCAGCCTGGCAATTGGCATTTGAGAAGAACTCATTGCATCGACACCTGCTTTTCTCTGTGTCCGCTCACCCCAGATCTCTTCGCTGTGTGCCCCTGATATGACACTTATCCTTTGAGCTTTGTTTAGTTACGTTTTCGACATTGGCTTTCTCTCTCATCTTTTGGGTAAATCAGATGGTCATGAGCTATTGTCTCTTCACCCATCCTAAGGATCCCCTCACCTTGCTTGGGAAATAACTCTTCCCTCATGTTTCTGCCCATATCTCTGTTTATTCTGAACCTTTCTTTGGAAGATGATTGTGTGGGAAATGACATGCTGGAGACAAAGCAGCTACTTCTACAATGGCATTCTTTCTCTCCGGCCCAGTTAAGGTAAGTTCCCTAGTTAGCTACTTCACAAGACTGAGGCCTCCCTTTCCAGGTTCTGGAGGTGTGGTCCATAGGTCCATAGCCTCTGTGAACAATGTATGATACAGCATCCTTCTAGTCTGCATCCTGATTGATTCCATAGAACTGACTCGTTCAAGGTGGCAAGGCCTGGTGGGCTGTGAACAGCAATGTCCCTCGACTCCAAACTAGCCATGGCATCTGTGAGGATATAGCAGGCTATCTTGTAGTCTTCAGGTGGAGAATATAAGTTCAGACCATTCATATTTCTTCAGATGTCTTACTTCACTTCAACAATATAGTTAGCCTTTTCTAGTTTGAATTTCCTTAGCATTCATTTTTTTTTGTTACTCATAACACCTTCATTCCCTCTTAAGTATTACGTATGTGGCACTGAGTGCTATCTTCAGGAATTTAATTATTACGTGTTCTGTCTTCTGCTAGTTAAGGGACAGAGGTATGACCTCACCTAACCTCAGTGAAACTGACAAAGTAGCCAAGACAAGGAGACAATGCAGTGACTCCCTAAACAAGCTCATCCTGCTTTTTCTGTGTGTTCTGTCTCTGAATCTATAGATAACCTGAATTTAGCTCATGTTCGGACAGATTATCCTATTCCCTATGAATTGTATGAGTTCCTATAGCCTCAAATACATTCCTTTTGGTCTAAGTTGGTTTCTGTTTCCTTCACCCAAAGAATTCTAACACAATCGGACAGTACCCTAAGCTATCTGAAGCCCACTTCCCATGGTCAGAATGTAGGTTTTGGGTGGTGTGAACAGTCTCTTCCTGTAGCACAGTTATCCCCTCTCCAACTTAGGGATTAGGAACAAGACACCGCTGAAGGTATAGACATGACAATAAAACACCTTTCATTTGTAGACCTTGTGTGTCTCCTTTCTGATTAGAAATCTTAGTGAGAGCGTTCATCCATTCACTGACTGATATTTAATGAACACGTCCTTTATGCTAACAACTACTGGAAAGATGATAGAGAATAAAACAGAAAAGACATGGAACCTTGATGATTCTGCTCTAATAGACACAACTAAAATTAAGGCAATATACAAAATATAATCCTGCTGCAGCCAGGGTTACACTTTTACTTATTAGATTTATTGATTTATCTTATGTAGAGAAGTACACGTGGAGCTGAATGTGCCAAGGTGCACATGTGTAAGTCAGAGGACAGCTTAGAAGGAACCAGTTCTCTCCTTCCACCGTGTGAGTACCGGGGATTGAACTCAAGGAGTCAACCTTAGCAGCAAGCCCCTTTACACGCTGAGACATTTTGCCAGCTAAGACTGTGTTCTGGCTTTTCACTTTCTAGCATGATATGGAGTAGCCTTAAGCATTCAGTTGGTATTTCTGGAGGGAGTAAATGAATCTACCTTCCCGGGAAAGGTGCTGACATCGCAATAAATGCATTGTTGGCCACAAACTGTGTCCAGACTTAAGATTGGCACATAGGAATGCAGGAGGGGAGAAGCCGAGATGCTCTCAGGGGTAGGCCAATCTAACAGTTTCCATTACTTTTTTGTCAAATGCTCAGTGCCCCATGGGTCACAAAAATCACTCTGTGAATGAAGAATTTTACTAGATGGTAAATATGATGACAGCTAATCAGAAAGTCAAAAGTGTCAGAAACACAAATGAAAATAAGCAATGCATAAAGAAAATGTAAAGCGTGGTCTTACACAGAGTAGATGGCACAGGGCCCAGACCTTACGATAAAGTCAGGTAGGCCTTCCCTGATCCGGCTTCACCATCTCATCTCGCCTTTTAAGCGGTTCTAGTTTATTTTAATTTTTAAAGATTGCACTTTCTTTTGTTTTCCACCCTGGTACATCTTTTCTTCTCCTGTTTCACTAATGTTGTTTCATTTCTAATGTGTCATTAGACCCAGCTGTTTCCATTTCAGTTTCTACTCAAATGTCTGCCTGTCAAAGGTCACCTCATCTGGGATACACGCCTAGATTACTGGCAAACAGGGTTTCCGATAGACATGTAGAGACAGGGTAGGTTCACCAGGAAGCGCTTGCCTTTGATCGGGAGGGGTCTGAGTGCTTAGACTCCTTCTTACTGCGCCCAATGACAGTGTTTGTCCTCTGTGCTTGGAGGATAAAGAGCAAATGAATCATTTTCCCCAGCATCGTAACTGGCTTCTAAATTCTTCTCTATTGAAAAGTCAGCTGGAGTCAACTTAATGGTTGCCAGCCAGTTCAAAGAGTTTGGGATCTGGTATCTGCTGAAAAGCAACTAAGCAGCCAGGATGTACAGATGAATAAGGGCTGTGTAACTACCTTGCCGCACTCAGCACTATCTGAAGAGAGCAGAGGGGAAGGCAGAGAGAGAAAACATACACTCGCTTGGGCCATGAGTGGGGTTCCTGTTTGAGCATGGCGAAGCCGAGACTATGTTCTGACAGGTGGCCTGAAATAGCAGGATTTAGATGGGGCTCACAGCACACAGCTGTTTCCGAATGAAAAGAAACCACTACGGCAAGTAATCGAACACTTACTCCGCGAAGATAATTCAGACACCCCGAGATAAGGAAGGCTCGATTTCTATCCCCCTGCAGATTTCAGCGTCAGCAAGGAGCGTCTACTCCAGCTAACTCAGCAAAGGAACCAGCAAAGACAAAATATACTGCCGCAGTATGAAAAAGAAAAGGCTGGGAGAGGCGGACTCACGTCGCTGGAGGTGGAGACCCAGCAGAGAGGAGGAAATTATTTTAGAAAGGGGAGGAGCAGGATGGGGTTCACTAAATCTTATGGGGTTAGCTAGAGGGAATGTGTTGGAAGAAGGAACTGGAAAGGTGGGTGAGTCTGAAAAGGGCCCTGGGTACTTTGACATTGCCTTAGAAATGAGAGCTCCTCAGTCCCCTTCATAGTTAAGGCCTACACTTTTTCTCTGAAGTGACTTTAATAGACCTTAATACGTCGACATGCAGCAGTATGATCCTTCAAAAGAGGAGCCAGCTGTACAGCAATTAGAAGTCGCAGAGTAACAAGTATCTATTTTATACTTACTAACACAACGTGGAAACGAAGTCCAGCGAAGGTAGATGGTGGGTTCGAAGCTCGGGCAACTGCTAGAATGAACTGCACAGAGGAAACACTGGTCAACTGTTGTGGGAGTATCTTCCGCTGCCTCAGCCTAGTCGCTGGAGCAGGAGCCGGGAGCAGGAGCAGGGACCAAGCGCCGGAACCAAGAGGGCCTGATCCGGATCTGTGTCTCTTTTTAAAAGAGAAATATACCACGCCCCAGTGGGCTGGTATTTCAGCGGCTATTGGCTGACGGAGCGGAAGTCGCTCCCCGCTGCACTGTGGGCTCGTGCTTCAGCGACTATTGGCTGAGGCAGCGGAAGATACTCCCACAACAGTCAACCAAACGAGAAGCGGTAATTGGTTCTCCGAGAAAAATAGAACAGTTCCTTGGCTTTTCTGGGCATAAGTCACCCAAATGGGATCTTTCACATAAATTCAGTAGAATAAACAACTTGGCCTACTCACAGGCATCAGTGTGACCGCTGGCTGGCTGCGGGGATGGGGGGGAGTTGACAGACAGTCACTTTTGTGGATATACAGTCTTTTGCAGTGTCCTTAGAAGACATTCATAGGAAGCTTTCAACTTTATGAGAAATAATGACAATGGTAACATGTTGAAGTTTATGTGTGTGCCTGTAGAAGTGCTTATATTACTGAAGTATGGTAGTAGGGGTATGTATGTGTGTGTGATTGTATGTGTTCATGTGTGTGCTGGTGCACGTGTGTGTGGGTGTAGGTGCACAGGTGTGTGTCAGTGTGTGAAAACTGGAGAACGACCTGGGGTGTCATTCCTCAGATGTTCTTCCTGTGTTTTGAGACAGGGTCTCTCCCTGTCACAGAGCTCCTGAAGGAGGTTAGGCTGGCTGATAAGCCCTATGGAACTGTGGAACTGCCTGACTGTCTCTTATGAAATGTCATAGCCAAATTATTAAAGCACTATCAAATGTGGAAAATCATATGGTTATCTTAACACAGTCTTTCACAGAAACATTACTTTCTTAAGACATAAGGAGGGGATTACGTTGGAAAAGACTTGACTGTCTTAATCTGTGTCTGAAGAGAAGCATAAGCAGGTACTATGCCAACAATGGCACATGGCTCTGGTGCACACATTGTAGGTGCTGAAGCATGGGTACCCAACAATATAAGCCTTAGCTGTCAGCACATTTGTCTTTTTCTGCTTTTGATTTGGGGTGCTGAGGACAGAACCCAGGACACACGCTAAATGCACACTCACCCCAGAGCCACACTCCCAGCAAAATGTGAACTCTTGTTTCAACAATTTTAAGGGAATCCAAAGATACTTAGAAATTCTTTGAGAATTTCATACAGGACTCTGTGTGCTATACAATGGAACTTAGACACCAGGCTGAGACAGGACGATTGCCAGTCTGTCCTGGGGTGCCACAAAATCAAACCAATCCAAAACAAACAAAATATAGAGCCAGGTACTTGTATTACTATTCTACTCACTGGCCACCCTAGAAAGGCAAAACTACTAAGAAATCTAGTTAGTGGTTCTTGGGGGTGGGTGAGAGGAGAAAACTGATTGGGAGTAGGCAATGAGCCTTGAGAGGCTCAGAAAATATTCCCCAACTCAATTATGCTAGTGAGTTTATCAGACTCATCAAAGCACCACAACCTTGCTGGGCACAGTGGCATATACCTAGAATCCCAGCATTTGAGAGGCTGAGGAAGGAGAATCAAGGTCATTCTCTGGTACAAAGTGAGTTCAAGGCTAGACTGGGCTATATGAACCCATCAAAAAGAACAACAAAATAAAAATTTATTAAACAATATATAAAAGTGAATTCTGGTAGATCTTGCTTTAAAATGCATTTAACAGGACTTGTGCCAAAGCAAATTGTACTTCTGTGAGTTAGCAGGGGAAATGGAACTTAAGATGTCATTTATCACACTATCCATAACCAACAAAGCACCAGGGAGCCTTGCTAACATTGTCTATAGCTTTGTGTGAAAGACACATCACTCAAGTAAAGATATAAATAATGAAGGAAACGAAGAGACTAAAATATATAAACAATTCAGTTAGCAAAAGCTCACCTGTGGAGTCATTATCTGAAACAAATCAGAATTTTTAAAATTGTATTTTGTTTACACGTGTGTGCACAGTTCATATATATTGAGGTCATGGCCACTGTGGGATCCTTTCCTTCTTCACCCTGTAGGTTCCAGAGATTGACCTCAGGCTTGGTGTACATACCGATGCTCTCTGAACCATCTTGCCAGTCTTGAACGAGATGTTTTAGCAATCAGAGTTCAAGTCTCTCTCCTCTCTAAAGCTCTTGGGAGATGCGCTACACTCCCAAGAAACTAAGGCAAGATTCCGGGAGGAGACGTGAGGACTCTCAACACCCTATGAAAACGTAAGGAGCTACTGATGGTGGTAACTCCCAACGGATGATGCTGGTTAAAAGCTACACATCAAAACACAATGAGGAAAGGGGTCACTTTAACAGGCAATGCTGGTTACGTCACTGACTCAGAACAACTAAGATATTAGAGGAAAACAGAGGACAATGCCATCAGGCCCGTGGGATGGAAAAAACAAATAAGAATCTCTTTTTGTTAACATAAGCCAATTAGAGGAAGAGGGCAGAGTCTGAGAAGACACTTGCACATATTACCCAAAGGACGTACTGACAATGGCAAGGGAGCCTGCAAGCCAAGAAACCTAAGGGGGATCATGGGTGAGTTCTCTCCAAGTTAGAATATCCTAAGTATACTTTTATGCAATGCTTAATATCATTAGTTGCCCAACTGATACAAATTTAAATATCAATGCACTATTAATACATGACTAGAGGGGAAGAAAGAAAATTAAGTAACTGCTGGCAAAATGTTGAGTGAGAGTCCTGTATAGAGTTGACGGAATGAAAATGGGTGACACCACTGCAGTAGCTAGTAAAAATATTGCTTTATTAAAAACAAATGCAAAAATCTATGTCAGCTGCAGTACCTTAAGAGACTCCAAACAGAATTGAGTATTCACTGTAAAGTGGTACATTCAGCCAACAGTGGGCCACTCTAACATTTATACATGGACATGGCTGAGAAGTTAAGGCACCTGCTACTGACGGCCAGTTCAAATCCCCAGAAGCCACATAAATGCTGGATGGGCATTGATGCCTGCCCATTTGTAACTCCAGCACTCAGAAGCCAGAGACGGGATCCCCATGGGCAAACTGGCTAGCGTTGGTGAGCTCTGGATTCAATTCAGGAGACCCTGACTCAGAGAATACAGTAAAGAGCAATGAAGACTCCTGATTGTCAGCCCTGGGCCTCCACAGATACACAAGACCATCCAGACACACACGCAAACACAACTGCACAGACACAGGCAAATACACACAAATCCCTACATATAAGAAAAAAAAACCTTGGAAAAAAAATGGAAATCTAAACATGGTATAAATTTCAAATTATTTTATTGTATATTGGGTTGTTTTATCTATCCTGTAATGGAAAGCCTGGCAGGCAGATCTCATATCTTCACAGTAACATTAGCACATATGTTGTATAATGAAAATCTCCCAGAAATGCAGTGTATTCTTGAGTGTATCTCACCATTAGCTGGCATCTTTCCAACTGCTGAGCGAGCCCCTGCAGAGTCCCTGCCCTGTCTTTTTCCTCCAGCAGCTGAATTCTACTTGGCCAAGAAGTGTTTTTAAAATCCGGTAAGTATCACTTATTTCTGCTCAAGAATCTCCCACATTAAAATTGCTTAGGATATTATTTTATTAACCCATCAAGTGCACAAAAATACGAGTGTAGGAAGTTTTCTGGTCCCGCAGCCACTCTCAAATAATCACTAAGAATCTTAATATTAGTTACAAATGCTCGGCCGGTAGCTCAGTCTTGTTAGTAACTAGCTCTTAACCCATTTCTATTAATCTATGTGCCACCCCAAGGCTTGTGGCTTTTACCTCTGCCCCATTTTGTGTGTCCGACTAGCTCTCCATCTGGCTGGTGACTCCCTGAGTACACCATTCTTCATCCCTGCATCTATGTGCCACCCCAAGGCTTGTGGCTTTTACCTCTGCCTATTCCTCCTGCCTGGCTACCGGCCAATCAGCTTTTTATTAACAATGAGGGCAATACATATTTACAGTGTACAAGGACTGTTTCACAGCGTATGAGTAAGCGAATGATTGCAGGAAGTGATGAGTTCTAGGGAACTACATTACATCATAAAGTCATGAAGGACAAAGAATTGTTGGCCTTCTTAGGAGCCTTCCTTGGAAGGAACAGAACATATATAAACTCACGGCTCCATGTCCCGGTCAGTGCTGGTTTCTTCTGGGGAAGAGCAAACAACTTTATTTAGAAAAC
Source organism: Myodes glareolus (assembly GCF_982192425.1). Taxonomy (NCBI): domain Eukaryota; kingdom Metazoa; phylum Chordata; class Mammalia; order Rodentia; family Cricetidae; genus Myodes; species Myodes glareolus. Next base: position 44,670,665 of record NC_142045.1, on the reverse strand, counting down.
AATCCATTTCTCCAGAAAATTAAAAAAACAAAAACAAAAACAAAAAAACCCAACTATCCAGGGTAAGACTGTAGTAAAACCAAGAGATATGCATGTACACACCTCATCTGGGAAAGCAGAAAACTGACAGAGAGGTACAGTCACACTGTCAGAGGAGAGACAGAAGCCAACACTCATCACAGCTATGGAAGAGATAAGGCGACCATCTTGGTCTCCTGCCTCCTTCGGCCAGCGTGACATTTCGCCCCCTCCCCAGTGTTTTAAATTATAAACTTACATCATGCACGTGTTGCTCCTTAAAGGATAAAATTAAAACAAGGCATCTTCTGTAAAGCAAATAGATTTATTATGCACTTCATGTACATTGGGATGTTCTCGCATAATATAATACAAGGGATAAAATAAAACTTTACACTGTGAAATTCAATGTACATTTTAGGTTATTTATACACCCCACACAGCGCGAACAATAGAAGGAAAGCATTTGTCTGCCGCTATATTTGTGGAACGTGTTGACGGAGGGCATTAAGCAAAACAAACAGTTGTACAGCCAAACAGCACGACCACTCACTCCTGCCTCTGAAGTCAGGGGCTGTTTTTGGTTGAGGAATCTGGTAGGGGCGGGAGAGGAAGGAACAAAAGGTATTTGCTGTACACCGCAGGGCACTGATTTCTGGTCCTCTTTTTCCCCCTACACTTTCCTGGACCCCCTCCAGATGTTCACTTTTCTGACATTTTTACCACTTCTGCCAGTGGCACTGACCTTCAGCACGGGGTGTGAAGGAAACGATACAAAAGCATTACAAACGCGCGACATCCCAAACTGCTGATTTACAAAATTTAAACATTTGAATTTCAAAAATAGCTATTTATTATTTATTTGTGGGACTGTTTCTTATCTTTGTAATAGAGCAGAAGCATTGCTTTTCCCCAGTGTGGTACTAACCTCCCCCATCCCAAACTGGACAAGCATAGGGGGGTGGCTGCATCACTCTGGTCAGCCTGATCCTCACACCAGAAGTCGTTTTTGTTCTACCAAAACTCCTTGAGGAATACTTATGAGAACCCTATTTTTCCAACAGGCTCCCCTCCTACCAACTCTTCCAGGCGTGTAAAGATGGATATAAAAACACTTGGAGAATATAGATCCCTACTGCGATGAGCCCTTTGCCCTTTGGTCACAAGGTGCAATTTTGTAAAAGCAATAAAATTAAATAAATACAATTTCAACAATTCAAGAGTAATAGACAAACTGGCAGCTTTCGTGGTTCTCTTCCTTAGAAAGAAAAAAAAGGTATACCTAATAAGAAGTCAGAGGTTTCTCTTCTATGGTAAATGTAGTGTGTGTGAGAGATGGAGTCACACTGGTCCTAGTAACAGGGTACTATCGACAGATTCAGAAACACTTCTAAGGCTGCCTTGCAAGAGTCCTGTTAAATGTCATTAATCAACGTCCCATAGGGACAAGAATTCAATCCTTGAGACATTCACATTTGACGTGTCAGTATCAACCATGCCATCACCTTAACTTTGAGTGAGTTCATCAGCCATCCCTCTTCCTGGTTAGGACTGGCGGGAGACACACAGGAAATGACATTGAAAAACAAAGCAAGGAAAGGCTTTCACAAAGACTGGAGAGAGAAACACACAGAGTAAGCAGTTACACATCTGGGCTTCCACGAACAACACGACTCGTGCCTTTCACACGTGACGACCATTACTGGCCTCTCATTGAAACATTCCAAAGTTTTCAGTAGTAGCAATGGTTTTGTGCTCAATTTCCAAATTCTCTTTCCCCTCTCCCCCTTAACCACAGTACGAGAAGAGCACAGAATCTCCAAGACCTGGGAGACAAACAGGACTACAGTGCTCAAGGATCAAACCACCCTTGGCTTCTAAACCAACCTGCCAGACATATTTGCACAATCCATCTAAACTGTTCCACGTTCCTGATGCCGATGCCTCCCATACCATGGCACTCAGCCATCCTATGTGCAATTGTGCAAAGATGAAAACAGGAAAAAGAATGTGGCCAGGAAAAGTGCAAGCCCACCAGTTCTATCGAATAACAAAAGGTATGTGCTGTGACTAACGGTTAGTGGTGTCCCCTGTGATGGGCAGCACACTGTACATTCAAGAACATCCATCCCAGCAAGTCATTCAAATGTACCCAATGGGTTCTGATGGGGCTAATTTGGTTACGCAGTAACTGGCAAGTGGAAATAGCTCAGAGCAGTGAACATTCAATTACGATGAGAGATTACATTTCATTCAGCTGAAGGAGGCGAAGGCAGCCGGTGACTGATTCAGGGACCAGAGTCATCCTTAGCTGGACCTGGAGCCTCTGTCTGCACATGTGCCCCCGGGCACTAACTGCTCTGTCCTTGAGAATGTCCAAGCTTCAGGAATGGTGGCCCATCGACTCGCAGGTGGGATGACAGGCTCAGAGCCTCTGTGGATGCACAGCTCTTCTGCCTGTAGTCAGAGTGGCCAGCGTTTGCCTGCTCCGTCATTCAGCCTTACACGGATGGTGCTTGCCTGATTTAAACTACCAGAGGGGCTCTCTCCACCGTGGAAGACTCGTCACCAAGTCATTTCTTCACCTCCGTGTGGCATCAACACAGAAACTCATTTTCATCTAATGCTGAAGGTTAGCAGACGAAAAACAGTTGCAAGAATTGCTTTATTGAGTAACATTTTTAAATACACAAGAACCAGGCACACCAGACAATGCGATGGGACTGAGTACACACCACAACGCAGGAAACAATAAATACGGAACACTGCCTTTGCGGAGACACCTGACTGTGGCACATGCACATTTACAGAATGGGAAAATACTCAAAACCGGGTTTGGTTGTATCGAGGAGCTGCAGTTCACGTCTGCATTTATTCGGTGTGGCGGAGACTGCTTCAGCATGGGGTTACGCTGAGAAGGGCAGCCTTACTGGGTAGGCACATGACAGTACGTCAGGACACAGTACTGAGGGAGTCACAGTCTGGCCAGCACATCCTCAGGTGTCCTGCTTCCATCTGGCAGCTGAACGGGCATTCTGACCACAAGCCTTCTGTTTCACAGAAGGGGAAACTGAAAAAAAAAATTATATTTTTCTTGTAATGACAGTTTTAAGACCTTATAAAAGAAAATTATTCTACCAAACACCTTCTATCACATTTTTACCGAAGTACCGATAATACTTCATTTTCCTAAGAGATATTATGAGCTTGCTTGTGTGTGTGTGTGTGGGGGGGAGGTGTTGCACCATTAGAACCAAGTATTTGGAGGAGTATTTCTGAATGACTTTGGATTGACCATCCATCCGACCTCACAGAAGGATGTTTAGTGTTAGAAGATACTTGTAATGATGGTTAATTTGTCAAATGCCTAAACTAGATCACTGAAGACAAGAGGAGCAGAGATGGAGATGCCAGCTTGTCTGAGTGTGATCGTCACCAGAAGTCAGCCCGTCTACAAAGCCGCTGGACATTAGACAAGCTGCTTAATGAAATCTTCAGTTTATTTAGACACGGAAAAGAGCCCCTGAGGGGCACCCAAGGCGTACACATGAGCTCCTGCTATCTTTCCACCCACTTTTTCCTGGGCAGTGAAGCTTCCTATGATAAGATGGAGGAGAAAAAGATCTATTTAATAAAAAAAAATACTAGTGATCTGAACATGGTCTCTATATCCCTGCCCCTAAATATGGAAGTAAGTAAATGATAGCCTAATTCCTTCACCATGGTCCACACTTGTTCATGATACATGCGAAAATACTAGATTTCTATCAGTTATTGTAATAAAACTTGATTACCAATTTAAACCCACGGTCTGTTTCTGGGTGAAACAATGAAGCTAACATTTGCCAACCATGCACTAGGCACAGCCCAGAGCTTCAAAGGCAAATAGTGAATACTTAGAAAACAGTCAAGTTTTCCATCAGAAATCTCCTCGGAGAGGGAAATGATAATCCAGGAATCTCAATCTAAAATTGATAGACGATATATTCATCTGTTCATCTACTTATCCAATACGTTACTACAAAAGGACTGCCACAGGTTCAGATGGGATTCCAAGCACATGAACGCAGCATCGACTACACACACATTCCTTCAGTCTAACATTTTGAAGGGCGAAAGGGAGAGGAGATAAAGAGTGAACAGATTAAGCGTCTATGTGTCACCAACTATACATTATCTGTCACCCACTGTCTCTGTCTGTCGCTATTACCTGTTATCTTCTCATTATTTATATAGCTATGTATCTGTTACCTATCATCTGACCCACGTATCAACACATCCATTGCCAACCAATGTCTACTACCTATCTGCACACCAGCACATCTATCTACGGTCTATTACCTATTAGCTATCCTATCCTCGGTCTTTGCATCTGTATATGGATCTATCAATGGTATGTTACATAGGTGCTTTGGACAGGTGCTAGCGTTTGAAGACCTCAAACTGAGCAGACTGGCTGGGATGACATCCCAAGAGCACCAGGAAGATTTAACTTTCGTTCCTTCATTCTCCCCACTGCAGTCTTACCTCTCACAAGGGCGTTTCCTTCTTGTAGTTGAAGCTGGGATCAGAGCCCTCAATCTGGAGCTTCAGGGCTTGTTTAAGGTTCAGCTCTGTCTCCGAGGGAGGGAAGCCCTCCAGCACCTCCGGATGCCCTCGCTCATGCACTGCTCTAGGGACGGAGACCCTGCCCAGGAACACCTGGCTGCTCTGCAGATGGTAATTGGGGTTCGTCATGATCCCATTCCTCTTCTTCTGCTCCCCGCTCTGCTGGTGGATGAGAAACTGTGGCTGGGTGCGGCTGCCGTCCTGAGGCGAAGGGACCACAATTTTACACTGAGATTCCCCTGGTGTCTGTTTAGGTGGGCTACTCCCAGACTTAGCAACAGGTCCTCTTTTGTCAAACTGGGTCATTTCATATTCTAGAACCTTTGGCTGTGAGGAATTATTTTGTTTAGTTTTCTTCCCAGCTGACCCAGACTTGCTGGAGTTTTCTGACTTGCCTCCTTTATTTGATTTTGTTGACTTCAGACTTGGTTTGACTTGGCTCCACTCAAACTCACTACTGGGGGAATTATGGCTGTGTCCTAAGGACTGGGTTGTGGAAGAAGGGGACACGACGGACTGCCTGCTGCGGCTGCGTGGCAGCGAGTGCTGCTGGATCTGCTCTGTGAATGACAGGCTGTGGAAGCTGTCAATGGGCACCGTTTGAGCCGTGGCTGTGGAGGACGTTGTTCTCAGGGAGGAATTTTTGGAGCTTTTCAGGGAATTGTTGGACAGGGACGATTTCTGCCGATCCACAGTCGAGTCTGGAGACTCTGAGGGAGAGCTGAAGGCATGGGCGGGCCCATTGGGCAGGCCCCGGAGGGAAGGCTGCAAGTCACCTCCACCAGTGCCCCCAGAGCTGTTGGACCTGATGGTCAGAGATTGCACCTTGGTCGGTGCCGACTGTGGAGGCTTCTGCTCCATTGTGTGGACAGGGGAAGGGGAGCAGCCATTCAGACTGGAAGCACCGTATTTTTCTAACAACTTAATGATCTGAGAATGCCCGTTTTTGGCAGCCACTCTCATGGCAGTACGTCCAAACTGGTCGGCGTGATTGGGGTCAGCGCCGTGCTCCAGCAACACCTGCACCACATCCACATGTCCCTCCTGGGCCGCGATGCAGAGGGCCGTGGCGCCTTGGTTGCACGTGTGGTCCACCACGGCGCCATGCTCTATCAGAAGCTGGACCACTTTGACGTGGCCCTGCCAGGCCGCAGACTGCAGAGCCGAGCGCTTCTCATTGTCTGCTGCATTAACGTCGGCATGGCAGGCGATCAGCACCCGGACCATCTCCACGTGACCCTGCCAGCAGGAGACGTGCAGCGCTGTCCTTCCCTCTGCATCGCTGGCCTCCACATTTGCACCGTTCTCCAAAAAATACTCAGCCATGGTAAGCTGGTTCTCTAAGGCCAGGATGTAAAGTGTGGGCCGCCCATCGGCGTCTTTGTAGTTCACATCAGCCCCGTGGCTAAAGAGTAATTCCACGATGTCCCGGTGCCCTTCCAGAGCCGCAACACGCAATGCATTCCTCCCGTCATAGCCTCTCTGGTCTATGTTGGATTTGTTCTCCAGCAGGATCTGGACACAGTCATAATGGCCCTCCTGTGAGGCCAAAATGAAGGGGATGCGCCCATCATTGTCAATCTCATTTGTTCTAGCACCTTGTTCTATCAGAGCTTCACATATTAGTCTGTGGCCCTCAAAAGCTGCCATGTGGAGAGGCGTCCAGCCAGCATCATCTCGGTGGCTCTCGTCCAAGCCTCTGTCCAGGAGAGTGCGCACCACCTCCACATTGCCCTGTGCCGAAGCTATGCTGAGGACTGTCCGGCCTTCGCTGTCGATGCTGTCCACGGCTGCGCCCCAGAACAGAAGCGTGTTGACCACAGAAGCATGCCCCATGGAAGCTGCAGCCAGCAGGGGCGTCCGCCCGTTGTTATCTGTGTGATCCACATCTGCTCCTCCTTCGAGAAGCAGGTCGACCACATCCACATGGCCTTCGTAGGCTGCCACCAGCAGGGGGGTCATTCCATCCTTGTCACAGTGATCGACCTCAGCCCCTCGGTCAATCAAGAGGCTCACAACTGACGCGTGTCCTTTGCTTGCAGGCACACAGAGTGCGGCCACTGAGAGAGCTGTTCTGCCATCCACGTCCTCGTGGTTGACCTCTGCACCGTGGTCCAGCAGGTGCTCGACGATCTCCCTGTGGCCCATGTACGCTGCAGCGATCAGTGCAGTCCGTCCCTCGTTGTCGGCCTTGTTGACCTCGGCACCATGCTGTAGCAGGTTCAGGACAATGTCCTCGTGGCCACCCCAGGCTGCTGCCCGCAGAGCCGTCCGGCTGTCTGCATCTGCACAGTCTACCTTTACGCCAGCGTAAAGCAGGGCAGACACCACCTCCGTGTGGCCTCCCCAAGCAGCGGACCTCAGCGCTGTCCAGCCATCCTGATCGGTGTGATTAATGTTGGCTCCACACCCAATCAAACAGTTAACCACCTTCGTGTGCCCTTGTCTAGCAGCTAGCGTGAGTGGAGTGTGTCCATGGGAGTCTTCGATCTCTAGATCAGCTCCCCTGGAGACCAGCAAATTCACAACATCCAGACTGCCACTGTATGCGGCATTGGCCAGCAGAGTCCTCCCATTGGAGTCACACTGGTTGACAGAAGCCCCATTATCCAGTAATGTCCGAATGGAGTCCTCTCTCTCGAGGGCTTGCCGGACGATGCCGGAAGTGCGATCGTCCTCGCTGTTGACGTGAGCGCCAGCCCGGATCAGCAGCTGCAGCACCTCTTGTTCCTTGGGTATTAAGGTGGACAGAGAGTCTTTGACTGGGGTGCCATTCCAGATCATCCACAGGGCCAGTTCGGCTGGCTCCAACTGCAGATTCGAATTAATCAAGTGCAAGGCAAATTCTTGTGCTTCCAGTGGGGTCAGGTTCCGGGCCTGGCAGGTGTAGCTCATGGCCAGCATCCTGTGCCCTTCCGCAGCGTTACACAGGTACTTCTGGGTGCAGTGCTTCACATCCAGGAGCCACTCGGCAAAGCTGTGGTGGAACAGGATCTTGGTGCTGCCCAGCCCATCCACCAGGAGCTTGGAGAGGACGTCCAGCTTGCGCTGGAAGTCTTCCAGGGTTAGAGACATATTTTTGGTCCACACGGCATGGTATAATTCTGTCATGGTCAGGGGCCGGCAGGCTGCAAGGATCACGTTCAGGATGGGCTGAACTTTGGCAAACTGTTTTCGGACAAAAAGTCTCTGGCAGAGCCAGAGATAGAGACCATTCAGAGTTCCTGGGATGTCTCGGATCTCCCGAAGCATGATGAAATTCTCTACAACCCCGTCCAGCACGCGTTCTAGATACAGGAAGCACCCACTGCTCTTGATGTGCAGCTGGTTCAGAGTCTCAGCTGTCTCCTTGGTGAGGTGCTGCCGAAGTGCCTCCTCTTGATCCAGGCGGTGGAGGATGTATTGCTGTACATCCTTGACGATGTACGCCTTCCGAAGGTCATCCAAACTGATCTTCCGGAAACCTGCAGAAGACGGGCAGGCTGAGTAAGTAGAATACAGAGGTGGGCATGTGTCTGAAGAGAGTGAGCCAAGGCAAATAACCTGACTCATGGCTTAATACTAATAAGAGGGTCCACCACTACTGCTTGTACGTCATGTGGAAACGCATAAACAACAAAGCAGTGAGGAGCTGTCCTGCAGCTCGATGCCTATTTCAACCCCTTTGCAAGAAGCACTAACTAGAAACAGACAGACACACACAGCTACAGAAGTACCTCGTGAAGACACTCTGAATATCAGAGATGTGAGAGCCAAATAGGTCTGTTTTTACAGGATGATCTTTTTTCACACAAATAATAGCTATTTCTGCCCATCTGTTTGACTATGTATCAGCCTTGATGTGAACGGTTTATATCAAAACAGTAACACTAGTCACTCTCTTTATACTACGTTGCTTTATGATATAAAATTAAAATAATTAAATCTCAGACTGTCAAGAATTAGCTGGAACCAATTAAGATGCAAATTTCCAAATTACATTTGTAAAATTCTAGCACTGTAAAAATAAAGACACTTACTGAAAGCCAAACAAAGCTAAAAGCACACGGGTGGTGACTACTCTAATATCTTCAAAGCAGAGTATGACAGCAGCTTCTAAAGCAACAGTTCTCAATCTGTGGGTCATGACCTCTTTGGGGGTCACATATCAGATATCTTGCAGATCAGATATCTACACGATGATTCATAACAGTAACAAAATTACAGTTATGAAGTAGCAATGAAATAATTTTATAGTTGGGGGGTCGCAACATGAGAAACTGCAGTAAAGGGTCTCAGCATTAGGAAGGTTGAGGACCACTACTCTAAACGGACATCAGTGTACAGACCTGGATTTGTTAGCTAACTGTTTGTCTCATGAAGGTAAAGGCTACAAATAAACTCATCAAGGTTTGCGTGTGTTAGGAATGGCCATCCCCAAACCACTCAAGAGCAGAGCAAGGCAAGGCTGCAGACCCTTTGACATAAAAGACACTCCAGAAGGGACCATGGCCTGTCTGATAACTGCAGCAGCCTCAGGGACATAGATCCATGCTGTCTGTGCTGGGGATTACGAGCAAAAGGAGGTCCACACTGGGGGGCTAGGTGAGTGTGGATAAGTCGAAAGTGAGCCCCACATCTGCCTTGACCAACAGGACTAAGCCACTATCACAGGTCTGGAAAGAAGACTGACCACTTCAACTACCTGAACCCAAGGCTGAAATACCTGAGGGCATTTTTTTTTTTGAAAAGTACAATCTGTCAACAACAGACAAGATAAAATAACACACGTGTAGTGCCCTACATTTATAGAGTAAGACCTATAACATACACCACACACACACAACCTAAACCCTCCATATCAAAAGACAAACTCTGAAAGAGGCTGACCAACACGGAAGGTTTAGAATTGAATTTGGCCTGAGCCTGACCTCTCCCACATTCCCAGCCATGTTAGCATGTACTTCACAGTACAGTCTTGGCCATGCTGCTGCCTAGTGTGTATTCTCTTGAGCTTTTCTTCCATAAGGTGCCTAATAACCTCACCTGTGTGCCTCACGCTGTATACCTTTAGAAAACACACTTCGACTAAAACACATTAAAAAAAAAAAAACAAAAAGAGCCGGGCAGTGGTGGCACACATCTTTGATCCTAGCACTTGGGAAGCAGAGGCAGGTGGACCTCTGTGAGTTCAAGGCCAGCCTGGTCTACAAAGTGAGTTCCAGAACAGCCAAGGCTACATGGAGAAACTTGAAAACCAGAAACAAACAAACAAACAAACATACAAAAAAAATCAAAAAAACCCACACTCTATTTTGCTTTCATTTAGTGGCTGTATTTTAAGTGTTAGAGTTTTGTAGGCATAATTATTTTAATTTGATAACATAACATAAAATAAACCCTTCCAACTTAAAGGAAGACTGAGCACATCACCAGGAATGTCTGGCACCCCACATACCCTAGCCATTTGATATGACTGGTCTCCAAACCTCTTGTATGTTCACTTCTTTGTTGTTTATAAAGTCTTTACAACAGTTTAGGGTAAAAAGGAACCCATCTGGGGAGGTGGTTTATGCCTATGATTCCAGGACTGGGAAGCTGAGGCAGGAGGATTATGAATTTGAGGCCAGTCTGGGGTACACAGCAAGTTCTAGGCCCATGGCTAGTAAATAAAACATTACTAAAGTGGTATGCAATAGTGTTTTAAAGTTTCCAAAGTGATGTGCACACAGGCTGATCTATGTCAAAGATTATATAACCCATTATGCATAAATATCTGTAATTTAAGCTAATTAACTAAGATCATCTGATGAAAACTTGAGATAACAAAGCCTCCACAGTGCCAGACCTGATGTGTTCAAAGTGGGCTAAAGAAAATGCATTGAGTCAGCTCTCCTTGTGTGTGGCGGAACTGGGGACTGAATGCCGGGCAAGGGCTTTTCCCCTTGGGCTACATGCACTTTAAGACTTTACTCACACAGCTGTCCTGTACACCATGAGGGAGGTTCAAGCACAGAGAGCTGCCAGAGTCACCGACTGTGACCAAGGGGTCAGCATCAGGGCTTTGTGTGATGCTGACAGAGCTAGAAGGACGAAGTGGTGGAACACGGACCGGATGCTCCACAGAGGGAATCGAAATGCTTACACCTTGGAACATGATCTTTTCTAAATTTAAGGAGTAATGTGGATTTAAGAATTTATATTTACCCCCAGCAACAGTTATGTTCAATTAAGACATGATTAAGAACTTGGGGCAGGCAGCTGTGCCAACAATCCTAGCACCAGGGGGAGGCAGAAGCAGGAAGACTGCTACAGATTCAAGGTCCACATGGGAAGGCCCATTGCAGTCAGGGCAAGGCTTAGTGTCAAAAACAGAACAGAAATAAGAGCAGAGGTTTAGTAGTGTTCAGTAGTGCAAAGCTTTGGCTGAGCTGTGCGCGCATGGGCGTGCGCGCGCGCACACACACACACACACATACTGAGAGAGAACTCAGACTGTCCACTGACCAACAACCTTGAGCACTGAAAATGACTTCATTTACTTTTTGGGAGGCTGGGGATGGAGCTGAGCACCACACTCACAGAGCCATACACCTCTTTTGAGTGAGGGTCTCTCACTGGCCTAGAACTCACTACATAGGCTAGGCTGCCTGGCCAGTGAGCCCCAAAGGCCCTCCTATTTCTGCCTCTCCAGTAGGGAGCTTTTTTATGTGGTTCCTAGAGCAGGTGCTCCACCAATGAACCATCTCCAGGCCCACTAAACCACTTTTCTATCTTTGGTAAAATATCTCAGTGGGTATGATACTCCGTGGAGTTGGCTAAACAAACGGGTTTGAGTCTGCTACAATCAGTGCACAGTCGGTACTCTGATAGGGCCTGACCCCATGCTTACAAACAGGAGTTCACATGTTCAGAATCCTTCTGGGACCCCAGTCTGTGCTCACACAGTCAGCACCCTGTTTTCACGGAGACTACATCCTAGCTGAGAGGACGGCTAGTAAATACACACATGAGAATCAGACAAATTTTCAGTGATACCGCATTCATGAAAAAAAATAAAACCAGACAGAGTGAGAATGTGACTGTGCAGGAAGGGGCCACAAATAAACAAGAATGGAGAACACAGTCTGTGAGTAAAAAGTCCTATCTGGGTTGTCACCTAAGTGGGAAGATGGCAAGAAGTTCAAGGGATGAGCGTTTTAGCAGAACATCATGTGCAAACCGGAATGTGGAAGAGGCAACCTGACTTTGCAAATGCTGGCTGAAGACAATGCAGAGGGAGCCCTCACGCTGAGGCAGGCATGGGAATCACTGCGTGCACAAAAGATTGACCCAGGACTATGATGGTCACACTTCCTAACTCAGCAAGTCCAAATCGACTGGAGGACAGACGGTCGTTGAGCAAGCCCTTCTGGCAACTGAGGTTGAGTATCTCATCCAAAATGGCCAGGATGGGAAGTAGTTACATCTTCTCAGATTTGGAATATCTGCTTATACATAAGGAGAACAGAACCCACCTCCCAGCACAGAACCCATCTGTGTCACATGAACATTATCCGCACATCCCGAAGTGCAGGTGATATTCTAAGTACCGCACGAAACACAATCTTGACCTGGAATTCTCCTTGGACGCACTCGGTTTTTGGATTTTGGAGCACTGTGGACTTTAGGGGTCAGTGAAAGAGGATCAGCCACCGTGAAAGCACAAGGACAATCAGACGCCAAAAACAGAGGACGAAAGGGATGAAGAGGAGGTCGTCTCACTGGATTCCTGTTACTGTGATGAAACATTATGACCAAAAACAACTCGGGAAGGAAAGGGTTTATTTCATCTCATGGCTTGTCCTCTGTCATCCGGAGAACTCAGGGTTGGAACCTGCAGGCAGGAGCCGACTCAAGAAACCACAAAACAACGCTGCTTACTGCCTTGCTCCCTTGGCTTGCTCAGCCTGTTTCCTTTATACAACTTGGGACCATCTGCCTGGGGGTCTAACATCAATCATCCATCCAGAAACTGCCCCACAGCTGCCTGCATACCTGCCAATCTCGTCTCAACTGAGGTCCCATCTCCCCAAAGGTCTCGAGCCAGCACACTTGTTCACAGCCAAGAACGCCCAGCAGTTGAGGTCAATGACCCAAAGATTTCAGGTCAAAACTGAATTTTATTAACAAACGCGATTGAGATGACAAGAATATGAGAATGTGTAGGAAGCCCTTATGGTGCCTCAGGCACATCTAACCTCTAAGGACCCCACATTACAGACAGGAAACGGGAGGTCAGGCAAGTGGCCTGAGGTCACACAGTCAGCAGTGAGCACTATGGACACATAGTAGTGAGTCATTTGTGCAAACAGAAGACTACAGCTCGGGGCTAGAGAGATGCTCAGGGTTACAGCATGTGCAGCTTTTGCAGGGGAGCTGAGTTTGGTTCCCAGCATCTCCACTGGGCCACTCACAACTGTCTGTAACTCTACTTAGAGGAACTCAAGTTCATATATACACATACACACTTAAAAATAAAACTTAAGAGTTCATAAGGTATATAGAACACAAATGAGCTGATGATACTTGGTGACTTGGACAAGGAGAGAAGCCACGCCCTCAGCCATACACAGGAGCTGCCGCACAGCACTGGCTGTGGTCACTGCTGTGGCCTTATCACATGAGTTCCTTCTGTCATCACAGGGCTAAGTTGAGTGCTGCAAAGAATCCAAGACCACAGCAGTGAAGCCCTGGGCTTAACCCTGCCATGACAAAGGGATGCATGTGAGGACCTTTGGCAGGACTTCAGGGGCCACAGGGAGATACTGATCAATGACCAATGAGCAGGAAAGTGTAGAGACCTACTGAAAAATAACACAGCTCATCGCTACCTTAGGTCTGGGAAGTAGGGAAAAAGCGTTTTTTCGTATGTGCACACATTTTTCTGTGCGTACATACACGTGGAGGCCAAGGAATAACTTTGGGTGTCATTTGTCCTCAGGACTCAGTCATCTTTTTTTTCTGAGATACAGTCTAGGCTAGGCTGTTGGGACAGTGAGCTGTAGGGGTCTGACTGTCTGTCTCCCTAGTACTGGATCAGAAGCGTGTGCCAGCATACCTGGCTAGATTTTGCTGTTGTTTTTTGGTATGGGGGTTTTCATGCATGTATGACTAGTACTTTACTCACTGAATTATCCCCTCAGCCCAGGGAAAGAACTCTGAGAAAAGCTAATGATGATACCCATGATCCTAAGGTATGGTGGCGAGAGGCTGAGAGGGTGCGTGCAGCAGTAAGGCCTCCATTTGCCTACTCTGCTCCATAGGAGAAACCCAGCCTGGGCTCGGGCCTAGAGCACACAACTCTGGGCGTCATGCAGTCTTGCTCACCAGTGAACATTTTAGTGACCGCTCTGCTTTGTTTCCGGGCGGAGCAGAGGAGCAGTAGCCACGGGGGAAAGAACTCGTGGTGACCAGCCAAGAGCTCTGCCACAGTCCCGGAGAGCCCGGATGATGTCTGCTCCCCTTCCATCACATTGCAGCCTTCGTCCACGGAGTCAACCAGCAGGTAGAGGCTCTGTGAGGGCGGCTTCATCCCCAGGAGCGGGAGCAGCACACACCTGTAAGACAGCCAGAGAGCAGGTCAATGTCACTGACAGGGCACTGGCATTCATAGTACGCATGTTGGCATTATTGGTTAGACTGTTATAAAAATAGAGATTCCAGATAAAATGCATCTTCTACGTGGTTCACTTCCCAATACTACCAGCTTCCAGTACAGTGTGTGCTGTGCCCTAGCCTGTGCATATGCTCTGACTCAGGGCAATTAAGGATGGTAGGAACTGGATGAAACTAGATTTAAACACCCTTCCTGGTGTTTGAGTCAGCTTTAAAGTGCTTAGATTGTCCGTGTGCTGAAAAGAGCCAACTCCGAGGACACCATAGCAGGAAGAAACCTATTGTCCTGGTTTGATTTTGGGTCAACTTGACACAAGCGAGGGTCGCCTGGGAAGAAGGAGCCTCAGCTGAGAAAAAGGCTCCATTAGACTGGTCTGTGGGCAAGTCTGGACTGCACTTTCATGACAATCACTGATGTGGGAGGATCCATTCCAGTATGAATGACGCCACCCTGGGCAGGTGGTGCTGGGAAGTAGAAGGAGGCAGAGAAAGCCATGATGAGCAAGCCAATAGGCAGCAGTCCTCCATGGTCTCTGAGTCAGTTCCTGCCTCCATGTTCTTGCCTGCAGTTGCAGCCCTGACTCCCCTCAGTGATACTACCTGGGCCAAACACAGATTAATAAAGGCAGGTTAATTAAGTTATAAGAGCTAGCTGGAACAAGTCTAAGCTAAAGAACAAACTTTCATAATTAACAATGTCTCTGTGTCATTTGTCATTATTTGGGAGCTGGTGGTCCCCAAGAAAAAACCCAACACAAGAAAGTCCTACTATATACCATCACTGAGTCTACATTTGTCAAAAGCACAGAACTGTACAAGAGCCACTATTACCACATGAAAACTAAAAAAACATTTACATGGTATAAAATATGCGAGAAAAATATAATAAGCCTCTCCTGGTAATGTCCCTTGGTGTGGGAGCCTGAATTCTCAGTAGTCGGCTGACTCTGCTCTTCACACACTAATGCTGAGCAGGTCAGTACACAGAGAGTCTTTGTTCAAGGGCTAGCCTGGCCAGGGCCTCCAATCCCATCATTACTCCTCAAGCTACCAAGGTCCACCCTGCCCTGGCAGCATGCTGCGTCCAACTACAGGTTTCTGTTTCCAGGCTCTGACCAATAATTGCTACTTACCCATTCCCTCCAACTCTGCGGGCCTGCCTGTGGGCCTATGAACAGGCCCTCTCGTGCCAGAGTCCTCCCTGTATGCCTACCACCACGCTCGCTCTCTCTTCGCCCCAGAGCTCAGCTCAGATACACTCACAGAAGACTTGGGATTACACTGCTCACTCTGCAGCCTGTAGACACACACTGCTCACATGCCCTCAACAAATGGGACCTATCAGGTAGTTCAAGGAACCAGTAGTGGAGCATCTACCTTTCTGATCTCTAGGGAAGAGAAGGGATTGCCAGGAGAGCTCACCTGTTCCCCACCAAGAGCTCACCCAGGGCCTCATGAAGACTTACTTATGTTTGCTGGGTGAATGGATGGGTGGCCTGATATATTTATAAAACATTCATTTGTAAAGATCTTTATCCCCAAAACATAAAAAATTCACAATTCTCAAGAATAAGATACCTACAACTCCAGTACCGACAGAACAGTGTTCTTCATTCCCAAATGTAAACATAAACGACTCTCGGCTGGCTACTGTGGGCTTGTGGAAGTTGGCTTTATGTGACAACTTGACTGGACCACAGGATTCCCACATGTGGTCTTCTCTTCTGAATGTTTCTAAGGTTCGAAACAGTGGCTCTTACCCAATCGGCCAAAAGCTAACTCCATGACTGCCTGAGTTGTGACATCAGTTTATTCTTTTCTTCAGGCTCAAAAGAAAAACCAGCTGTTTGGGTCTCGAGAACATGAGCTTTGCAATGAGAACCTGCACCACCACTGCGCTGACGCAGGTCAGCTTTCTAGGTCTCCAGCCCGCTAGCTGCACACCTTGCAGTTCTCAGCATATATCACCATGGAGGCGAATTCCTTATAAATTAATCCATGCATTACAACTTCTGTGGAGCCTTTCGAGGGCTTACTCTAAAGCCATTTACCTCTTACTTTCTATGTACTCAGGATTTCTATGTGGAATCCTGTATTTGGACCTATACAGCATCTTTCTACCACTCTCCCCTTTCTACAGGGAGCTGTGAGGTTACAATACTCCACAGTACCGGAGAGAAGACTCATCTTGTGATTTCTTTCAGGTTTAGTTCTTGGAATAAGCAAATGAAACTGTTCCCAGAGAACACACTGGACCTACAAAGATAAGCAATGTCATATATTGTAAGAAGGTAACTCAGCTGCAGGGCACCTGTGATGCATAAATCCAGCAGGGTTGTTACAGTCCATGCAACAGTGGGGAATGGACCTTCTCAGACATTAGAAGTGTCCTAAGAAATACCTGAGGCCAACTCTGGGAGTTCAGTTTCAAAAAAGCAGAAGCAGAGTGACGTGATCTCTCCATTTCTGACAAATAAACATTTATTCTCATTGTTAGGACACTTTAGGACACGGCTGCTGACGTGAACCCCAGCAGGCAGGATCCTGAATGGTCCTGCTGCCCCAAGGCTGAGGAGGGAAATGCAAATTCTGGAAAAAAGGGTCTGTGTGTACATATAAGGGCTCAGTTTAAAGGACATTTACAAAGACATACTCAGAACTAGTAAGTGAAAAAAAACAGCAGATACCAGCAGCTAAAACTGCGACAAGATAAAAAACAAAAAACAAAATCTAAATCAAATGATACAATTATTTCAAGTAAGTTGCATTAACTTTGTAAATACATTTTAAAAGGTCAGGTCCCATAGTGACCTACTGCAGGACGGTTTATGTCAATTTGACACAAACTAATGTCACCTGAAAGGAAGGAACCTCAATTAAGAAAAGAACTGCCTCCATAAGATTGGGCTGCAGGCAAGCCTGCAGGATATTTTCTTAGTAATAGAGGGAGGGCTGAGGTGCTACAATTCCTGGGCTGCCGGTTCTGAGTTCTATAAGAAAGCAGGCTGAGCAAGCCATGGCAAACAGCCAATGAGCAGTACTCTTCATGGCCTCTGCATCAGCTCCTGCCTCTAGGCTCCTGCCCTGACTTCCCTCAGTGATGGACTGTTCCCTGGAAGTGTAAGCTGAAATAAGCCCTTTCTTCCCCAAGTGGCTTTGGCCATGGTATTATTATATTTGGCCAACAGTAACCCTAACTAGGGCACTCCCCATTCTCCCCAACCCTAGTGCTGCTAAACAATTCTTGATATCTTTATTCACAATAGAGTACCAGAATCCTCCACTAAACCGGGGTGGACAGACATTAAGGCCACTGATCTGTCCATGAGAGAGAGAGAGAGAGACAGAGAGACAGAGACAGAGAGAGAGAGAGACAGAGAGAGACAGAGAAAGAAAAGTGGAGCAAGGCACAAAACTTTGGAGCCCATGCATCTAAAAGCAAACTGTGTGCCAGCATTTACTCTGCTTTCCACGTAACAGTACTACTGGGTTCTACTACATAAGTATGCACTTCTGCCGGAGACTCAGGTCTGTGAGAGAACATGAAAAGAAAAAGGGACAAGGATGGGAAGAGCCAGCGAGGTCCTGTGGACTCTGAACATCGTGGCTCTGCTTTGTTACTTGCTGTTACCCAGTGAGAATGTGCACATCCGTCTCTCTGAACACTCACATCTGAGCCATCCTTTCTCTGGGCTTCAGGACAGCACTCTGTCAGTGATGAGTGGTTCATGACTGAGGTTTTGCAGGAAGACTGTCCACTTCTGTTTTAAGTGGTACAACCAGACATTCTGACTTGAGGGGCTTGAGGGGATAGCTCAACAGGTAAAGTCCTTGCTGCACAGGTTGAGGACTTCAGTTAGAAACCTCAGAAACCAGGTAAAGTGTATATCCTGAAACTCAAAACTCCTAATTAGAAATGGGCCATGAAGATAGAAGATTAAGTTCAAAGGCCAACTAGTCTGGAGTACACAGTGGCAAACGAGAGAAAAAGGAAACAGACACCAAGGGTGCCCACTGCCCCCTCCATACACACACCATGGTGTCCATAACTTATAAGTGGGCACTAAGCTAAGCTGTTCTGATTCCAGGGGAGTGGGAAGAACCAAAATCCTCAAGTGTTTAGCACTCAAAATTCCATACAAGACACTGAATTTGGGGCTGAAAGGTCTTCAGGTCATGAGGGCATGCCCTTGAAGAAGTCACTGGGACTCAGGCCTCCTTTTCTCTTTCAATACCCAGCTGTAAGAACAGCAGCTGTGCTTTCAGCATGCTCTCCCATGCAGGCTAGCACCCCAACAGAGGCCTAGGGATAATGGGCTCTTGAGCATGCTCTCCCATTGTGGGCTAGCACCCCAACAGAGGACTAGGGATATGGGCTCTTGAGCATGCTCTCCCACTGCAGGCTAGCATCCCCAGCAGAGGCCTAGGGGTACTGGGCTCACCTGACCAGAGTCCAGAGCCTGGAAAACATGAGCCCAAGTTCAAAGGCCTTTATCTCTGAGCTGCTTTTCCTACAGAATGTCAGAGTGTGACATTACCAGACTGCGCACTTTGAATCCTAGAGTCTCAAGTCTCTCTTTTCCCTGTAAAGTTCAGTATCCGAGTATTAACCACGGAAGAGCCGATGATCTAGCTCAGTGGTGGGGCACCCCCATGTAGCATGTGTGAGGGTCATTTACCTAGAAGCTTAATGCTAAATCTAGCACGTTCTATATTATCTTAGAGGACATACTGACATTTCTACCAAACATTTTATTAATAACCACTCAATTCTGAAAGCAAAACAAACAACAAAACAAAACAGCCTTTAATAAAAATGTTTTTTTTTCCCTGGGGGAGGTTTATTTGCTTTTTACAGAAGATTAAAAATACGAATATCTTTTATCTTGTCTTCTCTTTGAAAAACAAACTTAGATTGTGTTTTCTCTTCTTAAAAAGTGAATCACCACCCAATAAATGAAAACATTTATAAGGTATGTGTGTGGGGAGATGATGGTAGCTGGTATTTTCGATCATTCAAGGATAAAACACTATATATTTATTCTCTTAACCAACTGTAGTGATATTTCATCTGTACTTTATAAGGCTAAAACACCATTAATTATTCACCTAACCAACCGTAGTGATATTTCACCTGTATTTTTAATAAATAAAGCCTGCCTGAGGTTCAGAGAGTAAAACAGCTGCACTGATCGGCCTACAGACCAGACAGTGGTGACACACACCTTTAATCCCAGTAGCTACACTAGTTGCCACAGAAACTGGGCGGTAGTGATGCACACCTTTAATCCCAACACTAGAGAGGAATGAATATAAAACGGGAGGAGACGGCTCTCACACACAGTCTCATTCTGAGATTCCTGGAGGCAGGATGGCCATTCCAGATTGAGGTTGAGGTGAGAGCCAGTGGCTGGCTGTTTTGTTTTACTGACCTTCAAGTTGAACCCCTTTATTTGTCTCTGGGTTTTTATTAACCATGCTACAACCAACAGTAACAACAACCATCTGTCGATTAAAACAAGGTCAGTGATTAACCTAAAGGGGGAAACCTGTTTCTGAAATCTTGACCAAAGCAAACATGAAATATGATAGCATGAAGAAAAAACACGCAGCAGCCAAAAGCAACTCCAGAAGCTTAGCTCTGAGTGAACTGGACCCACTCTGTCCAAAGGTGTGCAATGATGGCCAGAGACCTGCTAGACCTGTGGCGAGCACACACATACAGTCCCGTGAAGGCAGGAACTAAGTGGAAAAACATCTATGTTAATGCTGGAATCAACTCAGGGTGGTAACTTGTAGTTTTACATTGCTACCCTTATTCAAAGGCAACAATGAGGGCAAGGCATTGCAAGTGGGGGGAGGGGCGACAGTAAGCAGAATGGAGAGTCTGGGGATCCAGACAGAAGAGGGGTGTAAAAGACAGGACGGCCAGAGTGGTCACCCCAGAGCAGACCAGACCTAACACTGATGTCCAAAGAGAAGTAAAATTATAAAATAGCCCAAGGACTTAGAAAAGCCAAATTAATATTCACAGGAGAAAAAAAAAAAGCAGGGATGAACTCATTTTAAGGAAACAACGCAAGGCACAAATCCATACAATGGGAATGTTCCAGGGCATTCATTCCAAATCCACGGTGACTCTGCAGAGTGAACATGAAGAATGCCAACAGCAGAGGGCTGCCTGGGCCACCACAGAAAGCAGAGGCCAGATCACAACACCTGCTCTACAGAGACAGGCGACAAGAAGCCTAGATGAACCACAACACCAGCCAACAGGGGCATTTTCCAAGATGGGGACTGGCCTGCTGGTTTCGGGATATCTGAGGATGGGTGGTGTGAGTGGTCACAGGTGCAGAGCAGGAAGCAGCTGGGCCCACTAAGGGCCTCTGCCAGGAACTGTGCCCATGGGGCCGGTGGAGGTCAGTCAGGTCCACTTCAGAGAGCAGCAAGTCTGAAGTGTCTGCACACAGATTGGTTTTCCCCACAGCGTGTTTGCTAAGTCCCGGTCAGTGTTTACAAGGCTGAGGAAAGTAGGCCAAGTGTGTCTGCAGGCCAGCAGGCCAGCTCTCAGCCTGCCTGCTGGAAAGAGAATTCAGCTTACTTTAAACACAAACAAAACTCTAGAGAGCTGGAGAAGTCTGAGGTTGAAAAGGGCAGGACGCTACAGGGCTAATCTAAGCATCGCCACTGAGGAAGACCTGAACCTTAGAGCTCCAAGGAGCTGACAAGCCTCCAGGACCTGGTCAAAAGTGTGGCAAACTATGGACCAAGTCTTTGGCAAAGACCACGAAGAGTCCTGATGATAGTCTTCCAATGGCACTGCTGGCCCGAGGAGGGAAAGGTCCTCCTAATGGACAAGGTCCATTGGGACACTGCTATCACCCAACACACTGACATATACTTAAAAATTTATTGAAGGGGGTGAGGGTAGAGGGATGGCTCAGTGGTTAAGAATGTTTGTTGCTCTTGCAGAGGAGCTGAGTTCAGGTCCAGCACTCATGTTGGGTGGCTCACAACTCCCTGTAACTCCAGCTCTAGGAGATTCAACTCCATCTTCTCACCTCTGCAGGCAGTGCACTCACACTCACACTCACAAATTCACTTCAGGCGTACACACAGGCACATAATGAAAGAATAAAAACAAACCTCTTTTTCCCTTTTATTTTTTGTATGTGTGTGTTTTGCCTGCATGTGCGTATATGCACCATGTGTCGAGTGTCAGCTCTCTGGAACTGGAGTTTCAGATGGCTGTGAGCTGCCATGTGGACGCTGGGGATGGAACCAGGGTCCTCTAGAAGAGCAACTGCTGAGTCATCTCTTTAGCCCGATAAAATATTTAAAATAATTGTGGGAGGTGGCAAGATGGCTTGGTGGGTAATCTGAAGGCCTGACTGCCAAATCTGAAGGACTGACTCCAATCCCTGTTGCTACATGATAGAAGGGAACTGACCTCTACACAGGTGTCATGGTATGGCCACACACACATGCGCACACACACACACACACACACACACACACAAATACATACTTAAAATATCAGGAATATGGATTGGTAGCCTACTGGCAAAAGAAACAACAGATAACCAGATACTCCAGGTATTTTCAGCACTCGAGTTCCTGGTCGCCTTCCATGCCACCCTTCACAGCGTACCAGCCATATAACACAGCACATGTCAGAAGACAACTCCATTAGAGGCCGCAAACTAGCCCACTCTGGCTCACAGCTCCATAGCTTTTCTCTAACTGTGGCCATGGGGGACAAATTCACAGCCGAGCTGCAGATGCTCCCTTTGCTCTCTTATCCTGGCAGCTTGTTCATCAGATTCCACCCACCTCAACAACAATTTCCAAGGCTCCTTCGTCTCCCTTGAAACAGCACATCTCTTCATTGCTCCTCCCCTTCTACCAGTCTTCTCTGTCTTCTGTGAACAACACACAAGCCCACAGCTCCTCCAGGTTCTGCTATCTAGAGTTGCTCCTGCATCACAGTACAGGCTTCAGTCTCCTAAGTACTTGCCCCTAGGGTTCATTCACGATGCCAGCGGTTTGAGCTTTCTCACGCTGTGGGACTTGCTTGGGACTCACTGCAATGCAAGATCCTCAACTTGCAGGAATGCTTTACAACTGACACCTTTGTGCATGCTCCTCTCCTGCTGCAGCGATTCCTTCTTCATGTCTTAACAACCACTTAATCAGAAAGCCCACCAGGTTCTGAGCCCCATGCTTCTACTCTGCCGGCTCGTTTGTGGCCTTAGATGCCAGCAATGTCCCATACAAGTCTCAGCTGGATCTGAACTGCTTGTTCACCTTCTATGCTTAGACGTCAGAGCTCAGCTTTCCAGAACTCACCCTCCAGTGTCCAGCCCTTGCTGGGCTCCTCCCTTCAGCTTCTATTCTGCAGTAACTCAAACTTCCAGCCTTCCTGTTTTCTAATCGAGATCCCAAGAGCCAGACTGTGCTTTATTTCAGACATAACTCACATCCAACAAGCTCTCTGGTCGACCTGAAAACAAACTCAGAATGCACTTCTACTGGGCCCTTCACTCCTCCCAGGTCCAAGCACCTGCACACGGATGACCACACTGGCCATTTACTGCTTTACTGAACTCATCAGTCATTGTGACCTTATGAAGCCAGACGTCAGATTATTTTTGCTGAAAGAGCTTCCAGGGCTTCCAATCTGCTCAAGAGAAAAATAAATGTCCTCACAATCATCTAAGGATCTTTCAGGCTCCTGGATGGTTCTGCTTCCTACTGTGAGCTCTCCCCAGTCACATAACCACACCTCTGTTTCTAGACGTTAAACCAACTCTTCTACCCAGGCCATCACCTTGTACTTGGTATCTCCTGGGTCTAAAGGGCTCCTGTCAAACTTCCTTCTAAACATCTTAAGTAGCCCTTAAGAAATAGTAGCCCTGGCTCCAGCCCTGCTTTGTTACCTGTCATTGTAACATCGATGCGAACTACCTCCTCTCGTTACCAAAAACAGAGCCAATAATCACACAGGACGTTTGCCGTACCTGCTTACCGCATATCCTAGGACAAGACTTGATGCGTTCCTCACCCCCACTATGCACTCGAAAAAAACGAATGAACCAAAGTACATCAGCGGCCTCAGTCACACTGCACACCTCAGGCTACTCTCAAGACCACAGTTTAGTTCCCAACATCCCAATCAGCTCGCTCACAACTGTGACTCCAGCTCCAAGGAACCCGACTTGTTCTTCTGGCCTCTCAGGACATCTACACTCACAAACACATATGTATAAAAAATAAAGTAAACCCTTAAAACAAAAAGTCACACAGGAAAATGTTGCCTAATGATGCTAGCTGCACAACACCATCTGTACAGTGTGTCTCTGGAACTCCAGATATCCCAGGTCTCGGACCTCCCAGAGAGGACCAGAGAGGTGAAGAAGGACCTCCTTAGCTGTTCTCACTTTTACTCCCTCTGAATTTGGAAGTATTCTGGCTACAGCAGGAAGATGATGCAATTTGTTCATCTACAACTCTGTAATTCATATAACTATATGTGTAAACGGTTTCACACAAGAAAATGGAGTATTTAAGAATCAAATGTGGTTGAGAAAATAAAAATTATATCGTTGTGGCCATTATTAGAATGCTTTACATTAAAACATGTAGTCGGCTATTAGTTTAATAGTGATTGCTGTTATTAATCTATCCCGAAAAACCACGTACTGTGCTTACTCAAAAAGGTAGGCAAAAAGTCAGCTAAAAATATATAGAATGACTCCAGATGGTGATCATTAAGAGAGAGAGAGAGAAGAGTGGGACGGTAAGATGCACAGACAGCTGAGAGTGGGAGTGTGGCTTGATGAGAGGGTTTACTAACTTGTGTGATGCCCGAAGTATGGGCCCCAGTACCACAGGAAACAAGGAAATAAGAGGAGAACTGAGCAGGAAGGCTTCCAAAGACACTGAAGTGACTCCAGGAGGAACAGCCATGCAAAAATGTCTCGGCTGTAACATAACCTATCTCAGGGATGGGATGAAGGCAGTGTGGCTCAAAAGCAAGGGTCAAAGCATTTCAGGGCAAGGTCAAAGGACAAGGTCAGCAGAACATTGCGAGCGTAGGTTTTCCTCTCTAGGTGTAAGTGGGGAGGTAACATGACCTGACCTGACACTTTCTCTCATGGTGCAGGTAAGGCTGCCATGGCTCTGGCAACACAGAAGGATTTGGCCATGGTGGGAAGTGGAAACAGGAGGTGCTGCCTTAATCTTGCAGGTAAAACAAATTGCTGACAGATTGAGTATATGGATGAATGAAAATGATTAACCCATGACTCCCAGATTTCTAATGAAAGCAAAGACTTCCCATTTGAAATACTCCTTTCTTCTTAGTTTCGCAGTTATTTTCACAGTCTTTGTCTGAATCACACACCCTGCCCCCAGTAACAGTTACGTATACTCTCTTTTGTGTCTATGTGTGTGCTTTATCTACTCCAGGCTTGGGGTCAGGTTGCAGATGGTCTGTCTCTCCATAACTGTTATCATCTCTGGATCAGCAGGCCAACTACGGCACATTCTCACCACAGTTCCGTTGCTATGGTGATGGCAAGAAGTACCAGAGGAAAAGCTGCACTGAAGCCTCTGTTAAGGCCACATCTACCACTATGGCCCAAGCCTCAATCCCGAGAAAATCAGAGGCAGACTTGGCTCTAGACCTCAGTTGCTTCAACTGTAGGCTGCAACTCCATAAGGGGTCCCATAATTCTCAAAAAATACTGTGTAACAGTAAAGATTTCCGAATACACCACGATCCAAAATTAGATCGACATAAAATGTGGAATGAATCCAGGGTGTGTCTGGCAGCTCGCCTATGCTGTGTCCCAGGACTTCACTGAGGTCTTGGCTCTGAACATGGGACACGGAAACTCAACACTGTAAGACCGGAGGCCTGAAACACTTCGGCTTGGATTCGGGACCTGCACTATGAATCACCTTGCTTATTGCACAGACAAAGCCTTCTGCTCTTACAGAAACATGGTGGCTAATTGCAGAAAACACAGTCTTTCCATGCTTTTCTACTTCATTCCTTGGCATATAAGCAGCAAATCAGGATATCTCTGGATTGCATTTGCAATGTGTTGTTGTTGTTTTGTATTCCTTTAATAAATGTGTGACGAGTATGTGATACATGTGCACACACACACACACAGACAGACACATACACACACAGACAGACACACAGACAGACACACACACACACAGACACAAAGAGACACAGTGTTAGAAAAAAGAAAAAGGAAAGACGCCTTGGAAGGGAAGTGATTTTAAACGAAGGTCAGCGAGGGATGGCCAAGCGAATGACAGGTATAGGTCAGGACAGCGAGATCTGGAGACATGTGTTGACCATGTCACTAGATAAGATGAACCATGTACATCAAGAACATGTGAGGGTGCTTTGTAAGGCAAACCTGAGAGAAACCAGAGGAAGAGCCACCAAAGAACAGTCAAAGGGGACTCCACGAGAAAGAACAATGAAAATTGTTCAATGACATCAGCTATACAAAAAGCAGGTTGAGCTGCGAGCTCAGAGGCCGCCATTCATACACCCAGATCTCCCTGTGAGTATCTCTGATAGAAGTCACATTCCAGTAAGAACTGTGACAGAGGAGGAAGAAGAGGCATTTACAGGCGCAAGTTCCAGACTACCTGAGTGCAAGCCTGTAGCGGACACTCTGGGTGTTACTGATGTATGCACATATGAAACAGTGCAGACAGAGTCAATCAGAGCACGTCAGCCCCACGTGCAGACAGCAGCTGGCTCAGACTCCACATACTGTCAGAGAACCTTCCCTAGGAATGAACAAAAATCTGAATGTAAATGTTAAATTCTGGAATTGGGTAAAAATACCCCAACCTGTAGGGCACAACTTTCTTCTCTCTGGTCTGAAAAGAAAATCAAAGTTACACAAAGCGAACTAAAAATATGGGCATGGGAGCAACACGCTGTGCCAGTGTTACCTGAGGGCTGGGATGCCAAGGATGGGAGGAGTTACAGAGAGCACTTGGGGTGCTCAGCTCTAAGAGTCCACCTCGGAGCAAGAGAACAGATGTGAGGGAGAGAAAGTGAGAGGCTTGGAAGAATGCACAGAGTGGAGCTGAAGAAATGGCTCCGAGATTAAGGGTGCGTACTATCTTCCAGAGGACCTGAGTTCAGGTCCCAGCGCCCACGTGGCAGTTCACAACCACCTGTCCCTCCAGCTCCACGGGATCCAACTCCCTCTTCTGGCCTCCGCAGACACCTGAGCTCATGTGCACACACCCACACACAAACACATGCAACCACAAATGCTTTTAAAAATAAACATTTTAACCACCTATAACTCTAGCTCCGGGAGACCTGACTTATTCCAATGCACATACATATGTACGCTTCTTTTTAATTTTCAAAAATACTTTTTAAAAAGAACGGAAAGTGACAGTTATCCTACATTGTATTAGTTACAAAAAACAAATGATGGAAACAGAGTCTTTTACCATGAGCACACACAAGAGAACAAGAAAGCGGGCCTTCTGCCCTGAGTCCACTGTTGCAGAGAGCTGAGAAGAAAGATGGGTATCTGGCTCTGAAATTACCTAACGTCAATTCACACAGAAGACGAATAAAATAAAAATCACTATATTAGCCTGCTCTGCATTTAAAACTAGCTTTAACGATACAACATTTTCTGTTTCTGCTTTTTAACTCATTCAAAGGCTCCAGCCTTTCAGCTCTGTGAGAGGATATTTTAGATAGGCAAGCAGCATTATGCATTCATTAAGTGATAATTACTTAGCAGCTGCTGACATCATGCAGAGGGCTAACTAAGCACTTGAGTAGGCAGGAAAAGGTCCTCAGGCATGAATGACATCATGAAGATGGTGAGGAGGTGGGAACCAAGGATGCCAGCATGAGTAAGAGACCCCAGGTAAGAACAGAGAGATTCAGATCTTCCAGGGTTCCTGTTCTGTTGGGTCGGGGTGGGGAATGATCGCTCAGCTTGAGATCTGCTTTCCAAGTCCACTGCCCTTGACCACTGACTAGCACACTTCCCTGCTAAACTCTCAGTACCTAGAGCCGTTCACCCACCTTTAATATTCCCTCACAATTCTATTCCATAACACTAATACCAGAGGGAGAGGACACCTGCATGTACCATCCATAAATAAAGCACGGATAGAGATGAGGGCTTCCGGGCACTGTGTCCACCTGAATCTAAAGGACCTGGAAGGCCTCACTGGGAGTTTGTAGCCTAGAGAAATGACACCCGTCCTGCTTCCAAGGCACACAGGAGACCTGAAGCTACTGCCCCCAACACCTCACCACAGAGATAGTTACCATTTGCTCAGCCATAGCTGGGATTTGCTAATGGTTAAGGGCTGACACGAAGCCCTGCTTCAATTGTTCCAATGCTAGAGAAGAAGCCATGTTGAAAGCAAAACACACAGCTCTTTGTAATGAAAACCTGGGGGGCACGGGGAGGGATGGGCCAAAGAAAGCTATCAGCCATCAGTTCTCAGCACACATAAAAATAAAAGCATTATAAACCTAGGTCCTTTGAGTAACAGAAATAAAATTTTTTAAAACCCTATAAATATATACAATTAATTGAAAACTAAAAGAAAATGAAAAGAAACAAGCAAAAGTGTGTTTCTGTGTCTCTTCAGTAAGCGAAACGACACTGTGCATGGCACAGCACAGACACTCACAGGTGGGCAGCCTTAACCTCGCTCACAGAAGCAGGCCAGGTGTTCCTGAGAATCTAGACTCTCTGACAGCAGGGTTGCAGCTGCCCCACACTGCTTTATCTCCAGCTCAGCTCGACTCTTCCAGAACTCAGCACAACTCTCACTGTCTGCTCAGGAATGAATGAATGAATGAAAGAATGAATGAGAGGGGAACTTTGGACAACTCTACTGAGAAGCAGCATGGCATGACTGAGGGGTAAGAAGCTGCCATGTGTACCTAGAATAAAAGTCATTCCAATAAACTCAGCCACACATCATGACATGGAAGAATGTAACCAGCGGTACTACACAGTCTACCATGGACTAAGAGCAAAACACAAGGAAAAAGTTGAGAAGCAAAACTAAGGGAGAAAGTCATGTGGATGAAAAAGGCATGACTGAATCTCCCTCAGCCAGTTCCCCAGCTAATATTTTTCTTCATCGGGGTAGATTGCTGCCCTAATGTTTCCTGTGTATTCAGAGAGCCATTAATTATCAAGATTTATATGTTAAAATATGCTACAAAAGCTGGCTTTGAAATTTTTATCGAAAGGAAAATGGATGCTTCTATTTTTCTGGGCTTACGTTTATATTTTATCTAATCCTATTATCTAATTTCACACTGTGCTGGTTAGTTTTCTGTCAACTTGACACAAGTTACAACTATCTGAGAGGAAGGAGCTTCAATTAAGAAAGTGTCCTTAAGACTGGGCTGTAAGTAAGCCTATAGCACATTCTCATTATTGATGATTGATGGGGCAAGGGGCCAGCTCATTGTGGGTGGCGCCATCCCTTGGTTGGTGGTTCTGGGTTCTATAAGAAAGCAGGCTGAACAAGCCAGTAAGCAGCACTCCTCCATGGCCTCTATATCAGTTCCTGCCTCCAGGTTCCTGCACTGCTTGAGTTCCTGTCCTGATTTCCATGGATGATGAAGTGATGTAGAAGCATACCCAAACAAATCCCTTCCTTCCTGGGTTGCTGTTGGTCATGGTGCTTCATCCCAGAAACCCTAACTAGTAACCTTAACTAGGACACTTAACCCCCTTAACTGCCTACTACAATGTCTCCCCAAATAAAGTAGTTATTTGGAAACAACAGCCCTTTCCTGGGTGACCTGTTGAATGTCCAAATCAAACACGTTCCTAATAAACTTTTCTGAAGAGCTCACTCCAAGAGAGTTGTGTATGTCCACTCTGTACTGTTATAACAAAATTTGAGCCGGAAGGGTAACAATGGGCTTACCGTAAGGTTTAAAGAGTGGGAAACTCAAGATGGAGGAGCCTCTTAAGGGACTTCCTGCTCAATGACTGAATGGAAAGTCAAGCAAGCAGACACACAGGAAGTGGAGGTGAGACCACCAAGGGACCAGTACTTCTATCAACCAGAAGTGCAGTGTGGGTGTGGTTTTCACCCACAGTCCTAACTTGGCTTCCTTCCCTTTGATTAGTTAATAACTTCAAATTAGGTACGGAAATAGTTACAGAGTAAAGTCTGAAGGGGTGAGAATTTCCTGAACATTTTTAAAGGAAAATCAACAATATTATGAAGAAGTTGCTCGGGATGAGAACACACCAAAAAAGGAACTCAGCTATCGGAAGACACACTCTAGGAGTATTTAAGATGTCACCCAGATAACTTACAGAATTATTTAAAACCCGGCTCCTTAATTACTAAGTTACCTTCAGAGAAGGCAGTAAGAGGGTGAAGGGTGTTTATGTACCGTGTGGAAGGTGTGGAGGGCTTCCACACAGGGTGCCCTCCACCAAACCTGAGTGTGCCACAGGCCTGTACTGATTTCCTCATCAGCTTACGGGCAGTAGTCCTGAATGGGATGGCTAACAAAACAGAAGATTTGTCCAGTTTACTGGACGGTAATTACACATAACAAGCATAGAAGAATGCCATGTCTCTCAAATCCTACCCCAAGCTGACCACACATTTACACTATTCACCTTCAACCCTTACGGTGACTCTACCGACGTGACTGCTTTCCAGTACTGTGCCTAGCAAGAAGCGACTTAAGAGAAGAGGGCTTTGGCACAGTTTGAGGGCACACAGGCCATTGCACTGGGAAAGGCATGGTGGCAGTAGCTTGCCGCAGATCGTCACATCAGGAAGCAGAGAGCAAAGAGAAAATGGAGTGGGGTCCACGAACTTCAAGGTCCATCCCCAGGGACCCACTTCCTTCAATTGGGCCCCATCTCTAGGGCTGCACCTAACTGTGGTCCAAGCTTTCAAACACACAGTCTATGGGGGCATCTCCCATTCGAACCCCACTCCCTGTCACTCTCCCAGCCATCTAAAAATGGTACTAAAAACACGTCAACCCCTCCCAGCTCTCCACCTTCACCCCCCACAGCTTCTACTACTCAGAAGTTCATCAAGCCCACTCCTCAGTTACAACTCTATAGGGATATAGTTCAAGTGTCAGGTATGCTGTTGTGTGATATTTTGATCGTGGTCTGACAATAAGGCTTGTTTGGAGTGAGAGGGTGGAGCTAGCCACTAGCTGACCAAAATTAACCACAGAGGTTTTGGAGGACAGAGGACAGATGGGACAGGAAGTAGAAACACGGGGTGGAGAGGGATCTCAGCCCCTTGGAGAAAGGAATGGAGCAGGGAGGAGAGGATTGATGGTTTCTCTGCTTCTCTCATCCTTCAGGTCCTTACCCCCCGATATCTGACTCCTGATATTTATTGATAAAGAATATTTAGATTAATGTTTCAGTACGCAACTTCCCAACCTGTTCAACCTTAAGTAATTTCCTTCTGCTTTCTCTCCCTCAGTTTCCTCACCAGGAAAATGGAATAAAGGTTCTCATGTCACAGAATTCCTAAGAAAATTACATGGCTTAATATTTGTAATACACTTCACATAGTAATTCCCACAGTTTGTTATCATTATTGAACACTTTCTGTATCACCTGCAAAAGCATTAAATTTCGGGACATAAAACACAGCTTTTCGCCACCCTTTGCAAGTCCCTCCTGCAGACACGTAAAGCTCTGGGGCTTGAGAAGGCCCACAGAATACTTTGCACAGACTTGGTCCTGAGGAACTGGCCAGTGTGGAGCACAAACAGGTGCACAGGGAGCACAGGAGAAACAGGGACACCAGCAGGAGTGAGGCATCGAGGACCCCGTGACCGCTTTGACACGAGCAGGGACCCACAAGCAAAACTTATCCCCAAGGAAGGGCCTTTCCTGGAATGCGGTTTTGCATCTGAAACCATTTTCAAAAGCAACGTGTTCCCTTATCACGATTCTATCAGAGATTCTCAATGAGTAAAACAATGGTGTCTTCCTCACTCAAAGCACTAAGATGCTTCAAATGTTCGCTATAGTATAAATATCACCATAGGTCAACTTCTCCATTAGCTAATAGGAGAATAAACTTCACAACCTCAGCGAATTTCCCAAGGCTGTCTGTTTTGGAGAAAGTACCTTTCGTATTTAAAGAAATTATAAATACGACGATAGACAAAAGCTGGCTTCTGTGAAATCGCACCCTGCTGTCCCAGCACCTACTGGCTGTGTCTTAGAACAAATTCCCCTCCCTATCTACAGGCATGGTTCAAAAATGCAGCATTCTGTTATGAAATGAGCAAAATTAAGCTTCACTTCTAAGCTACCCACTGTGCAATAAAACAATAAAACAAAGTTTAAGTTTGGCTCTCTTTCCTATTAAAACTAAGGAGGTGGAGTGAGGACTAGGGCTTTACATCCAACAGCTAGGCAGTGTAGTCAGGGTATCGCAGACTCGGATGCACAGATATGCCAGCATGGCTACCTTCTCATGGTTACCTTTTAAATGCTTCCGCCGGGTTCCTCTCACACTCTCCGGGCTCCAGGAGACTCTGGACGGCTGGATCTCTTAGCTTGTCCTCATAACCTTGGAGGAGTCCACTTTGGCAGATCTGGGCTACCAGCCCTCTGACGAACCCTCCGACACACAGAGTGTCCGAGTCCTGGGCTTTGCAGAAGTGGAAAGCCAGAGCCTGACGATGCAGACCTCTCTGCACGCTGGCTGGTGAGCTGGGCCACAGGAGCTCAGTGCACAGGGCTGTCTTCCCACTGCCAGGCCCTCCCACCAGCAACACACCCCAGGAGGCTCCCTTCCCAGAGATGGCACTAGCGTTATTCCCAGCATTCCCCACAAGGGACTGTGTGTTGGCTGCACTGGTGCAGCAGCTTGATTTCTCCTGGAGGCAGTGCTGAAGTTTGTGGAAAACCCACTCCCGACAGTAAAACTGCTTCCCTTGCAGTAGACTCGTTTGGGCCATTCTGCAGACTTTCTCTTCCCAGGGATTAGTCATAATAGGCTTTGTTTTGTTTTGTTGTTGTTTTTAAATCTTCAGTGTGGGCTAGAATCCGGATACATTGCCACAGGCTTCACGTCCATTTGTACATAACTTATATGTTAGTTAACTGAAAATAACCAGTTACAGGGAAATTCAACAACCCCAGACTTCATTTGGCAAAGGAATGTGCATGTCTTTATTTGGTTCCATAGCCTTAATTAGCAAAGGATATATTTATTTAATTGTCAAGCAGATGTAAAACTGGCTTGCCCGGAAGCCGGGCAACACCATTCCTGGATCTTTCGGGGGTCACAGAACTCTGTGGCTCAATCTGGAGTTCATGTGACGGTAGATGTTTCAAGTACACAATTGAGAAAACACATCTGGAAACAGAAGCGAACGGCCAGTGCTTGGATCCGGAGAAGACGCCCCCCCAGCACGGCAAGGCTCAGTCCTCTATCTGAACGCGAGATGCAGAAAAGCCATCCATTATGTTAAGTGGCACCAGAGAGATTGCATTTAGATCGTGTGTAGGTAGCGCTGCGCCTCCCGCTGAAGGATGAGCATTCCAAGCCTAGTTCTCGCCAGTCTCAGACATCTGACCACAGCCAGGGAACTGTTTCAAATTAGTCTCTTATGTGGCAAAAATCACAAACCTCTGTTGACACCTTCTTAATGGAAAACAGTCATAAAATATTTCTTTTCGAGATGACAAATCCTTAATAGACCTGTTTGTAGGTTTCTCGGCGTTCCCATGTCCAGGTAGTCAACAATTCCCAAAACTAAAACGAAGCAAACAAAAATATGTTTAGTGCAAACACCGCGTTCAATCCCATTTGTTACCACTCACCCCATAAAGCACTTTCAAAAAGTTACATGATTACCCCTTAAATAAGCCCATTTTCCTTTGTACACTTTTTTCTTCCCTTATGGGTATGCTTCCGAGACAGACTTTATCAGAATTAACCCAGATTTTGAAAGCCTCGCCGTCCAAACGGAAACAAAATGGTACTTTATGCCACCTACAGCACCACCCTGGATTTCAGCCCGAAAGCCCTCGCACTGTAGCTGGGTCTGAGCGCCACTGAGGCAGCTCGGGCTTGCCCCGTCCGCCGGGGCTTCTTTGTTGATAGTTTGCAGACCCTAGGGGAGGCACGGGGCTGCTGCTGCACCGGACCTGCTCCCGCAGAAGGCCGGATGAGCCCGGACAGGCAGTCCCCACTCGGACCCAGGAGGACGCCCGCTTCCCTCCGTGCTCCCGGCCGCAGCTCCGGCCCCAGCTCGGCTGACAGACAAAGGCTCGGAACTAGGTGCAGCCCGGTGCGGCGCGGGCAGGGCGCGGCCCAGGTCCCGCCGCGGGCGCCGCCTCCAGCCCCGGGAATCCAGAGAGGGGTCTGACCCGCCCCGGCCCGAGCTCCGCTGGCAGAGGCCGCTCCACCCGGCCCGCTGCCCTCGGTTACCTCAGTTCTTTCGGCTCCACGCTCCCGGGTTCCCCGAAGCCGTTCCACCGCCTCAGCCCCCCGGTGCACTCCTCCTCGCTCCCGCCTGCGGCTCCCGGCCGCCGCCAGCCCGGCCGCCCCGCACCGCGGCGCTCCGCCCAACCCCCCACAGCCGCCACCGCCGCCGGCGCAAAGACTGTCTCCGCCAGCGCCACCGCCCCGCCCGCCGCGCAGGGCCCGCCCCACACAGGGCCAGCCCCGCAAAGACACCGCCCAACCCCGCCCCGCTGCACATAGACCACGCCCTCCACGGACCCCGCCCCTCTCCATAGGTCACGTCTCGCATAGACCCCGCCCCTCACACTCAAGTCCCACTCCATTGGCCCGCCTCTCGCAGGCCCGGCCCAGTCTTTCTTTCCCCACAGGCCCCTCCCAGCTCATAGCCCCGCCTCCTATGCCCAGCCATTCCCCTTCAGGCCCCACGAGCCGCGGCCCCGCCCCACCCCGCCCACCGTCCGCTGCACCCGCACGAAGCTAGAGCAGGCGGTGGCACGGCGGTGACTCGGGGTGGTTCGGCATCCTGGTCCCCAAGCTCGGCTCAGTAGCCGCCTTTGTGCATTGGGTCCCGGGGCTCTCCCGTGGAAAACCGGCCTGTTGTCGGCCTCTGTGCCTTGCTAAATAGGCGGCTCAGTTAGACCCGCCCAGGCTGAGGGGCGGGGCGGTAGCTCACGCACGCTTAACTCCTGCACCTGTAGTGCTGCACACCTTGTCCCGATCGGCAGCGAACCTGCAGAAATGACTACGTACCCCAGAGCTGCCTGAAAGCGGATCTTTATAAAGCTACAATTTGGGGAAGTTTAGTCAAGACTTATCCTGTGTCCTCTACAGCATAGGGCAAGACGGTAAATGCAGAGATTTTAATACATATATAGACTAGTTTGTTTAAGTTTACTTTACCCTATAAGTATGATTTCTAATAAACTAGTCGCTGAGTTAAAGGAATAGTTTAGGCCTGGACCAGAAGGTGGAGGAACCTGGTTTAGTCGGCCATCCGCATTGACATGGAATACTGTTTTTGAAAGGCAGTCTTCATATGTAGCACAGGCTGGCCTTAAATGGGGCTATCCTGCCTCTACCTCTCTAGTGCCAGAATTACAGGAATGGATTATGTCTGATAAAGGAATATCTTCAGCTATAACAGTCTTTAATCTTCCGGCCCATTTGGGTTTTAATTTTTCACTTATATGTATCTCACTATTCACTTTTATAATTTTGTTCCTCCTAACAGAAAAAAACTTGCAATAGGTTACATACAATTTAATCAATTTACCTAAATACTAGAAGTAACATTTGCAGATATTTACTCTTGCTATATACATTAGTTTGACTTTGAGACAGAGTCTCACTGTGCAGTCCTGGAGGGCCTGGAACTCACTATGCAGACCAAGGTGGCCTCACTCTCATAGAGATCTGCCTGCCTCTACCCA
The DNA here is from genome assembly GCF_982192425.1 of Myodes glareolus. Taxonomy (NCBI): domain Eukaryota; kingdom Metazoa; phylum Chordata; class Mammalia; order Rodentia; family Cricetidae; genus Myodes; species Myodes glareolus. Next base: position 44,635,440 of record NC_142045.1, on the reverse strand, counting down.
CTGGGTGCTAAGATTAAAGGTGTGTGCCACCAAGTCCACTGGCTCTCATACATTGTTTAATTACCCATATTTTCTGTATCAGAAGATCTTTCTGGGAAAAGAAATTTTTAAAAACTTGTTTTCCTTATTTTTTTTATATTTTCTTAACTCTTCTTCACACTGCATAAATTTGAAATTATTCACACTTTCAAATATATTTCCCTGTATACTAATTTTTCCTTTATATTTTATTTTTCCACCTATTAGAGGTGAAGTATCTATTAAGTTCAAAGCAAACTGGCTAAATATAGTCTCACTTTCTAATTTCTTTATTTGAAAGCACATTTTTCATTCCAAATCATTTCTTAGATTGTTTTTGTTCCATATTCAGGGTTATAAACCTCAGCAAATATGGTTGAAAACATGCTCATCATACATACTTTAAAAATGTATATTTATTTTAATGTTTTAAGATTTATGCACTGAAAAGTTATATTTCTTTTTATTTTAGTCATTTATGTATAAAATAAGTTTTTATCTGGTTAGGAACGCACCTCCGACCAAAAGATTAACCCCACAAACAAAGGTACTAAAAAGCACAAATAAAAATTCAGACTAGAGTGTTAAAAATGGTTTGTTTTCTTCTTTGGCCAAGGAAAAGATTTCTACCTCTTTGGCAGAAAAAAATATCCATTTCTACCTAAATCCCAATTTCAGTCATTTCAGCAGACAGAGGCCAAAAACATCAATATCTGAGATTTTAGAGTGCTTAAATAAGATGCTTTGAAAATGTGGAGGACTCCTGCCAGTACTCGGAAGTAGATCCTTGGGTTTGCTACAAAGCCAGGTTAAGGACTTGGGTATCTTCAGATTACGCACAACTTTGAAGGTTACGCTTGCTGCGGCTTCCTTACCAGATGACACGGTCTTTACTGCATATATCCTAGACAGCTCCTGTTTGGCTCCCATTGAGTGTCAAGAAGGCACACATTGCAGGGATCCCAAGTGTGGGAGGCAGTAACTGATCACAGCACAGAACAAATCCACAAGTATCTAGCCACACTGTGCGCATGCGTGTGAGAGAGAAAAAGAGAGAGAGAGAGAGAGAGAGAGAGAGAGAGAGAGAGAGCACCTGCCACTCCCTTAGAGATATATTTTGAGTTTTGAGATAGCTCACCATCCTAGAAAGAGAAGTGCTTTCATCTGATAGAGCTAGGGAAGAAGTTGTCGTCCCCCCCGCCCCCCGCCGTGGCCTTTCCCATTTCCCCACAAAAGTAAAGAACTCTAAGAAGATTATGCCACGCCCCACTCAATAGCGCAGAAGCTGAAAGCAATGACGGTGCCACGCCCATCCCACGTGAGCTTCAATGTTGCTATTAGTACAGGTATGGCTTACACAAACATGGGGCATGTTGGTTATGCTCACTGAGCTTAACAGAAATGAAGAGCATAGATCAGATTTTTACCATTTAAGAACATGCTGGCTCACACCTAGAATTCCAGCACGCCAAAGCTCAAAGACAGGAGAATTAACTGAGAATCTGGGACCAGTCTGGACCTCAAAGGACCAAGACAAAGAGACTGGAACTCAGTAATGGGACATCTTGTGGCTGTCCTTGGGAGTGCCTTTTGGAGGAACGTCTGTTTGAGCTTTACATATGAAAGGCACTTATTGCCTGCCCTGTTCTAGAAAATATACCTGAAGTAGCCTTTGTTTAGAAAATATAAGAGGTACAGGTGTTTTCCCTCAAAGGAGAGGAGAAACCCCAGATAACTTGTGTTTTGCAGAATGCTGGCCCAAGGGAATGAAGCCCTTGTAGCTATGGTTCAGCCTCTGATTGCAAAGTTTTGCCTTTATTCTCTCTGGGTTTCAAGACAAAGCATAAATTGTCAGTAGACCCCAGCGTTACACCTACAATAGACTTAGTCTCACGAATTTAAAACGTCTACCCTTGTCCAACTTTCAGAGGCAGAAAGGAACTTTTAAAGAGCAAGTTAGGGTCCTCCAACAATATGTCAGGCATTGAACTTGCCTGCAATTTTAATGATCTTCTAATTTCAGCCTTGAAGTCTTCCTCCACCTTTCAAAGTGTCTCCTGTGCTCATAAGCGTTCGCTGAACCACACGGTAAATATCTGAGAACCTTGGAAACCGACTTAGCAACTAATGACCTTCAGGAGTCCTTATATATGGCCTGGGCCATATGTTCATATACAGTCATAGCGATAATCACACGGAGTTACACCAATTTGAAACTACTGTTGAGTGCCATCCACCAAGGTGAACTTCTGTAACTTTATTATGTCTGCTACACATCCTCCAGTGAGATGGCAACATTGGCTAAATTAATCACTTCATTAGCTTGCATAAAATTTGTTAACTTGAGCATTCCCAGGGAAATGAGAGCCGCTGTTTAATCACTTGTCCTCAGTCTGGCTGCGCTCCCAGCAGCACACCTGACTTTTCTTTCCCCAGACTGCTCGTGTCTGCTGAGCCACATTGATAACTTCAGCCAATGTGATAACATTGATACATTGATAGCTTGCCCTTCCTCAGAAGACGAATGTCATGGGCCAGGAAGCACAAAGGTAAACTGCGGAAGTCACAGATCTAATTAGACATTCGCAAGGGCTGGAGAGATGGCTCGGAGGTCAAGAGTTAAGAGTGCTTGCGGAGAACCAGAGTTCGGTTTCTAGCACCTACCTTGGTTGGCCCATAACCTTCAGTTCCCAGTTGTTCCTACTCCTCTGGTCTCTGGGGACACCCGCAGTCACAAGCACATACCTACTTGTGTGCACATGCATACACATACACACACACACACAATCACACAGTTAAAAAATAAAAGTAAAGAAAGCAGACAATTTCCTAAGGCTTTGGGTCCCCACAGCCTCTGTTCTCCCCAGTACTGAGAGCTCATGGAAGCCAACTGTGAGGAGATGCAGAAGACAGAGAGAGCCTCCAACACCACAGGAGGCCTGCCGTGGTGTCTGCCCGAGAGCTGGGTTCCTCTTTGAAGTTAGGCCACAATGTTTGCCACAAAGCTGTAATTCATATTTCATAGCAAGTCAACTGGGGTAGGTACCTGTACTTTTGATTAACCCAATATATTCTACCATCCTTCTTTTAAGGGGGGTTAATTTTTTTTTTTTTAATTTTCATTGAATGTTGCCTCAGCTTGTTCTGGTCTGAAGACCACTTCTGGCAGAAAAAATGTAAGGGAAATTCCAAGTCAACATCGAGTTGGTTAGGCACTGTCCAGTCAGTGGTGGCTGCGATGCTGGAATCATGGAAAATATCTTACAAAGTAAATGAAAAGATTCCCATTCTTCAATAGGGAGGCAAAACTGGCAGTGCCCGCCCCCCCTCTCCCCCAGCTACAGGGTTTCCTAGGTAGATGCCAAGATGCGCCCTACCTCCTGCAGTGACAGTCTTTAGGCAATCCCCTTGATGGACCTTATTGGCCACATTAGAATGGGAGAGCTTGCGAGTACATCGGCTCCAGGGTTTTCCACCGTGGGAAGGCTCACATTCTTAGAGCCATCACTAAGAAAAGAGAGGCCCAGGCGGTCCAACATCCCGGGATACAGTGAGGTCCCAATGTCACCACCTCTATGAACTGCACCAAGGACAATGACAAGATTGTCCAGCCAAGCCTGTGAAGCCTCAGGAACTCCAGGGTTAACAAAATGGTCTCAGCGTCAAGCCTGTACCCTGCCTGGGTGGTGTGAGAGGCCACCGAGTGACCCACAAACGCAGGCTGAACATAATAATCCAGACTCTGGAACGGAAGATGCTCCAAACGTGGAAAGTGCTCTGACGATGGCACAAATGAGAACCCCCACTCGTGACGTCACAGGGCGGGCGACGGCCACAGTCCAACATCGCCGGGAACAGGGAATGACATCACAGGCAGCTATCGGGACAACGTGTGTGAAACAGCTGCATTTTCTGTTTACGTTGTTGGTTACTTTTCTTGTTGCCACACGAATTAGCTGTCCAAAGCAGCTTTAGCAAGTCTGATGGTAAGTTTCCCCGTCGACGTGTAGAAAGGCCTGGGAGGTGAGCCCCCAGTTTTGACTGGGGGGCGGTATTTTGATTATGTTAATTGATGTGGGGTATGTGCCCACTGCGGGTGGCATGCACTTCCTGATTGGAACCCTGAACTGTATAACCAGAGCCCACGAGCTGGGCGCATATTAAGTGTTATGCAAATGAACGCAATAGCAAAATAGTCCTGTCTCCTCAGCTAATAGAAAGTCCGTCCACAACTTGGCATTTCCTAAGATTAAATTACTTTCAATGAAGAAGGTTAAAATCACCTAATTTTTAAACGTTGGGTGTTGGTTGGAGTGATTTCCATCAAACAAGAAAGTCAAATTCTTAATTTGTGTTGTTAAAAATTAAACTATGTGTGCCGCAACCTATCTTAAGAAGATTTTTTTTCAAAGGTAATTTGCTCTATGACGTAATCGTTGGCACTGGTGTATCTTCCTCAGAGACGTTTGCTGTTTGATATGATCTTGGTCCTGTGGGCCTGTATTATAGCGCGTGGTAGTTTGATTTGGCGGAGTTTCAAGTGAAATGAATGAAGAGTATTTTATTCTTTATATGCCTTCATTATTTGCTTCCGGAAGATCTTAGCAAAGTCACTTGCACAAGCGGCTGGCACTTTCTGTGATTGATAAGATACCAGCTGTGCTTTGCACCGTCCACACAGCAGCACTGACCAGAAACTCGCCCAGAGTTCCTGACCGGCCAGAAGAACAAGGTGTTACCACCAGATAAGGCAAACCTGGGCTGCAAGAGAAAACACAGCAATCAAAGCTTGACAAAGCAGAAACCAAAAGTTCACTGCAGGGAACTGTCCTAATTTGCTTCCTGATGCTGTGGTAAACACTGACTAAAAGCAGCATTGAGAGGGGAGGCTTTATTGAGCTTACAGTTCACAGCCCATCCCAAAGGGAAGCCAGGGAAGGAAACCTAGAGGCAGAAGTTGAAGCAGAATGTCAGAGAACAGTTTACCAACTTGATCCCCAGTTTTATCCAGCCCCCCCCCCTCTCTCTCTCTCTCCTCTCTCTCATATCTCAAACAAGTCTTTTTAAAAATGTATATAAGCCAGGTGGTGACGGCACATGCCTTTAATCCTAGCACTCAGGAAGTAGAGGCAGGAAGAATTTTGTGAGTTCCAGACCAGCCTGGTCTTCAGAGCAAGCTCCAGGACAGGCTCCAAAACTATAGAGAAACCCTGCCTCAAAAAACCAAACCCCAACAAACAAAACTGTGTATGACTGTTTGCCTGTGTGTATGTCTGTGCACCACGTGCACACAGGACTCTGGTAGGAAGGCAGAAGAGGACATCGGAACCCCTGGGACTGTGGGTGCTGCCGATTGTACTTGGGTCCTCTAGAAGAGCAGGCAATGCTCTTAACCTCTGAGCCACCTCTCCAGCCCTCAGTTAACTTTCTCATATAGCACAGGTCCAGCTGCTCATAGTGGCCTGGGCCCACGCCCTGCAGTTATGGCCCCAGGCCAGTCTGACGGAGGCATTTCTTCAGCTGAGGTTCCTTCTTCCCAGGTATGTGGATAGGATGACAAAGATCAGCCATCACAGGAGCTACCAGAATAAGGGTCCATCAAGGGGATTTCAGTCACAGAAGCCTGACGGTTTTCAGGCGGTCTCTCTGATTCTGCACTGTTCTGGGCAACAAGGAAGTTTTCGGGCTCCTCTGCGGGGCTTGGAAACAGCAATGGCCTCAGGTAAGGATGGGACAGTGACCTCGGGAACTAGACGTGAAGAGAAGCCTGGCTAGCTGCCAACGGGAAATGGTTACAGCTGTAGGACACTAAACCCTCCCGGTCACAAGACGGAAGTCTGGAAGAGAAACTGAAGTCCCCCAGCGAGCACCGGGATTGGGACTTAGTGACACCTTAAACCTAGGGTCACCTGATAGAGTCACCCAAGTCTGACTACGTTTCTGCTGCACAGAAACCGAGGGGGTGATAAGCGGAAGTTGAGATCCCGAGTCTGTGATAACTCGCTTGCTGGCCGCAGAAAACTGATAGATCTCAGAACCACAAGGCCACCCCAGAAATTCTCAGATATGTGAGAGGCCTTGTCTGGGGGTGAGCCAAAGCCATTAGAGTTTTAAGAATAATAGACAAGGCTTAGAACCTTGGCATGGTTACTAGAAACACAGATTAAAAACAAATACACGCAAATAACAACTTGGCAAGAGAGGGCTCTGGAGGCCTGGAGACCTGAGGAGGAGTGTGTTATCAGAACAGGAAGACTGGACGTTTTTTGCTTCTTGTTGGGGGCAGGCTTAGGGACATAAATTCCCGAGGCTATTTAGAATATGCAGTTTTGACTTGGTGAGCTTAGACGCGGAGCAGAGGAGATTGCTAAGGGCCAAAGGTGAAGCCTTGCCCTTTGTTTCAGTAGAGAGTGCAGCTCAAGAAAGGACTGTGAAACGCTAACAGAGAAGTCACAGCTTGGGGATTCCCCAGCTTCAGAACTGAGAAGCAGACAAAGACTGAGCATGCGCAGACAAAGACTGATGGACCCTTTGCTGAAACACCAGAAAGAGCAAAACCTGGGTGGTTTCAACACCGAAGACCGCAGGTAGCCTCCTGCCCAACCTGAGCATCCCTAGTGGCAGAGGCCATAAAAGAGGTGTCTGTCTATTTTGTGTCTCATGGGGGAATCCACGGGAAGCCCAAAGGGTGCTTGAGAATGTTATCTCCAGGAAACCGGTCACCTGGCCTGAAAGGAACAGAGGTTTTATAAAATAGCACAGACACACCAGAACCACTCAGCTACGGATATCAATCACCTTTCATACAAGAGGAAGACGGTCAGAGTGAAGATTCTGGAGGACCAGGACCAAAACCACAAAGGATGTTCCCAGACTTTTCCCAGATGGGTTGAAAACCATTCGAGGTTTTCCATTTTTGGATGAGAATGTTTATAACTCTATTTTCCCCTACTTCCTCTCCTCTTTCTCCTTCTCATCTCCCTCCTTCCCTCCCTCCCTTCCCAAATCTCATTTTCTTTCATTCTCTCTCCTTCTTTTCTCTCTCTCTGACTCTCTTCTTCTTCTTCTTCTTCTTCTTCTTCTTCTTCTTCTTCTTCTTCTTCTTCTTCTTCTTCTTCTTCTTCTTCTTCGACAAGCTCTTACTATGTAGCCAAGCCTCTAACTCACCAAGTTCCTCCAGCCTCAGTCTTTGGGATTATAGGTGGGTGCCACCATGCCCAGCTTGAATCAGTTTTTAACTGCCCTATAACAACCTGCCACACCTATAGTACTTCAAAAACAGTTGAGGAGAGTGTCCTGTAGCTCTGGGGATCCACTGCCTTTGTGTGGCCTCCAAGGGCATCTGCATACACGGAGCATACACTCACCAAGACATATGCACACACAAACATGAAAAAAAAATAAGTCATAAAAGAAAAAAAAAGAGGCATTCTTTTTCTCTCTTGAAATCGAGAACGTAAGGTACTGTCTCTGTTGCAGGCACCACCTTGATCTTGTGTGCCTCGTCCCACGGACTGGCTTTCTTTTACTACACTGTGAAATACATAAAAATGCAGAAAGTGGAACTTTTGAACCCCACCACTAAAATATGCATATGTGCATAAAAGGGCATATTATTAATTCATATATGCATGCATATGCATAAAGGGTTGACTTTTTAACTCTCTGTGTAACTGTTCCTGATGCTGCTGGCTGCAATAGAGCCTTGTGACTTCTGAGCTTGATTCGACCGAGTGCATTCTCAGCCTGAGCATGCTTCACACACACACACACACACACACACACACACACACACACACACACACACAGTCTCTGCCTCTCTCAGGAACACTGGTGCCTTCTCATGTCGTTCATCTTTCCTCTGACTTTAGCTCCGACTTCCTCTGATGGTTTTCTTATCTGCTTTTTCTGTCGTTAGAGAGCAGAAGGGTACACACCTCTGACACTCCCGTTGTTAATACCCAGTGTCCTTATGGAAGGCACCCTTTCCCACACTCTCAAATGCGTGCATCTGGATCCCTGATGTCCAGGTGTATTTGGAGATAAGGCCGTAGGTGGTGATCCAAGTCAAATGCGTTTATAAGCTCTGATTCAGTAGGACTGAAGCCGCAAAAGAAGAGGCAGGAATGCTTGCGTGGAGGAAATGCTAAGCAAGGGTGCAGGTTAAGAGGGCCACGGGCAAACCAAAATCAGAGACCTGGCCAGATTCCAAGACTGCTGGTGCCTAAGCCTTAGAGTTCTGGTTTTCAGAGCCGCAAGAAGATGCATTTCTGTAGGTCACATCATCGTTTGCTGCTTGCCCTGGTGGCAGTTCTAGCAGTGGCATTCAGGGACTGCGCAGCTTCCTGCACAGTTCATATGCTGTCGCCCAGTAACAGAATAAAATCCAAACAAAATCAGCAGACACTCACAAGCACAGTTGGACGTGTGATGGTGAGATTGCAGACTTTTCTCCTTAACTTAAAAACTTGGGAAAGGCCAAGCTCAATGTCTCTGACTTTCGAGTTCTCCTAAGTTTAGCATCTAACTTCTCCCCTACGCTCCTGATAAAATCTGCTGTTAGCGGTCTCTAAAGACCTGTGCCAATTTTCAGACCTCCCCCAGCTTGTCTTGATGTCTCAAACAATGCCTTTATATTAGCTACTTTCCTGGTTATAACACTATACCCGACCAAAGCAACTTAAGGAAGCAATGGTTTGTTTTGGCTCACCATTAGAGTCCATCCTGGTGGGGGAAGTGTAGCAGCAGAGGTGCGGGTCAAGAAGCGAAAGACGGTGAACGTGGATGTTCAGCCTGCATCCTCCTTCTTATTTAGTTTGGGACCCTCGGCCAAGGAATGGTGCCACCCACAATTAAAGTGGGTCTTCCTACCTTATATGACCCCATCCAAGTTGTCCCTCCTGCTTTTCTCCTAGGTTCGTCCAGGTTTTGTCAGCATGACATCCAATGCTAGCATCACATTTTTCCTGAGTGAGAGCCCTGTTGGTAGAACTGATTCTTTCTGTAATCTTCTTTTGGTCCCACTTCATCCATGGTTCCTTCAGTGTGATGCTTTTCCGGGCTCTCCATCCCCTCCTCTCTTCTCTGGACACAGTCACATTCAAACGTTCGACCTCTGCTCTTGTCTGTATCAGAGGCTCCCTTGAACAGGCCTGCCTCGTTCACCTCTTTTCTGCCCCACACGCCCCGACACTATCTTGCTCTTTGGTTTTGCAGAGGTTTGGGATTTTATGGGTTTAGGTATTGACTGCCAACGAAAACTTCGAGAAGGAGGAAATAGAGAATGGAGATAATGAAGGTCTTAGAATTGGGGCAAAGAACTTTGCAGTACAACCTTGCTAGAGCTAAAGAAGAGTTAAACAGAACAGTGCATGCTGGATCTTCAAGGAAGAAAGAGGAGGATTGGATAGCTGCCAGCTCAAGAAGCCCCTAGGTCTGTTATGCTCTTGGCTGGAAGCCACCGGGGCGGGACTTAAGACATGCATCCTCTGGCAGGGAGACAGGTCAAAGGAACACCTGTAGACTTTTTAAAGCGATACCAGTGAGCAAGCTGTTAAGGCCAGCCGCTTGGTTTTCTCTTTTCTTTCTTTCTGTCAGGCCGTCGAGTTTTTATTCTTATTTTTCGCCTCAGCACACATTTATTCTTTTAATAGTTATTGGATAATCATGTTCTTGCAGCTTGCAAACTGTGCTCCTATGGGAATGCGCTTGCCCTATTAAAACACTGATTGTAAATATAGTCTGCTTAAATGATCATAAGCCAATTACATGCTGATACAAATGATATAATTTTATAAAAGTTTTGTTTTTCAAAGCAGTAATAGCAAAAGATTGTGAGAAGACTTCAGCTCCCCCCTTTGACAAAGCTCTCTAGTGTGAAGTGTAATAAGGGAGAGCTGGGATCTCTACCTGCTGGGAAGTACACTCTTGTGTTGACCTGTTCTGGCTCATATTCACACCACAGTCAAACCAAGCACAACATGTAGTTAGAAAAGGCACAGAAGCGTAACAGGTTTTTTTTATACAATAATTAATGTTTAGCTTCGTATTGCACCAAAATTTGGCAAACAGCAGCATCTTAAACATTGTTTCCGAATAGGATCCTAGTTCATGTCAATTCATTGACGAATTCAGTAAAATTTGATTGGTCTGTTTTATAACGTATAATAGTATATTTTATTGGCACATACTACAATAAATCCACTTGGTCTATCTTAAACTTCGAATGGACTTTTTTTCAGACATGATTGCATGGCACCGAATTTTTATGACTTGGCAAATAGTCTCTGAGGCTGGTAGACACCTTCCCTTACAGAACACCCAGACTAACAAGAAACAAAACCCAGTTCTTGGGATTCTCCACAAAACTCATTCTAAAGGGGGGAGGGGTTTGTGTGAGTAGGGAAGGAGTAGCAAAGGGAGCAAGAAGGGAAAGAGGAAGAACAAGTCATGTACGTGTGCATGCATGAATCACCAGGAAGGAACCCTTTACTTAGTTCCCTGCTTTGTAGGTAGCCATTTATTTTAAAAATTAATTAAATTAATTAAAAATTAATTTAAAAATATTGGCCAAATTGACAAAGACGACCACTAGCATTCTGAGATAACTATAACGTGTATGGGTATCTTATTTGCATGCATGTCTACACACCAAGTGCATGCCTGGGGACTGAAGAGGGCACTGGTTCTCCTAGGGCTGTAGTTACAGACCATTGTGAGCCTCCTTCTGTGTGCTGGAAATCACACCCAGGTTCTCAGGATGAGCAACAAGCGCCGCTCTTACCCACTGAGCCATCTCTCCAGCTCTAGCTCAATTTATTTTTATTACACTTTGAAAGCCAACATTTTGTCATTGGCAATCAATACTGCCCCTTGTTTCCCGGAAGGTGACAGGCGTGTCTTTCATTGTTGAGAAAACTGCCACGACACATCCCAGACTGAAGTGTGACTGTCCACTGTCCCGTCCATTAAAGACAGTGCTCGTGAAAACTGCTTCACTCAACTGCGTAGGGCACACTGAATATTTACCAAGACAAGGGGCCCACACAGGTATGCAGGAGGAAATGCACCCAACTGTGAGATTTTAGTAGAAATAACCTCTGTACTCTCCTTGGCAGGATTGTTAAGCCAAGCTGCCTTCGTTTCTACACTCTAGCCGTGCAGTGGTTTGCCGCAGCGACTTATGACCCCAGTGAGTGTTCCTACCAGAAGGATCTGGAAGCATCGACGCCTTAGAACCATGAGTTAAATATTGGTGCAGAGAAAAAGCAAATTTCTGTTTAATATTTTAATGGAGATCCCTTTAGTCTTATGGATCTGGAACTAGTGTCTTAGAGACCTTTGATGTGGTTGGGAGAGATATGTATGTGTGCTCCTCCCCAACTGTAATGTCCCCATCTAGCAATTAAGGCCATGGCAGGACAACAGAAATTCCAATTTGTTGCTCGAGGGTGTTGTTTGGATTTTTAAAGAAAGAATCTCACTGTGTAGTCCTGGCTGGCCTTCAACTCACAGAGACCCACCTGCCTCTGCCTTTCCAGTGCTGGGGTGTAAGGCATAGATCACCGCGCTGAGTCAAGAGGCAGATTTTTATCTGTTAACATGCACGGCAATTTGAGGCTCCTAAACATTTGGGTCAGCATTCGTTGTAAGTGTCCGTGAAGGGGCGTCAGAGGAGACTGGTGCATGAGGTGGTGGGCAGTGCAGGGGGTACCAACCTCACTGTGTGTGGCACCATCTAAAGAACTGGAGTCAGGCAGAACAAGAAGCCAGAAAGCCTACTTTGTCTTTTTCCTGCCACCCCACCTCCTGAGATACCCCTCTTTTTCCAGACATGAAAAACATATTTTATTTTTCAGAATTTCTGACCTTGAGTCTATGAGGTTTATCAGCCCCTGACCTCATTCTATATCATTTATCTTTGGCCTTAGAGTTCCATCCCTACTTCCTTTAGCTTGTGTGGTTCAGAGGCCTGTAGACTTGGCCCAAATAGCATCGCCTCTCCTCATTCCGACCTTCTGAGCCTTGCTGGGCTCTTGAGCACACCCTGAGCATTCAGCCCAGCCATGTTTTGACCCTGATTTCATTGAGCATTTCCAAACTTGATTCCTTTTCAGCACCATCGTCCTGTTTTGATATTTCTGTTTTTGTCAAGGAATCACAACTGTTTGGCGTTTTTTCCTTGTCCAGCTTTCTTCAGAGTATCCTCCATATTGCCACAGGGGCGTTCATTAAAAATCACATCGCTCGGAACTTTCAGAAGTTCTGTTGTCTTATGAAACCCCTGTCACCAGGAGGATAAAGTCAGCTATGCTTATGGGGACACAAAAAGTCTGTGTGATTCTAATCCTGCCATTGAGATAAATGGTAAGTCTCTCTGCCTCCCCATAGTCCCATCCTAGGCTCCCGAACCACCAGCATATGTAAATGCTTTCACCCCTGAGAACTGGGGCCAGCCGATGCAATGTGAGCTTTTCCCTACCTGGCCTCTCATCTTCTGTAATATTTAACACTAATTATTTGGACGACTTTCTACTTCACACCCTGTGAGCTCCTCCAGGGCAGAGGCCGTATGTGTGCGTCACGCTCCCTCCCAGCCCTGCTCTTCCAGCAGGCATTATTATTCCTCAGGAACGCGTGTGGAATAAATAAATGTGCTCTGCCTAGCCCGGAGAGCCACAGAGTTGCTTTTGTAAAAACACTCTCTTGTAACATCGCCACAGCACGGTGTTTTCATTTTAATCTCAGTGAACATATCTTCTCATCCCACACAAATCTGTTCTTCCTCTTGGATTGCGATCACTGTTTGGGTACATTCTCCCTTTGGCTGCTCAAATCACAAGACAAGGCATTGCCCCGTACAGCTCCTTTCTCTTTGTTACTCATATGCCATCTTTCTAGTCACCTAAATCCCTTTTCTTTGATTTGGTTTTTTAGGAGACTCTTTTTGATTCATACAATGCATTTTGGTAATATTCATCCCGCCGCACCCTTTGGTTTTGGAGACGGGTTCTCACTGCCTAGCTCAGACTGGTCTTGAACTCTCAATTGTCCTGCTTTTTCCTCATGAGGTCTGAGATTAAAGGCTCGTGCCGCCTTGCTGGCCTAAGTACCTTTATGGCCATGCTTACCCACCTTCTCCTCGTTTTCCCTTGTTTTTACCAGTTCAGCTCATCCACTTCCCATCCTCACCGTTGCCTTATGCTCTCGCAAAGTGTCCTGTCTCCGAACTGGCGCCCACTGCTTTTCATGAGGTCTTATCATTAGTTACCCTTCGTGGGTGCAAGGCTCTTTGAACAACACCCCTACCCCTGTGATGGTGATGAAACCCCACCCAGTAACCATTTTATCTTGCCTTCTTCACCTCTATGTATATATTATACATGCACTAATCCACTTAGCCCTCCAGACCCCACATTTTGGAAGTCATACATGCTGGATTTTCTTCAACATTTCCTCTATTGGGATCTAGTTATTCCTCAGGGCCATTCAATAATTTGATAAATGAATGAATGAATATGAATTCCAGAGAAGACAAGCCCCGCTGCTGCCAAGTACTAAGTCACACTTTATTTAATTTCCAGTGATTATCAAATCACCTTTAAAGGAGGAAAAGGGGGTAATAACCAGGGGCTCCATTCATGGCAGAGGGTAGCCGTGAATTAAAATTATGGCCCATAAGCCAGCAGCCTCAGCCAGGGCTCTTCTGCTAGAGTTAAAAGGTGAGATGAGAACCCAACACAATGTGTAGGATACTACATTGTGATTGAAACAATTACTTTGCAAAATTTAAAAATGCATGGAACGCTTTCTGCTCTTGAAATGTGGCAGCAGAAAATACATTGATGGCCTTTGTCAGGAACAACTGAGTGATGATTGTTATTTCACTGTCCTTGAAATCTCTGCTCTAAAGGGAAACAAAGTTCTCTTCTCTCTCTCTCTCTCTCTCTCTCTCTCTCTCTCTCTCTCTCTCTCTCAATATGCACAATTTTGCAAGTACGAAAATATATTAAGAAATGCCATTCTTTCTATGTTTTATGGTCCAGTGTAAATTAAGTTGGGCAACATTCTGTCTATGACTCTCCCACAACGGACAAAAAGCACTCAGGAAATTTCAGAGAATTAAGAGGCTCCATAAGTCTTATTATCTTGGAGGGTTTTTTTTTTTAAATCTTTGTTTCTCCACTAGGACTAAGGTTATGCTCAGTTTATGCCCTGCTTTGCAGATGTGAGAATTATGAATGTAATTAATGTAATTAGCTCTTGGGGGCAGTTCAGTGGCTTCTAGGGTGTTGGTCCATCATGGGGAAGAAGAAGCAAAGCCGAGCTCACGCTCTGCGGAGAGGACCTGCACACTGTTGGCCATTGAAGCAGCAGTCCCTGGGACCGGCTTCCTCTACTAGGCTTGAGTTCCTGAAGTTTCCGTGACCTCTTAGGACATGACAAAGCACATGTTCATCTTAAGCACCTGTGGGAGGTACTTCATGCTCCAGGGGAAAAAAAACTATTAAGTGAAGTCTAACACACAGAAACTGACTAATTGGAGCAGATCCTGGCATGATCTATCAGGAAATATGAACTAGACACTGCCATGTCCTTATTGGTTGTTAGTCTGTTGGCTTTCTCATATTGTCTTTCTGACTCTCTGGAGTTCTCTAATTAATACACAGTGAATATACATTGTGCCAGACATTGTGTGAAGTTTGGTTTGAACTCAAAACTGATGAATTCTCCCCTCCTTGAAGTTGTGATCCTTAGAACAATAGGTACAATGGCCGCTGGACCTGGTTGTCTACCTAGAAAACATCCTATTCCTGGGTTCTTTTCATCTGCAAGATGGTTAAGAGTGCGCGCCTTCCCATCGTCACAGTATGGAGTGTAGATTCTACCGTCTGCACATCGACTTTCAACAAGGAGAAACACCCAGTGTTGGGCACGGAGGCAATTATTTCCAGATGTTTTCCATCCGTGGGTGGTTGAAGCTACAGGTGTGTCTGACTGTAGGCTCAGAACTTGAAAGGGGATCGAGTGAGGGGCAAGTCCTGAGAGATTTCGGGAGAGCCTCCCGGGAGCAGACGTGGGAGTAGATGAAGGAAATGCGGGCATGTTCCCGAGCACCTTGACTTCCTCCACTCCATTTCTCCTTATTTGATTCAAACTTGCCTTTTGCCGGTACTGAAACAGTCCTCATTAGTATTACGAAAGAGGTTTTAATTACAGAGGCAACAGCTGATACGGCAGGTCTCCAGTGAGGCCAGGGACTCTCAGTTATTCACCGGGTTTCTGCAGCTATTCATGACGCTTCTCAATTAGGCCCTGACCCATTTTTCATCTGTTTAAAACCTTCTCCACTCGGGCTATTTTATTACTCCAGTCTCCTGCCTCACTGATGGAGTGAGCTCACTTTGCACTTTACAGGAAAAAAAGATCACATAGTTGCCAAAAGTGACCTCTCCTGTGTTTTTCTCTGGGCCAGCATCCCCCTAGGCTCTCCTGCTTCTACCCCTAAACTAGCGTTCACCCCACACGCGATAAAGAGTGATGCTCTTTCTCTTTTGTTTCTCTCTGTTCTTCTCTCTCTTTTTCAGGGAGTGTGTGTGTGACTGGTGTGTGCATACATGTGTGCGTGTGTATGTGTGCATGTGTGTGCACGTGTGTGCACATGAGCAGAGGTTAGGGGACAACGATGGTTATTGCTTCTCTGGCACCTTCCCCCTTGTTTTATTTGAGGCAGGGTCTCTTGCAGGCCTGACACTAACCAAGCCAACTATACTGGCTGACCATCCAGCCACAGAGAGCTTTCTGTTTTCTCCTCCTCAGCACTGGGATTATGGTGTGGGCCACCCACCCACCTAACTCTTTAAATACCCATTCTGGATATGAACTCAGGTCCTCATGCCTGAAAATCAAGTGTCTTATTCATGGAGGTCCTTCTCCAGCCCCTTACGTTTTCTCCTTAATGTTGTTCGTAAGCACCCCTTTGTTTCCTAAAGAAAGAAGTTAAATATACTACACACACTCAAAAACATCAGAAATTCAAAGCATGTTTCAAATGGTGTCATCCACAAATGATGTAATCCATTTGGTCATTACACCTCCCTTCCTCTGGGCTCCGGCAGCATCCTGAGGGCTCCGCTGGCCCATCTCCTGCCCTCATATTCAAGGCCAGCTACTTTCCAGCTGGTGTTGGAACTTGTTTGATTTGTAACTAAGCTCTTCAAGGTTTGAATGCCAGCAGTAAGGAAGTCATTTCAGTTCCTAATTCCACGGCTGCTAGTGTATCAAGAGTCAGTCAGAAACTCCCAGGAATATATATTCATTTCAAACGAGTCTTAGAGAGGGATGGGGGAAAGGAAAATGAGATAAATAGTTACTTTGAGGTTCTGTGCTAGGCTATTCAAATAGGATATGTTAGTCACCCGGTGTTGCCACCACTCAGCCCTCAAAGCTGTTGGGGACAATAGAAGAGTGGAGGAAGTGCTTCTGGGTGGGAGGGAAACACAGGAGCCCAGCAACAGTTATTAGCTTATTAGCTATTTTTCCCTGGGAACTGTTGGCTCCCTGCTGGTAATCTGTAATAGCCACTGCTTTATGAAGATGTTCTTTATTGAAGATATCTGAAGGTTATTACATATGGTTTTGGTTGTGTATGGTGTGTGTGGGGGTATTTGTGGGGGGGGATAGAGGTGTTTGTATGTGAATGTATGGTGGATGTGTGTGAGTGTGTGTGTGTATACAGGTGGGAGTGCAGTCCAAACTTAAGTGCTGTTTATTCCTCAGGATCCATCCACCTTATTTTTTTGAGACAGTGTCTCTCCTTGGCCTGGGCTCGTTTGTTCAGCTGTCTGGTTAGCAAGAACCAGGAACCCTCCTGCCCTGGCCTCTCCAACATACCCTTTATCCTCACGATCTTATTATTTATATTAATAATAAATTAATATTTTCGTAGTATATTAATATTATCATTGAGGGCCAGTTTCTGGCTTGGAGTCTTATTTACTTATCTGTGACGGCTTTGCTCTTCTTCCGTGCTCCATTGTTTCCAGTTGATCCAGTTAAAGATTTGGAAACGTAAAAGAGGCAAAGAGAAAGAGATTTGATTTTTTTCCCATACCATACATTGTTCTCTTATCTCTAGAGAGGTTTGATATCTTGGGATAACCTGCTTCGAATAGCATCCACCTCTTACTGAAGCACTTGGGAAGCTGAGGCAAACAGGATCCGAGTTCAAGGTCAGTCTCAATGGTTCAGTCACAAGACCCTGTCTCAAAATGGTAACAACAAAAGCCAGCTCCCCAGCAGCAGGATGCTGATGTGTAAAACAGTGTTTTAACTAATTTTACTCACTATGAGAATGCAATGGGATATATATTTAGTTATGTCACTTCTGAAGTCTCTTCATATAAAGTAGACATATAAAGACAAATACCTTATGTTTTAGGGGAAAAATATTTAACTAGAGGTCAGAACTTGTTTCACGGGTGAAGCCACGCATTTAAGGGAGGAAAATACAAATATCAACATGGTCTCCACTGACTTTCCTTCTCACTCTGAAGATAACATTTAACTGAATTAACTCCCCCTTTCTCCTTTTAGAGCCCATTTTAATTAGTGAATAAAGTCAATCAAAGAAAATCAAGAGTTGAAATCATTCTCTTTGTGTAGGAGATAGACCTGTGAAAACACCTTAAAGGGAAGCCAGAATGACGTGGATTCTGATGAATTAGATTCTACAGGGATCCACTTTGTGGATTCAGGCTTGTGTTCTTGGGTATAAACATCAGGTGGATTTAACTTACAGCTGGTGAAATTCCCTGAGCCACAAGATCTCTTATTTGCTCAACCCTGCTAAAGTCAGCCCTGTAGGTGGGACTGCTCGTTCGTTTCCCGGGCACCTAGAACTGAAAAAAATCACAGAGAAATTGTATTAATTAAAACACCGCTCGGCCTATTAGCTCAGGCTTCTTATTAACCAACTCTTTCATCGTAAATTAACCCTTTCCTATTATTTTATATTTTACAGTGAAACTTGTGGTTTACTTGTAAGATTCTAGCGTCTGTCTCCTTCAACAGCCAAACGGCATCTCCTTGACTTCCCCATCTTTCCCCCTCTATCTCTGCTTGGAATTCCTGCCTTGCTTTATTCTGCACTGTCATAGGCCAAAGCAAGTTCTTTCTTAACCGGTGGTGATAAAACACATTCACAGCGTACAGAGGGGAATCCCACATCAAGTCCCATTAGTGTTAAATGATATTACCCATCTCTCTGAGGAGAGTCAGGATGCTCAAATCATGGTTTGCACTAGAGGAGCTTTGCCCTCCTCCCGCACATCCACCTCCCTACTTCTTTATTGTCTGTCATAGACTAGTCACACAGAACATATTTACTTCTCTTATTTCACAGAGGCCACAATAATTTTTCTTAATTGTTGAGTGTATAATCTTACTTTAAATTATCAACTTCATTAGAGTAGAATTCACATATGATGAGAACTTTCTTCCTTGCAGTGCTGGAGGTGGAGCCCAAGGCCTCGAGCATGCTGGGAAAGTGCTTCTGCACGCCTTCATCATACCAGACGGACACACAGAACCACTGCACACAATTAAAACAGAATGTTTTTGTTGCTGGTAGAGTGTGGCCATGCCCTTTGGTGTGAAATAGTTCCCTGTAATGTATTTGAACATGAAATTTTGATATTTTAAGTATGAGTATGTGTGTGTATCTTTGTGTAAATATATGTACTCAAGAGGTGGCCAAGGCGGCCAGAGGCATCATGTGCTCTTAAAACCTAAATTACAGGAGTCTCTGAGTCACCCCACAGGTGCTGGGACCTGAACTTGGGTCCTGGTCTTTTGCAGGCTGAGCTATCTCTTCAGCCACTACAATGGTGTATTTCATACTATTTATTATTATTCAAGCCACCAATATGGTATGTATTAGGTTTTCCTTGATTTCCTTCTGTACATGTTGCTGTATAATTCTTACACATAACTCTTAAATCCATTTTAACTACCCCACTTATATGCTATTTTGAACATTTTAAAAATGTTTAATTTAATTTTTTGAAACTTTCCTACATGAAAACATTCTATTTATATCACTTTCCTCCCTCCATCTCCGCCTTCCAGCTCTGTTCATGTTCCCACACACCCTTCTCAAATTCATGACTTCTACAATCATTACACACATTACATACGCACAAACTTACCACACACACAAACACACACATTTGCATTAGAAACACATATTAATATTCTTAGTGCCGCTGCTGCTGAAGGCCTTTTTTATCTGCACACACTATACTTTTAAAATATATTTACAAATCAAGATTTCCTGGGTCTCCGTGGTGACATTTCTGCAGAAGTATTTGTGACTGTGGCATGGTGACATAGACTAATAGTATCTTCAGGGCTCTTGCACAGATGTCGTGAGATCCACACACTTCCCTCTGGTGATAGACCAGCCCCCAGATCACTGTCTGTGGTGACTGGAGGCAGTCAAAAGTTTTCAAGTTACTTAATTTTACCATCCACTCTATTATCGTTACCTTCTTCAAGCATCCAGCTGAGTTTCTAGGCGACCGGGATGAAGTTGGGGACACTCTTCCTCAGCACTCTACCTGCTCCCTGCGACTCTAATCTGAACATTGTGGTGGCTTCTTTTTGGTTTTTCCCACTTTAAGGATCCAGCTTCTATTTGCTTCTTCATTTCTGGTCTTTTTTGGAGACTGCTTTTCTTTGAGAACAGTTGTTACTTTCTGGCTTTTGTACACAGTCACCTCTCTATTTCATTGCCCAGTAGAAAGGGTCTTAGTCTCCACTAAAGTTTGTATATATATACATATGTATATAAATATATATATATATAAATTTACACATACACACACACACACACACACACACACACTCGATTGATGTGTTTCTTGCTCCACCCAAACATAACCTTAGTGAGACAGTGGCAGTCCCCCTGTGGAGCTATGAATGACTATTCACACTTGGCAGTTCTCCAGCTCTCCTTTGTTCCTGCCAAGTCGCAATTCCCTGGCATTTTAAACAGTTTTTACTGTTATAACAAAACACCAAAGACCTGATGACTTATGAAGAACAGGGGATGAAAGTCTGAGACGTAGGTGTCAGCGTGGGGCTCTCTGAGGAGGGTTTGTGTCAGCGTGGGGCGCTCTGAGGAGGGTTTGTGTCAGCGTGGGGCGCTCTGAGGAGGGTTTGTGTCAACGTGGGGCGCTCTGAGGAGGGTTTCCTCCCAGGCTGTGCACTGTTATCATTCCACAGTATCCTTCGGAGACAGAAAAGAAACAGGAGCACTTGCCTGGTTTCCTGTTTGAGAGCACCAAAACCTTCTGTGAGCATCTTACACTTGTGACCTCATAACCTTATAAAACAGTGGTTCTCAACCTAATGCTGCAGACTCTTGAATATTTACTTTCCCACCTGTTCTTTTTACAAATGTTAGCTTTTCATTTTTTAAGTGTTTCAAACATGTTTTATTTATTTTTGTTTTATGTGTACGGGTGTTTTGTCTGTATGTGTGTCTGTGTATTATATGCTTGCCTGGTGCTCACAGAGGTCAGAAGAAGGTGTCTGCCCTAGAACTAGAGTGACAGATGGCTGTGAGCGTCCACATAGGTGCTATAGAACCCTGGTCCTTTGGAAGATCAGACTGTACCCTAAATCACCAAATCATCTCCCCAGCACCCTTCCCACTGAATTATGGTGTGGGAAGTCCTTCTGTCTATGTGTTGCTTTTATTGGCTAATGAATAAAGAAGCTGATTGGGCCTATGGCAGGGCAGAATAGAGCAAGGTGGGAATTCCAAGGAGAGATAAGGAGAAAAGAAGGTGGAGTCAGAGAAACGCCATGTAGCTGCTGAAGGAGACAGACACCCCGGAACCTTACCGGGAAACCATGAGCCTTGTGGTAAAATATAAAATAATAGTAATGGGTTAATTTAAGATGTAAGAGGTAATTAATAAGAAGTCTAAGCTATTGGCCAAGCAGTGTTTTAATTAATACAGTTTCTGTGTGATTTTTTGAGTTAGGGCGGCCAGGAACAAACGAGTAGTCTCCGACTACAACAGTATTAGTCAGGGCTCTCTAAAGTAGCAGCACTTATAGAATGAACACACATACACACACATACACACACACACACACACACACACACACACACACACACGGAAATAATGATTTAAAGGCTGCAGTCCAGCTAGTCCAAGAATTCAGTAGTTGCTCCATCCACAAGGCTGGACGCCTTAGCTGGTTTTCAGTATGTGCTGGAATCCTGAAGAACTAGGTTCTAATTCCAGTGAAGGAATGAATGTGCTAGCAAGGCCAGGGCAAACAGGCAAAGACCAAAAGCTTCCTTCTTCCATGGCCTTCTATGGGATTCCAGCAGGAGTTCAAGAACCTGATCAAAGGTATGTGCCTTCCCATTTCAAAGGTGCAGATTAGAATGGATTCACACCTACAAGCCAAGCAGAATATCTTCCAGGTGTGCCCTCTGTTTCTGGATTGTAGTTCATTTCAAGTGTAGTCAAGTCTGCAATCGAGAATAGCCATCACAAGGCCACTCCTTGTCAACTCGACATATAATCATATCTCCTTACATCATGATTCACCTTCAAATGAAAACAGCAAACAGGTCATAGTAACACCTAACCAATATATAACTATTTCATGTACAACTGCAAATACATTATATATTAACCAGGCCATAATTATGCCTACCTATCATGCTACAACTATCAGATGTACAATTTAGAATAGGTGGCAATGTCCCTGGGGAAACATTTTTTTTTTCAGAATCTCAAACTTAAATGTGATAACCAATAATAATATCCTTTTAACTGATGTTACAACACATGATAAAAAAATTGATAAACAAATAACCGTACAAAGCCTTCCTAACAAAGTACAACAGAAACACTCCTTTCAATGGTCATCTTCATTTCTGTAATTGTAGCCTTAGTTGGTATTTGTCATTACCTTCCTTTACTGCCCATTCTGTATTTCCTCCACCCTCAGCAATAGCCTCGGAAGGTCTGGGCTCTTCCTGGAGTATTGGCCTATACCTTTATTCCTGATGGGTGCAAGCCTTTGTCATCCTGCCTGGATTGGGCTGTTGTAGTTTACCATTGACTTTAATCACAGGACAAGTAGCACCAGGAGATGCCCTAAACTTTAGGGCCTAAAGGATCTCTTGCATGCCAGGCATAATCTTTCTTACCTCCTTTGTGGAGAAGCAATCCAGTGTTCCCATGATAATCTGGATCAATCACTGCTCCCAATGCTGTTATTCCTCCCTTAGCCTGTTGGTTTAAGGGCATTAGAACACAAAGGGACCAGGGGGATGTCTGAGGTTCCAGTTTAAAGGAATGTTTGCTGTTGCTCCTGGCAGAAGTGCTCACCTATCTGGAAACAAAACTTCTAGACCAGCCAAACGTAAGATTACAGGAACAGGGACAAAAAAAAATGCCTAGTGGCTCATTAGGAAAGATAATCAGTGGAATTCCCTTTCCCACCCTTCTATTCCCAGTTACACTGGGATCCTGGGTACAGTGGAAGCTGTATCATATATTCGACCTGGATTCCAAGCATATACTGCAGTCTGGAGACCTCTGCCCCAGCCCTCAAGGCTGCTGCCACATAATTGGTACCATAGCTGTGTCTTCAAAAGGCCTTTCCATCTTGCTATTAGGCAAGCTGCTTTAGGATGGTGAAGAGAATGGTGAGGCCAGTGGACCGCATGGTCATGGGCCCTTTATCACACTTCTCTGACTGTGAAGTGAGTTCTTTGGTCAGAAGCAATACTATGTGGGATAATGTGACAGTGGATAAGTGGATAAGGTAATTTTGGCAGAAGTATGATGTGCAGTAAAGGCAAATCCACAACCAGTATAAGTATCTACTCGAGTAAGGACAGAGAGTGGTCCTTTCTACAGAAGAAGGGGTCCAATGTAGTCAACCTGCCAGCAGGTTGCTGACTGGTCACCCCAGGGGATGGCACCAGATTTAAGGCTCAGTGCTAGCAGATTTCTGTTCTTGGCAGATCTGATATTCAGCAGTAGCAGTAACCAGGCTGGCTTAGGTAGATGGGGCTATGTGGTTGAGCCCATGCATAACCCCCATCTCTGCCACTATGGTCACTTTGTTCAAGGCCCTGTTGATTAATGACAGGAATGACTGGGGAAAATACTGACTGTCTACATAACAGGTCATCTTATCTACTTGGTTATTGAACTCCTCAGCTGAAATTACCTTTTAGTGAATGCCTTTTGAAGACATGGAAAATAAGTATCTTTATATCTTTCACTCACTCAGAGAGATCTATCCACGTACTTCTTCCCCAGAAGTCTTTCTCATCAATTTTCTCATCATACTCTTTTCAAGTCCTGATCATCCAGCTAATCCATTGCCTACAGTCCTTGAATTGGCAAACAATTGTGCATCCGGCCATTCCTCCTTTAAAACAAAATGTAGCCATAGGTATTTGGGTGGCTTCTTCATGTAGCTTACTTGTGTCTGGGCCTGATCGTGTATATACGACTTCCATTTCATAAGATTGCTTTTGTGCATGTCTTACTTTATGGCTTGGTGGTCAGATGGACACACAGTACGTGATAGGCAGCTAAGACTGCATTATAACTTGATAACCCATTGTCAAATGCTCAGTTTCCACTAAGGCCCAATTGCCGGCCAAGAGCTGTTTTTCAAAGGGAGAATAGTTGCTGTAGATGATGGTAGAGCCTTGTCCCCAAATCCCCCAAGTCTCCTTTGTGATTCACCTGTGGGGGGCTGTGAACGGCTCCCAGCAACATCCCTATCTGTCACTGACATCTCAAGCACCCTCAGGTCTGCTGGATCATATGGTCCAAGTGATAGAGCAGCCTGCACATCAGCCTGGACCTGTGGAGGAGCCTTCTCCTGTTCCAGGCCCCACACAAAGCTAGCAGCTTTCCCAGCCACTTGGTATATGGGCCTGAGTAACACATCAAGTGAAGAATGTGCTGTCCCACTAGGCCCACTAAATGTGCTTCTTTCTTGGTGTGGAAAGGGTCAAATGCAATAACTTAGCTTTCACCTTGGAAGGAATATCCCTGCAAGCCCCATACCACTGGGCCCCTAATAATTTCACTAAGGGAGAAGGCCCTTGAATTTCGGTTGAATTTATTTTCCATCCTCTGATATGCATATGCATAATCAATAAATCCAAAGTGGTTACTGCCTTCTGCTCCTTTGGTTCAACCAGCATTGTATCATCAATATAGTTCACCAATGTGATATATTGTAGAACAGACAGATGATTGAGATCCCGTTTAACTAGGTTATGACACAGGGCAGGGAAGTTAATATATCCTTGAGGGAAAATAGTAGAGGTATACTGATGGCCTTGCCAACTGAAAGCAGCTTGCTTCTGGTGGTCCTGATAGGCAGGTACCAAGAAAAAGGCATTTGCTAGATCCATAGCTGCATACCATGTACTGGCCAATGTGATAATTTCCTCGAGTAAGGATCTCACATCTGATCAAGCAGCTGCAATTGAAGTCACTCCTTGACTGAGCTTTTCATAACCAACTCTCATTCTGCAAGATCCTTCTGTCTTCTGCACTGGACAGATAGGAGAGTTAAATGGAGATGTGGTGGTTCCCACCGGCCCTGGCATCGTTCAAGTCCTTGATGGTGGCACTGATTTCTGCAGTTTCTATAAGGATGCGACACTGTTTGAGATTCGCTGTTTTCTTTGGCAGAGGCAGCTCTAAAGGCTTCCGTGTAGCCTTTCCAACTGTAATATCCCCCACTCCACAGGTCAGGGAACCAATGTGAGAACTCTGCCAACTCCTAAGTGTATCAATCCCAATTATACATTCTGGAATTGGAGAAATAACCACAGAATGGGTTCAGGGACCCACTGGACCTACTGTGACTTGGTCTTTAGTACAAATTCCATTAAGTACCTGACCTCTACAAGCCCCTACTTTAACTGGGAGTCACACACAGTGTTTCTTGGGATCTCCCAGAAACAGCTTCAATTCAGAAACAGTATCCAATAAAACCCGGAAATTCAGATTGTTTCCTTTCCTCCACTGTACAGTGTAGTTACCCTTGTAGAAAGCCATAGGTCCCTCTGTGGAAGGACCTGAATGTGGTAGTTTGAGTGAACATGTCCCCAGAGGCTCACAGGGAGTGACACCACTTGAAAGGTTTAGAACATGTGACATGTTGATAAAGGATGAAAAAGTGAAATTTGTGCACTGGCATTGCCCAAGCCTGCACGGACAACCCACATATGGCAGTTCTGTTGAATTGCATTGGGTTTCATGGTCTAAGCTGATGAGGACATCTGACCAGGTCTCTAGCTCAAGAGGATGCCAGATCTCATTACAGATGGTTGTGAGTCACCATGTGGTTGCTGAGAATTGAACTCAGGACTTTTGGAAGAGCAGGCAGTGCTCTTAACCACCGAGCCATCTCATACTCAACAATATTAATGGTTGTGACTTTTTAACGAGAACATCTTGAAACTTCGTGGTCCATACAAAAAGCTTTTTCATCCTTTGGTGGTCAAAAATTATGAATTGGAATTTCACAGCTATTTTTGAATATTCATTGATTTGGGGATGGGAGGCAGAGTACTTTAGAGGGGCCATAGATGAAAAGCTTCCCTGTCCAAGTTTATGGTGATGACAGAAAACTCAAAGATTTGCAAGATGGAATTTCACCTGGTGCACTTGAGGCTGGTGGTATAGCAAGTGTCACAGGCATGACTTAGCACATTTAATGTCTTGAGCGAAGTATCCACATCCAAGTAGGAATTATTTAAAGATTTGGCTTCAAGGGACAGTGTGCACTTAAGTCATATAGCTTCTCCAGGCCAGGCATCCAGGTGTAGTGTGAGAGGATGCTCTGGTTTAGGGTCTCCCACAGCAGCTGGCCTGATTCCAGGTGTCCTGGGAAGTATAGCATGTGGGTCCAGGGGCTCCTGGGAGGAGTGGCATGTGGAGGGCTAACTTGGGCTTTCCTGGGATAGGTGGCATAGCGGACACTGTTCAAGGTACTCCAGTAAGGCTATAGTGAAGATGCTGGCCTGGGTTTCATCTAAAGCTAGGTGGAAATGGAACTCTGTTCTCAATGGTTCAGTCATAGTACTGACAAGTTCACAATGGTGGTTGAGTATCTTCAGGCCACAGGCAGTTGGCTTCTCTTAGAGGGCATACACCAAGAAGAAACAGAGCAGAGCGACAATTTCACTGTGACTTTATCTTACAAAATTGCCACTTCTACACTGTTTGATTGATTTCACAATTGAGGCCAAGTCAGTGTGACTGGGGACAACACAAGGGAAGACTATCCAGATGAGTCACAGTGGCCGTGTTAGACGCTGGTGCCTGAGATCCCAGTCACCACTGTCATGAATTAAGACTGGCCTCTGGCAACAGAATCTGGACCTGCCAGTGGGAAGCCTGTAAACCGAGTGCATGTGTGTCTGCTGAGCTCACTGCCAAGAAATATAAGGCAAAGCGTTGAACTGTAAGGCCAATTATCTTGTCCAAAACAATAGTAAGACTGTTGGCTTCCACTCTCCTGGAGCAGAGAGAGAAAATCAAATGGCCTGGAGTACTGCAAGGGAACAGAGCATTAGAGGTGGGATGTAATGACATGGGAATATGGCTCAGCATTAGACCACGATTGGACTGCAAGGGGTCAGAGAATTAGAGGTGGAATGTCATGACGTGGGAATATGGCTCAGCATCAGACCATAGTTGCAAAGTTCTAGATTCTGTTTTCAGTACAATGAGAAAGAAAAGAAAGCTGGCCAGTCCCCTACCAACACATCACACAAAACAGGCCCACAAATCATCTGTCTGACTTCCAGTTTGAGGAAGCTGTTCATCTTTCTGGAGTCCTTTGCAGTTAAAAGGCTCTTTCATACTCTCTTCCCGTACACTATCACCCCCACTTTTAGATGAATACACAGCCCTTATAGTAAAATAATATATTCATGTTCAAACATTGTAACTTCAGGGATAAAATCCAGGTCATTTAAGCTCAGCATAACATTCTATCTGTGTGTCTCAAATTCCTTGAGACAGTTTACTCCCAACACAGACAAAGTCTATCACTTATGACAAATGTGAAGAAAATAGCCTTGAGCTAGGGGGTAGAACTGAATAGAAGTCAGCCATAGAACTAAATACATGGGTTGGCATTTCAGAACAGAATATTGGTAACTGGTTATTCTGCTAGTGTTCTGTAGAGGACCAGAAATTACATATTCAATGTATATATATGGAGGCAATTTGGCTACATATCTCAGTGATCTTCAGTGTTCTCTGGAATAGTGAAGAAGTAGGCTCCAATGCCATTGAAGGAATGAGCTTGTCAATGAAAGCAAGCAGGCAAAAAAAGAGCAAAAGTTTCCTTCTTCCAAGTCCTTTGTGTAGGCAGCCAGCATCAGGTGTGACCAGATTACATAAAGGTGGATCTTCTGTGGTGATTTGATAGGAATGGCCCCAATAGGTTCATATATTTGAATGTGTAGTCACCAGGGAGCAAAACTGTTGGAAAAGATTGGAAGGATTAGGAAGTATGGCTTTGATAGAGGAAGTGTATCTCTGGGGATGGACTTTGAGGTTTCAAAAGCCCAAACCAGGCTCATTGTATCTCTCTGCTTGTTACTCAAGATATATCTCTCAGCTATTTCTCTAGTATTGTGCTTGCCATGATGATAAGGGACTAATCCATTGAAACTATAAGACAGTCCTAATTAAATACTTTCTTTCATCGAAGTTACCCTGGTCATGTCGTCTCTTCAGAGCAATAGAACAGCGGCCAAGACATCTTCAAACCTCAAAAGAGCTAGATTAAAAGTGGGTCTTCCCATTCTGCCATACTCGTAGATCATTGACTTGCTCAGCTATCATCAGAGAAGCTTCCTCCTGCATCAGAGATGCAGAGACCTGCAGCCAGACATTTTATAGAGAGTGTGGTATCTTGGAACCCTTAAGTTTCATTGGGTTGTCTCCATAAAATCCCTGCCATGAAGGCCCAGGGAACCCGAAGAAGAGGAACCAGATAGAGTATAAGAGTCAGAGGGGTTAGGGAAACACCAAGCAAGCAAGGCCCTCTAAATAAGCAGGATCAATGGATAAACGAACTCACAGAGACCGAGGCAGAATATACAGGGCCTGCATTGGTCCCCAGGTCCATTGTTTACAGATTATGTCTTTCAGTTGAGTGTTTTTATGAAATTCCTGAGTTGTAGAAGGCCGCAACCACACTCTCCACCATATGATGGCGCTGCACCGCCAGGTGAGCTAGAACACGCACACGTGTTGGTAACTTTCCACTACTCCCGAGGCATCACCTGGGACTGGGAGCAGCGGACCAATCCAAGAGTGACACGTCCGAAGCAGGGTCTGTTTCATATATAAGGGATGGCTTCCTTCATATCTGGGTCTCCGCCATGTGGCTTATGCTCTAGCTCCCAAGAGGATTAAAGCCTTTCTTCAGAAGAATCCTGTGTCCTGCGTGGTTCTTGCTGGCGAGAGGAAGCATGGGACACTGAGTGTGTGGATGAGTAGGTCTGTTTCTTGTGTCTTCTCTTGAGTTTTTTCCTTCTGTTTGTTTTATCCAATTCAAATGTGTTATTTTTATTATTATTATTATCCTTTAGAAGTCTGTTTGTTTTCTAATGAGATACAGAAAGGGAGTAGGTCTGGTTAGGAGGAGAGGTGGGGAGGAAGTGAGAGGAATAGAGGGAGGGGGAATTGTAATCAGAATGTATTATGTGAGAAAAAAATTTATTTCAATAAAAACGGGGGATGGGTCCATTTCAAATGATTTAATGAAAAAAAAATACTCACAGTCACCTGGGTTTTAGTTAATTCCAGATGTATTCAAGTTGATGACCAAGAATAGCCGTCACAAATCTACTCCTTGTCAACTTGACACACAATCAAGTCTCCATATGTCATGCTTAATTTCCAAATGAAAACAATAACCGGGTCGTAATGACAGTTAATGTGATATAACTGTCCTTTGTGTAACCACAAATGCATTACAAATTGCATTACAAATTTTAGAATAGTTGGCAAATCCCTTGAGGCACATTCTTTTAATATCTTAAACTTAAACATAATAAACACTGATATTTTCTTAATTGATGTACAAATATCTGCACATATACATTCTTACCAAAATATGATAGAAACACTTAAGTTAATCGTAATTCTTAGTTCTACAACTGGTCACATGGCCTTAGCTGGTATTTATAACTACCCCCACTCTGCGACCCATTCTGTATTTCCTCCATGATGGAGAAGCAATCAGATCTCCTCTGGACCAATTACCTCTGCTAACACTGTAATTATTTTCTTAACCTCTTGACTTATAGGCATTAGAAACCCAAAGTGACCAGGCAGACGTCAAAGCCTGAACTTCCTATTCAATGGAATGTGTTTTGTTTCTTCTAGCATTAGTGTTCTCCACTCTAGAATCAAAACTTTCAGACCAGCCTAGCTTAATGTTGTGGGAACAGGAAGTAAAACACTCCCTAGTGTGACACTGGGGGTGATAACGAATGTAATTATTTTGCTTTCCACCCCTTGATTCCTGGACCCTTGGATCCTAGCTATGGGCGAAATCATACCATATGTTAAATGAAAACATATACTGCCTTCTGGAGAACCATGCCCAGTCCTCCAGGCTCCTGCTGACTAATAAGTACTATAACTATAAGTGTCTTCAAAAGGCCATTCCATCTTTGTATCAGGCAAACTGTTTCAGGGTGGTAAGGAACATGGTAAGACCAGTGGATTCCACGATTATGGGTCCACTGATAGATTTCTCTGGATACAAAGTGAGTTCCTGGTCAAAAGTATAGGTGGGATAGTATGATGGTACATAAGGCCTCTATCAGCCCATGGATGGTGGGTTTGGTGGATCAATACAGGGAGTAAAGGCAAATCCACAACCAGAATGAGTTATCTACAGAGTTGTCTTTTCTAGAGAGGAAGTAGTCAAATGTAGTCAATCTACAGTCAGGTCCCTGTTTGGTCACCCCAGGGAATGGTGCCATATTTGGGGCTCACTGTTGGTCTCTGCTGTTGGCAGATCTGGTGCTCAGCAGTAACTGTGCCAGGTCACTCAAATGAGTGGAAGTCCATTTGTTGATTTCATGCATTATTCATATCTCTGCCATCACGGCCACTTTGTTCGTGGGCCCATAAGGCAATGACAGGAATGACTGGGGAAAGAGACTGACTCTCCATAGAATTGGTCACCCTATCTACTTGAATATTGAAGTCACCTTTTGACGAGCATTGACATGGGACATGAGTACCTTCATGTCCTTTGCTTATTTGGAAAGATCTATTCACATACTTCATCCCCAGATGTCTGTTTCACCAATTTACCTAACGTGCTCTTTTCAAGGCTCTGACCATCCAGCTAATCCTTTGACTACAGTCCATCAATCAGTTGAACAATCGTAAGAAGAGTCACCAAAGCTACTGCTAGGCCACAGTAACAAAACACAGCTCTCAGCCTTCTGATGCCTGTATTCTTTCCTCTCTGTATTCTAATGCTGAATAGGCTAAAAAAAAAGTTTTGAATTCTTTTCTTGAATTGTTAATTTACTCAGTCCAGTCAATTCTGCGACTAAAGTCATATTTTACCATGCCCAACTAAGAATGTCATTTATAATACAAGTTTCCCAGGGTAATTCTGGGAATGGCCAATTAACACAATTTTGTGCTATATTGCTTCAGTTGAGGAAGACTGATTGCCTAAGGACATGGGAAGAGTCCTAAAGCTCTGACGAGAACTTTCATCACAGCTAGAACGCAGATGGTAACCACATGTTCAAATCTGTTCTCTCAAGAGTCTACTAAGACAGCGTGTGCTGATCACTGCGCTGGTTCTCCAGCAGTCAGTGATGTCCCAGGCACATGGCCTCTGCGGCAGTTCGAATAGAATTGTCCCCCATAAGCTCACAGGGAGTGGCATTCTTAGGAGGTATGGCGTTGTTAGGGTAGTTATGGCCTTGTTGGAGGAAGTATGTCACTATGGGGGTGGGCTTTCAGGTCTCCTGTGCTCCAGTTAAACTCAGTATAGACACAGTTCATTTCCTGTTGCCAGCAGATCAAGATGTAGAACCCTCAGCTCCTTCTCCAACACCATGTCAGTATACACGCTGCCATGTCCCACCATAATTATAATAGACTAAGCCTCTGAAACTGTAAACCAGGCCCACATAATGAAAAATGGTGGTGGTTCTTAATGGAGAGAAGCATAGACATATTAAAGAGAATGAACAGTACCCAGTTTCCCTGGAATGGCCAGGAGAAGACTTTATCTTTTCAAAGCATTTTAAAGCTGGGTCTGGAGAATTTGGGGGAAACACATGGGAGCGCATCACCCCAAGGTCTTCATGGTAAGATAACCCTCCCTGGATAGATCTCACGGCGGTGAGCTATGAGGATGCAACATGGCGTTTTTGTCACCTATTCTGAAAGCCTCCCCAACTCTGGCTGTGATATCACCATGTGACTCCTGCTTTAGAGACAACGTTACAGTAAGGACTGATGGGGGAACTTAAATGGACTCAGATGGAAACATCATTCTAGCACAAAACATCTGAAAAATGCATTGTTTCCAACATGTTGTCAGGCAGAAAATTGGGTAATTCACTGTGGAATTTTCACTTGAATTAATTGTTCAGAGTATTTAACCTAGTGAGACTGTTCTTCAGCTCAAACTCATAAAGATATCTCAGCTTCACAGTCCTCTTATCTGCACCATAGACCTGAACAAAGCCTCCGTGTGGGAATCCTAAATTAAAAAGTAAAAAGCCATTATCATCTTGTTATTAAAATGCCTTCGATTAAGCTTGGATTCTGTTATTTCAATGCAAACCAATGCTTATCAACAAAACATAAGGCTTATCCAGTCTCATTCATCTGCATCCGGCTTTAATCCTGCTGTGCTCTACATTCTCAGAGGCTGCATATTGCTTTATTAATCCGAGCATCTCACCCCCTGGAATGGTATTTGACTCATGACGAGTGTTTCACACTGTCAGCTTAAAAAGTTAATGGTGCATGATTAAATATTTAAAATAAACTATAGCCCATTAGCTTAAATACACTGTACTTGATAAAAGCAAAAAACAATGAGAAATTAGGAATAGCATATTTGCCTAAAATTTTAAATGCATGCATTCAATCTGTCTACTTTTTACTGAACTATTAAGTGAAACCAAATTACTAGAGAGAAGGAGTGACTGCACACAAAGGAAGTAGAGCTGGAAACAGACAAGGACCTGAAAGGTAAATGTATAAATACCTGAAAAACTTAAACCAGGAATGAAAACATAATGTTAACTGGAGAGTATAATTCATCTTTCTACCCCACATTCCAAGAAAGTAGTGTGGGATGAAGAGTAAGTCTTCACAGCTCCTTCATGACCACTAGGAACAAGCACATACATAGCCTTGGATGGATATAGACATACATAGCCTTGGATGGATATAGGATGGATGGATGGATGGATGGATGGGTGGATGGAAAGATGCATGGGTAAATGGGTAGATGGATGGCCGATGGATGAATGTGCGGGTGGATGGGTGAGTGGGTGGTTGATGAATGAATGGATGGATGGTTGTTGGGTCGATGGATGGATGAATGAATGGGTGGGTGGATGGTTGATGGATGAATGAATGGGTGGATGGATGGATGAATGGGTGGGTGGATGGCCGATGGATGAATGTGCGGGTGGATGGGTGGGTGGGTGGTTGATGAATGAATGGATGGGTGGTTGTTGGGTGGATGGATGGATGAATGAATGGGTGGGTGGATGGTTGATGGATGAATGAATGGGTGGATGGATGGATGAATGGGTGGGTGGATAGCTGATGGATGAATGTGCGGGTGGATGGGTGGGTGGGTGGTTGATGAATGAATGGATGGTTGGTTGATGGATGGATCAATGGGTGGGTGGATGGTTGATGAATGAATGAATGGGTAGTTGGATGAATGGATGAATGGGTGGGTAGATGGGTGGGTGAATGGTTGGGTAGATGAATGGATGGGTATTTGCTTATAAGTATGTATGTATGTATGTATTATGTATGTATGTATGTATGTACGTGTATTTCTTGTATGCCTGGTGTCCAGAAGAAGGCCTCCAATGCCCCTGGAACTGGAGATGCAGACTGTTATGAGCAACAATACTGGTGCTGGAAATTGAACCTGGTCCTCTTCAAGAGCAGGCACTGCTCTTAACTGCTGAGCCATCTATCCTGGCCCAAATTGGATATATTTTCTTCCTAGGAGCACGCATGCTGTTTTTTTTTTTTAAAATAGAATGTAGCATATTCTTACAATGTATATCTCCTCTTCTCTCTTTTAACATTTAATTAAATAGTCCCCAAACTTAGAAGTGACATAAAATGCCAAATTATCCAATGTTATGTATGGGTTAGATTGAGTCTACTCAGAAGGAAAATGGCTTGCAGGTGAGAGAGAAAATTCTATTTAAATGTGATGGCAGCATCATGTAATATATCACAGAAATGAAGTACAGCTTTTTTTTGAGCTATATTTTCAAAGAGGAAGGTCAGCACAATGTAGCTCAGGGTTCAGAGAGCAGATTGTGATCTCATGGCTTGTGACTTCTTCACAACCCTGCAAGTGTCCCTTTGATCTTAACAGGTATATAATTGAGATCATAAAAACATAGCAATTACTGAAGGAGTAAGTAATTGTCAACCACACCATCAACAAAGGTCTCTATTTAGCTTTGGATTCATGATATGACCTTCAGGGGAGATAGAACTTGGATATGAATCAAGTTGTTGCGTTATTGGAAATAAAGGATTAATATTCATGATCAGATAAGATAGGAAAGGAAAAGTTCCCTTGCCTGTCTGAACTTCATTTTACTCCATACAGTGAAGATTTCTAAATGCATTGCTTTCAAGCTTATTCCTGCTTAAGTCTTCCATAGGGATGATGCATGTTTGCTAAATCAATTTCGTAGTCAAGCCTTTCCCTGACAGCTCAACCGAAGAATTGAGAAACAAACACGAGGTTCTTTTTCTTTTTTAATTTGAAAAAGATTTCGTGAGCAGAGTAGTAACTATCTAATAATTTGGCAATGGGCCAATAAAAATGTTGATTGCTGTTTTCTCTTCTGTACCTGAACTCCTACCCCTCTTCCTGCCCCACCTAGTTCCCCTCTAAACCTTCCCATCAACTAGGACTTTATCATGGGGCTTCAATAGTTTTCTGTGGAAAATGCTTGTGAAAATGTTTTTGTGGTTATAGTACATATCTGTAGAAGCCCAAGCTTGACCATCTCTTTCCAGCAGCTAAATGTCTGTGTTTGTCTGTCCTGTTCCTCCTCATCTTGCCCTTTGGCCACTTCAAAGACAGTCTTAGCCTGGTGTAGGCCAAGCAAAGAGGAGGGTTGCCTACGCATATGCTTCATTTAGGATAACCTGGTTGCCAGATGCTGACATGTAACTCCCAACTCCTCCATCTAAAACCCCCTCAAATTCCTTCCAACTCACTGTCTGTTTAGGGAATCTTTCCGTTTGTATGTTAGTAGAGACCCGGCCTAGTTTCTGAGAGGAAGTAACCAGAGCCCTATTACGGGTCTCTGTCAAAGCGAGATTAGCCAAAAAGTCAGTATGTATGCAAACAGAAGAAATGCACCCATTTTAAATAGTTCTTATTCCTTCCCAGATTTATTTTTGAAATATAGTGAAATACTGACTCCTTTTTACCCCCTTTTCATGGACCTTTGCAATGGAATTGGCAATGTTCTCTAAAGCGGTGACTGTCAAGAGTGACTTGGGACATGGTTGAGTGATTATAAAAACAAAGAAAAATGACTGCATGAAGTGTATACGATATATTAAGAATGTGAGAACTTGTGTAGAGGCTGACATATAAAATGAGGATGTATTGATTCGAATATAAGTATCTCAACCTAGTGCCAATGGTTCTGAGCATTCTGCAAACAGACTTATGACACAGGCGAGGATATGACATGCTCCCGGTTACATTCCGCTATATTCTAGGTTACTAGGAGATACCAATTCCAAGCCTGTTACACACGAACTTCAGAGATGCGGAAGAAATGCAAGTGGCTCCCTGGAGGTACAGAGTGTTTTACAACTAGGTACTGCATAAGATACTTACAAAGACGAGCTCTTTTGAGGAGAAGGAGCCGACACTTCAGATGGGCACACGAACACTCCACAACAGCACAAAGCACACAAGAGCGCAGCTATGTGCCCTTTTCCTCCATCTCCTTCCTCCTCACCGTGCCCCATATTCCTTACAATCCCCTTACTGCTCAGGTCTTCCTCCTCCTCACAGTTCTCCTCTTTCTTATAGTCTCTCCTTATCAAATCCCCCTCCTCCTCACAGCCCTCTCCTCCTCACAATCCCCCTTCTCCTCATAGCCCCCTCCTCCTCCTCACAGCCTCCTCCTCCTCACAGCCCCTTCCTCTTCACAATCCCCCTCCTCCTCACAGTCCCCTCCTCTTCACAGCCCCCTCCTTCTCAAAGTCCCCTCCTCACAGTCCCCTCCTCTTCACAGCCCCCTCCTCCTCACAATCCCCCTCCTCCTCACAGTCCCCTCCTCCTCACAGCCCCCTCCTCCTCACAATCCCCCTCCTCCTCACAGCCCCCTCCTCCTCACAGCCCCTTCCTCTTCACAATCCCCCTCCTCCTCACAGTCCCCTCCTCTTCACAGCCCCCTCCTTCTCACAGTCCCCTCCTCACAGTCCCCTCCTCTTCACAGCCCCCTCCTCCTCACAATCCCCCTCCTCCTCACAGTCCCCTCCTCCTCACAGCCCCCTCCTCCTCACAATCCCCCTCCTCCTCACAGTCCCCTCCTCCTCACAATCCCCCTCCTGCTCACAGTTCACTTCTCTTCACAGCCCCCTCCTCCTCACAATCCCCCTCCTCCTCACAATCCCCCTCCTCCTCACAATCCCCCTCCTCTTCACAGCCCCCTCCTCCTCACAGTTCCCTCCTCTTCACAGCCCCCTCCTCCTCACAATCCCCCTCCTCCTCACAGCCCCCTCCTCCTCAGAGCCTTCTCCTTCTTACAATCCCTCTCCTCCTCACAGCCCCCTCCTCCTCACAATCCCCCTCCTCCTCACAGCTCCCTCCTCCTCAGAGCCTTCTCCTTCTCACAATCCCCCTCCTCCTCACAGTCCCCTCCTCTTCACAGCCCCCTTCTCACAATTCCCCTCCTCCTCACAATCCCCTTCTCCTCGCAGCCCCCCTCCTCACAACCCCCTCCTCCTCACAATCCCCCTCCTCCTTACAGTCCCCTCCTCCTCACAGCCCCCTCCTCCTCACAATCCCCCTCCTCCTCACAGCCCCCTCCTCCTCACAATCCCCCTCCTCCTTACAGTCCCCTCCTCCTCACAGTCCCCTCCTCCTCACAGCCCCTTACTCCCCGGTTGCTTTCTACCACATGGTCCTGGTGCTATGTCCTTCATATTAGAAGTGTCTAGGAATTGCTTCATATTAGAAGCTTCTAGGAATTGCTGCTTGATAAGAGCAAAGATGCTATGAGAAGAATTATTTATCTAATACAAAACAATTTTTGAGTAAAAGGAACGATAACCATGGATTTACATGTAAATATTTATTTGTAAACACTCTCCAAATAGGCTAGCTATTTTTACAATGAACATTTCACAGAATACCAGCAACACTAAGTTCTCTCCTAAGGTCTGCGCCCAGTTAACACTTTTGGAGCTTACCTTAAATTCAATCAGACAGTGCTTTGCCACACTCGTAACTTTTGTACCACTCTTGCAGCAAGGCTCGGGGTTCGGTGGCAATATAGATGGAAGGGAGGGAGTAGAGGTGGGTTTGGTCAAAACGCATTGTAGGCATTTCGTGGTGCAACCACGTGACCGCTTTTGATCTAGGCTTTTCCAGTGACACCTGGCTTGGAACATGCTTCTAAAACTTTGTTAAATGAATCTGCTTCAGATTCGAGAGTTGAGTCCCCTGTTTTAGGGCACTGTGGGTTCTGCAGATTCTCCCCTCTGTTTTTAGCTTCAGTGCGGGGTTGGGGTTGTGGGATGACTCTGTATGCATAGACGTGGAACACAGAACACCTTGCGCGCTGCAGCCTCTTCCTGCTTAAATACACAAACTCTGAGAACTCTACTGTGTCCCTGCTGTGCCACGAATGTTCTTTCATGGATTAAGTTGTGTGAGAGCAAAATAAACACAGGAAATACCAACACAAGTTTGACCTGCTTTTTCTTGAAATTTCAGTAAATTCCATTCTCAAAGTTTAGACAAAGCGAGTCTTTGAAGAAACAGTTTCACAGTCATTAAGGATCAGAGCCAAGAAGCCCTGCACCTTCTTTAGAACAAAACACACATGACATACTGATCTGAAAATATCCTAATAGAGAGCTTCATGAATAAATTTGGCCTTTCCTTTTTGCCTTGTAAAAAGAATAGCTTGTCGTGTCTCAGAAATTTCTAGAATCTTCTTTGAACAATAATTTTAAAAACTCAGAAATTTGAACTTTTTTATAAATCCTCTAAGAGGTTTCTATTACAGGCAAGTTTGGTCAGTCCTGCCTGCAGAAATTAATTTAAAGTTCTCTTATGTGTGTTCCAAAATATAACTCTTCAGTAGGTTTTAACATTACACACAGGTTATGTGCAAGAGAAAGGAGATGGGGTCTAAGAAAGACAGTTTGAATGCTACTCCCTGGAGGGGAGGAAAGCACTTACTCCAGAGGTCTTCAGCATCAGCCTGACCGCATCTGCAGTTGCCTAGGAGACTTAGCTCTGGGGGTGTCTGTGAGGATGTTTCTAGAAAGGCTCCCTGGATGTGAGTGGTATCATCTACAAACTGATATCATCCTTAACAATGGGAAGGGAGGAGCCTAGCTGAGTATCAACATTTGTCTCTCTTTGTTTCCTTACTGTGGACACAGGGTGTTCAGTGGCCTCCCTCTTGCATTGCTATGCTTTCCCCCCATAATATACTGTATCTCTCCCAGATATAAGCCCAGATAAAGTTATGTTTGTAACCTGTATGTTGCCTCTTGTTAATCATTTGGTCCCAGCAAGGAGAAGAGTAACTGGTGAACAGGGAATGATCTGCTATAGCTTTGTGTAGGCTTTCAGTGGGTGTACAGGTAAATGTTAGACAACTGAAAATTGTGTCAACACAAACTGTAGGCATAGCTTTTTGACAGGACCATTGACTCCCCAAATAAGCACACAGAGACTTATAGTAACTATAAATGCTTGACTAATAGCTTAGGCTTGTTACTAACCAGCTCGTTTAACTAAATTAACCCGCATTTCTTATCTACAATCTACCTCGTGGCAGTACCTTTTTTTCAGCATGGCTTGTTCATCCCCTTCTTCCTCTGCATCTGGTTGGTGACTCCACCCTTCTACATCCCACCCTCTCTTTTTGTCTGCAAGTTCTGTCTAACCTCTACTTCCCGAGCTATTGGCCACTTAGCCCTTGATTAAACCAAGGAAAGCAACGAATATTCCCAGTGTAACAAAAGATTGTTCCACAGCACACAGAGGCCCTCACTTCCTCTTTTGTAAACTCTCAGGAGAGCCTGCTAGGATTTAGCTGCAGACTGCACACTGGTGAGGTTTCCAGAAGCTAATGAGGTCTTGACAGAAAGGCAGCTGGTGTAGTACCCAACAGTACCTCCATTCCCTTCCTCTCCTAATACTCAGCACATTTATTAATATTCCTTTCTTAACATTATTTTGCCTCATTGTATTATAAAGTCTGTTATGAGAGAGATTGGAGTATTAAATATACAATACTAAGAATAGGGCTTGGAAAGTAGGAGATGTTAAAACAAGCAGTCAAATGTCTATTTTGGAAAATTATTGATGCTTATAGATATTAAAACATAATCACCAAATAACACTTATATTCCTACACTAGGAAAAACATTTGCATAGAAGTTTAGTCATAGAAAACATGGTATTGTTTACATGGTGAACTTAACATTTATTGTTAATGTTTGTGACTTTTTTCCTACTTTGAAAAGTTGCGATTCCAAGTATTTTAATAAGGATGTATCTTCTTGGTAATAATTAAGCACTGACATTTTAAGAATGTGGCCTGAAACCAGCTATTTTTAAAGCAAATTAAAGAGGAAGGTCAGAGTAGGCCCTAAGACTTAGAGATAAAGCTGAAGATTGGGGGAGATATGTGACAGATGAGCCAGCCGGAAGGTTAGAGAGCTCAGTCTCTCATTGATGGCACTTAAGCAATGGGATAGTGGAGGAAAAATGGCCTCAAAAGAGGGGAACAAGGATAGGACTCCAGCTTCCTACTTTTGGCTGTGTGGTATATTCAACACAGCTACTGCAAGTTGTGCTAACACAGTTGGTGGCTAACTCAGAGATGTGCGCGTATACTCACTGATGTGGGGGTACTCTCTGTGTTGTCTTGTGGAGAAATTACAACCACAGAAAACCCAAGCAAAGCCTTCCTACTCTTTGATTTTAAATCTGGTGTAAATTTCTTCAAATTTAGTGTCTGTCAAATTCCTTGAGTCCAGACTCACAGAAAACCTTTTAGAAGGGAGAATTATTGTTGTAATTGGCTATGCAACTTATCCGTTGCTATATGGCTTGATGTTTTATCTGTTCCGATCTGCATTCAGGGATATGCTGTGAAATTGCCTCATTGATAAGTATGTTTATGTGTGTAGGAAATCCATTATTTGAATGCTGTATTATTTAGCAATATTATCAATAGATGAGCAAATCTAGTTGAACCTCGTATTAGCTTTCTTTCTATCGCTGTGCTGAAACACTGACCGAAAGTAACTTCAGAAAAGGGCTGGACTTGTCCTTAAGAGTCCAGAGTCCTTAACGGCAAGGAAGCTTGGCAGCAAATGGAGAACTGACATCTCAATCCACAAGCACAAAGCAGGGAGAGAAACCGGAAATGATGCAAGCCTTTAAACAGTGACTTACTTCCTCCAACAAGGCCATACCTCCCAAGCCTCCCCAAATGGAGTCACCAATTGGGGACCAAGTATTCAAATAGATGAGTTGAGAGGGGAGCTTCTCAGGCAACCACCACAGGCATAAGCTTAAAGGCTTATTGGTATAATTTTAGGAAATGATTCTCTTATTTGTAACTGAGACTATGAGGAAAATATCTGCCATCCCACTGAAATTTAACTGTTATGAATGTGGATATTAGAGTGACATTTTACACCTGTACTGTCTTCTCTCTCCTCTTCCTCCCTGTCTGTCCCCCTTACATATACAAACACACATGTAAGCATACTGTTGGACTGTCTAGATACTACATGTACATATATTTATATATGTATTTAAATAGTCACATATATGTAGCTTAGACAAATGTATGCTTTACTATGGCTGATGAAGCCTTGACTTCATTATATGAGAATAAATGTTATTGATCTTCCTAGAAATGGTCACTACTTTATATGGCACATGCCCAGTTCAAGGTCAGAACTACTGATGCAATCTTCAGTGAAACATTGAGACAGCAAGACAGCTGAGATCTCCTGAAAAGTGATACATCACTTAATTCCCAGAGACCACTACAACACTTCCTCTGGGTATGTATATGTGTGTGTGTGTGTGCCATGTGTAATGTGTATGTATCTTAGTTATGTTTTCTATTGCTGTGAAGAGATACCATGATCATTGTATCTTTTATAAAGGAAAACATTTCAATGGCACTGGCTTACAGTTTCAGAGTTTAGACCATTATCATCAAGGCAGGAATGACAGCATGCAAGCCAACTTGGTGCTGGAGAAGGAGCTGAGGGTTCTATACCTTGATCTGTAGGCCACAGGAAGTGAACACTCATGTGCTACACTGGGAATAGTTTGAGCATATGAGAGCTCAAAGCCTACCCCTTACAGCGACACACTTCCTCCAGCCTCCAACAAGGGCACATCTTCTAATAGCGTCTCTCCTTATGGGATAAGCATGGATCTTTGGGAGCTATACCTATTCATACCTTTGCATTATATATGTATGTATTCTTGTATATATGTGTATATATGTATGCTTATATGTGTATGTATACATGTAAATGTTTATGTGTATTCATATGTATCATATGTACATCTATAGGCATATATGTATGTATGTATGCATGTGTGTATATGTGTGTGTGTGAGTGTTCTTTCTAGGTGTAACTGCTAAGATGATTCAACTGCTTTTGGACATCACCCTCAATATCCATCCTCTAAAGATAGCAAACTTTTAAAAGCAATTTTAATAATAAGTAGAAACATAAGTAGATCGTGGCACACATATCAAACAAAGGGATGTCAGTTTGCCATAATCACAAGTTCAATCAAAACTCTCAAACATACTAACCTCTATTTGTGAGGTTTATCTATATAAC
Organism: Myodes glareolus; assembly: GCF_982192425.1. Classification (NCBI taxonomy): domain Eukaryota; kingdom Metazoa; phylum Chordata; class Mammalia; order Rodentia; family Cricetidae; genus Myodes; species Myodes glareolus. The sequence continues at coordinate 44,593,966 of NC_142045.1, read as the reverse complement.
TGAAAAAGTAGTGTCTGCTCGGTTGCCCAATTGTGGCTTGCACTAGGCACCTGTACATGCAGCGAGCCCTGCCCCCTGGGCTTCTTGTCCTACTACCTCTTGGAAAATGTTTCCTAGGAGTTCATTTTGACTTCTCTGCCATCAGATAATAATTAGCACACTGTTTTTTAAAACTCAAGGTTTCATGAGACAGTATTCACGAGAGTCTCTGCCTAGGCTGTGGAGTGGGAAGGGTGATGGGTTAAGAGCAATGGCTACTACACAGCAGTGACACTGGCCATATAAACCAGCTGTGGGTGACATCAGTTGCTCAGTCTCTCCAGCTGGATTTCCTTCTTTGCAGCAGGCTTGGCTTCTGTGCATTCTGGGAACTCACTCACTTCTCATATTCACTTCTGATAGGTAGATGCCAGTGGGGCCGTTAAAAGGAATAAATAAGTCTCTGATTTCCTCATCTCCTTTTCCTTTTGACCTCATAACCTTGCTTCCAGCGATGTCATATTTAGCAACTGCTGAGTCTCCCCTTGTACCAGTCTGAGCCTGTGACTTGAATCAATCACTTCCCTCCTGAGCCTTCTGGTGTGCTCCCAGGAGCAGCTTCAAGCCTTAGCCAACTACAGGGCACGGTTTAGCAGTCTTCCCAACTTTCTGACAGGGTCGGGCCAGGGCTAACCCACAACTTCTCCTAAGCCCAGGCTGTAGAAAAAGGGCTCCTCAGCCATCCTTGGGGTTCTTCTTGTGCGTTGCTTCCACCTCGGTGGGATTTCATTCTGATGTCCCCAACTTTACCACACTCTGCATGAGTTGTCTACTGTCGACAGCGGTGAATGTCTTTAGGGTTGATGTTGGTTGGCACAGTCCTGTCTTCCCAGCCCAGATTTGGATGCTCTAGAGCTAAGGATATTCTCAGATGGTTATGTCACAGCCCCAGCTGGGAAATGAGCACAAACACAGTCCCCTCTGGGTGGGGCTCGCTCTCTTTCTATTATTATCTCAAAATTTTATACAACTGCATCATCCCAACTCTTAGAGCTACAACTTTTATTTATTTGTTTTTTTTTTATTAATTTTACATACCAACCATATTTCCTCCTCCCTCTCCTCCTCCCACTCCTCCAACCTTCCCCCAACCCACTCCTCAGAAAGTGTAAGGTCTCCCATAGGGAGTCAACAAGGCCTGGCACATTCATCTATAAAAGGAGCAGAGGGCCACTTTCTGCCACCTGGCTCCCAGCCGCCTGGTTAGCTTATACGCCGAAATAACAACACACAAATTGTATTCATTCAAACACTGCCTGGCCCATTAGTTCTAGCCTCTTATTGGCTAACTCTCACATCTTGATTCAACTCATTTCTAATAATCTGTATGTCACCACGAGCTCATGGCTTACAGGGAAAGATTCAGCATGTCTGACCTGGCAGCTTCTTGGTGGATGGCTCTCTCCCCCTGACTTTCTTCTCCCAGCATTCTGTTCTGTCTACTCCACCCATCTAAGGGCTGCCCTATCAAAAGGCCAAGGCAGCTTCTTTATTCAACCAATGAAATCAACACAAATACAGAAGGACCTCCTATACCAATCAAGTATGTGGTTGATTTTAGAGAAAGTTTCATGAGGTGATGAGAAGAAGATATATTCTTTTGTGGCTTGCGTGGAATGTTCTGTCAATGTCTGTTAAGCCCATGTGAGTCATAACATCTGTTAGTTCCCTTATTTCTCTGTTAAGTTTCTCTTTGGCACACCTCTCTATTGGTGAGAGTGGAGTGTTAAAGTCTATCACTATTAGTGGGGTTTGATATGTGATTTAAGCTTCAATAATGTTTCTTTTACATATGTGAGTCCCCTTGTGTTTGGGGCATAAATGTTCAGAATTGAAACTTCATCTTGATGTATTTTTCTTGTAATAAATATAAAATGTCCTTCTCTATTTCTTTTGATTAATTTTAGTTTGAAGTCTGTTTTGTTAGATATTCGAATCACTATACCAGCTTGCTTCTTAGTACTATTTGTTTGGAAAGTTTTTTCCCAACTCTTCACCCTAAGGTAATGTCTGTCTTTGAAACTTGTTTTCTTGTTTGATGTGTTTCTTGTATACAGCAGTAGGTTGGCCCCTGTTTTCATACCCATTCTGTTAGTCTCTGTCTTTTTATTGGTGAATTGAGTCCATTGATATTAAAGGACATTAATGACCAATGTTTGCTAATTTCTATTCTTCTTTTCCATTTTGTTTTGTTAGTGGTGGTGATAGTATGTGTGTGTTTCTCATCTTTGGGATTTGCTGGTATGGTGCTATCTATTGCCTATGTTTTTGTGGGTGCAGCTAAGTTCCTTGGGTTGGAATTTTCTTTCTAGTACTTTTTCTATGGCTGTGTTTTTGGATAGGTAATTTTTAAATCTGATTTTGTCCTGTAATATCTTGTTTTTTTTTTCCCATCTATGGTGATTGAAAGTTTTACTGGGTATAATAATCTGTTCTTGCATCTGTGGTCTTTTAGTATCTATATAACATCTCTCCAGGATCTTCTGGCTTTCAGAGTCTCCATTGAGAAATCAAGTGTTATTCTAATGGGTCTACTGTTGTATGTTGCTTGGTCATTTTCCTTTGCAACTCTTAATATTCTTTCTTTATTCTGTGTGGTTAATGTTTTGATTATTATGTGGGAAGGCTACCTTTTTGGAGGTGTGCAGTCTACTTTGTGTTCTGTAAGCTTCTTGTGTCTTCATAGGCATTTTCTTCTTTAGATTGGAGAAGTTTTCTTCTATGATTTTATTAAATATAGTTTCTGTGCCTTTGAGCTGGTATTCTTCTCCTTCCTCTATTCTTATTATTCTTAGGTTTTGTCTTTTCATGATGTACCACATTTCTTGGATGTTTTTTTGTTTTGACTTCCTTGGCTTTAATATTCTCTTTGGCCAATAAATCTATTTCCTCTATCATATCTTCAACACCATAAAATCTTCATTCTATCTCTTGTATTCTGGTGGTTATGATTACATCTGTAGTTCCTGTTCATTTCCCCAGATTTTCCATTTCCAGAATTCCCTCAATTTGTGTCTTCTTTATTGTCCCTATTTCAAATTCCAAGTTTTGAACTGTTTCTTTCACCTGACTGATTTTTTTTCTTGACTTTCTTTATGGGAATTTTTTAATTTCTTCCACTTTTTTTTCCTTAATTTTTTAAGGAAATTTTTCATTTTTTCTTTAAGGGCCTCTATCATCTTCATAAAGTAATTTTTAATGACATTTTCTTTTGCTTCTTCTGCTTTGGGAAGTTTAGATCTTGCTGTTGTAGAACCACTAAATTTTGGTGGTGCCATGCTGCTCTTTATGTTGTTGAGTGTATCCTTGCACTGCTTTCTACCCATCTCTTTCTCACAGGTGGTGTCTGTGCCTCTAGGGTTGCTATTCCACCAATCAGTGAGGGGTGGTGCATTTGCCTCCAGGGGTGGCTCTTTGTCCTATCTGGGCAGGTGATATCTGTACCTGCGGGGGAGTGCTACTCTTTGGGCAATTGGTGTAGGTAATTTCTGTTGTCTCCAGGAGCCACTGACGCTGTGGGGGATGGATTGGGTTGGATGGCAGATTGGGATTTGTAGATTACAGGGTCAAATGGGGGTGGTGGTGGGGAGGTCTGCCTGCAGGACCTTGCCTGATGACCTGTTAGTGGGACTGCCCAGGTGGGAGGACAGTCACCTGCTACTTCAGGCAATTCTCCAGGTGATTCTCTTTCCAGGTCTCTCTGAAGTTCTGATCATTCACCTATTAGTAGGCTTGGCATTCAAGCCAGAGACTTGACACTAGTATTTAAAAAATAAAATGCAGTGTCAGATTCCAGAATCTATATTTCAAAGAATGGAGAGATAAATACTAGTTTTGGAAATACTTGTTTTTAGGTTTTGTGTGTGTGTGTGTGTGTGTGTGTGTGTGAGAGAGAGAGAGAGAGAGAGAGAGAGAGAGAGAGAGGTGAGAGAGAGAGAGAGAGAGGTGAGAGAGAGAGAGAGAGAGAATTTGAGTGTTTTAGTGTGTGTTACTGTGAGCATGTATGTTTGTGTTAATGTGTGTTTGTTTTAGAGTGTGTTTCTGTGTTTTTCTGTCACTGTGTGTGTTCATCTGTTTGCCACTGTGTGCTTGTGTTTATATGTGTGTTTCCTGGGCTATGACTTCATATAAGATCTCCAGAGAAGTTAGGGTACCTGCCGTGGCCAAGGCAGTGAGGAGCTAGTTCAGTCTGTTTGTTTTATAGGACCCACAGTGTTCTGTTCGCACACTCACAGGACCAAAGGGGGAAACAATGATTCCTTCTCCTAGACTTAAATTCTTCCTCAGATGAGGTCATTTTGACAGTCGTGCCATGAGGAAACAAAACACCCCTTTTACCCTGTCAACGGACTTCTTGGAGACTCTTGGAACATTTTTCTTGTTTATTTATTTTTCAATATCACTCTTGTCTTTTTCCCCATGATAATATAGCATAATTTCCTCAAATATAAAGAATCTGTACAACAGAAATTTTGCTTGTTATTTCTTAAAGTAAGGAAAGAGAAATAGCAGAAGGATTGCAGACCAGGATGGTCCATGTCCGAGGACACCAGCTTTCTAGCTATGTTATTTCATGTGATCTCAAGTCCAGCTGCCTAGTTCACATAGGGTCAAGGACGTTTTTACTTCCATCGTCATCACCCAGTGTTCACCCCCAACACCTCCTGCCTGGGGTCAGCCTCCCTGTGGTGTCCCTCATTTTGCCTTTTGCCCCAGTCTAACTGCATGGAGAAAGAGGGATCTGGGAAACCCCAGTTGGTTCACCCCAATCTCCTTTTCAGAACGCTGTAGAGGGTGGGCTCTATTCCAGTTTCATTTTATTTTGTCTCACTTATCTCCTAGCTCAAACCTCAGCACACCATGCTCTGAGGATCACTCAGGGCAGTATAATGTTCCCTGAGCATTAGATCATTGTCCCTTCAAAAGCACCGTCTTCCATCCATGTCACCTTTCCCAGCTAAGCACACTGACCTCTCTCAGAGGGGACTAGAGGGCACTTATGCATATGTTAAAAGGACACTCTTCAAGTCATATCACCTCTTCTCCTCTTTACTCCTGTTCTATTTTCATTCTGCACTGTGCTAAAATGTTCCAACAGAAAGCAACATAGGAAAGCCCATCTTATTTGGCTCAAAACTCCAAGTTATTATCTATTGATTTGGAGAAGTCAGGACAGGGACTCAAAGTAGTGCATCCACAGTCAAGAGCAGAGAGAATAAACACATCCTTATCTGCTTGCTTGCTTTTGTCCATTAGCTTCTTTGAAGCTCATACAGTCCAGATCCCAGCTTAGGGAATGGTGCCACCCACAGTGGGCTGGATCAATCAGCGATCAAGACAGTTCTTCATAGACATGACTGCAAGCCAACCTGATCTAGGTAATCCCTTAACTAAGGCTCTCTGCCCGAGTGATTCCAGGTTGGGTCAAGTTGACAGCTAAAAATAACCAGCATATCCCCTTTCCTTTCTTGAATATTTCCATTCGATAACATTTTATTACATTTTTGTTTATTGGTCTATTGTTTGACCTACGTCAAAGAGTATAAGCTTTTTTTCAAGAGCAAGCACCTTGACCAATTAATAAAAACAACTGAAAATTAAAAAAAAATGATGTATGATGAGGCACATAAGTCATTGCTTCTGGGGTTTTCTTTCTCCTCTCATCTTAAGATCCGGAGATCAAACTCACATCACCGCGGTTGCATGACAAGGATCATTATTCACTGAGCCAACTTACAAGGTCTGAAAAACCAATTTTATAATAAGTAGAAATAACGGTTCTCTCCTGGAAGAATCTGAGTGTTAAATAATCTAAAATGTTTACTTCCTTACAGGGCTGACATGTGCATTAAATACTAAGTGTGGGTGGCAGCACTTGTAAGCTCATAGCGTTTGACGATGATGGTTGCTCCTGCTGTCTAAGCTCAGGCTCCTCCTCTAGTGTAGCAGGTACAGGCAGCACTGGGACAAAACATAGCAGGCATTGCTACCCTGAATCACTTAAAATGCTGTGATGCTTGACCATGTCAACTGGATGGACCACAGTGTTCGACTATAAGGTCAGATTTTCTGGATACTTCTATGAGGTTGTTTGGATAAAGACTTTTGCTTTTGAAAGTTTGGTATCCATGGTGAATGAAAATTTGGGATCAATTCGCAATGGAGCTTATTTTAGTAATTGTAGAAGGAGCAGTGTGTCGCTTCCCACCACCCGCCTCCCAGCTAGCTTTACCCCTGAAATAATTACACGGAAACTGTATTCTTTTAAACACTGCTTGGCCCATTATCTGTACCTCTTATTAGCTAACTCTTACATATTGATCTAACCCATTTCTAATAATCTGTGTAGCACCACGAGGTGGTGGCTTACCAGGAGAATTCTAACCTGCAGCTGTCTCGGAGAGGAGAGTCATGGCGACTGCCTGCCTCTGTTTTCTTTCTCCCACAGTTCTGTTCTGTTTACTCCACCTATCTAAGCTGGTGTCCTATCAAAGGCCGAGGCAGCTCCTTTATTAACCAATGAAAGTAGCACATAGACAGTTAACCCTCCTCCATCAAGTAATGATACCAAGAAAGAACACACACACTTCCACATGGACACACACACACACACAGAGAATAAAAGAGAAATGCTGGCCTAGATAATGTGGGACCTGCTGTGCATGCCTCCTTAGGGCTCCAAGTCAGCTGATATCACCACAGGAAGCCTATGTGCCTGGGCCAGATGTAATCAGGGGATGGTTTCAGAAGCAAAGCTCCTATCTAGTGGGTTACCGAAGAGGTCAGAGCAGCCTCTGGCTGACCTGCAGGAAGACCAGCATCCATATCCTGAATGGTATAGGAAAGAATCACTGAGGGAGCCTCTGTGAGAAATCCCTGAGCAAGGAACAGACCAGAGGCTAAAGGAAAATGAAGGCCTCAGTCACAAGGAAGTAGGTGTGCCGAAGGTCAGCTTGCTGGAGCTAGCCCAACGCCCTGAACTCCACTGCTTGCTGTGGAGGAGGAAGGGAAAGCCTGTTTGTGAAGGGGAGGCTGGAGGTGGCCCAGTCAAGACTGGCTTGAACAGGCTGGAGCCTGGCACAGACTTGGAGGCCCTAGATGTCTGAAGGTGGCTTGCAGCTCATTGACTTTTAAATGTACCCTGGCTGGTGGTTTAAGATGGTAACGAGAAACGGGACTCCTGGAGTTGTGTGTAAGACATGGGTGAGTTAGCCCAGGCTATGCAAATGAGTTGAGAGGCTTGTGTTGTGGGGCAAAGGTGTCTCATCCTTTATACAGTATGACCCTTGAACTCCTCAAGTTTTTTTCTGACCTGGTTCACTTCCTCCCTCAGAAGTGTGGCCTTTTCTAACCCTCTGTCCCCACTGCTACTGTCCACATGTCTCTGCGCAGTTCTTTGCTCTAGGTACAGCATCTCTCCTGGTGCCTCGCTATCTCTGCTCTCCACAGACCCGTGTAGACTGTAGACCCCATCTGTCCTGCTTCATCTTGGCATATCTGTGGCAATTTGTTATACAGTATGTCTTGTATTAGGAGCGGAATGGATCCAACCATTCTGAAATTGAATTAACCTGCTGGGTACATGAAGCAATGGTATGTTAAAGTCACCTCTTCTAGACGCCTCTCAATTTGATATTTAAAAATACAGAGGTCATTCCCTCCAATTTTAGCCCTGGTGCTGATGTGATCATAACAGCTGGGATACCATCACTGAAGTATGGAAGTCACAGAGGAACAAATTTGAGGGCAAGGGTGGTGAATTTAGTATGGCTAAACAAAATTTAAGATATTGGGAATCCATTCAAGTGATGAGGCAGAGAAAGCGGAAGACACAGGAATAGCCTGATAGAGGAGCCATGATGCCGACAGGGACTAAATGAAATGAGGACATGCTGCCGAGGAAGATTTCCCCTAAGGAAGAGGTCAGTAAAAGACAAGCAGAGAACAGGGGACACACGGTAGATCTCAGAAGGCAGCAAGCAGGGAGGAAAGGTCATGAATACTGTGTATTTAGACAAATGAGATAGCACACCAACAGAGATTTTGTAAGGATGCCTATGGTGAGTACTTCTAGCTCTTCCAACCAATGCCATGTGACCAATTATGACAAAAGATGACTTGAATGTGGATTAGTGAAGCCCAGAACAGCATCAGCACATCAACATGGAAAGTTTGAAAACGTGCATAGCATTTAGAAGCTTTCACTGTACATAAACTCTGACTAAAAAGGAAACAGAAGTTGAAAAGGGGTTATAGGACATTAACCACTAGGTGTCATTAATTGGTTTTCTGTTAATAAATCCCATAAATGATTTGTCTGTTATACACAGAGAGATAATAATTGGATTTGGATTCTAGCAGGCACGTCCTCAGAGCCTCCTCGTCAGTGTTAGAAGACAACCATATATGATGTGCACTTAAAACACGTATATATTACCTAATATATATATATTACTTAAGCAAATATATTACTTATATATAAATATAAAATATATAAATATATATATAAAATATATATACAAGACATATATATATTACTTAATATATATTACTTAAGCAAATGAGCTAGATTTTTTTTGAAAATTTCAATTAAATTAACTACTTAATATTTTCTTAAAAAGACTCACAGTACTTTGAAAGTATGAACTCATTTATTTTTGTTACAGTTTCTTGGAAAATAATTTAACATTAATTTTTCCAGTATGAAAACAGGCTAATTCTCAGGCCTATCTCTTGAGCTCTCAAGGAGCCAATAAGTGAATATGTGTGTGTGTAATATGAATAATTTTATATATATGTATATAAATCTATATGATGCAATATATAGTTACATACATATATTGCATTTAGTTGTCTGACACAATGATTCCCACTGCAATGGTTAAGGTTATAGAAACTTGACTCAAGGCTCCAGCAAGTATAGTCTGCTGCAGGGGAATCTAATCAGTGTGGATTCATAATAGCCGAGAGGACAGACAGTTGCATCCAAGGTCATTTAAAATATATTCACATAAATCAAATACATTTCCATTTCTTCAACACAATAGAGGCTGTGTTTCGAGAGAGGATCTGCAGGGTGGGTGAGTGAAGACCGCTCTCACTGAGGAGCAGATGGGGGCAGGAAGCAGTCTTGACTAAATATAGCACAAGCACCGAATTCAGGAAGAATTTTAGGTTCACAAATTAGCACAGAAAACACGATGGCTGACAGCTTGAGGGTCTACAGAAAAATGGGGTACTATGAGTGAAGGTCAATTCAGAGCTACGACTGGGGCATTTTAGAATTCTTAAGCTTAATGATTTAAAATAGCGCTCTAAACCAGAAACCTTACAACTCAGTGCTGTTATGAATTAGCCCCTTTGATGGTGGCTTCTGTTTCTTAGCAATCCTGGTTAGAATTCTGCATCTGACCTCCAAGCTGTTCCATTCAGCCCCAACTGTTCTCACTCCCAACTTTAACTAGTAAGGACATGAATTCTGTGCAGTGGGTGACTTCAGCATCCCAGCTCACTCCCATTACTCCACCCTCCCACCCCGCTCCCCACAACACTCCAGCAACCTAGGATCACAGTTCACTCCCCATAACATTCCATCACCCCATCTGACTCCCCATAACACTCCATCACCCCATCTGACTTCCCACAACACTCCATCATCCCAGCATCCCAGTCCACTCACTGTTAACACTCTAGCATACTAATTCACTCCCCATAACACTCCAGCATCCTAGTATCCCAGTTGACTCCCCAAAACACTCTAGCATCCCAGTTCACTCCCATCACTCTACCCTCCCACCCCATCCCCCACAACTCTCCAGCATCCCAGCATCCCAGCTCACTCCCTGCATCACTACAGTGTCCCAGTCCACTTTCAGTATTGGTCTAGAATCCCAGCCCACTCCATTTGTAAACTGTCAGGATCATTGTTCCTTTTCTCAGTCACACACAACAAAGACTATACACTCTTTACACTGAAATAGTGACACTGAGATCAAGTAGATGAACAGTGTAGCGAAGAATGTTCTAGTGGTTTGAAAGAAAATGGGCCCCCAGGGAATGGTACTATTATGCTTTGTTGGAGTAGATGTGGTTTGTTAGAGGAAGTGTGCCACTGTGGGGGTGGGCTCTGAGCTTCCCTATGTTTAAGTCACACTGAGTGTGGAACAAAGTTCACTTTTTGTTGCCTGTAGATCAACTCTGAGCTCCTTCTCTAGCACCATGTCTGCCTTCACGCCACCATGTCCTACCATGATGACAATGGACTAAGCCTATGAAACTGTAAGCCAGCCCCAATTAAATGTTTTCCTTTATAAGAGTTGTCATGGTCATGGTGTCTCTTCACAGCAATAGAAATCCTAAAACGAATGTTCTAGAAGTTCAACAGTGAGCACAATGTGGCACCTGAGAATGAAGCGGAGGAGTGTGGTTTCCAGCTCCGACACTGTAGGCTTTGGTGAACCATCCACCGAGGTGCTCCCTCATAGAGATTTGCGGGTTCAGTTACGAGAGATAACCGTGGCTCACACAGTCTTCTTTTCAGGCGAGTATACCCAACACTAGAGTTATTTGTTACCCTCAGCTCATTGTGTCATCATCATAAGGCGTTTGCCTGTGCCTCAAAGGTGATGTTAATTTTGTCTCTTAGTTTGCACCCTATTTCTAAACAGTCTTCACACTGGCGTTGCTGCACGGAGCAAGGCTACTAAAAGCACAATGTGAAGAATGCCAGTGTCTCTTGCACAAGGATGAAGTGTGCACTTCTTTAAAAAAAGGGGGGGGCAGTGGTGGCGCACGCCTTTACTACCAGCCCTCGGGAGGCAGAGGCAAGCAGATCTCTGTGAGTTCGAGGCCAGCCTGGTCTACAAGAGCTAGTTCCAGGACAGGCTCCAAAGCCACAGAGAAACCCTGTTTCAAAACAAACAAACAAACAAACAAACAAACAAAAAACCTTTTTGAAAGTCAATGAAATGACTCCTAATGATGTTCTGCTGTATTTATAGCTTGGTGCCCAGCAACTGATGGAAACAGATGCAGAGAATCGGTTCAGCCAAAGCTTGGGCAGAACACAGGGAAGCCTGGAGAGGAGGTGGAGGAAGGACTGTGTGGTCCAGTGAGATCAAGGGCATCACAGGAGAACCTACAGAATTCACTAACCTGGACTCCTGGGGGCTCACCGAGACTGAACAGACAGCCAGGGAGGCTGCATGGAACTGACCTAGGCCCTCTGTGTATATGGGACAGCTGTGTAGCTTAGTCTCCCTGGAGACTCCTAACAGTGGGAACAGGGGACTGACTGCTTTTGCAACCCATTCCTCCTACAAGATGGCCTCATCCAGCCCTAACAGAAAAGGAGGTGCCTAGTCTCAGGGCAACTTAATATGCCACAGTGGGCTAATATCTGGTGTGGGAGAATTGTCTATAATCTGTCAATCATATTTTAAATAGATGCTGATTGGCCAGGCAGGAAGTATAGGTGGAAAAACCAGACAGGAAGTAGAGGTGAAGCAATGAGGACAGGAGAATTCTTGGAAAGCAGGAAGCTCCCACCACCATTCCTGCCCAGACCACAGAGATACAAGATGTAACCTGCCCCGCTGGAAAAGGTACTGAGCCACATGGCTAACACAGACAAGAATTATGGGTTACCATAAGATGTAAGAATTAGTTAATAAGAAGACTGAGCTAATGGGCCAATCAGTTTATAACCTAATGGAGACTCTGTGATTTTCTTTGGGACTTGTCGGCTGTGGGGTACTGGGCAGGACAGAAACCCCAACAAGCCAGCGCTCATGTTACAAATATCCATGGGATGCCAGCTTGTAGCTGAGGAGAAACAGGAGGAGGAGTGGATGGGGGTGTGGGTGGGAGGGAGGAACGGGGAGAAGAGGAGGGAGGGGAAACTTTGGTTGGGATGTAAAAACAAGACAAAACAAACAAGGAAAGCAACATCAACAAAGCCTTTTTGGAGGGACATTTGCAGCCCCTCCCCTGCATCTTCCATCTAGAGCATTCTCTAGCCCTCTCACATCTCAGCCTATTGGGTTCCATCCTGTCACTGAGGTCCCACTTAAGAGTCCAGTTTGATCTTCCCTGAATCCACTTTTGTAAATGACAGGAGGCCTAAAGCCAAGGCCAAGTATTATGAGTTATATTGATAACTGCAGCCAAGGAGGTCTCGGATGACCTAACTGAAAGTTTTCCCCCCTTTATCCCTAGAGATAATGTTCCTGGTTGAACTAAACCCTGCCAAAGGGAGCAGGCATAATCCCTGCTAATGTCTGAGTTCAGTTCCAGCAGCTCCTGAGGTTCCTCCAGGAGACCCACCACCTCCCTGCAGGTGCTGTGAAGTGCCACCCTCCTGCCCGGGGTTACAAATTGCCACACTCTGGCTATGGTCATGGTGTCTCTTCACAGCAATAGAAGCCCTAACTAAGACACCTAGGGAATGCCAGTGTGAGCATCCAGAACCCTGACAGAGAATGTCCCACAGAGACATCCACGGATGTAACCATCATGTTGGAAGGGGAACTTCTAAACATGATTTCGGTTACCTCCACTGAACGCTGCAACTTTCTTGTGCGTTTTTGTTTTAGTGGAGAAATAATTTTAAAATGTGGAAGAGGAGTACGAGCATTCAACAAGCCTCAAAGGTCTACGGAGAGGGGTTAGCAGGGTTTAAGGGCAGAGCCAGTGCCCTGGAAGGCCCAGTAAGATAGATGTGGCCACTGCAGTGAGAAAAGGAGCAAAGGGGTCCAGTGACAGCTCCCGCCCCCGCTGTCCATTTTCTTAGTGTTGTCATGAAGTTCAGGTTTAAATGGCGAGCAAGGGATGTGCAGAGCTCAAGAGCCCTGCTCATAGTATGGTCTCCATCACTGTTGTCTGGGCTGTAGATGCTCCTGTGAGTGGCCGGACAAGTTATCAGGGCTGTATGAACTCTCTTTCCAGGAGACAAGCTCCTCCCTCCCTACCTCTGGCTGGCAGCGGGCTTCAGTAATTTTCTACTCCCAGAACGAGACTCCAGGGGAAATCTGGGTCCTTGGGTGCCTCATCTCTAAGTCTGACAGCCAAAGGGAGGGGTGGGAATGTCTCTACAAACATCTTCATTCTGCCAGGACTGTTAAAGATCAGCCCAACAATTCCCCATCTGTGTGCCATTTTAAAAATAAATAGTACTGCCTCTCTTGACTGTATTCTTACGTTAGTTTACTACATTCTGATTTCAATCCATTTAAATCCGACTTACTTCTAACTAAAATTTCGGTTATTATCTTAGTTAGGGTTTGTATTGCTGTGGTGGAATGCCATGACCAAAAGTTAAATTGGGAAGGAAAGGATTTGTTGGGCTTACACTTCCACAGTACTGTTCATCACTGGAGAAAGTCAGGACAGGCATTCAAGTAGGGCAGGAACCTGGGGGCAGGAACTGATGCAGCATAATGGCTTCCTGGCTGGCTTCCCCTAGCTTGTTCAGGCTGTTTTCTTATAGAACTCAGCGATACCCATCCCAGGAGTAGCCCCTCCCACATCAGTCACTAAATAAGAAAAGAAGAAAATGCCCTACAGGCTTGCCTACAGCTGGGTCTTAAGGAGGTGTTTCCTGAATTGAGGTATCCTCTTTTCAGATAGTTCTAGTGTGTGTGTCAAGTTGACATGAGACTCGCCAGAGCAGGGTGTATTCTTACTATATGCCTTGGGTGTAGTAAAATTATTACCACGTGTCTCTTTTCTTACCTTATAAGTGTACACTGTTGTACTTTGGGCATGAGTCTCACTGAATAGATAATTAAGCAGCTGAATTGTTGCTCTCATTAATTCTATTTGCAGCCACTTTGCTGTGCCAGCAGAACTCTTTCTGAAAAGAGGAAATATGAAAAGATGTTTTTCAGCCTTTCCAAAGTGACCTCATGATCTTGTGTGAGTTGCTCTTGGCCCTGCAGGAGACCGTGATCTTCCACACATATCCACGCTCTCTCTCTATGTTAATGACGTGTACTGGCTCAGTTTGTGCTAATGTGGAAGCAGGGGGAAGCAAGGGAGCTCTGGCCCCTGTAGAGTCATAATAGTGTTTCATTCCTTGGCCATGAGTTGCTGTTAGTTTTTAATATGAACTGGTAATATCTAAACCCTATGAAATTTGTTATTAACCACTGAATTATGTGTGGTGTTCATTCGGCCCAAGGCTAAAATATTAAGTCAAATCATTCATTCAGTCATTAGTAGGAGTTATTGTGTTAGTCACACTTGAGAGTCCACTTTTTCATTTACCTGTGGTCACCTTGCGTTTGCACACATTTGATGGAATAGTCTAATCATATACCTGTACATGAACATGCTTGTAAGCCTCCATGTGACAGGCCAGCAGAAGCCAGAGAACCTGTAGGGCCTCCCCAGTGCCAACCAAAGGGAGATCCTTTCTGTCCCAGCTGCTTCTTGGCATCTTCAAGCGTGACTCCATGAGGAACATCAAAGTTTCATCTTATTGCCTTTGAGGAGGGAAGAGGGACAGAGCTCATCAAGTCCCTTGTCAGATAAGAGAGGGAAGGTGCCAAGGCGAGGAGAGAATGGCTCTCCAGAGAAAGAGACGAGGGTAGGACAGCAACTAATATTTATAAATGTAGTAACTGGGATAGAGGTACACAGAAAGCTTCAGAAAGGCTTGGGGACACAGTGAGGGATTGGACTCCCTGAACCTGGGTGACAGAAGGGTTGCAGAGTCCTAGACAGAGAAACCCAGTTTTGTGAAGCTTCTTTTTTAAAAAGATTTATTATTATGTATACAGTATTCTGTCTGTCTGTTTGCCTGCACTCTGGAAGAGGGCACCAGATCTCATTATAGATGGTCGTGAATCACATGTGCTTGCTGGGAATTGAACTCAGGGCCTCTGAAAGAGCAGTCAGCATTCTTAACCTCTGAGTCAGCTCTCCAGCTCCCCATGGTGGAGTTTGAAAGAGCAAGGGGAATGAAAGAACCTAGGTTCACTGTGAGATGAGAGAGAAGACCCAGAAATGAAGGAGAATTTGACTCAGAAGTAGTATCACTCTGTGATATCAGAAGTGACCCCAGGCCAGGTCTGTACCCTTTTACTCTGCCTGGAGATGCCAACATAGGATTTTTGAACATCAGTATTAATAAAGTCCATTAGATTAACTCAGCACTGTCTGTTTCCCAAGAGGTGCAGAATTTCCATGTTGTTAATTTAATTAGATGATAATTTATTCCCTTTTATTAGAATGATTGAAAATATTAACATGATGTTCAAAAGACATCACAGGCAAATGTGATTCACAGCTTGTGTCAGAAAAGCCCCATCCCAGGCTCAGAGCCAGAACACGAGAAACTAACTGTTGAGTAGTCTGAGTCTCCTTTACGATTACTCCATGTTATATGAAACAGCAGCTTCAGGCAGCACCTTGCTCCTTAGCCCCATTTAACTTGTTCTGTTGGCTCTACTGTTATACAGACTCAGGCAGGAGGACTCAGAACCTTGTTGAGTATATAGACTCCACCCCATGTCCAGCACCGCCAGAGGCACAGACTGGCAGAGACCATAGTCCTAATGGTGGAAAAAGTGCCACCCTATAAATCTACCAAAGCAAATTGATTAAAATCATATCAGGAAAAGCAGGAATCGGAACCCCACAAAGAGGAGGACCCCTGACATTGGAATTCTGACAACCCTTCAACCTGTCATTAGATCCCTCGCTGAGTACATCAAGGGGCCAACAGGTTGAGAACTCCCAAGTGTTCCCAGCATCCTAGCTTAGCACAGGCTCTGCCACTAATGTGGCCCACCAGAGTTCTGTCCATCTCATCTGTCTGGACCTAGCCTGTCATCTCATCTCTGTGGCTCTGTGACTCTATGGTCCTAAATCTTGCCTCTATAACTAGTTCCCACCCACTGGCCTAGGCCAACCATGATATCCTATGACTTGGCTCTGGGGTACACTCAGTTGTCCTCTAGCTGCCAACCACTAAGCTGACTCTGCCCTTTACCAGCTCTATGCTTCCACTGAGGCCCCTTGGGACCTCTTGAACATGGTTACTTCTTTTACAGCTGTCCTGTAGCCTACACATATGCTTACATGTTAAAAGTGAAATAAAAGAAATCAAGTTTGCCAATGGCCAGTTCTCAAGTGAAGTCAGACTATTTGGCACATTGCAGCAAACAAAATCCATACAGGTTGTGAATTTAAATTCTGATGTTTTGAAAAGACGCCATTTCACCTTACAACATAAATGATCCTAGACATTAAGGACACCCGAAAATAAAATGACGTAGGAATCATGAAATCTCTTAAGATGCTACACGAAATCCTGCAATTTATCCCACGATTATGTCTGTGTGTCTCTGAAGGGGGTAGTCTGAGCCTAGATGCTCCAGTGACCTTAAATTTAATGTTGGCTTTGGTCATTAGTAGGTCACTATAAAGTATCATATTTAACAAAAACCTTATAATTATCGTCTTTTAGAGAGGCAGTTTTCAGACTTAAATTTTTACCACTATACATAAAACTAGAGTCAGCAAGATGGCTCACGTGGTAAAAGTGCATGGAGCCAAGACTGACGGCCTGAGTTCAATTCCTAGAGTCCACATAGTGGAAGGGGAGAACAGAGAGTGTCCTCCGACTTCTACAAGCGAACCACTGGTACACACACACACACACACACACACACACACACCACACACAAAAGAAAGGGACAAACCAAACCTGCAACTTTTTCTTAACATATGAAAGCAAAATTACATTAAATGTTTGTCTTAAAAAGCCTCAATCTACATCAATTGGCTATTTTCAGGTTACTCATTCTGGCAATGGAAGAAAGGAAGAAATGAAGGAAGGGAGAAAGAATCCAATCAATCAATCGATCAATCCATTAATCAACAAACCAACCAGTCAATTAATCAATCTTGCCTATATTGCTCTGTAATCTTCAATATTCCTTAGCCCCAAAGTCTAGATGGTCAAAATTGGCAACTGACATTACCAAGAAAAGCACTTCCATGCACTTCCAGCTGAACCATGCGTTGGTGTGGTTACTCAAATTAGATGCAGGTGTGTGTCCATCCACACAACAGATGGAGACAGGAGAACACCAGTCAATCACCAAGTCTTTGGGAATAAGCCACTCAGCAGTGATGCTGTCTCAGCTGCTTGTGTGATGAGCATTCAACCTTACTTCTCTATGGAGGGAAATAAGTCACATACCTCGAAATAGAAGTCTCTAGTACCAAGAGCCCCAAAAGCTGACACATCTTTTAGCATCTTTTAGATATCTAGTACCTTTTCCTTTAGGCTGATGGCATTATCATTTCATATATGAAACAATCCAACTCTGACACCTATAATAAGCCAGTTTCATTACAATGAAACATTTCCTGCTGTGCATGGTATGTGAACCATGAATATTCTTACATCCTTTGAGGTGGGATTCCTCTCGGTATGCAGTGACTATGTTTTATCGCCATTGGTTAATAAAGAAGCTGCTTTCGGCCAATGGCTAAACAGAATATAGCCAGGCTGGGAAAGATATATACAGAGAGTAGGCAGAGTCAGTGAGAAGCCATGTAGCCCAACTGGAGACAGATGCCAGATGGAACTTTACCCAGTAAGTCACAGCCATGTGGCAATACACAGATGAATGGAAATGGGTTAATTTAAGATATAAGAGCTAGTTAGCAATATGCTTAAGTGATTGGCAAAGTAGTGATTTAAATAACATAGTTTTTGTGTGATTATTTCAGGTCTAAGTGGCTGGGAACGAATGAGCAGCCTCTCCCAACAATTCTTCACATGAACCCATTGGAGGGATAGATAAATTATGACCATGAGGATAGTGGAGACAGAGCTCAGGTCATCAGGCTTTTAGTGACAAGCACCCTCACTAGCTGAGCCGTCTTGCCAGCCCTTTCATTCTGTTTTCATATGACACCAGTGATTGTCACGTGAAGATTGCAGAGATGTCTTAAGTGGATGATTAGAACACACTAATGATCTATCTCTGTTAATGTCCGTTACTGTAGCTTGGCTTCCACTTGATCAGCTGTGCACTAGTTTGTATTTCTTGTTAGTGTTCTATATTTTTAGGATAATTCTAGTGTTTTTAGAGTAACCCTGAAACTAGTTTTAACATTTAAAAAACATTGTAAACTTTTAACATCATTTAAGCTTTTTTGTATTGCATGAGTATGAGTATTTTGCCTGTATGTTTGTGTGTGTTTCATGTGCATGCAGTCAGTGCCCATGGAAGCCAGAAGAGAGTATCTGAACCCCTGGAACTGGACTTACAGGCTACCATGTGAGTGCTGGGAATTACACCTGGGTCCTCTGGAAGAGAAGCCTGTGCTCATAACTACTGGGTCATTTCTCTAGGCCCCAATGAAATACTTTTGGTTCTATGCTTTTGTTGGCAAGTTAACTTACCAGCAGCATTAAAGAGGGAGGAGAAACTGAATAGAACTGTGGAGAATGTAATATTATTTAATAGATCAATAGTGTCAGAATGAATAAGATGTCTATAATGTATGAGTGTATAATATATGCATTATATATGTATAATAGATGGTGTTAAAGGATGGTACTTGGTACTAAGATTTGTACTTTTTCTTGTTACTGTCATGAATTGTTCACTGTGGGGGGAATGTCTCCCCTTTCTGTACGGAGCTTTAACTCTTCACACCTTGCTGTTATTGTGAATTATTTTCAATGCTATCTTTATTTTGAAAAATAATTTAACATTAATTCCATTTTAATTAGAACTAAAATTAATTTCTGCCTGCAAACTCTTCATATCGTTGCCGACATCTGAATAGATTTGTCTCTGCGGATGCTTTGGTTTCAACACTGAAGACTAGCTATTAACTTATTGATCACTCACAGGCCAGTTCAATTTAACTAACTGACTATTTTATACTACGCTTTATATTGACACCACTGTCTGTGGCCATTCAGACATTTAAATGTATTTCAATACATTTTCTACTATTTGATACCATGAGAAAGACAAACCCAGTACTGATGGAACAGACTCATACCTCAGTTTCCTGGATACTAAGATTTCAAGAATGCCCCAGCCTTCTCAGTGTCTTTGTAGGACTCATATGTCAAGAACTTTTTGTTAGGTACCCTTTCTTTGATTGCTACATTCTCAGCTTTTGTTTTCTCTTGCTCTCACTTCTCGTCCACTTCCGGTTCCATCTGGTAGGAAATCATGAAGGCCCCTGGTCCTCAGTGTCTCCTACTGTCTCTCCTCTCTATTTCTGATCTGCTTCTGGAGTAAGCAGTTTGATCGATGACTTTGGTGACATCAACACCTAGCGGACAAGTTACATGATAACACTGGCCAAGCCCTTCTCTGTCCCCTCCCTTGAGTGTGAAGAGAGCCAGTGCAAGGAAAGCTCAGGAGTCCACCGAAGTGCTCTCTAAAGCATGCTGACTTTGAGCTGTTCCCAAATCTGAATCATTTCCTAGACCTTTGAGACGTTTTACAGAAGGATGCTTGTAACCTGTGGTCTTTAAAGGACTCAGCCACCGGGACATTTTAGAAGCTCGAGACAGACAGTAACATGGAATTTGAGTGCTATCTGTTCAATCCAGGGCCAGTTTCCTCATGACTGAGGGCCTGGGCAGTTAATAAAGTCATTTGAAAAGAAACATGGACTCACACCTGGTTGTGAAGAAGCTTGTCAGGTCTTCCAGAACATTCTAGTGCCCTCAAAATTAAAGGCTGGAGAGTTCCAATCGACTTGATCCAAATTAAATCTTAATGTTCAATGTCAACCCCAGAACAAGGGGCAAGGGGGCAGCGTGTCCTCTGGTGTCTGAGTGGCTGTGGGGGACTTCAGAGCCCTCTTCAAGACAATGAATATAGTTACTTGGGGGTGAACCCTCAACACCAGCAGGCTTTCATCTTTGTCCTCTGTTTCTGGAAGTTTGTGTGCTTCTCATTTTGATCCTGTCTTGCCTGTCTCATCGGCTGGCTGTCGGGTGCCACCCTGTTCTCAATACTGTCCCTGAGTTTCCAGGAGTCTAAACATCTGCTTGTCCCTGTGATAAATAAAAGTCACAAATGTAGCAGGCGGGGCAGCTGTTGCTATGCTCCAATACCCCCTCAAAACAAAATAAAAACACAAACAAACAAACAAACAAAACCACAACAGCCTGGGAGCGGACATTAACCTCCTGCCGTCCCAGTCTCTCTGAAAGTGACAACAGGGGTAAAGGAGCATCACCTGGGCTGTTAGTCCAGTGTCTCCTCAAACCATCCAAGACCTCACAAGACATCTGGCAGACCCCGCCACCTCATTAGCTACTGAATATGTTGTTTGGGATCCAAGAATCACTGCCAAAGTCAATCTGTTTCCTCCAGACAGAAGGTCATTATGTCCTTCATTGACTTTCCAGGTTCATTTTCTTGGCGTTGAACATGTTTAGTTTGTCCTACACTGGACTGAAGGGGACCTCAGGGCCTTTCTGTCTAAAAACTCGTGTTCCTTGCAACAATAGGCTTCCGCCATCAGCTAAGGAGCCTTGCTTCCCTCACCAGCACATCAAGGAAAATGTATCCACAGGTAGAGCCCGTGCTCTTTCCTGGGCTGAAGCAACTACTTAACAAGAGGCCTGCCCTCTCCCCACAACAAGCTTACGGGGGCAACTCATGTTCCTTGAGGAAGAATGAGATGAGTTAGACAATAAGAAAGACATGGACTCTCCAAAGAAAAGGCTGGTGTATTTCATGACAGCTAAAAGTGCCTATTTGTGGTTCAGTATGCTGGGACTTTGGTGAGGTTTGTTTTTGTTTTGTTTTTTTCCTTCTATAGCAGGTGCGAAGATGCTAAGAGGGTTTTTCTAACTGTGACCTACTCACACAGTGGAAGCTCTGTGTCCCCAGAGGACCTTGGCTGCATTTGAATGTCATTACCCTTGTGGTTTGGCCCACTCCTTGTGGGATTTTTTCGAGAGGTTCATGGGAAGAAATACTATGATTAGAGAGTGGAAAAAGGTTACCCACTTCATGAATAATGGCATAAATATACATAAAAACTCCTACAAGGGTAGTAAACACAGAGCTGGCAAAATGGCTCAGCAGGCAAAGCTTTTGCTGGGCAAGGCTGATGGTAGTGACCTGAGACTTGCATGCCAGGAATCTACTTAGAAGGAGAAAACTGACTCCTATTGGTCCTCAGATATCCACAAGTACACTGCGGCAAGTAAAGGCTGACACCTGTACAACACACACACACACGCACACACACACACACACACACACACACACACACTAGAAAACCTAGTTTTGTGGTTCACTGACTCCCGGGTCTTTGCCCTTTCTCTTATTGCTCTCTCTGGAGTTTTGTTCACATTAAAATTTGTCTACCATTGCAAAACACAGATATGTACTGTATGATTCTTATCAGAAGCAAAAGTATAGGTATGAAGTAGCAATAAAAATAATTTTTTGGTTGGGGGTCACCACAACATGAGGAACTGTATTGAAGTGTTGCATGCAGCATGAGGAAGGTTGAGAACGATAGCTTTAACAGATTAAGACTCATCTTGGACCTTCAAGTCCAGTGATAAATCCATCATTTGCTTTTAATTAATTAAATATGGCAGAAATGAAGGTATGTTACTCCTATGATGTTTTATTTTTAAATAGGGTTGTCTCAGGAGATTGGAGTGAGAGGTTCATGTGGGGACCTTGGAGAAGGAGGTAACAATGATCTCCACTGCTGCATGGCGTGGAATCCAGGCAGGAGTCAGGGTCTGGGGGCTTGAGTTTACCAGTGCAAAGGAATTAATTTTCCTAACAACCATAAAATCTTAGAAGACTTCACTGAAATCCAGAGAAGGCACAACCTTGCTGAAATCTTCTTTGCAGTGTGGAGGACCAGCAAAGTCCTGTGTGGCCTCCAGACCTGCAGAAACGGAGAGACAGCAGGTTTGTAGTTAACAGTGAGTGACATAGCAAGAGAAAGCAAACATAAATGTCCCTGAACTATCTCATTACAACGATCAAGGATTTTATCAGTATGGTTAAAGCTAGAATTGACAGTTCTGATTTTTTTCTTTTTGGTGAAAGAGGCTATTTATAGCTCATGTGCTTTGCATTTTTAAAAAGCAGGATTATCACATTCATGGAAGCTTTGATTGCTTTCTGGTTTGTTTTTTTAACTTTTTCGGTTTGATCGTAAGTTTATTTCGGGTCATCTTCAGCTGGCAGTCCCTGGAGATGGTATCTTCAACCACGTCCCAGTGCGACAGTCCTGGGACTTCTTTAACAGATGACTGGGGCCTCACTGAGTTTTTTAGTGAAGGGTGAGCGGTCAGCTTGGCCCCTGCCTTCTCACTGCCTATGTGCTGCCCTCTGTTGTGATGTTCTCTGTGTGTCGTGTGCATGTGTTCATGTACATGCATGTCCAAGTGCGGAGACAGGAGATCAGCCCTAGGTGTTCCTCAGGAGCCATCTCCCTTCTGAGACAAGGTCTCTTATTGGCCTGGAGATCACCCATTAGGCTAGGTTGGCCAGCCAGTGAGCCCCCAAAATATCCCCCTGTCTCAATCACCCAGTGCCTTGACGAGGGGCAGATGGTGGTACCTCACAGAGCTTTTTTGTGGGTCCTGGGGATGGAACTCAGACCTCCTGCTTTTAAGGCAGCACTTTTTGGACAGAACCATCCTCACAGAATAGTTTGGTATTTATAAAGGATTAGTTTGTCACCTCCCTCCTCCCCGTACCCATATAATACTCCCTACCATGTTTCGATGCATCAGCGAGACCCTTGCCAGGTGCCGGTACCTTACTTTTAAACTTCTAGCCTCCAGATCATTGTCAATCCTTCAGGATTGGCCACAGCACAAAGGATGATGTAATGATAGGCTGCTTCTCTCAGAGTTCAGTAAACTTTGACCCTTCCTGGATTTCTACGAGTGTGCTTTCTCTCCAGTGAGCCCCCACCCTCTCTTCAAGCTCCATCTAGTGTCGTCTCTTCCTTTCTTTTGTAAATTCAAGGTCCAGTTGAGATCCAGTTCTAAGGCGCTGTCCCTCCCTGGAAGCTGGGGTAGGTCGCCTCCGCCTTTGTGCTCGTCGCGATGTATTATAACTGCTCTCGTGTCTGTTCTCAGTGGTGTCCTAGACCAGGGAAGGGGACGATCAAGTCTTTCCTCCCTTTTTGATATCTCCAATATCTGACCTGGCGTTAGAACTGATCGATCGCTGTCCCATGAATAAATGAGTGGCTTACGATCAAACAGAGGCCAAGCTTTAGTATCAAAAGTTAGAATTTCAGAGCCCCAGCCCCCTGCGGTATCACAAGATGGTTAGCTTGTGCCAGCCAAGGTAAGTCCTGAGATGCGAGCTGCTACCTAGCCTTGCTTCTTTTATTACAGCGTAGGAGCTTTGTTCTCACCCTGCCAAGGCTCACTTTCTCTTTTGGTAGCTTGAGGTTGTAATCACTTCAACCACAAAGGCATGCCCATAATCTTTTTCTAGGTGATATCAAAAATAGTATAAATTCAGAAGTCATAAACCCTAAGGAAACCCAATGTCCAAGTTCCCATCATCCCAGGGTGCTGTAATTGACTGGCTTCCTCTTAAAGTCTTAAACAGAAGACTCCTCTGGACCTCTTCTAAGTCTACTCTTTATTAATAAAACATTAATTTAAGGAGTCTGTTTTTAGCTGTAAGAATGGATTCATCATGAAAAACTTTTATGTGTATATGTGTATGTGTGTATGTGTATATGTGTGTGTATGTGTGGACATCAGAGCATGATTTGGTTCCTTGCTTCTACTGTGGTTTCTGGAGATTGAACGTCGATCATGAGGCTTAGGAGCAAGTGTTATTACACACTGAGTCATGTTGCCGACGCCCTCTTGCTTCCTTTCTTAGAAGAAACCACAGGGGAGCAATTGGCATCTTCTTCGTGCATCTGTAAATGCCTCTACTTTTTAAATCAAGACCAATAGTCAAAACAAAACTCTTGAGCAACTGCTCTTGGGTGGTCCCTAGAATTACAGTTAGAATTTATTGTTCCCAGCTTGCTGAGTCAAGATGTGTTTAGAAGACTTTAAATGGCTTTGACTATACTACAGCATGCTACTGTGAGGGTGGAGTGAGAGTTTTAAGGTAAATTAGCATAGTTAGGGACACTGCAACACACGACGTCAAGCTTATGACCTTTCCTTCAGTGGGTAGAAGTTCATGGTCTCAAATTAATGATGTTCCTATCAGAGAACAGCACGCTTGGGGCTGGAGAGATGGCTCCAAGGTTAAGAACATTTTCAGCTCTTGCAGAGAGCGTGAGTTTAGTGCCCAGCATTAACACTGGGCAGCTATAACCACCTGTAATTCTAGGTCCAGAGGATGCCAACCTCCTCCAATGGCCTCAGAGGGTATCTGCACACACTCACTCACAGAGACAGACAGGCAGACAGACAGACAGACAGACACACACACACACAAATCATAAACCTTTAACAAGAAAACAGTATCTTCTTTGATAAAAAAAGCAAGAAAGTAGCACTTTCTTCATTTATGCAAGCATAAGCAAATCTCCATGGTAAGTAAGTGATTTTACAGGTCAGGAAAAGAAATATTAAATCAGAAGTAAATAATCTCTGTGCAAAAGATTCCCTTTCTTATGACTTATCTCCTTAATATTTGAAAACTACAATGATCTGAATCCTTTAAAGCATCAAGAAATCTGCACTGCCATGTTAGTAGAAGCAGTCTGGTCGTTATGGGAAGCACCGTTTTTACTGATGGCATTTGAAGGGGGTTCGATGGGTCTCAACACCCGATAGCATGTCGCTCTCTTTCTCCTGCTTCCCTGATTCAATGGGCAAGCAAAGAAAAATATATTTTACACTGCCTTTAGTAATGAAAGCTTTCTCTGGCACTTATACACATGAATCTAGACTAGACCGTGAATTCCATGTTTAAACAACAAGAGTCAGTGTGGGGACCTCTTTCCTTCTTTGGAAATGAATTCCTTGAGTCAGGCTACTTAAGCGATGAGTTAAACATCCAAGCACTGCATTCTGGTAATAGGTATTAAATAACTCATTGGCTGAGTTTCTGCACTACCCCTTTCTCTCCAGGGGATTCTGACACTTACATTTGTGATTTATGGGAATCGTACCCAGAATTGATCTTTACTCTTGGAATGCAGGCATGGGGCACTCGTGGGTCTGTTATCAAACACCAAAAACTCCAGGCTATACTGGAAGTCATGCTTTTAGGCTGCTCCATTTTCCTGGCAATATTTCCATGTATTAATGCTCATGGAGTACAAACTTTATAGCAGGCAGTCACTGTTGTGTGTTGCAGAATCACAGCCTCAGAGATAACCCCAGCGTTGACGCATCTACAGTCCTGAGAGATTAGTGAACCACAGATAGAAGGCACATTGTAGCTGACAAGATACACCCGATCCAAGGCAGCATGACCTGATGTGCACAGAACAAGATGATGAGAACGGAAGGCAATAATTTTAGGAAGCTGTGCTAGCTTTGTGATATTGGCTGTCCACCAAAACCCCAGAGCAGAGCTTTGGTGAATAAATGGCAAGCAGGTTGCTGGTTCTAGACGGTGAATAAAACCAGGCAGCGGCTCAAAGAAGGGTGATTCTCTGTTCTTCATAGTAACAGTTAAATGAATATTTTGTACTTGTTAAACAAGGTTGTATCTCAAGACAGGTACCAAATGGTTTTGTGTTTGTGGCTTAATCCAGGTTTTCTTGAGGCCCAAGGAGGAAGCCATGCGTTTCAAATGGTAAGGTCCTTTGGTCTTGCTTCATGGGGTGTATTCTTGGGCAGGAATTGTACAGGAGTTGTAGATGTTCCATGCTCTGGAAGTCAGGAGTATGGAGCTCCAATCCGAGGTCAAATCTAAATCCGTCATGTGTCTAACATGAACCTACAGTGGGAGTTTGTCTTAGTTAGGGTTTCTATTGATGCAAAGAAGCATCATGGCCAACAAGCAAGTTGGGGAGAAAAGGGTTTATTTGGCTTCCACTCCCACATCACTGTTCAACATCGAAGGACGTCAGAGAACTCGTCAGAGAAGAACTCAAACAGGACAGGAACCTGGAGGCTGGAGCAAAATGGATTTCTGTGCCTTAAAACGTCGCAGATTTCAATTCACTTAAACAAACACCTTCCAGGCCTACAAAAGCTCAGCTGATAGAGGCTTTGGAGGGGTCCTGCTTACTGACTTTCTCCTCATGACTTGTTTAGCCTGCTGTCTTATAGAACCCAGGACCACTAGCCCATGGATGGCACCGCCCGCCATGGGTTGGGCCGTCCCTCATCAATTACTAATTAAGACAATGTCCTCTTACAGGTCTGCCTACAACCCAACCTAATGGAGGCATTTTCTTGTTTGAGGTTCCCTCCTCTCAGATGACTGCAGTTGCTTTAGTTTGGTGTCAAGTTGACATAAAATTATCCAGGACAGAGTATCACCAGAAGAGCTAACTTGGATCCACTCCTCTTAGTGATCTTGAGGACCCCTTTCTGATTCCCCAATTCTTGCCATGTATTTTAAAAATATTCACTTTCAGTTTTATTAATGTACATATGTGTGGGTGGGACTCATGAATGTGAGTTCACTTAAGAGGCAAGAAGAGGGTGACAGAGTGAAGCTGGACTCATAGGAGAGTGTGAGCTGCCCAGAGTGAGTGCTGGATACTGACCGCAGGTCCTCTAAAAAAGCAGCACTCAGTCACACTGAGCCATCTCTCCAGACCCACTAATCTAACCACACTAAAAATGGATAACTTACCCAATCCTACCCAAAGCTTCAAAGCTGTGGACAAAATACCAAAAGGATGTAGGACCCAAAGTTCACGTCCAGGACTGAACTGAGATCCACTTACCAGGGTACAAACATGGCCTCATCACCATCTCTCCTTTTGCTTGAAAGCTTGCTGCTTTCTCACTGAAAAAGACAATGTTGCACCATGATGCAAATTGATTGGTTAAATCTAAAGGGATATGCAAATGAGGAGCCATCCATCTAGCTGGATGCTCACCATGCATTCAGCCCGGGTTTTCAGACAATCATGTGACACTCACCGTCTATTATTATGAAATTGTGCAAAATCGGGAAGTGTCCATGGTATAACATAAAGCTTCTATTTAGTTCATGCCGATTAGTAACAGTGACGAATATGGCTGTGTGTGTGTGTGTTTGTGTGTGTGCATGCATATTTAACTATATATCTCCCCAGTTGAGATATTTTTCAGATTTTATACAAAGCAATTTGTTTAGTGTAGCATGAGGGGCCGGCTTGTTGGGGTATCTGTCCCCGCCCGGTACCCCATAACCGGCAAGTCCCAGAGAAAATCAATCACACAGAGATCTCTATAAGTTATAAAGCTGATTGGCCCATTAGGTCAGGCTTCTTATTAGTCCTTGTAACTTATATCAATCCATTATCATTATCTATGTTAGCCACACGGCTCAGTACCTTTCTCAGCATGGCAGCTCACATGTTGCCTCTTCGGTGGTCTGAGCAGGAATGGCTGAGGGAGCTTCCTCCTCCCTAGCCTTCTCCTATTCTCATTGCCCCGCCTCTACTTCCTGTTTGGTTGGCCCACCTATACTTCCTGCCTGGCCAATCAGCGTTTTATTAAAATACATGATTGACAGAATACAGAAAATTCTCCCGCACCAGTTTAGAATCCGACCTTCCATCCATTCCAGTGCACTAAAGTCTGCTGCAGATTCTTTAATACTGCAGAGCTGGTTCATGCAGACACTCAGAGCTGTGCATTCTTCTCTCACCTCCAAGTTACGAACTTCGACAATACCCTCTGCATTGTCACATCTTGACCCCTACCCCACACCGGGCTCTAGAATGGATGTGCTTTTCAGTACAGAAATAACTCAATTAGATTAATAAAATAATCAAGCTGCATTCACAGCACTCACTGAATGAGTAAAATTAAATTAGTAACATTCAGATCTGTAAGTCCTGGCTTATGATAGTTAAACTGATGAACATTTGAAATGTTCCACAGTGTCCTGGAAATATGTGGGTTTGCTTAACACCCTTTTTCATGTGAAAACAATATAATTCAGACTATATTACCCCTACTTGGGAAATAAAATTTTCTACAAAAATTACAATATATAGTATATATTACAAATCACAGTTTTATCTAAGTTTTATTATTAAGATTCGGGCAAAGGCCGGGCAGTGAAGGCGCATGCCTTTATTCCCAGCACTTGGGAAGCAGAGGCAGGCAGATCTCTGAATTTGAGGTCAGCCTGGTCTACAGAGTGAGTTCCAGGACAGCCACAGCTACACAGAGAAATCCTGTCTCAAAAAATCCAAACAAACAAACAAACAAACCAACAAAAAATCCACCAAAGCAAAAAGCAACAACAAGAAGAAGATTCGGGGTAAAATGAGCTCTTTTTTTTCTCACATTCTCTCACTGTTGGAGCATGGTAAAGCTATCATTTGTGGGTTGTAAAGACTGTCTGTAGTCCTCAGAATGTAAGCTAAAACTGATTAACTTACTAGACACAGCTTAACTTATAAAAATTCCTATACTTTTACTTCACTTCGTGGTAGTCCCTTAGGATGAAATCCAAGTCTTGTGTGTTTTTATAACTCAACACAGTGCTAAGCACAAGGGCTGCCACCTGGCAGTTACCTGATTTGAATATTCCAAATACTAGATGCACACCTGGACCATTGATTTTATAATACTTGTGCACCCTATAGTCTCAAAACAAACTGGTAATGGTTTCCTTAATGTAATGTGTCATTAGGCTGGCCTCAGTCATCCAGAAATTTTTTTAGGCTAGGCTCGAATCTTACTCCATAAATGAGGAATTTCAGTGTCTTTTGCCTCTCATGCTCCTGAACACTGAGGAACTGGAGAAAGTCAGCTTCTTCCTACTGCACCAGAGGGCTGGCTCAGCAGGAAAAGGCGCTAGTAGCCAAGTCTGAAGACCCGAGTTCAATCCCCTGGAACCCATATATCGGAAGGAAGGACGTGACTCCCAGACACTGTCTTCTGGCCGCTCCACACACTCACACACAGACACATAAACAGTTATTTTAAAAGGTAGCATTTAGAGTTCTCTAAACATGAGGTTTAGTAAATCCATGGATAGGAGGATGATGCTATGGAAGGCCTTGATGGATTGTTGTAGTGACCTGATAGCATAAAGACCAAATTTCCTGGCAATCAGAAGGCACACATCTGGGAATCATCTCTTTATTATGTACAGAGAAAATTTTCCTATAAAACCTAACTTTGAATATACTACAGCTCAAAACTATTTTTATATTCTTAACACTCTTTTTAAGGAGTATTTTAAAATAACATATTCTGATTATTGTCTCCCCATCTTCTCTTACATCCTTTCCCCTCCATACAGGTCCCTTTCCAACTTTCCAGTCTTTTTGCTTTGTTTTGCATCTCTCTGAGTTGGGGCCTTATAGGTGACTATGGGTGTAGAACTTTCCAGTGGAGCCTGGTGGGCTACCCAGTGGGAAGACAGCAGAAGACAATGACTGCCCCTCCCCAGACTCTATCAATAGTCAATGGTTCAGTAGGGAAGGGTAAGACCCTTTCCATGACTGACTGTTGACTGGCCCAGACTTGTGCAGGCCAGTCAGGCAATCACATCTGCAGAGATCATGATGGCAGTGGGCACACAATGCCTAGCAGATAGCACCTCACATCCCTCCTCTCTATCTTCTGGATCTTACACTCTTCCCACCTCCTCTTCCTTGATTATCTCTGAGACTTCCAGGAGGTAGCAGAAATGTCCTGGTTAGGGCATTAAAGTCTAGCGCACATGGAGGGGAATGTCATTACTATAAAGAGCTTGGGCCACATTTCAAATAGCATGAGATCATGATTAGTCCAAATCAAAGAAGAGAGAGAAATTTGCATAGAATTGCTATTCTGCATGCCAAGTCATTTCAACGGATGCATTGGCTTAGAAAATATGGTAAAATTACAGTTAGTGTATAATAGCATGCTTTTAAAAATCTTTCATTTTAATATTCATCAATCTCTACATTATGAAATTTGAATCAAACAAGTAAAAAAACAGTCAACCAAAGAGATCAGTTGTCTTGAGATTTAATAAGAAGAGGGATCTTTTAAAAGGGGTCATGAAGCCCAGGTGTCTTGATCCCTTGCACTGGATTTGATTACACATACAGCAGGTGCTGGGAACAGAGGAGGCTGTGCCTCGGACCCACCATGTTCTCATTCTGTAGGAGAGATGCTTATGAATAAGTAACCATGGTAACAGGCACACTGGATGCTCGGTAGAGCTTGAAAGTACTGTGAGCATCACAAAGAAGGTTTTCCCTAGGGAAATCTAGAAAGATCTGGAAGCTGTAAGGTTGGAGACACAATTTCGACAAGAAAAGGCAGGTACGGGGCTAAGCGCAGAAAAACTTAATCAACAGGGAAGACTAAAACTGGACCAGGTCTGGTATCACAGGTCTGTCATCCCCACCCCATAGGAAGGCAGAGTATCTCATGTTCAAGTCCAACCTCTGACTATCAGAAAATGAAATATAGAAAGAGAGGCAGGGCTGTCGTCCAGTAGAAGAGCATTTGACTCACCTGTGTAAAACCCTGGGTTCAATCCCTGATATTGCAGGAAACAAAACCAAACAAAAAACCCCACAAAAACTGTGGTTTGGATTGAGAGCGGGGGAAACACATGAATATAGATTCTTCGTTTGAGATAAATAGCAATTAAAATATATAATGTCTAAACTTCACAAATCTAGCTTCCCTGGTGCCAAAGTAGTATGATCTATTATTTTCCCAGTAAAAGCATTTATACCTGATTGTGGAGGGCAGGAGAGGGCTCAGTACATTGTGATTGTAACGGAGTAATTTGCAACAATTGTCCTGGTATTCGGCTTGCTCGGTGAAGGCTGGCTGGAACCCATGTTCCCTCTGAAGAATAATGATGGGCAATATAGGGGGTTGTAGTGATCATCATTACTCAAGACTGCAGGTAAAGATGCTATTAGCTAAGAGTCTGTCGTCTATGTGGAGACATTGAGGGGAAAGGGCATCACTTTTAACAAGCTGTGCCCCAGACTCCTTCCCCACACCAGACTAGAGATGACAAGATGGTTTCTATGGACTCAGCATCCACGGACCTCCAAGTGTTAGGAAGGGATGTGTGGGAATCCAAGTGCTTACAACACAGCTGATATTTCCCAAGTTCCTGGGCTGTTTACAGCTGAAAGTCCTGCATTCCTTCATGCAGGGCCCATGGGATGTGACCGCTGTCCCTTCTTCGCAGAGGCAGCATTGCTGGTTCATGTTCCATAGTTACTTGAGCAACTCGGTTTTGCTCCACTGTAACAAGCATAAGAAAAATCACCAGCAACCAACATGTACTCCCTCAAAATTTAAAAATCATCTTTTAGTGTTTCATAGATTATAATTTATAGAGACATATACATGTGGATATATTTATTCTAATACATTTAAATATAGATTTATATTCCCTGGGTAAAACTTGGAAAGTCCAGAAAGCAGTCATAGGTAGATAAGCCTTAAATAGGCTACGGACTCTTAGGTTGTCTTAGCCTGAGTCAACCATGCTGGTGACGGCTGGTGAGTATAGGCAGGACTTCCTCTCTGGAGGGATAGAGTCACAGGGATGCAATGTTCCCCATGTCATGTCACCCAGTCACCGTTCAGGGACCCTTGATAAACTATGACTCATGGGATCATCTTTTTCTCATCTTGGGGGCAACAGCCTACTCTACATCCAGAACTAAACCTCTAGAAACTGTGAAATGCAGTCTGTGGCTGTAGCTAGGTTAGAGTGACCCAGGGATGCTGGGTCAACAACATTCTGTAAAAATGTACATGGTGGTGTGTGCTTGCAATCCCAGCATATTCTAGAGGTAGAGACAGAAAGCTCAATGCCCCCAGCCTTACAGCAAGTGAGAAGCAAGCCTGGGAGACAGGAAGCCCTGTCTCCAAGTCAACCAATCAATCAACAAACCAACTAAAAGAAAATATGAGATTTAGGCCCTCCTTGAAAGTCCTGATCAATCAGTGGTTCCATAGTGTTAGGATTTCCTCTGTACTGTCTAGAACAAGGTCTAGGTGTCTTTTGTTTTTCTCTAAGAAGCACAATGTAGAGGACTATTTCATAAAAAGCAGAACAGACTATGTTCAGAAATTTCGTTATTTTCAAACCCTTGTGATGTGATAAGTGCACTGTAAAAACAGAGCCACTCTTGTTCCAGAAAGATTCCTATGGCAAACAGGAGATAAAAATGTTTACTTTTGTGTGTATACATGATGCTTTCCTAATACAGTCACAGCACTCCAGAATCAGCTGGTATTTCTATTATTCCTCACGTCTCTCAGACTTAAAACATTAATCCAGCACATGGCGTTTCACTCTTAGACTCCGCTTTCATTTAACTTGGACTAATTACAGATTGGTGGGCAGTGCAAGAAGTATTTAGTAAAGGACTTCATAAACCTGAGGTTATCTCACAGTAGTGACTTTGCATTGGGTCCTGCAGATTCTGCCTTAAGACGGAATTGACATCTTGTCTTAGCTGTTTTTCCATTAAGCATCCTTCAGAAAAGCTGCAGCCACATTAGAAATTGTTTGTCACAGTCTTAGGATGTTCAGCTAGGACCTCAGAGCTTTTAAAACCTGATAACTGGCTGCTTTTTAAAACAGGAATTTCCTTAGATTTAGCAGAAATGGAATTCTCTGAATTCCAAATAGTTTTCCAAGCAGCTAGAAATGACTCACCAGTTCCCAGAAAATATGAAGCATACCACGTTGAGGATTAAAGAGTCTTAAGTAGAACATCTCAGTATTAAAAATGCAAAATATTAATAATTACAAGAGTGAACCCTGAGCAGCTGCTCTATAATTGATGGTAGAGCATGACAGAAAATAATCTCCTTGAACATCTGTGCAGAGACAATTCTAGCAATGAGCTGCCTCCTCTCTGTCCACCTGTCTTCACTTGACCACATCATAGCACACAGGTAGATAATCAGAATTAGAGGTTTCCCAATGCCAAATGTCCTTGTTTGCTTTCTATTGCTGTGATAAACACCACAAGCCAATGCAACTCTGGGAGGGAAGGGTCTACTTGGCTTACAGGTTTCAGACTATCACTGAGGCAAGTCAGGACAGGAATGAAAGTCAGGAGCTGAAGCAGAGGCCATGGAAGAACACTCCTTACTGGCTTGTCCGCATGGTTTACTCGGCTTGCTTTCTTATGTAACCCAGGACCACCAGCCCAGGGATGGCACCATCCACTCCTCCATCAGTCATTAATCAAGAAAATGCCTTTACAGGCTTGCCCATAGGCTAATCTGTCGGAGGCATATCCTCAACTGAGGGGCCTTCTTCCCAGACTACCCTGACTTATGTCAAGTTGAGCTCCCTCCCCACAAAATCAACCAGGACAAGGAAGAGAATCCCAATACACTTTCAAAGATTGCCTACATTTTCCAATGAGCACCTCTGCAATGTCCTCCAGCTGTCCATAAAATGATTTATAAAGTGTATAATCATGTAAAAATGATTTATAATCAAAGGGGGGCCTTCATTCGACGATGGATGGAAATAGAGACGGAGACCCACATTGGAGCACTGGAAGTCAGGACTGCGAAGGGTGCGTTCACCCATTGATACAAGGGGACTGATCGAATGAGAGCTCACCAAGCCCAGCTGGACTGGGACTGAACGAGCATGTGATCAAACCGGATTCTCTGAATGTGGCTGACATGGGGGCTGACTGAGCCCCCAAGGTTCAAATGAAGACTGAGAAGCCATTGACAATGGCACTGGGTCTTGTTTCGTCTGCATGGACTGGCTTTTTGGGATCCTGGCCTGTTTGAATGCTCACCTTCCTGGACCTGGAGGGAGGGGGGGGAGGAACTTGGATTTCCCACAGGATAGGAAACCCTGACTGCTCTTGGGAATGGTGAGGGAGGAGGAGAGGGAGTGGGGGGAGCAGGAGGGTATTGGGAGGAGGGGAGAAAGTGGAAAGAGTGTTTTCGGATACTTGAATAAACAAGTCTAACGGAAAAAAAAATAAAATAAAATAACAAACCTTAAAAAAATGATTTATAAAGGGTATTTCCTATCCTTACATCTGTCTATATGTGAAAGTAAATCTGAATTACAGGACCTTATGTTGTTCTAAGGAGCGATCAAGCTCTTCAATATGAAAAGGGGATGTGTCCGCCTTCTTTCAGCTCTATGTAGCTGTCTGTCAAACACACATTTCTCAGTTCAGTAAAAAATTTAGGACGCAGTGTATATTTCTATTCAATATAAAACGTTCTCGGACTCCATCTTTAGTGAGACCCAGATCATGTGATAGAAAGAGTGTTCTCCTTGGGAAGCCCTTACCTCATACCTCTGCTCTGTACCATGAACCCCACGGACACCTCTCCCTTCTTCCTTTTCCTGCCATATCAACATCACAAGCATCAGATTAATTCATTACCCCACGTGGTTTTAATGATAGCGTACAGTCTGCTTGCTAGACGCCCATCCCCTTGCTGATCTGACTCACCAGGATCTGCTTAGCACGCAGAATGCTCACAGAAGAAGTTTGTGTGGGCTCCTCCCATCGCTCATCAGGCATCTCCATTGGCTGCTTGATGGTCAGATGTCAGTTTAAGGGGGTAATTGGGGGTGGTTGTGTTAATTGTCAACCTCACACAACCTGGAATCATCAGAGGAAAGAGTCTCAATGAAGAATTGTTTAGATGAGGCTGGCCTGCAGGCACGCCTGTGAAGGATCTTCTTAATTGGGTTAATTGAGACAGGAAAGTTCACTGGAAATGTAGGTGGCACCATTTCCTGGGCTGGGTCCTGGGTATGGAAGTAGAGGAAGCTGACTGGGAGCAAGCAAGCATACTTTAGTTCACTGCGGTCTGCTCTTGACTGCACATATGACTGACTACTTTGAATTCAAGCTGCCTTGATTTCCTCACTGTGATGAGCCAGAGCCTTGGTCATGAACAAAGAAACGTTCACTGCCTTAAATGGCTTTGTCCGAGTGTTTTATCTCAGCAAAAGGGACTGAGGATGAGCCTGTAGCAAACCTGACGTCACACTTCCTAATTCCTCTGCTAGTCACAGTCATCTTTATCTTTTCTTAACATCGTCATCTTTCTTTTTTTCCCCCCTACTTCTTTTATTTATTTATTTCGTATACGATATTCTATCTGTGTGTATGCCTGCAGGCCAGAAGAGGGCACCAGATCTTATTACAGATGGTTGTGAGCCACCATGTGTTTGCTGGGAATTGAACTCAGAACCTTTAGAAGAGTAGGCAATGCTCTTAACCGCTGAGCCATTTCTCCAGTCCCCAACATTGACATCTTTCTAGTCATTCACACTAACCTGTCCTGGACCGTGTGTGCGTGGGGTGGAGTGGGGGTGTGGGAGTGGGTTCTCATCTCATGCTGCCCACCCTGAGAAACTTACAAGTGTCACTTCCCTCTACTCTTTCATTTTTCACGAGTTTCAGAATGCTGTCCTAGTAATTTTTCAAACCATATTTATAACCATTACCCTACACTCAAAAAATAAAAGCCATCGTTATTGACCTCTGTCAAGATACATAAAACTTCGTAAGAGTTGGAATCAAGCACACTCCACAGCCTGGTTAGATCCAAGATCACCTCCTTAGTATTCTGCAACATCAATACACTGGTCCAGAAAATCGTCTCGGCGCTTATAGTGAATTAATTTATTCAAGAGGTATCTAAGAAAGTCAGAGTCCCAGTCTCTGTGCTAGTTTCTGGGACTGTACATTTCTGCCCAGGCTGAACCAGCTGACAGATAAGGGAGAGCGCCAGTGGCTCGCAAAGGTGACGTCCTCACACTGCTGACACAGTTGCTGACCTAAAGCCCATTGCCTGGTGCAGAACAAGCATGAAGGAAATGCTCTCCGCATGGCAGGTGTGACCAGTGCAAAGGGAGATTCAGCCGTCAGTCATCTGAAGAGTCGGAGGTCACCAGTGGAACCAGCTGGAGTAGTGATCTCTCACCCAAAGCCCAGGGTGCACTACCTGCCACCTCCTGTCGGCTTAGGACAGAGACCAGTCCACTTTCTCCAGTGACTCTGAAGTAAGGCAGGCTTTGCAGACTCGGGCATATGTAAGCTGATGTTCCAGGGTGTACTGCGCAGAATCCTACAGGCAAGGTTGTGGGCCAGCTCCCAGGCTGGAGACTTGTAAATATTTCGCATGGTTTGAACGACTGACACATGCAGAGATCAGTCACAGATGAGGCCAGTGGAGTTTAAAGCTGGATTTCCAACTTCTGGTGTGCTTGGATCTAAAGTTTGGGTTTGTCCCTTTGGTAGTGAGAAACTGTGGCCAGGAAGCAAAAGCTTAGAGATCGCACCCTCGGCTTTTTCTCACTCAGTCATTTAGCTAACTTTTCTAGGATGGACTTCCAAAGCACAACAATTTTCCTCTTTGGAAGTTTGCATGGTTTCAATCAGCATTTCCTCCTTTCCCATCCTTCTTTCACTCCTTCACCCTCCCTTTATCCTTACTGTTCTTTTTCCATATCCTGTCTTCTCTCCCTCCTTCCCTCCCTCTCTCCTGTCTTTTCTCCTTCCTTCCTTCCTTCCTTCCTTCCTTCCTTCCTTCCTTCCTTCCTTCTTCCCTCTCTTCCATCCTATCATTCTCTTGTCCTCCCTCCATCCCTCCCCTCTTCCTCTTTCCCTCCCTTCCTTCCTTCTTTCCTCTTCTCTCCCTCCTGTGATTGCTAATCTTGGTTGTCTATTCAACTACATGTGGAATCAAATAAAATCCAAGCAACTAGGCATGCCTGTGAGGATTTTTTCCCACTCATTGGATTCTTTAAGGTGGGAAGATCCACCCTAAATCTGAGCCATACCTTCTGGTGCCCACATGAAGGACATGGAAGAAAGAAGCTTTTGTTCTTTGCCTTCTTGCCCTCACTCTTGCTGGCAAACCCATCATTTACCCTGTTGCTAAGGCATTCCTTCTCTGGTGTTAGAATCTACTCCTTCCGTATTCCAACCTAGACTGAAAACTATCATCTCTCCGGCAATTCCCTGGGACTCCAGCACCTCTTGGGACTGCTGAGACATCCATTCTCAGAAACTGAACTGCCACTGGGATTCTCGGCCTTTCCTGTAGGAGACAACCACTGTTGGACTACCCAGACCATAGCCTGTAAGCCATTTCAATAAATTCCATATATAATGCATATGTATAGGATGCATATGTGTATTTGTACATATGTTTGTGTATGTGTGCACGTGTGTATAGATATAGAGAGATGACAGGTAGAAGAGAGATAGCATAGAGAGAGGGAGGATAGAAGATGGATGACAGATTAGATAGAAGATTGAGAGAAAATAGATTGATAGAATATATATAAGATGTAGATAGATAGATACATAGATAGATAGATAGATAGATAGATAGATAGATAGATAGATAGATAGATAGATAGATAGATATTCATTCTATCTTGTTCCTTTAGAGAGCCTTGACTTGGTTCCTTTAGAGAACCTTGACTCCCTTTCTTCTTTCTCTTCTGCTGGATATCAAATTGAAGACCTCAGCTGTGCAAGACATCACATAGAAGTACCCTTCCCCCCGGAGCTCTTCTTCAGTTATTTAATTATGGGAGGTTTACATGAATTTTTAGGGGTACATGTTTTATTTTCTTCGTAAGTTTTAGATTTGCAAATCTGAAAAGAGTCAGCAAATTTCTATCAGCGGATAAGCATTTCCTTCTTGAATAAATTATAGAGCAGTGAGGGAGTGCAATGCTTTGTTCTTCCTTTACAGTAAAATACAGTCTTAGAGCTATCAGCCACCAACCTCGGAAGCTAACAGTTCTGTTGTGAACCCCTGGGCGCAGGCAGACAGTCAACTTGATGCCAACTTCCCACATTTATCCAGTGGCCCACCTTACTCTCTGTGCAAACTGTGACAACTCTGACAAGTTTAACTAACATTGACATGTATTTGGTCATTGTCCTAGCTTCAAGTGTCACCGTCACACAATTCGGAGTCTCTTGAGAGGGGAGTCTCAATTGAGAGGAACCTATATCAGGAGTCCATGGGGGACTGTCTTCATTGTTAGTTCATAGAGGAGGGCCCAGTGTACTGTGGGCAGCATCCTTCCCTGAACAGGTGGTCCTGGGTTGCATAAGGAGCTAGCTACATAGGAGTCTGCAGGTGAGCCATCAAGCAGTGTCCCCTATGGTTTCCACTATATTTCCTTGATTGTGAGTGTGTTCCCAGGGATTTAGCAAAGAAATTTTGAGGGGACAAAACCAGTTTGTCATTATAGAACCTGAGTGAGAAATATGGAGGAAGAATTGATTTATTCCCAGCTCAAAGTGATCACCCAGGCATAAGGTCCAAGAACTGTCAATACACATGTCTATGGGCTTATTTGGACAATATCATCTCTGTGCCTCTTTGTGTTCTTGTTTTTTCTCCTTTTGGGATGAAAGCTTCAGTCACAGCGATCCTTCCACCTCTGCCTTCTGAATACTGGGATTAAAGGTGTATGCCACCACCGCTTGACTAGGGGTTCTTCTTCTTCCTCCTCCTCTTCCTTCTCCTCTTCCTCCTCCTCCTTCTTCTTGCAGAGAAAGTGGGTATAGTTTATTTAGTGGGTTATGGAAAGAAGGGGGAAAGGGAGAGAGAGACAGAGAGAGAGAGGAGAGGGGATAGGAGGCATCAGTCACCTCTTCAGAAGAGGGATGGAGAGAGAGAGGGGGGTTCACTTCTTAATGGTGGCTGTAATTTACCCCATTGTCTTGTCTTTGCTGAATCAAACATTAGGCTCCTGTCTTAGGGATTTTATTGTTGTGAAGAGACACCATGACTTCAGCAACTCTTATAAGGTAAACATTTAACTAGGGGCTTAGCTTACAGTTTCAGAGGTTAGGTCCATTATCATGGTGGGGAGCACCGTGGCATACAGGCAGACATGGTACTGTAGCAGCTGAGAGTCCTACAACTTGCAGGCAACAGGAAATCAACTGAAAATTCCCCTAAGGGAAGCTTGAACCAAGGAGACCTCAAAACCAGCTCACACAGTGACACACTTCCTCCAACGAGGCCACACCCTTTGGGGGCCATTTTCATTCGAATCACCACAGCTCCTCTGCAGATACCTTTTCTCTCAGCATTCAGTATGCACATGCTGCCTAATGACGTCTCTTCCTGAGAGGGCCAAGACTTCCCCCAGGGCGTGGGAAACAGCAGAGAGAGGTCCTGTTTGAGTCAAGGCTCTGAGCGGGGTCTCTGCTTCTGGGTCACCTAGTTCATGCTACACCACGGTATTTTTCTCAGCTACGTTTTTATCTATGAATTTGCCTTCGGTTAAATTTCAGTATTTAAGATGGAGTTCTGTCTTGTGACTCTTGTAATTTTATTCTCAAAGATGAAGATAAAACCATTAGTCACCTGCAAAAGGCCCCCAGTGATGTTTTGGCTTGACCCTGATGACAGCCAGAGCTCTGAAATTTGACCAATGACATATAGACCCCGTACACGGACGTGGCTCCATCTCTTGTGGTGTAGAGTCGTTATTGGGTCAGTGATAATATAATATGATTTCTTATCTAATAATCACCATCAAGCATTAATTGGGCGCCTACTTTCCAAATGGTAAATATTTCATAAAAGAATCATCTTATCTTCACAGTGGCCAGCAACTTAGGTTCTTTTATTTTCCCCACACAAAAATGATGGCTAGGTCTTAAAAATAAAATAACAATGAACCCAAAGTCAAGTAATGGATTAAAGAAGACTGTTGGGCTTCTAGAATTATCCATAGGTTCAGCTCTTGGTGCAGGCCTTGTGTTCACTCAAGGAGCAGACCCCAGCTGTAAGCACTTGTGAGGTGAGGCAGGGTAATCTAAGGGGATGTGGGGGAGAGAAAGGAGTCCCTCACCAGCTGTCTTAGTTGTGTTTACATTGCTGTGATGAAACACCATGAAAAGCAGCTTGGGGAGGAGATGTTTCATTGGCTTACATATCCCAAGTCACAGTCCATTGAGAGAAACTAAGGCAGAACTCAAACAGGGCAGGGACCTGGAGTCCGGATCTGATGCAGAGGCCATGGGGCGAGGGGGTGGTGGGGGTGGGGGTGGTGCTTACTGTTAGGAATATTTCCTAAAGTGAGCTCTCTGCAGACGCAAAAAATCCCATTTAAGCCAAGTCACAACAAGCCGAATTAAAGGATATCCAGGTTTAATGGAATTCCAGAACTCTCAGGTGGCCCCGAGGGGAACTGGGAAGCCACCAACGCGATAGGGACACACACACACACACACACACACACACACACACACACACACAAACATGCGCACACACACCATGAAGGAACTTTCCCCGGGAGCAGTTTAAATAAACTTCCCCTGAACTCTTCTGAGGAAGGGTCAAGGTTTGACGGGCACAGGGGTGGGGTCTCCAAAGATGGAGGCCAGAGACCAGGATTTACACTTACTGCCTTGCTCAGCCTGCTTTTTCATAGAACCCAGGACCACCAGCCCAGGGATGGTATCACCTACAATAGGCTGGGCCCTCCCACATCAATCATTAATCAAGAAAATTCCTTACAGGCTTGCCCACAGGTAAGTCTGGTGGCATTTCCTCAGTTGAGGCTCCCTCCTCGCAGATGACTTTCCTTTGTGTTAAGTTGACATAAAACTGGCCAACACAACAGGAGTCAGGTGAAAGTTCCTGTCAGTGAGAAGAATTCTAGAACAATCAACAAAACTCGACAGGAGGCTTATCTAAACGGAGATCAGATTGCCGGTCCCGCCCAACATATTTGTCCCTGCTTAGGAACAGAGTGGATTAAGAAAGAAATAGACAAGAGACTATAGAACAAGGTAACAGATGAAGTTGTGAGGGCATCTAGTAAATACTGAGATTTGCCTCGTGTTTATTTCTCATAGACTTTATATAACCAAATCTATAAAGGAGGGTTATATTGTCTATAGAACAAGAAACAATAGAACAAGATAACAGATGAAGTTGTGGAGGCATCTAGTAAATACTGATATTTGCCTAGTGTTTATTTTGCATAGTCTTTATATACCCTGATCTGTAAAGGAAGGGGAAAGCAAAACGCTTCTTCACCAAGATACAAAGAACAAACAAAGCAATTGCTTTTTCAATAACCAAAGCATCACGTAACCACACCCTAGGTCAAAACTGTTAGGAATATTCTTAAAATGAGCCTCTCCGCCAAGGCAAATAATTCCAATTAGACCAGATTAGACCAAATCAATGCCCATATTTACTGCAGCTCTTCTGGGTGGCCAGGAAAACCTGGTGGGGGTGGGGAGAGACGGAAGAGGGGCATGTAAACCTGAAAACCACGTGTTAAATAGCCTGTGGGAGTGGTCCTGACCCTCCCTGGGGAGGGGTCAGCACTTGGAGGGCTTTCTGGAGGTAGAGTCCAGACCAAGGCAACTCCCAGGGGGAGGGGGCTTGAGGTGGAGTTTTCTACTCCACTGACACCCCAAGGATGAATGCTAGGGGTTGTCTTTAATCCCAGACTCCTTGGAAATAGGGGTGTCAGAGGGCTGGGTCTCACTTTTTAATCAAAAACATTCTGTTTTGACCACATCTTAGGTCAAAATTCCTGTCATACATCCTTGAAGGAACAAGAATAGCTCTGTACTATCTGACCTCTAGTCAAGGTGGAACGAATTCACCTCTGTGGGCTCCCACATGAGATTCCTTTTATACAGCAAGATTTCAAATCAGAGTGTTAAAATTAGAACCGGGTTTAAGGCCTGAACATATATGACCTTCAAGTACGGCGTATCCCTTTCTCAGCTGTAAACCTGATTCTTAGGGACTCATACAAGCAAAACA
This sequence comes from Myodes glareolus, assembly GCF_982192425.1. Taxonomy (NCBI): domain Eukaryota; kingdom Metazoa; phylum Chordata; class Mammalia; order Rodentia; family Cricetidae; genus Myodes; species Myodes glareolus. The sequence continues at coordinate 44,552,019 of NC_142045.1, read as the reverse complement.
ACGAACTTTTGTTGACATAGACGTATCTTGAGTTCCCATGAAACCTTTCTGAGAGATGATTTTACCTCATCAGCTCTCATCCTGTTCTGTGTGCTGTATGGTGTGATCTCATGTGAGCTTCATAGCCACCCTTTGAATAATAACTTCAGCATCTGCCTGTATCATACATGTGCTTGTGGTGAATATGACGAAGAGTGGCTTTCTCTTGAGAAGCCTCCACCTCCCACACTCGGATGTGTCTAATTGGCCCCCCAAGTACCTTTCTTTCTCTTAACCCTTGTGCTTAAGTCTAAGTGAAAGTCACTCCTTCATGGTCTCCAACTCTGCTTTACAGTGAGTTGTCCTGAAATTCCTTTCTGCGATGGAATTCTGGAACTTGATGTCATCCTAGTAGAGGTCTCTAGAAAACATGAGCTTCTGCGACCGCTGTGCTTTTCTGGCTCCCACCTCACTGCTTCTGCCAGGAAATTGTGTCTTCCCAAACCAGTTTCAGTTTCAACAGTTTGCTAGACTCCCAGGAATCTCTGAAACCAATTATACTTACTTCTGTGTTTATTACGATCAAAGAACACACAGAAGAAAAGCATGGACCAGAACCAGGGAAGAGCATTCCAGAAGGGAAGCCTCAGTGTGGTCAGGGGGTGGTGGGGGGTGGGGGGCTTTGTTCTCTTGGCTTGGGACCCTGCTAATGTAGGAAATGTACCGGAGGATCTGGAGGATCATCAAACAGGTGTAATGCGCTTTCATGATGGGAGCATCTGTGGTTGAATCCTTGCCTGTGTTTGAGCACCAGCCCCAGCCCCTCTTCTTCCTTCCCCTTGCCAAAAGTGGAGGCAGCTCTAAGCCACAAATAATTAGCATGACCAGTCTCCACACCGAGTTACTCGTTAGCATTAGCATGAACTGTTTTAAGATCAATCCTGGAGTCACCGTGTTAGTACGACTGCCAGGTAGGTCCCAGGTCATAAACATCTGAATCAGACCACCTCTTCTGGGATCCCAACAGGTTGTGCATTTTCTTTGAGTTCGCCTGGCACACAACTCTGACCAGGCAGTTATAGCCCTCTTCTTTGTTAAAAGAATCAACACCCCCCTGAGCTCAGGAGGCAACTGGAGCTTGTGGGAGCTTGGGGTCTCTGCGTTCACTCTGTGTCTGTTAGGCTGAAAACAGAGGCGACCTTTTCTCCTGAACTGCTCTGAGCTCTGGGAAGGGCAGCTCCTCACAGGACACAGGAGGACAGGCTGCATCCTGGGTGCTGAACGGAAGGAAGTTTTAACAACCTACTGGACCACCTTGCAGGACCAGAACTGAGACACAGTGTGGTCAGTCATGGACTGGAGCACACTTTGACCCAAACTGTTCAGTCGTACATCCTGCTTTCCCTCTGTTTAAATCTAAACCCATGCCAGTGTCCTCCAAAGCCATCCTGGGGTCAGTAGACCCTTGCCTTCATTCCTCTTCGCAATGTGACCACAGTGGTAAACCCCCTGCTTTTACCGCTATCAGTGGTTTTAATGGGCACCTTGGCACGGTGGCTAAACCTAGCATGCTGAGGCTACCCGAACCCAGGCTTTTGTGATAAACCCCACTAACTGTACCTGTCAAGCACCCATCTTCATTACTTAAATGAAGTACAAATGACGTATTTCCCCTAATAGAGATACAGAAAAACTCCTTGGTAACGACTGATACAGCCAAGATGGCACGATTTCTCTTAGAAGTGAAGTAAGCTCTCAGAGTCGTGTGTTACTTTTGAAGTTTTATGAAAAAAATAAATAAGAGGACTGGTGAGATGGCTCAGCGGATAAAGGTGCTTGCCCCTAAGGCTGCCAACCTGAGTTTGATCTCTAGGATGCACAGAGAGGAAGGAGAGAAGCAGCTCCAGCAAATTTACACACACACACACACACACTCACACACACACGCGTGCGCATATACACACACCCATACATACCCACGCACACGCATAAACATACATACTAACATTCACATACACACACACTCACACATACATACACACACACACTCACATGCATATGCACACATCCATGTATATACACACACAAGCACACTTATACACACACACTCACATACACACACTCAAAGTAATAAAAATAAGAAAAACTTACCATATTACCATAAATTTACTATATTATATAATAATATATTTTTAAAAGTTTTTGATATGATTTTTTTAGTTAAAATATAGCTGCATAACTGAAGACAGATGAGCAAGAGGAAACGAAGCAGGAGTATATGAAAGTATATAAATGTGTGTAGAGACAGACAAAGCATGAGATGGTGGCACTGGTGGTTTTCAGTGTCACTTCCAGAAACAGTTTTCACGAAGAACAGTAACATTGGGGAGCAAAGACAATGGAAAAAGACCCTGAGTCTGTGAAGATGGCAGTTCATTTAAAGGCAAACATAGGCAGATAAACACTACTTAGGCATCACCTCGAGGCCGATCAAGGTTAGATGCTGTCCACAGTAGCTAACCTCTGCCCTCCCTGGTCCTGATGCTGGGAACTGAGTGGCGGCACAATATGCTCTATCTTTGCAGATCTGTGTCTGACTCTCGCCTGCTTCATCCGAGCTGGTCTCAGTGTAACTGCTCTACATCCCTTGGGGTAGTCTGTCGTGGTCTCCCTCGGGAAGTACTGTTTGTGACCAAGACAATTACAGACGGCACAGAACATAAACGGACTGGAAGTTCCTTTTTGGAGGAGGAATTTTCTTCAGGAGACATTTGTCACAAGAGAGGCTGAGTAGACTTGGGTGAGGTTTCCTTAAGTTAGTTTAAGTTCTGCTATGTGTTTACAAAAGTACTTACATTAAAGTAAGATAGACGTCAGTTAAATATGCATTATGAAGAAGAAACTGAGACTCTTATCGTGTGTGTGTGTGATCTGTGTACATTATGACGAGCAAGCTGAGACTCTAACATTGTGTGTGTGTGTGTATGTGTATGTGTGTGTGTGCAGGTGTGTGCAGGTGTGTGTGTGTGTGTGAGAGAGAGAGAGGGGGAGAGACCTGTGTACTTTATGAAGAGCATGCTGAGACTCTAAAAGTGTGTGTGTGTGTGTGTGTGTGTGTGTGTGTGTTAACACATATGCAGCGGGGAAATACGAGGAAGAAGAAAACCTTAAGATGGAGAGGTGAGCCATTTCAAACACACCCCAACCTCTGCATTTGGCCTTGGAACAAAGCTGTGATATTAAAGTTAATTATTGATGCTTGTTAAATCTCTAGCTCAAAGCAGACTGTGGAAGCACATGAGTATTCTCTCCTTTGTCTGCTGTCCCCCCCTTCACATTTTTCTGACTCAGGTGCCATCAAAATGGGCTCAGGGATGACTCAAAACTCAAGGCTCATTTTAAAGCCCTGAATCTCAGCCGAAGGAGAAGGGATGCATGCCCTTTGAGATGATGTATTGCTTGGAAATATTCTGGCTGTAATGTAATCACCACCCCAGGCAGTAAAATAGACAATTCCAAGTGGATTTCCAGACTCCAGAAGCCACGGTTTTGAAATGACTTATTGGGTTCCAATGATGTCACTCATGACCTTGCACTTTTGGCTGTATCTAAGCATGGTGCTATACTTTTATTAATTCAGTCAGTAAAGAACTGGCTTCTTTCCTTTATGTTCTGAAAACCCACATTCTATTCTGGTGTCACGAAATATCCCTTAGCTCGTGTTGCCAGTCACACATACCTCCTACTGTTCCACTGACAGTTTGGTCATTAGACCCATGCTAAAAAATTGTTCGTATTTCATTCTGTAAGACATTGACCTTAGGAATGGACGCTCTCAGTAGCACAAAAGCTTTCTTAGCAAGTAATAAAGAAAAAAAAAAACCTATCTGGTTACAAAAGACTTTATCAACTCCCCAAGTTGTAACTACTTGAAATGTCCTCTAGATAACTCTATCAAAGCCATTACAACATACAATGTGCCTTGTGCAATATGTGAGAGAAAGTTCTAGCAAACACATTTGTATCAAACACTAAAAACTGTAAAGGTGCTTCTAAGGGAAACATCTTCCCTGAGGTTATTTTGTCAATATCTGTCTGCTTTTTCTCAAAATGCCAATATGCAAAGGGAAATTCTCCTGGGGATTGTCACATGTTTGTGGGTAAAGGCACAGACAAAGGTTGAGGGAGAAGTAGGTTTTCTTAACAGGGGCCTTGGAACCTGCAAAATTATTAAAAAGTTTGCGATTAAAAGAAGAAAGTTGTGGCCCAAGAATGCTTCAGAATTCAGTTCATCTTCATTTAAATTATCACAAGAAATGGAAGAATTTCACTTCAATAATATTCTGCCTGTGTAGCTTCCATGAGACCCACATGAATCCATGGAAGGTGGATGGAGCAGTTTTCATTCTTGACGGCTGAACAGAATCAAGACACGGTCGAAGGGCCACCATTAGCCCAACATAAAAGACAATGGGCGGAGAGCACCGTACCCTTTCTATTACAATAGGAAACTAATTCATATCAAATATTCGAAACTCCAAAGTTTTGAAAGCGTTGTCCAAATCTATATAAATGAAAGAAAGGAAAAGAAAAAAATCACTTGTGAGATAATTACAAAATCGAAGGTCCCGTGGAGACTCCCGCTCTCCTTGGGGTTTTCTGCCTGCTCACTGACAAGAGCAACTCGTGAATTCTGCTACCAGGCAAGATAAAATGTTTGTCACGTTCCGTGTGTCTAGATGCTCATCAGACCGTGCTAGCTCTGTTCTCGGGTGTTTTCTGCTGTAGTGATGTTTCCCCTGCTGTTATTTTCAAAGAACACACATTCTGTAAGCAGGGGCTCTTTTGACCACTGGCTGCCAGAGCCAATTATAATTTAAATAGCCCAGGCAAAGAAAATTTAAATCTGAACCAGCAACTGACTGTCACCAACACATAAGTGCAACAAAGTCATCTGGGGACCCGAGGAAGCACATTGACATTCAGGCTCAGGCACTCTGAATGAAGACAGGCTGAATTTAAAATAGCAGGGCTTGTGGGTTTTTTTTTTTTTTTTGGTAGCCAGATAAATATGCTTCTTTAAAAAAAATAATTAGGAAAGAATAAATGAAAGAGAGTTATCCTGAACATGAGGCACACTTGAGTGAGATTGAGAATTGAGATCAAACAATAGAGATTTAGCTGTGAAATATTCAAAGACCAAGAATGGGTGATTTTAACTTTCAGTGGCTGGATCTTTAAAAGGAAGCGATGCACTTTGTTTCTCAATAACAAACAGGGAGCTTTAGCAGGAAAGTCCCCATCATCATTCAGCGGGATGATGCGCTTGCATTTATCCTGTGACTCTCATCTGTCTCCTTTGTAGCAGAAATATTTGCTCTGCAGAAGCTGATTCGATGAGGGACAGAACACCGAGGACTCTAGACATAGAACACTCAGAAGAGAGAACACCTGGTGTCCGGAGGAGGGAGGATCCTTAGAAGTAGGATTCCCAGCAGGCTTTTCAGTATTTCCTGTGAGGTGGTCAGTAGGTTTAAGGAAGGACTTCTGAGAAGAAAGGGTTGTTACCTGGGATTCGGGGCTCTTTGGTCTTGTCGGTAGAAGACTCTAAAACCATGTGCAGCCGGAAGCTTGGGAGGGTTATCTTATTAGAGTTGGGGAGGAAAACAGCAAAGGGGCAGGCAAATCTTGGGAGCTGCTGAGTAAGAAGGCTGACGAAGCTAGCCATGCCCTTGAAGTAGGGCCCAAGAAAGCAAGTTCAGTAATGGAGGTCACCGAGCAGCTGCATGGAGAGGATAAGGGAAGGGGCAGGGCTGCTGAGAACTGGAAGAATCTGGTGTCAGGACAAGCATGCTTAGAATTTGGGCTGGGATCGGAAGAAGAGCCAGAAGGGGAAGGAGGCTTCGAGGGAGTTCTAAGAACTACTGCCTTCAGGGAGGGGTTCCTGCAGGATACGCACATTCTCTCATTAAGAGGGTAATTATTCCTCTCATCTTCTTATAGTGACTTCCAGTGAATCGGCTTTCCAGGCAATTGACAGACCCTGTGAAATTCTTAGGGGAGCTGCCATCATGTGTAATCTCTGGAGAAGTTAAAGATGTCATGTCTCTAACAGCATTGTTTGTCATAGCCAGAACCTGGAAACTACCTAAATGCTTCTCAACCGAAGAATGGATAAGGAAAATGTGATACATTTACATAATGGAGTACTACACAGCAGAAAAAAATAATGACATCTTGAAATATCCAGGCAAATGGATGGATCTAGAAAACATCAAATTGAGTGAGGTAACCCAGAAAGACAATTATCATATGTACTCACTCATAAGTGGCTTTTAGACATAAAGCAAAGAAAACCAGCCTAGAATTTCACAATCCCAGAGAAACCAGAAAACAAAGAGGACCCTAAGAAAGACATACATGAATCTAATCTACATGGGAAGTAGGAAAAGATAAGATCTCCTGAGTAAGTTGGTAGCAAGAGGATCATGGGAGAGGGCAGAAGGGGAGGGGAGAGAGTCCATCTGATACCTGTCTAGCTTCCTCATGAGATGAAATCCTGAAACGTGCTATGTGTGTGTGGAGAAGGATGACGTAGCTAGGAGCTGTAGGAGATACTGACGGCGACTGAAGTGGGCAAAAGACAGATAAATAGAGACGGTTTGTTCTGAACTGAATGTGAGTGACCAGGACCCAGAAGAATGGATTGCTATTTGCTCCAAACGACTTGTTCCACCACGGAAGAGGTTATGTGGATTTTAGAGTCACAGAATAAAATTTAGTCCTAAACCAAGTCATTTGTCAAACACATTGCTGGGACAGCAGGGAGCTCGGTTGCAGGAAAGTGGGGGTTGGGGGGGGGATAATGTTTTTATACCAGGAGCTTCCTAGGGACATTCCTAGCTGCTGGGCTGGTGGGAGAAAGGGATCTGCTACTTTAGGTGATTTCAAAAGTTTTAGGAGTTAGAATTAATAAGTGTATAGTTTTGTTTATTTGTTTGTCTTTTCATGCATATATGTTTGCACATCATGTGTGTGCCATGTACTCGTGGAGGTGAGGAGAGGGCATTGGATGCCCAGAACTGGAGTTATGGGTGACTGTGAGCTGATACATGGGTGCTGGAAGACGAATCAGGCTCCTCTGCAAGAACAAGTGCTCCTAACCACTGAGCCATCTCTCTCGTCCATTACTTTTATTCATTTTTAGTATATGCATTGCTTAGTCTATGAGTGGGTGTGCATAGGTATGTTTGACTGTGTGCAGGCTCACCTGTATGAGTGCATGCAGATGTGTGTGCATGTATGTATGGAGAGCTGAGCTTGATCCTGTGTATTTTCCTGGACTACTCTGCATCTTACACATTGAAGGAGAGTTTCCTATGGAAACGCCAACTCTGGCTATTAAGTCTGGCCAGCCTTTTGGCTCTGGGAATTCCTCATTTCTGCCTCCCTGGTGCTGGGGTTGTATCATGCAAGTATTTCACCAACTACTCCATCTCCCCAGTCTGTGTCTCTTAAACTCAGCCTCTCATCAAATTGGAGGGTGTTGACAGAGGGTGGCCATGTTTCTAGCCACTGCCAGAAATGACATCTACCCCAACTCCTGACAATCTTTCTCCCCTGAAACGGCAAGAGTGGAGTGTTTCCTCTGCACACCCTGTCAGCTTTTTGGCCAGAGCTCCTCTCAGAATCACCAGCTTTATTTCTCTATCCTGAATCCCAACTTTTCCAACTTCCTCCTACAAAGTAGTTCCCAAGGCCTAAGAGCCAGGCGGGTAGATGGAGTCATGGTGGCTGCTTTACTGCCATCTTCTGTCCTGTTAGCTTTGCTGATCTGATAAATCCCTTACACAAGCAGCTCAAGGAGGTGGGTTATGTATCTCATCTTATTACGAGACATCCACCGTAGAAGACAACCTAGACACAGGTCCCAGCTCATGAGAGTCTTTATTAGCTGGCTGGTGACTACGCTGGGTGTTCAGGACCTGAGTGCAGTACCAAGCCTTTTTCATAGTGGGCGTTGAAGTACAAAGACCACATCGTGGATTGACACACCTCAGTTAGTAAGAGCAGTTAACCAGAGACAGAACTACAGAAGCCAAAAAGCAACGTTAGTACATTTAGGAACTTTCCCAGAACTATGGACTTGGATGGCTCAGGCCTTCGTTCTCATTTTGGCAGGTGACGCTCCCTACATGCTGGGTTCCAAGGCCTGAATGTCACTTCAGTCGTGGTGTACTAGGGACTGTTACAAGTTCTTATGTTCAGAGGCTTCATTCCACAGCCCCAGGCTCTATTGATTCAGGACTTAGCTGTGGTGAGATAGCGACATATTTTACATCAGAAGAATGTGGCACAGATGACTTACCCACAGCAGACAGAGGGCAGGGGACAGGATCAACGGAAACTAGGTATACTCTTTAAAGGCCTGTCCCCCCAGGACCTGCTTCCCACAGCCAAGCCCCACCACCTAAGCTGGCGGCTCTCCACCTTCCTAACCCTGAGAGCCTTTAACACAGTTACTCATGTTGTGGTGGCCCTCAGCCATCAAATTATTTTTATGGCTTCATAACTGTGATTTTGCTACTGTTATAAGTGGTAATGTAAATATCTGTGTTTTCCGATGGTCTTAGGGTTGTTCGACTTTCAAAGGTTTTGACCCACGGGTTGAGAGACATTGTCCTAAAGTATTCAGAGCCTTTCTTTTCTTGTCTTGTCTTGTCTTGTCTTGTCTTTCTTTCTTTCTTTCTTTCTTTCTTTCTTTCTTTCTTTCTTTCTTTCTTTTTTTCCTTCGAGATAGGGTTTCTCTGTGTAGCTTTGGAGCCTCTCCTAGAACTACCTCTTGTAGATCAGGCTGGCCTCGAACTCACAGAAATCCACCTGCCTCTGCCTCCCGAGTGCTGGGATTAAAGCCATGTACCACCACCACCAGCTTCAAAGTCTTTCAAATTAGTGCCAGCTGTGACCAAGCATTCAGCACACAAGCCTCTGGAAGATACTTCATATTCAAACTGTAAGAGGACACTCAGAGTCCAAAACTTCGTTATGGAAAAACTTGGGTGGGGGGATGGAGTGATTGCTCATGGATAAAGTGCTTTTGGCTCTGACAGAGGACCAGAGCTGTGTTTCCAGTACCCATATCAGGCACTCAAAACTTACAATTACAGCTGCATGGGATTCACTGCCCTCTTCTGGTATCGGTGAGCAGTACTCTCTCTCTCTCTCTCTCTCTCGCTCACACACACACACACACACACACACACACACGCACACACAGACACACAAACACGAGAAAATAAATTTTTAAAAAAATCCTGTAAAGCTTAAGTAATTATCCTAATATTATAATGTGATATATCATATATTGTATATAATGTGATATACAATGCACCATAATATTATAGTTACAGATTCCAAAGCATTTTAAAAATCACCTTCAGTGGGATAAGAAGACAGACACACATGCTGATTTATTTTTTTAAGTGTCTCTCACGACAATACATTCCTTTGTAAAGCTGTTTACTGTGACCTCTTAACATTTCAGCATGAACTTCCGGGTTTAGCCGTGCCTGCATCCTGGTATTTATAAACTATGATCGTTCCCCAATCGCAAATAATGCTTTATTTCTCAAAAGTAAAACCAACTACAAAACAATGGTATGTGTGTTTACATTCCACGTTAGACTGCGGGGAATGAGCACGCACATGGCTGTTCTTCATAAAGCATAGCTGTGCCCTGTTTACTTTTAAAGGGAATTTAGGCTGTATTAACCACCCTTCCTTAAATTCTAGGAATTGCATAATTATAATTTTAGGCATTTCATATTTCTGCCGGAAGAATATTTTGTAGTGGCAGCTAATACCACTTTAACTTGAACTGGGTATAAGTTCAGGAATGAAATGATCTCCAAGAGTGGCAGAAAAGAAATTCTAAAATTTGGGCAATGTGCAGCCTGGTTGCTCCTCGCCCTAGGTAACTTTAGAGGACTTGGGAAGTAGCTTGGCGTGGGCCCTGCACATTCCTTAAGCTGCCCCGTGGTTGAACTCCTACACTTGTGAATCTGAACCTTTACAGATCCACACTCACAGACAGAAAGTTCACTTCTCTGGAAAACAACTGATTTTCTTCATTCTTCTCCTGGGCCTTGTGAGGAATGAGATGTTGGTGTTTTGTCAGAGGTAAGATCCAGGCCACTAAAGTCCCGATGTCCCCTCCTTTCTACACACATGGTAGAGACTAAGGAAAGACGAAGAATCCAATCCAGAGCCCATTTGCTTACTGAGAGGAACAAAGCCTTGGGGAGATGTCTTGCCTTACAGGGATACACAGACCCCTGTGGTGTCCTGGAAGTGATCTTGCCTGGGAAGCAATCATGGATCCTCCATTAGGTTAGAAAGTGAGCTTGAGACCCCAGGGTATAAACGGCCATGGTGGCCAGTGAGCAAAGGCTTCTTCAGAGTCGGAGTTCATGGAGAGAGGCCAAGAGGCCATTGGTGAAGTTGCAGCTTGTGGAGACCCCAGCATTATTAGGGACACCAGGACTGTGGGACCCAGGAATGGAAAAGTCTTAGAGACAGACCAACTCAATCACCAACTTATGGCCTCTGTGGTCAAGGAAGCGAGACTGCACCTACTCATGCCATGTTTGAATTCTTGATGGAGGGATTCATGAGAAAAATGAATGTTGTTTTAGGTGCTCAGTGTCAGAGCTGTTTGTTAGTCACTAGAAGATAAAAACCACAGACACAGTCCTGATGTGTCTGGCTTGGTGATATTTTTTAAATGTATACCTATTCTTACAGTGTAACATGACAGGCCTGCTTGTTGAGGTTTCTGTCCTGCCCAGTACCCCACAGCCAGGAAGTCCCAAAGTAATATCACACAAGAGATCTCTATAAGTTATAATGCTGATTGGCCCATTAGGTCAGGCTACTTATTAGTTCTTATGACTTATCTTAACCCATTTTTCTGATCTATGTTAGCCATATGGCTTGGTACCTTTTTCAGCTGTCAGCTCACATGTTGCCTCTTCGGTGATCTGGGCAGGAATGCCAGAGGAACCTCCCTGCTTCCCAGAATTCTCCTGTTCTCATTGCATCACCTCTACTTCCTGTCTGGTTTTCCCGCCTATACTGCCTGCCTGGCCAATCCGCATTTTATTAAAATATGATTGACAGAATACAGACAATTCTTCTACACCATTTCCCTCTTTTTTTTAAAACAAAGGAAAATACCCATAGTCCATTTGTTGGGAATGTGGGTGTAGTATTTCAGGCTACTTCCTGCTGGTTGGGGGCGCTGATAATCTTATGGGGACCTAAAGAAAATTTAGAGTTATAATCAAGTCCTGACTGGAGTATCCTGTGAGTCTTGATCATCTCAGGCAGCAGTCTTGAATCTGTTCTGGATGTAGAACTCTGTCATCTGGGCCATCTGTTCCTATCAGAGATTTCTCAGGTGGTCTTCCTTTATCGAATCTGATTTTTCTTAACTCAGAATGAATTCACAGTCTCTCATTTTTTGTGGAAACAAAAGCACAATCTCTTCTCCAAAGCTGCATACCTTTTGACTTCAGTTTTGAAGCTAAGGTATTTTCAAAATACCTATCTTGGATTAATTCTGCAGCATTTATAAGCAAATGTCTTTTGGTGACTGTTGCTCCTTCCTCAGCATTCCAACAATTCAAAGAGAGCATAGTAGCATACAATATCAAGATTCTCTGTGTATTTTCCATCTTTATGCGGCTTTATTTCAACCTCTATTTCTTTTATTTTTACTTTTAACTTTTGGCTTTTTGAGACAGGTTCTCTGTATATATCTTTGTCCTGGAACTCCCTCTGTAGACCAGGCTGTCCTTGAACTCACAGAGATCCCTCGTCTCAGCCTCCCCAGTGCTGGGATTAAAGGTGTTTGCTACCACACCTCGAACTCACAGAGACCTGTCTGCTCTGCCTCCCAGGCATTGGGATTAAAGGTGTGTGCTACCACACCTTGAAGTCACTGAGGTCAATATACCTCTGCCCCTTGAAGTCTCAGAGGTCAATGTACCTCTGCTTCCCAAGTGTTGGGATTAAAGGTGTGTACCACCACACCCAACTACTCTCTTTCTTTTTTAACTTTAAGAACTTAAACTTTTAGCCTGCATATATTTTGAACACAATGTAAACCACTTAGAGATTTTTTTTCATCTTTGAATCTCTCTTTACTGCATTTCTCTCTCTTTTTCTGACTATATGAGTCATTAAAGAGAATATTAGAGCCATGGCTTTGATAGTTGAATCCAGCCCATTCCTTAGCTTTCCAGCCTCATGGCAGAGGTACCGCTGGAGCCATTTTTATCCTCACAACTCTACAGTGTTTCAAGATCCCTGTCAGCAAGCAAGCTGCAGCATTCTGCTCACAGACCACACTCAGTTGGACTGCCTGCCTGCAAGAGTCAGAGTTTGTCCTGGCAGGACAGCCCAGAAAGCCAGCATTTTAAAACAGCAGTGCAGCTTTTTTCCTGCTACAGCTGAAAGCCGAAAAGCATGCGTTCAGCTTTTCGTCAACACTGTTTAAGTGTTTCGTGGCAGGACCTCTTAAAGAGTTGCAGGGTTTTGCAGCTAAAGCTGAGTCAGGAAACCTCTCTTAGATGAGAGCACTTGCTTGCCTCTAGCAAACAGAGCAGACCCGAGAAATTGCTGCTACCAAGAAACCACGTGCAATGCTGTCATTTTGTTCTAGAATTACTTCCCAAGCTGTCTCAGGCTTTATGTGGATGCAGTTATCCATGTTGGGCGCCATCTGTAACATGAGGGAGCCTGTTTGTTGGGGGGGTTTTCTGTTCTGCCCCGTCTCCCAGCTAGTTAGTCCCAGAGAAAAAGCCCTCTGATCTGAGGGTCTTCTGACCTACATTCATGGGTGGTAGGTCACAGAATTCTTTTAGGAATGTGTTTCTGGTGAGAGAAAAGAGAACACAGAGAGTTGATCTGGTGTGTGTGTGTGTGTGTGTGTGTGTGTGTGTGTGTGTGTTTTCAAATCCTTTCAGCTAAAAAGACAGTATGGTAAGGTGCTGTATTTGGGGGAATTTATACTCACCAAAGACACATAGGAATTTTTCCCCCCCCCATACCAATATACCTGTTATAAAGTATATTAATTTTGTGAATCTGATGGATTGCAATAGCATTTTATTATCGTTATAGCTTAAATTCCAGTGTCTTTTGTTTTAGAAGAGGTTGGATAGGTTTTTTTTTTGTTTATCATACATTTGGAAATTCTCTTTTGTGTATGTTATATATGCTGTGGGACAATGGTTTTACTCTGTAAAGATTTGTTTCTTGTACTTGTTTAATAAAACACTGATTGACCAGGCAGGCAGTATAGGCGGGAAAACCAGACAGGAAGTAGAGGTGATGCCATGAGAACAGGAGAATTCTGGGAAGCAGGGAGGTTCCTCTGGCATTCCTGCCCAGATCACCAAAGAGGCAACATATGAGCTGACAGCTGAAAAAGGTACCAAGCCATATGGCTAACATAGATCAGAATAATGGGTTAAGATAAGTCATAAGAACTAATAAGTAACCTGACCTAATGGACCAGTTAGCATTATAACTTATAGAGATCTCTTGTGTTATTTTCTTTGGGATATGCCGGTTGTGGGGTACCGGGTGGGACAGAAACCTCAACAAGCCGGCCCTCATGTTACATATTGGCCAATCAGCGTTTATTTAAAACATGATTGACAGAATACAGACAATTCTCCCACACCATTACAGAGTGTGTGAGTGTGTGTGTGTGTGTGTGTATGTATGTAGGTGCTTTGGTTTAAATAACTGTTTTAATGTACACCTCAATTTGTTTTCAAGTACATGCTTCTGGCCCCCACCCATGTCATCAGATACACACAGCTGCCCGGGGTTCTCTTTTATTGTGCACACTCACGTTTTCACCTACACATTTTGTTCGCTTGTGTTTCCAGGTTGCCTCCAACTCCCAGGTGCTACATGCAACACTCAGAACAATATCCTCAGAGTTCCTGTGGCTGAGTTGTGTGAGGACGTCTCTCTTTGGAAGGGTGGAACAGCTCCAGCGTGGCTTACGTCTTCTTCACCCTGAGACGTGTCCTCTTGCTCATTGTCAGCAAAGTAGCCAAAATGAGGCCTGTTTTTAACCCGTGTTTTTCTGATTGCAGTTAATTTTGTGCTCTCTTGATTGCAAACTACTCGCTTGTGGTTGTTGCTACTTTTAAAGATTGATGCCTTTTTCTTGCAGCTTTTCCTTTAAGTGTCGTTCACGTATAGTGGAATATTTGAAATGTTACAAAAATCTATTCTTTCATTGGCTGGTTCATATTTACTATGGTATGCATCTGTGAATAGGCATATTTATTTTTATTTATTATTTCTTATATGTGTGTGTCTATGCCTGTGTATTCCTTATTTTTCCAGAGGGCTCACCGTACATGACAGTTTGAACACATTTCGAGCTCATTTTTTTTCCTATGACATGCTTTATAAGCTCCAGTATCAGGCTTCTAGAAATCCGACTTTCCCTACACCACATCCAGAAGAGACTAGTCATTCTCCACCGTGAGTTCTCGGCTGTGATTGCAATGGGGTTCCTCCCACATTCTTCACCTCCATGCTTAAATTATACCTGTATTTATAACAACATTGGCTGTGTTGATCATAATCGCTTTGTAGTAAAGCTCTTAACCCTTGACTGTGACGCCTGCCTTCTGCTCCACCCTTTCGCCTTCTGGGGAACATTCCTTTGATTATTTGAGGTCTTTTGCATTTTAATTTAAATTGTACGCCTTTTAAAGTTATTTCTATGAAAAATGGGATTAAAGTTGTGATAGGGCCATGTTACTTCAGGTAGTACAGATTTTTTTTTAACAGTATCTAATTTACAATCCACAAGATGGTTTTTGTTTCTTATATAAATGCTAAATTGTTCTTGTGTTTCTCTGATATTATATCACAGAATGTATTTTTTTCTTGATTCCTCCTCTTCCTTTATTCCCTGTCATTACATATTGTACATTGTTTTGTGTCCTCAATTTTTCCCTGCCTTTTTTTTTTTAAAAAAAATTTAGTGGTTGTACTGGAGTCTCTGTGTCTTACAAACATGAGTTCATGCCATCAATGAAGAACAATAATTTAACTTTTCCCTTTCATATGGAACCTTGTTCCCTGGCTTCTCTTCCTTGATTGCTCTGGCTAGCATACGTGTAATCTGTTAACTGGAATTGATGAGAGAGGACAGTTGCCATTTTGCAGATCTTAAAGTTTTCCTTCTCCCAAGTATGATGACCTAACAGACCCCTCTGGTATCATTCACTGTCTCAAAAGCTCATTCCTAGGTTACTGAAAGTTTATCAGGAAAGCAAGCCCCCTCTTTCCAGTCTCCATTTGCTATGATGGTGTATCATATTTACTGACACACATGTGTATCATATGTACTGACACACATGTTGAGCCTCTCTCACATATAAAGTGCTGTTCAATCCAGTCTGTTAGAGCTTTGTTGAAGATTTTGACACTATTATTCATTAAGGATATGGAACCACAGATTTTCTTTTCCTTTCTTTTGTTTTCTGGCTTTAGTGACAGTGCTGTGCTGGCTTGCTAAATGAGTTTGGAAGCCACCTCTCTCTTTCTCCTCCTCCCTCTCCTCTTCTTCATCTCCTTCTTCCCCCTCCTCTCTCTCCACCTCTTCCTCTTCTTCTTCTTTTCTTCCTCCTCCTAAATTTTTCAAAAGCATGAGAGGGCTTTTAATTAATCTTTAAATTTTGGTAGATTTCCTCAAGGAAGTCATGAGATCTTAAACTCTCCTCAGTGGGAGAAGTTGTCTATTGATGTGTCTCTTTACTGGTTACCGGGCTGTTTAGCTCCTCACATGTGTCCTCATCCACGAAACTCAGCTGCTTTGTTTTCTAAACTGTCAAAGTGAGATGAGCTCACTATGCTAGTAGCTTCAAGAAAAGGTCATCTAAAAAACCATCCTTGTGGTTTGCAAGAGAAATGTCATCCATAGGCTCACGTGTTTGAGGGCTTGGGCCCCAGTTGTCAGTGCTATTTGGGAAAGTTCTGGGTAAAAGCAGAGTTTTGCTGGAGGAAGCATGTCACCAGGGGTGGGCTTTGAGGGCCCACATGCATATCACCAGGGGTGGGCTTTGAGGGCCCACATGCTGGTCTCTTTCAGCTTCATGGGAACCAGGGGGAAATTCATGTCCCTGCTGCTGTGCTGCTGTACTTTCTGACTCATGGAGGGTTGTATACACACACACAGACACACACACACACACACACACACTCACACACACTCTCTGTGTCATGTGCATTTTAATATACTCACCATTTCATGATGTAATTCAGATTTTAGGCAAACATATAATCTGTGTTTGTGTGTGTGTATATATATGTATGTGTGTGTGTACATACCTAATATCTAATCAAGTATTTAAGGACATAAGATTTATAAAATTTGATGTTAGGAAGGTAACTCAGCAAGCAGGATTATGTCATATGTTCCCATGTCATGAGTTTGAAGAAGCAGATACAGTATTACTCACAAAATGAGTAGTTTGCTGTATTCTAAATTACACTGAAATAACCTAGATGCATCGTGGAACTTTAGTGAGACATAATCTTATACTCAGTAAAATAGCATTTCACCTTTTATTGGTAGTTACACTGTGAACAATCCCCCGACCTTTCAGTGCATACTCAAAAACCGCACTCTAGGTAGCAGTGATAAGAAATTCAGTGTGAATTATTCTCTTTCATAAATTAGTTGATCAAAAATCTTCAGCACAGAATCATTTCTGCTCTTATTATGAACACTAAGAGAATTAATTACTGAGCAGTATGTTAGTGTTTAGGGAAATATTTGCATTTATCTTTTCACAATAGATAGAAAAGTTGCCCTCATTGCCCTTGAGAATCTGTAAATTCCAGTAGAGGTGTGTTTCCTAATGCTTTTCCGCCTATTTTCCCAGAGAATTTAGAGACTGTTAATCAAATGTGCATTTTCTATTTATGTATGCACAAAATCAGAAAAGTTATTCTCCGATGATGCTAACTAATGACTCTACAGACCTCAGTGTGATCTTGAACTGTGAGAGCAAGGAGTCTGATAAGATGCTGGATTTTCATCATTTGAGGACCACAGGAGACCCAGTCTGAATCCCTGTGTTTTTAGCTAAAATGGGACTTACGTGAAATCTTGTGTCTGGACATTAAATCAGTTAAGGTTTTAATGGGAACTTCAAATTGCCAATTGATTCTATAAGGTTTAATATCAGGTTGTTCTTAAGGACCCAATAAAAAATCCTTCTCAGGAAAAGTCTACAGTGTACTGTTAGTGTGGGAAAGATCCCAGTCACTCGTGAAACCTTCCTGCTGACTTGAGACCACATATCCCTGTCGGGGTGTTCAATCACTGTGCACTCTTAGGGAGGCGGGATCTCCTTTCACCACAGTATGGAGATTCCCTAGCCCCAGAGCAGCAGAATCTTAGGGCTGCAGCCATAAAGAGTCATGTCTGCTCAACATTGCGAATGGCTCAGCAGAGTGAAGCTTTTCTTTTACTTCTTCCTACTAATAAGCTTGCTTTCCCTAATGCCCTGGGCTTTCCTCCTAACCTTTGGGCTTCCTGACTCTTTCTCTAATGCTCCCCACCCCCACCAAGCGTTGTGCCTCCAAGGGGCTTATACAGCTTGGCCTTTCTCCCCCTCTCCTCTGTCCTCCTTCCCTGGGCAGCAGCTGTGGTTTCACCTCTTGCCTGCCCTGGGGCTTAGCTTTAAAACTGATAAAATCATCCTGGAGCTTCCATTTGGTGTTTTTTTTTTTTTTTTTTTTGACAGGATTTCTCTGTAGCTTTGGAGGCTGTCTTGAAACTAGCTCTTGTAGCTCAGGCTGGCCTCAAACTCACAGAGATCTGTCTGCCTCTGCCTCCTGAGTGCTGGGATTAAAGGTGTGTGCCACCACCACCTGGCTTAATTTTTTTTTTTATTAATGAGACTGAGAACCCCGAAGAGGACCCCAGTTTCCCCTGTATCAGTATGATTTCAGACTTTTCCTGAGTTCAATAAACTATAAAAATTGTTAAGATTTAGTTAAACTTTGCGTGAAAATTTGTGAGTTCAGGATTGTGACCACCATGCAGTTCCTAGCAACATTCCAACAGAGCATTAAGTTACAGTATCTCAGTGTTATTTTTACTGGTAGGAAATAATGAAATAAAGCAAGATAAATGCACTGTATATGAGAGTGGCTTCCACAGAACCAGTACAGCTTGTTTGTAAAGAACTTTAAAGTGTGCAAAGTTGCGCTCCTGGTTTCTTGATGGTGTGGTGTGAGCTTTGTGAACAGATGCGATTGCTTCCTCTGGGCTTGGAGGGAGCCCGAGCTGCACCTAGCTTTGCTTCAATGCTCTGAAAGGAATTTCTACCAAACGGAATCCAAACTGAATTGCCTTCAAAAATAAATGCAGGTAGCTGCCGTGAATCGAATGTGGGATTTTAAAAGCCAAAACTGTCTGACCTGTCTGCCTGTGTGCCCAGGCTTGTGTGTGAGTGCTTAACTTAGGTCTGCTTCTACCTGCTCACATACAGTGTTAACTGGAAGGCTAGTAGTGTCTGAGGAAACTCCACCAACATTCTGCTTTCACTAAAGAAAAGACTGTTTTGTGCCGTGACTGACACTGGCAGTCACATGTATGCTGGTATTTTATAAGAAACTCTGTTTTCACTACTTTCTAAGCCTTAGTATGATACACATTATGCTATTATTGGCCAAACATAAAAATTTGAGGATGGGACTGGGGAGATGGTTTGGTGGGTAAGAGTGTTTACTTACTGACCAAGCAGGAGAACCTGAATTCAAATCCCCACCACCCACATAAGCAACATCAGGGTGTGACCATGTGTGCCTGTAACCCCAGGGCTGTGGTGAGCAGGGACAGGTCAATCACTGAACTTGCTGGCCACCAGCCTAGTTCTAGATATCCTCTAGATATCCTGTCTCAAGAAAGTAGGTAGGGAAGGATCGAGCATTCTTCCTTCTCTCTCTCTCTCTCTCTCTCTCTCTCTCTCTCTCTCTCACACACACACACACACACACACACACACACACACACACGTACGCATTCACCATTTTAAAACTAGCAAGGGCATAGAATAAGGGCATGGCATATCAAATCAATTTCCAAGGCGTTTTAGGATACTTTTGTATCAAGCTGAGTGGGGGGGGGGTCACAAAAAAAAACGGCTACAGAGCAGGGGCGATTAGAAACTGTATTGTCTTTTCGTTTTCTTATGACTCTCTTGGAGCCCAACCAGAGAGCTGTACAGCTCTCCTCTCTCTTTACACTCAACCATCCCAAGCTGGGCTCTCGTATCTATCAACTCTGTGTATAATTACAGGCAGCTGGACCCACGCCTCTATTACTTAACTCAACACAATTGTAACTGAAAAGACAACCTTTACAACCTCCGCAGCTGAGGCCGCTTGTGTTTCTTCTTTTAAAGTTTTTAAATTTGTAAATTGCGCTTGTTTTCCTGAGCCAGGGTCTCCCTACATAGCCCAGGCTGTCCTCAAACGTAGGACCCCCCTGCCTCATTCTCCTGCTGCTGGAATCAGAGGATGTTCTGCCATGTGTATTTCCTATGTGAGAGTGTCAGATCTCCTGGAACAGGAGTTACAGACAGTTGTGAGTGGCCGTGTGGGTGCTGGGAATCGAACCCGGGTCCTCTGGAAGAGTAGCCAATGTTCTCAACTGCTAAGTCATCTCTCCAGCCCCCTCATTTTAACATCTTACCACCAACTCTCTGTTTATCCAGACTGCCCTTATTTTCAGTGATCTTAAATGCAACAGACAGAAAAAAATATTATTTGTCAAATTCCCAAGTTCCCTAAAATCACATTTGCTGAAGTGAGGTTACTTTCATCTCTGCTGCAATTCTAGAGTGATGTGGCTTTCCCCTCTCTATGCTGTGAATATTATTGGTTAATAAAGAAGCTATTTTGGGCTTGTGATAGGGTAGAGCAGAGCTAGGCGGGGAAAACTAAACTGAATGCTGGGTGAAGGAAGACAGAGTCAGGTAGAAGCCATGTAGCCCCACCAGAGACAGACACCAGAACTTTGCCTGGTAAGCCACAGTCTCATGGCAATACACAGATTAATAGAGATGGGTTAAATTAAGATATGAGTTAGCCAGAAATATGCTTAAGCTATTGGCCAAACAGTATTGCAAATAATATGGTTTCTCTGTGATAATTTCGGGGCTAAGCAACTGGGAACAAACAAGAGACCTACGTACAACACTAGAGAATTTTTCTGTTTCTTCCTTCTTATGAAGTGGTTACACTCAGTTGTTTAGAGATTCATAGTATCTCATTATATCCTCTTAAATTTCTGTAGGCTACACAGTGATGTTACCCTTCTTATGCCTTCCTTCACCCAGCATTCAGTTTAGTTTCCTCCCCCAGCTCTGTTCTACCCTATCACAATCCCCAAACAGCTTTGTTTCCTTTGTCAATTTATTGATTAATCTGAACAAAAGCTTATAAATTCTATCAATTGCTTCAAAGAATAAGCTTTGGTTTCATTATTTTTTTCCTCTGTCAAGCTAATTGATTTCTTTTAAAAAATTATATTTTATTTATTTAATGTGTGTGTGTTTGTTTGTTTATGTGTGTGTGATTGTGTGTTCCATGACACACATGTCGAGGGCAGAATACAACCTTCAGGACTCAGCCTTCTCCTTCCATATTGTGGGTCCCCGGAATAGAGCTCAGGCCCACAAGCTTGGTAGGAAGTACCTTTGCCCACTGAGCCACCCACCTCTCCTGTCTTATCTGGTTTTCATTTTCCCTCTTGTTTCTTTGGTTGGAAGCCCAGCATACTGTTATTAACAGATGCTATGTGCTATAAGCATTTATTGCTCAAAAATGTCAGATTTGATAGTCAGTTTTCCTTAATATCAAGTAAAAACAAAGAACAAACTTTTAAACTAGCTTTGTTGATTTCATTTTTTATTACTTATTTTCCTGAACAGTTCTGAGAGTTTTATTGTACTGTATTGTATTTCTTCTCTAAGGCATGCCCCTTAATATTGCTTGTCATTTAAAACATTGATGACTATAGTTTCATTCAGTTTTTATTTGAGCAAATGTTTCTTTCAAATTCATTTTGCAGCATACTTTGTAGGGTGATAGCTTTCTTTCTATTGTTATTTCTGAGTTCACACCCTATCCACATCTGTCTTGCATAGCCTTGGATATAATGTCTGCTGTATCACACTGTGACAGCCTTGGATACAATATCTGTTGTAGGCACACTATGACATGTCCTTTTCTTCTGATGACTTTGGTGTTTCCTCTCTGCAGTGGGTTGCTCTGTGCCTGTTGCTAGTGTTGATTTTCCAGTCGTCTTGCTGTTTGTATTGCTTGTATCCTCTGAGATCCTGTGATTTAGGGAATAATGTCTGCCATTAATTTTTAGAAAGCTCTTAATTACTTTTATCTCAAGCTTATTGAAACTTTTCTTCAAATATATTTCTGTTAATTATTTGAGAATTTCATACATTTTATTTTCAACATTTTCATCTCCCTCCCCATCCCCTCCAAATCCACTCCCATTTCACACTCACCCAACTTTTTGTCCTTTTTTTTTTTTTTAAAGCACATTGAATCCTGTTAGTATACAGGAATTACTCCCTATAGACATACACTGGAACCTGGAACTTGTTGGTCCTACCAGGGTCCCCATCCTTACAGAAAGCTGACTCTCCCCCTCCAAGCAGCTATCAGTTACCAACAGCTCCTCATATACTGCTGGGTTTTCTGTCCACCTCCTCCCTCTGTGCTGTGTCTGGCTTGAGTGTGCACAATGTAGTGTGTGCTGTCTCAACCACTCTGAGTTTTTATGAGCAATTGTCCTGCTGTGCCCCCAAAGCAATTTTCTTGTCATGGTCTTTCCACCTCTGGTTCTTACAGTCCTTGTGCAATGGTCCCTGAGTCTTGGGAGGAGGGCAATATGATAAAACAAGAAACCTTAGGATTAGAACTTCATGATGGCCAGAGCCCTCTGCAGCTCAGCTTCTGTAGTCAGGAGCTTTCTGCTGGGGACATGGAGTTGTTTCTCCTGTCCTGCTCACTCATCTGTAATGCCTTGAGCTTTTTCTGCTGGATTTCTTTGTTTGTTTGTTTGTTTTGTTTTTGTTTTTAACATACACTTTTAGAAAATAAACACTTGAAAGAAAACACTGAGACGCCGTCGGATTATTTTTCAGCAGAGCAAGCAGTGTTTTGCGTGTGTCCTTTTGGCGGTTGGTCCAATATGGAGCTGGCTCTTTGTTGATGATTTTCCAGGAAGAGAGATAGACAAATATAGAGGCAAGTAGGCGAGCCGTAACTCTGCTACTACCCCAACATTCTCAATAACAAAGAAGACGACAGAAGCATGCCTACTTGCCATTCTACCATGGACTTTACATGCCATTCTACCATAGACTTTACATGCCATTCTACCATAGACTTTACATGCCATTCTACCATAGACTTTACATGTAGCCATGTCGATCCAGAAATCCGAATTCCAGTTATCCAATACAAGAAAAATTCCCAGTTTGACTGACTTTGACTGCTTTGTTTTGTCAATCAATAGATGGCTCAGTTAACCACCATCTCCCTCCCCCCTCTTTTTCTTCTTGACATAGTCCTTTGAGACTGGCTGTGTACCAAAGCCAACGCTCACTGCTTTCTTGTTTTCTCCTCCGAGTCTTTGGATCTTAAGTTAGCAAGTGACTCCTGGCTCCCTGACCTAGACGTCCCCCCAAGGGATCTGTGGACTGTTCTGGTCCAGCTAGAGCTGCAGCCCTCCCTCTGTTTGCTCTGCACCCTGGGCAGGCATGAAAGAGGCACCTGCCAGATGACTTCTCCCCATCGCCATCATGGACCGATTCCCAGCTATTGCTCAGCTTCTGAGATCACACGTAAGATGTGGCCCTTCTCGAGAGCCTTCAACTGCGGTCACACATTCTGTCTTTAGGAGCTGGGACTTCCAAACTCCCACAGTTCCCCAAGAGGGTCACCTGCGGTGACTGAGGCAAGTGGGCTCTGTGTCACTGAATTCCATCCATTGGTGACATGACATTTAGAAGCCGCTGTAGGCTGGAAAGAGGTCCCCATCCTCCCTGGTCCTTGCTCCATAGTGATACATGCCTGCGTTTTCACCTACAAAGAAGCGTCCGGGTGAAACAGTGCGTGGCAACCAATGGCTGACTGTCGTCTGTTAGGGCTCATTATTCTCTTCGTGTTATGTAATGGCAGCTGTCTCTTTTACAATGCACTTCAAATTATTTCTCTTAGCTGAGTTCCTCTCCGGGCTTTAAAAGGAAACCCCTCTCTCCCTTTAAGTTCATACCATGTCATCTCTTACAGGATGCTCCTGTTCTCCCGTCTCAAGGCCTGCTGATGCCCCTGCCATGGCACAAGGCTCTGTCCTAACAGAGCTCATCTGAAGGGAGATTTGGTCAGTTATTATTGTAGCATTAAGAAACATATGCCGCATTATCAATTCAGAGACCCCCTAAGAGGTTTTCACTCAGAGAGGCCAGATGTGTGAGACGACAGACAGCTTTACGTTTGTCATTCCAACGTCAGCTGTAAAGAACTCGTATTTCAAAACAGTACCTTATTGGATTGCTTGTTTTGAGCTCCCTGGAGGCCAGGCTTGCTGCTGCTGTCATGTTTCTGAGAATGTAGACATTGCAGTCCCAGCACCGGTTTAGGGGCGAGTGTTTGGAGTACAGGGCAGTGTGGGAGAGTTATAATTCAGACTGCTGGAAGCCTGCTAAACTGGTTTAACCCGATTCCAGTTCTTATGGGGATTTCAAGGGAAACCCCAGTGTCAGCCCTGAGCAAAATGTGAGTACTGGAGTCTGAAGCCTTCAGATACAGGCAGCATTGTAATTATGATGATGAGTGAAATTTTAAATGGTCGAAGGCTCATCTTGTGTAAACATGTTCCAACCTGAGCGGATGGGAGCCATTTCTGTCTTACACAGCCTGAAAGCCTTGCCACGCCCAGTTTCTGGTGTCTTATTTATTCCTGCCATTTGCAAAATTTGGCAAGAGACTTGCATGCAATTCCCAGGAGCACAATGTGGGGACCCAGCAAAACTCTTGTGGGAAGAAAAAAAGGAAGTTTAAATACTTAATTTTAGCAAGAAGCTGGAATTTCAAAAAGTATTTAAATAAGGAAGAAGCTTTTTTGAGTAGACTTTATGTATTTCTTTTCTCCTTGGTTAGAGTCTGATAGCTGTCAACTGGACATGAACATACAACTCCAGCAGTCTATCTGCATCCTCCACGCAAGCCTTTGGTTCAGACTGTAGTCTTCCACCCTCAAACTGCTATCACCTAACTGCAAAAGACTAACTCCTCCTCATCCTTCAAGATTTATCTGGAAAATTCTTTGGGCAGGTGACGACTTCTCCAAACATACTTTGTTGTCTTTCACGTTATTGTTTCCATAACATAGTTCATACCTCTTTAGTAATGTGCACCCTGTGATGTTGTAATACATCCATTTATTTTTAAACAACCTTTCTTTGTCATTGGGCCGAAGAGATATCAAAGATAAACTCACACCTTCTCTTCTTTTCCCACAATATCTTCCACACAGTAAACATAGAAGGTGGTGAATCAGCAAAAATCCTTTATTATTTTTTTCTTTGTGTGAGTGAGCGAGAACTTGGTGT
Organism: Myodes glareolus; assembly: GCF_982192425.1. NCBI lineage: Eukaryota > Metazoa > Chordata > Mammalia > Rodentia > Cricetidae > Myodes > Myodes glareolus. Next base: position 44,527,285 of record NC_142045.1, on the reverse strand, counting down.
GTGTGTGTGTGTGTGTGTGTGTGTGTGTGTGTGTGTGTGTAGGTTTGTGTGTGTGCGCACATGTACATGTGCGTGTAGAAGACAGAAAGGTCACAGATGCCATCTCTCATTGGCCTGGAGCTCACCAGGTAGGCTTGTTCACCAGCGACCTACCTGTCTCTGTCTCCCCAGACTTGAGATTACGAGTTCGTACTACCACACCTGGCTTTAAAACAAAACAAAACAAAACATGGATTCTAAGGACTGAACTGGGAGGAGCCTCATTCTTGCCTAGAACCTCTCCCCGCCCCCAAACGCCTGTCATAGGAAGTTTCCATCCCCTGAAGGGGAGGGGCTGTATGTGGCATTCGTCTCTGTAGCACTTGACTGTCCAGCATCTTAGGGCTAGAACAAGAGAAACAGAAAAGTGATTGGCAGATGGGACTTCATCAGGTTGGAATGTGGTCCTGAGACTGGCTTTGTGGTGGGGACAGTCTGAGAGCGCATAGTCATCCAAACAAGGAAACTCAACAGAAGAAAGGTCTTGGGCAGAATCAAGTCTTGGGCATTTCTTACCGCAGGGAATTTCACAAGCTTCTGATGTACTGTTTGATGCGGTTTGCCTTGGGAGGTCTGTGGAGATGGTGCTGGAGACACTCGGGTAAACTGACTTGGGGTCTTGTGTAGCTTTCCCGCGAGAGCTTGACTGTTATGTGCATTGCTGCAAACGTCGGAACTGCCTCACTCCCAAGAGCACCAACCAGTTGGCTCAATTCCACTCCAGGGACAGAAACCCTGACCATTTAAAACCTGTTAAATGAATTTGAAAGGTCCCAGGCTGTGCCCTTACCTTTATTCCTTATAATGATATGCTATTTCTGCCATGGATATCTTGAAAGGGTCACTGATTTGTATCATAAAAATATCACAGAATCCATGCCATGATGTATTTGTTAATCTCTGTTTACCCTTCTTTTGTTCCTAGCTTGCTCCATAAACCTACATACCTCCCTTTGGCTAGACCTCTCTCTGCCAGACCACAGATCTTCTGTGGAGGCAGGGGAATCAGGATCCTGCTTAGAATGTGCTGTAGTTTATTGTTCAGTAAGGCTGGTGTCTCTACAAGAAAAATCTTAATCTCAAATGTGAAGGTCCTAACATTTCTTTGCTCCTTCAGGGTATTTTCAACTGAGACTCATATTAGAATTCAGTTCAGTGGTTTCAGGATGTGTAACCTGGATCTGAGGAGACAGCTTACTTAGTCAAGTGCTCCTATTGCAGCGCGAGGACCTGACTTGAATCCCCAGGGCCCACACAAAAATGTCTGGTGTGATGAGGTGTGCACATAACCCCACACTGGGGAGGCGGGAACAGAAGACTGCCACAGGCACCCCCTGGACTTGAGAGCCAGCAAACCTAGCTCACCTAACAAGATCAATGAGAGACCCTGTCTCAGAACAGGTGGATGGGGCCTGAGGAAGGCTGACTTCTGGCCTCCACTCATGTGTGGCTTCACATACCTGAACAGATACGTACACAAAGAAGATAAAATGTAAAAGCATTTTAGGAGTTCCAGCTACAAGCATGATTTCATTTCAATGGGGATAAGACAAACAGTGTAATGTCACTCAGCATCAGTGGTTCTCAACCTTCCTAATGCTGTGGCACTTTTATAGAGTTTCTCATGTTGTGGTGAGCCTCAACCATAAATTTGCTTTTATTGCTACTTCATAACTGTAATTTTGCTGCTGTTATGAATCATAATATAAATATCTGTGTTTCCTAGTGGTCTAAGACAACCTCTGTGAAAGGGTCATTCAACCCCCAAAAGGTGTCTCCATGCACAGTTTGAGAATCATTGCCCTACCTAGGATCAGTAATGTCATAGGCATTCCCTTTTCCATAAAAGATGAAGACTATGAGATATGTATTGAATCCACAAATACAGGTGTAACACGAAGCACAGCCACACCTGGCAGAAAACCAAGTGGGCTGCCAACAGACCTTCTCTTTTCTTTTTGTTCCCGCAGAGCTATGCCTCAGTCTCCTCCCCAGCAGAACACCTGTGGCAGCCTTCCTTGCCCCTGCCCCTCCCCTGCCACACCCCGCTCCCATATCCTGTGGATACCATAGATCTTCCCCTTTCTTCCATCCTCCTACCCCTTTCTTGTCTCTTTGTCTCAGACCCTAACTCTAGCAGGCATCCCCTGTTAACTCAAAGGCTGCTCCTACCAGGGCAACAAGTAGGCTATAAAGACATCCTGACACCTCTTCCGCTGCCACTGAGATCCAGTTCCCCCAGTGTCATCCCCAATTCTGTAGCAAGAAACCTGCTGTGGTCTCCCTTTCCTCTCTGACTCCATCGCCAATGGATCACAAAGACCTCCTCCAACCTTCCTTCCCCCAACTTCACCGAATATCCCATAACACACCAGGTCAGGTTGATCAGGTCAGGGAAGCATGCCACACACAGCCGTAACACTCTTCAGAAGTCTAGGGAAGAAGCAGAAATCAAGGAACAAAACACTCACCTCAAAAAGACAAATGCAGAAATCAGCACCTAAACTTATAACCATCCCAAACCCAGATGCCTAGACACCAGCATAAGAATACAATAGCAAGCAGAGAAATATGCCTCCACTAAAGTCAATCTATACTACTACAGCAGACCCTGAATTGTCCCAGCATAGCTGAAACACAAGAAAAAGACTTATACGAAGATAATAGAGGTCTTTAAAGAGGAAATTAATAAATCCCTTAAAGAAATTCAGGATAACACAAACAAACAACTGAAGGAAATGAATGAATCCCTTAAGGAAATCCAAGAAAATACGAGCAAAGAGTTGAAGAATAAAACTGTTTATAACTTGAAAACAGAAGCAATAAAGAAAACACAAACTTAAGGAAATGAAAAATTTAGGAGTTCAAGCAGGAACTACAGCATCAAGTTTCACCAACAGAATACAAGAGATGGAAGAATCTCAGCTGTTGAAGACATGATAAAAGAAATGGCTACATCAGACAAAGAAAATACTAAATCCAAAAACCTTCTGATGAAAATATCCAAGAAATCTGGTACACTATGAAAAGATCATAACCTAAAAGGAATGATAAGAATAATGCTAAGTAAGCTGGACCAGAAAAGAAAGTCCCTTGGCACGTAATAATCAAAAATTATACATACAGAACAAAGAATGAGGGGCTGGAGAGATGGCTCAGAGGTTAAGAGCATTGCCTGCTCTTCCAAAGGTCCTGAGTTCAATTCCCAGCAACCACATGGTGGCTCGCAACCATCTGTAATGGGGTCTGGTGCTCTCTTCTGGCCTGCAGGCATATGCACAGACAGAATATTGTATACATAATAAATAAATAAACAAATAAATATATAAATAAATATTTAAAAAAGAATGAATATTAAAATCTGAAAAGGAAAAAGACCAAGAAACAAATAAAGGCAGACATACTAGAATAACACTTGTCTTCTCAATGTAGGCTCTAAAAGCCAAAAGGGTCTGGATGGATATGTAATAGACTCTAAGAGACCACAGATGCCAGACTGCCAAACCCAGCAAAACCTTCAATCACCATAGATGGAGAAAATAAGATATTCCATGATAAAGTCAAATTTAAGCAGTATCTGTCTATAAACCCAGTCCTACCAAAGGTGCTAGAAAGAAAACCCCACCCTAAGGAAGTTAATTGCGCCTATGAAAACACAGTAAATAAAAAAATCTCATACCAGCAAAACCAAATGAAGGAAAACACATACATACCATCACCATCACCATCAAAAATAATAGCAACAACAGGAATCAACAATCATTGGTCATTGATAGCTCCCAATATCAATGGTTTCAATACCCCAATAAAAAGACATATGAACAGAATGGATGTGAAAATAAGATCCATACTCCTGGTATGTCCAAGAGACACACCTTAACATCAAAGACAGACATTCCCTCAGAGCATAAGGTTGGAAAAAGATATCAAACAAGTGGGTGTAGCATGAGGGTCCGGCTAGTTGGGGTATCTGTCCCACCTAGTACCCCACAACTGGCAAGTCCCAAAGAAAAATCACAGAGTCTACATTAGCTTATAAACTGATTGGCCCATTAGTTTCAGCCTCTTATTAACTAATCCTTACATCTTACAGTAACCCATAATTCTTGCCTGTGTTAGTCACGTGGCTCAGTACCTTTTTCAGCTGTCAGCTCACATGTTGCTTCTTTAGTGGTGTGGGCAGGAATGGCAGAGGGAGCTTCTTCTTCCCTAGCCTTCTCCTATTCTCATTGCCCTGCCTCTACTTTCTGTCTGGTTTTCCCACCTAGACTTCCTGCCTGGTCAAACGGCATTTATTTAAAACATGATTGACAGAATACAGACAATTCTCCCGCACCACTTCCCCCACTTTTTTTTTAAACAAAAGGAAATACCATAGTTCATTTTTTTGGGGAATGTGGGCAGAGTATTCCAGGCTACTTTTGGCTGGTTAGGGGTGCTGATAATCTTAAGGGGACCTAAAGAAAATTTAGAATTATCATCAAGTCCTGACCCGAGTATCCTGTGAGTCTCAATCATCCCAGGCAGCATCTTGAATCTGTTCTGGATGTAGAACTCTGACATCTGGGTCATCTGCTCCTACCAGAGATTTCTCAGGTGGTCTTCCTTGATCAAGTTGGAGTTTTCTTATCTCAGAATGAATCCACAGTCTCTCATTTTCTGTGGAAACAAAAGCAAAATCTCTTCTCCAAAGTAACATACCTCTTGACTTCAATTTTGAATTCAAGGTATTTTCAAAATACCTATCTTGGATTAATTCAGCAGCATTTATAAGCAAATATCTTTTAGCGGCTGTTGTTCCTTCCTCAACATTCAAACAATTCAAAGAGAGCATAATAGCATACAGTATCAAGATTCTCTGTGTATTTTTCATCTTTATGTGGCTTTACTTTAACTTCTATTTCTTTTATTTTTACTTTTACTTTTTGAGAGAGGTTCTCTGTATGTCTTTGTCCTGGAATAACTCTGTAGACCAGGTTGTCCTTGAACTCACAGAGATCAATCTGTCTCTGCCTCCCCAGTGCTGGGATTAAAGGTGTGTGCAACCACACCTTGAATTCACAGAGATCTGTCTGTCCCTGCCTCCCAGACATTGGGATTAAAGGTGTGTGCTACCACACCTTGAAGTCATAGAGGTCAATCTACCTCTGCCTCCCAAGTGTTGGGATTAAAGGTGTGTACCACCATATCCAACTACTCTTTCTTTCTTTTTTAAAGAACTTTAACCTTTTTTTCCGCATATATTTTTAACATACTGTAAACCATTTAGATTTTCTTCATCTTTGAATCTCTCTTTACTGTATATCTCTCTTTTTCTGACCACATGAGTCTTTATGGAGAGGATTAAAGTCGTGGCTTTGATGGCTGGATCCAACCAATTCCTTAGCTTTCCAGCCTCGTGGTGGAGGTACCGGCTGTAGCCATTTTTATTGCCACTACTCTATGGCATTTCAAGGTCCCTGCCAGCAAGCAAGCTGCAACAGTATGTCCACAGACAAGACTCAAATCCTCTCTCTGTAGCCGATCCTCCTGCCTCAAAGAGTCAGAGTTTGCACTGGCAGGACAGCCCAGAAAGCTGGCATTTTAAAACAGTGCAGCTTTTTTCCCACTACAGCTGAAATAAAAAAGCATGCATTCAACTTTTCATCAACACCGTTTAAGTGTTTTGAGGCAGGACCTCTTAAAAGAGGTGCAAATCTTTGCAGATAAAGCTGAGTCAGGAAGCCTCTCTTAGATGAGAGTGCTTGCTTGTTTCTAACAAGCAGAGCAGACCCAAGAAATTGCTGCTACCAAGAAAACATGTTTTACTCTATTCTTTCCCAGGCTTTCTCAGGCTTTCTGTGGATGCAGTTATCTACATGGGCATCATTCTGTAACCCTGAGGGAGGCTGCCGCCCACATTCCCAAAAAATGGACCATGGTATTTCCCTTTCTTTAAAAAAAAAGTGGGGGAAGTGGTGCGGGAGAATTGTCTGTATTCTGTCAATCATGTTTTAAATAAATGCCAATTGGCCAGGCAGAAAGTCTAAGTGGGAAAACCAGACAGAAAGTAGAGGCAGGGCAATGAGAATAGGAGAAGGCTAGGGAGGAGGAAACTCCCTCTGCCATTCCTGCCCACACCACTAAAGAAGTAACATGTGAGCTGACAGCTGAAAAAGGTACTGAGCCACGTGACTAACACAGGCAAGAATTATGGATTACTGTAAGATGTAAGGATTAGTTAATAAGAGGCTGAAACTAATGGGCCAATCAGTTTATAAGCTAATGTAGACTCTGTGATTTTCTTTGGGACTTGCCAGTTGTGGGGTACTTGGTGGGACAGATACCCCAACAAGCTGGCCCTCATGTTACAAATGGGCCTAAGAAGCAATTTTAATACTTAGTGTAGCTATTTTAATATTTAAGAAAATATACTTCTAATCAAAACTATTCAAAAGAGATGGGGAAGAACACTACATACTCACCAAAGGAAAAATCCACCAATATGACATTTCAGTTCTTAAAATCTATGCCCCAAACAAAAGGGCACCCATGTTTATAAAAAAAAGCATTTCTACAGCTTAAATCATATATTGACCCTCACACACTGATAGTGGGAGACTTCAATACCCAACTCTTATCAATGGACAGAAAATCCAGACAAAAACTGAAGGGAGAAATACTAGAGTTAGCAGATGTTATAAACCAAATGGACCTAACAAGTTTATTTATAGAACACATCATCCTAACACAGAAGAAAATATTTTTTTTTTTCTTTACACCTCATGGAACTTCCTCCAAACTGGATCACAAACTTTGGCACAAAGAAAATCTCAAAAGATACAAGAAAGTTGAAATAATTGTCTAAATCCTCAGACCACCAAAGACTAAAGTTGAATATCAACAACAGTAGAAAGCTTACAGACTAATAGAAATTGAACAACTCTCTACTGAATGAAAAATGAGCCAAGGCAGAAATAAAGAAATTAAAGACTTTCTAGAGAACAATGAAAATGAATACACAACATATCCTAACTTATGGGACACAAAGAAAGTGGTGCTAAGTGATTCATAGCACTAAGTGCCTTCAGAGAGAAACCAGAGAGATCTCATACTAGCAACTTAACAGCACTTATGGATGCTCTACAACAAAAAGAAGCAAACGCATCCAAGAGGAGTGGATGACAAGACACAACCAAACTACAGACTGAAATCAATAAAATAGAAATAAAAAGAATAATACAAAGAATCAGTAAAACAAGAAGTTGGTTCTTTGAGAAAATTAACAAGATAGTCAAAACCTCATCCAAACTAACTAACAGACACAGAAAGAATATCTAAATTAACAAAATCAGAAATGAAAACCAGGGCCTAACAAGAGACAATGGGGAAGTCCAGAGAATCATAAAGACATTCTTTAAATAAATAAAAAAACCAAAACTGTACTCCTGAACATTGGAAAATCTAAAAGACAGATATTTTCTCAACAGTTACCATTTACCAAAGTTAAATCAAGATCAGACAAATATTTTAAATATAATGATAACTCCCAGTGAAATAGAAACAGTCATTTAATATCTCCCAACCAATATATATATGTATATATATATACATACACACACACACACACATATATACACACACACACACACACACACATGCACATCCAAGGACAAGGCAATTTTAGTGCAGAATTCTACAAGACATTCTAAGAAAAGTTAATGCCAATACACTTCAAATTATTCCTGAAAACACAGAGGAAACATTGTCTGATTCATCTTAATGAAGTCCAGTTACACTGATACCCAAATCACGTAAAGAGACAACAAAGAAAGAAAATTACAGTCCAAATTCCCTTATGAACACAGATGTAAACATACACAATACAATGCTTGCAAACCAACTCCAAGAACACATGAAAAAGATCATATACCACAATTAGGCTCCAGAGATGCAGGGATGTTTCAACATTTGAAAATCAGTCAGTGTAATTCACCATATAAACAAATTGAAGAAAAAAAAATCATCTCATTAGATGTAGAAAAGGTCTTTCATAAAATCCAGCAACCTTTCATGATAAAGGGCTTGGAGATACCAGGAATACAAGGGGTATACCTAAACATAATAAAGGCAATTTACAGCAAGTCTATAGCCAACATCAAATTAAATGCAGAGAAACTAAAAGCAATACCACGAAAATCAGAAACATGATGAGGCTGCCCACTCTCTCCATATCTATTCAATATTGATATCATACTTGAAGCTTTAGCTAGAACTATAAAACAACTGAAGGAGATTAAGGGGATACAATTTGGAAAGGAAGAACTAGTGAGAATATGGAGCAAGGGGAACACTCCTCCAAGCTGGTGGGAGTAAAAACGTATATGATCACTATGGAAATCAATATGACAGTTCCTCAGAAAATTGGGACTAGACATACCTCAAGACCCAGCTATACTGCTTTTGGGCATATACCCAAAAGATGCTCCATTCTACCACAAGGACACTTGCTCAGCCACATTCATTGCAGCTTTATTCATAACAGCCAGAAATTGGGAGCAATCTAGATGTCCCTCAACAGAAGAATGGGTAAAGAAAATGTGGTGCATTGGAGTCTTGATGAAATTTGCAGGCAAATGGATGGAACTAGTTATCTAGTTATCTCCCAAGTGAGATAACCCAGATGCAGAAAGATAAATATGGTATATATTCAGCTACAAGTAGGTTATAGCTTTTCAGTTAATGATAGCCAAGCTATAGCTCAAGAGAGATCAGGGAAAGAGGAGGGGTCTAGGAGGGAAGAGATATTATGGGAGGACTGGGGGTGAATGGGGATAGGAGCAAGAGGGATCTAGTGGTGAGGAGAGATGGGATAGAAGGAGAGGGTATAGGGACATATGGAAATCTAATGCAGTAGAAACTTCCTGAAATCTATGAAGGTGATCCTAGTGAGGACTCCCAGGAATGGAGGGATATAGCCTCTCCACAGGCCATCTCTTGCTGCCAGGCAAGCCTTCCAGTGACGGGATTGGGTTGCACTCAATGAGTTGTTGGCCAGGGGGTCCCATGGAGATTCCCAAACAACCCAGGCTGATGAAATGTTGCTCTCTGCAAACTGGCAGAGGAGCTCCATTGTCTGTCTAACTAACTAAACATGAAGAAGTTGAGTTGGTGTCTACATGGAGCCTTCACCCCTACATTCCAGCCTCTTTGGTGTAGAAAAGTATTTTGCAGACTAACAAAAGGGGAAACACGTACACCAACCTAGCCATGAAACCTTTGAACTACAATCTGTCCTGCCTTCAAAATATGCCAGGGAAGTGGTGGCTCAGAACTTGAGAGAGTAACCAACCAGTGTCTGATTTGACTTAGGACCTTCTCCATGAGAAGCCCATACCTGATGTTACATGGGTAACCAAGAACTATAGTCTAGATAGTGAAACCAAACATGACTCGTCTAAAGAAAAAAATGAGTAAATGATATTCTGTTGTACTCATAGATCAGTGTCTTGTCCAGTTATCAGAGAAACTTCCTCCTGAAGCAGATGGAAACAAATATAGAGATAGAGTGGTACAGCCAGACATCACGTGCAGAGTTTAAATTGGAGATCTCTATCCAATTCCTCCCTTCAGAACCCACAGAATCCCGTGGAAGAGGAGGAAAGGTTTTAAGAGTCAGGGGGATAGAGGACACCAGGAGAACAAGACACTTATGAATGAACTCACAGAGACTGAAGCAGCAAGCCCTGGGTATACAGGGGTCTGACCCAGGTCCTGCACATAGGTTATAGCTATTAGTTTAGTATTTTTATGAGACTCCTGGCTATTAGAACAAGTGGGTCTCTGATCCTTTCACTTGTCCTTCGGACTATTCCTCCTGTTGGGTGACTGTGTCCAACTTCAACATGATAGTGTTTGCTTTTCCTTATTGTATTTTGTTGTGCTAAGTTTGGTCTTATCTCTTAGAAGCCCCTTCTTTTCTAATGAGGGACAGAAAGAGAGTGGATCCAGAAGGGAAGGGAGGTGGGGAGAAACTGAGAGGAATAGAGAAAAGGGAACTATAATCAGAATATATTATATATATATTATATTATATTATATGAGAAAAGTATTTATTTTCAATAAAAAGAAGTATAACATGGGAGTCCTGTTTTATAGATCCTGTTTATGAATGCCTTTCGATTTAAAATTTTAAATTTCACAGATCTGAAGGCACAAATATTGTGTGTGTGTTTGTGTGTGTGTTTTTGTGTGTGTGTGTGTATCTGTGTGTATGCGAGCATGTGTCTGTGTGTGTGATACCTGCTAGCTTCAGACCTCTAGGTTCTTGGAGAATTGTTTTATTCCAGGAAGTAAGTCTGTGCACTTTGACTCCCTTGCAGAAGTCTCCTGCCTACAGTGGTCACATCCATCATTCCCTGATTGAAAGGCCAGTCATGCGGGATCCTGATGTTCCCAGCATTCTCTCAAGGCACAGTCCTCCTCATCTGCTCTTGAGTTTGATGTTAGCGTCTCATCCCCATGGGAATCTATGAGCTCTAATGTGGTTCAGAGCATAGACTGAAACTGCTTTGGAATTGTGTCTTGGTCTGTCACTTGAAAAAAGGAGTGTTAGCACTTAATGATACACAATTTCTCATCAGCACTATCTTCCGCATTTGTGTAGACTCTGTCCCTGTCTTCACTGCTTTCCCTTTGGCTGTCATAAGACACCCAGAAGCAAAGCAACTTTATTTTATTGGGGGTCACAGTTTGAGGGACAGGCACTGTGGGGGAGTCCTGGTGTCAAAAGTAGAGTCATTTCATTTGGGTCAGGAAACGGAGAAAGATGGCGTGCCGGCCGTAGCCCACATTCACCATTTTATGTACCTCAAGGTCCCAAACAGGAAATGGTGGACCTTCCTTTGGTGTAAGTCTTCCCGCCACCTTTTAAACCAACCTGGGTAGTCTCTCACATGCCCAGCGGCTCTTCGCATCGCTGGTTCCAGATCCAGAGTGTGCAATCAACAATGACGTCACAGTTCCCCAGTGAGGTTACTCTTCCCATACCAACTGTATTTCTCAGTATTCCTCCCTGCAGCAAAAAATTAATATGCCCTGCCCACTAAGCGTGCTTAAGGATTCCTAGAGGGGTCATCTAACCCCTAGCGATTAAGTCACCTGTTTCTGAAGCAGCTGCTCTTGATGAGACTAGAACATCCTGGTACGTTTACATCGCTACGGAGCATTATAAAGCAATTTCACTAGAGGCTCACTGGTCACTACTTTGTAGAGAAGATGACTGATGTATTCGGAGGCTAAGGGGATCTCTAAGGCAGAGAAGCCACCCACAGCAATTTTCCTCAAGTCTCCCAGCACCCACACAGCATCAATCATGGCCTGTAAGTGCTAAGGGGCCTACAGACACCATCCCTATGGAACACTTGATGTCATTGTCGCAACAGTTTCCGGGGGGTGATGTTCGTCTGCTGCTCTGTGCTGGGAGCAGGTGCTTTTGCAGGGATTTTCCCATAGTGCCTTGAATGCTTGTCAGAAAACACAAAAACAAAGGTGAGAGTGGACAATGCAGCAAATGTTAAATAAGCGAGAGGTATTTGCTTTAAAAATGTCACTGTCATTAGTACCACCTGAGCCATAAAACTATATTGAAAAGATGGAGCATAATATGTCATGGAAAGCTTGCTATCTCATTATCTACCTTTAGAAAAAAATACAGCTAGATAACGTTTTATATTGAAAATAATTTCATTAGGTATTTTTAAGTATTTGTGATGATGATGATGATGATGATGATGATGACGACAAGTGTTTTGCCTGCATGTCCATCTGTGCACCACATTCATGTCTGTTACTGGTGTGAAAAAATTATCTGTATTCTGTCAATTATATTTTAAATAAGCGCTGATTGGCTTATAGCCAGGCAGGAAGTATAGGTGGGGAAACCAGACAGGAAGTAGAAGTGGGACAATGAGAACAGGAGTATTCTGGGAAGAAGGAAGCTCTTTCTGCAGTCCTGCCCAGATCACAGATGTGACCTGCCCCACTGAAAAAGGTACTGAGCCACGTGGCTAACATAGATAAGGATAATGGATTAATATATGTTATAAGAGCTAATACGAAGCCTGAGCTAATGAGCCATTCAGTATATCATTAATGTAGACTCTCTGTGTAATTTCTTTGGGGCTTACCGGCTGTGGGAACTGGGCAGGACAGAAACCCCAACAAGCCCACTCTTCATGTTACATGTTACCCAAATGGGTCAGAAAATTATGCTTGATCCCCTGAAACTAGACTTACAGACAGTTATGAACTGCCAGGTGCTTTTTGGGAAATGACTTCTGCTGGGTCAAGACATGCTCTTAAACATTGGGCCATTTTACCAGTCCCCCAAATGGAGTATTTTTATGTCTGATTTGATTTTATGTCTGCTTATTACACAAATAGTGATGATAAATACATTAATATGAGCTGATTTGATATAAAACTTCAAACTATCTAGATTGTAGAAGTAAGATCATCAAAAGAGCCACCTACTCCTCTTGGTGCTGTGGAGTTATCTTTTGGTACTGTGAGGACATGCTGCTCGCACTGTTAATAAAGAGCTGGCAGGAAGAGATTGGGTTAGAAAGCCAGAGTAGGTGGATGTTGGTAAGAAAAAGGCTAAAGTCCTAGGAGTCATGAGCCAGATGCTGAAGGAGTAGGACATGTAAAAAATGAGATAACAAGTCATGAGCCCTGTGATAGAACTTAGATAAGAAATATGTGTTAATTTAAGTTGTAAGAGCTAGTTAGTAATAAGTCCGAGCTATTGGTTGGTCATTTATAATTAATACTAAGTCTGTATGTGGTTATTTGGGAGCTGGCCAGTGGACTCAGCAAGAATCATTACCTACACCTCTAGAAGTTTCTGGATGAAAGGTGTTAGTGAGAAGCCAGGAGATTTTGCAGTCCCTCCTTTTGTTAGTGTTGGTTCTGGAACAATCGTGCTGACTGGAGGCCTCCCAACTGCCTGTTATAGCCACACTGACTCATTTTCTTATGTGGTTGCTGCTTATAAATGATTTTTTCTCTTTCAATTGAATCCATTTTTTGTTTGTTTTATTGGTATTGTGGAGGTTGATGTCACATAACTGTCACTTAGCTGGTAGCCTCGAACTTTATTTTCAAAATACTCAGTGATGATGAGGCTTGGGTTTGCTCTTTGGAGCTGGAGAGCAATATGGAATGAAGACTCAGGTTAAGAAAGAAGGGTTTATTCTGTGTTAGTCTATCTCTGATAGCTTGAGAGCAAATAATCAACCATGACAACCCCTGTCGTCTATCATTGGGTGGGACTCTGGGGATCTTGGGTCTTTACTGAAGCCCAGTGTCTTCATGGACTGAGTGCCACAGAGTGCAACAGTTTACCTTTATGGTGAAGTATGCCATTGTCACAGGTTCCGTTAGTGAAGGGCTTGCTTTGTCTGCAGCAAGATGTCCTCTGAATAGTTTCCACTCTCAGACCTTTGGGAATGACCACAACAGCAGAGAACAGAGTCACAGCCCTACTCCCAGAGGCCAAGTGCAAAGAAAGCTTTCAATGGGAGCATCAAAGCTACCCATCTTGACCCACTGAAGGCCCACTCTGGTTCAAAGGTCCTCATGAGGTAAATGAGACATGTCATTAGCCCTGCTGGCTCTGCCCACTCCAGCTCTTCCATCTTCTCTCCAGGTGCAGATCCCTAGGGAATCTCTCATTAAATTTATTAGAGATGCCCATAAGCCATTCTCCCTCTCAAGTCTCCTCCTCACTGATGGTAGGCACTGTGGGTTTCCTCCTCCAGATGGTTACCTCAATAGGTAGCAGGATCCCATTCTGTGGGATCAGCTTAGCACTTATTTCTCAGAGGAGTCTCTATCTGAGACTGTCAGTCAGGTTGTAGCTATTAATTCACCATAGCCAGAAGCTCATATAATCCAGAACTAGGAAACTCATCACAGTCGCCTGAGTGTGGGGGATTGTGGGAACCAATGCAGGAACCAACCAGACAGCATGGGCTGCAAGGTTGATGATTATAGGAATGAATGTTGTAGTTCATTCTCTCTCTTACTGCTTCCTCCTTAACCCTCCCTCCCTCCTTCTCCCCACTCCTCTTTCTCTTCCCACTACCTTTCTTCTCCAAGTGTATTTCCTTCCACCACGGGTGTTAATGTCCATCTTCCATCAGTAGCAGGATGCAACCTGAAGATGTTAGTATAGCTAAAGAAAGAAAAACTGGAGGGGATGTTGGGAAGAACTAGGCCCTCATGGAAATGCCTGCATCTTGTCCTGTCAATGTGGGGGCAGATGATTCAGCCAGGCAATTTTGTCTCCTAAGAAACGACACTTCAGAAATAGTAATGAAATGGGTCTGTGTGCTCTCAGAGAATAAATGACTAAGGGAAAATTCCATCTTGAGCATGAAGTGGCTTAGGAAGAAACTCTGCTAATATTCAGGACAATTCTTACAGCCCTGATAGTTCAAAAGTTAGTTGGACCTTCCCAGGAAGTGTACAAATTACATATATTGAGCTCCACCAATGTGGCCAAATCTGTTTATGAATATTGGCTATGATTTAATGCAAACGTGTGGTGATTTCTATTAGAGAAGTAATGGAAATCTTTTTTCATTTTCACTTTTATCCATTACAGTGAAATGAGGATTGTACATTATGATAATTTCTGTACAGCTCAGTGACTTTGGGGTCATGTTGTTCTCATTCCCAACTGACTTTGGCTTAAGCTGAAATTTATTATTGAGTTTGCATTTAAAGTATATAGAACAAAGATAAAGGCCGACCTTGGCCATCTTGCAAATGCACCATGTTGCATTACATTTTTGCTTCATTGCCTTGTTTATTGTAAGGAAAAACGGTCACACTAAGATGAAAAATACTGGAAGCTTCAGAACACTCCACTACAACAAGAGTTTGGGATTTCTGGAGACCTCTCACATTGTGAATGTAAACAAGCAAGGAACAGAAAAATAGATAAGTAGCAGGAAGGTTAAGGCAAAACAAAGCCAACCACTTGTCATTGATATTTGTGTATTGAGAGACTGTCTTAGTCATTGTTCTATTGCTGTGAAGAGACAGCATGACCAAGAAAATACTTTCAAAAGAAAATATTTCTTTTAGGGATTGCTTACCGCTTTAAAGGGTTAATCTGTGATCACCATGGTTGGAAGTAGACAGGCATAGCACTGAAATGGTAGCTTAAAGCTTTGTATCCTAATCCACAAGCAGCAGGCAGAGAAAGAGACTTCCTCAAGAACATCCTTCCTCCAGCAGGCCACACCTCCTAATCCTTTCCAAACAGTTCCACTAAGTGGGGACCAAGCATTCAAACATATGAGCCTATGGGGCTTACTTTCTTTCAAACTTCCACTAACTCACAAGAGTGCTTCCCACGCTGGCACTCACTCCAGTCACACATGCGCACAAACCATGTCACAGTCTGCTGATAACATTTCCAAAGATGTTTGGGGTTTACGTGCAGAGCAGAGATTCGATTACTTCTGCGTGAACTCTGGACATCTCAGAAGCTCCTAAATACCATCCCCAAGCATTGAGGAGCACATCATTTGCAGGAGGATTCTGAGTATCCTCCTGGAAATGTCTTGCCTCCTAGAAAAAGAGAATTATTTATTTCTAAGAAGAACACAATAGAAATCTAAGATTGTTTTGTCATATTTTGTATGTATGTTTGACATAATATTTTTAACTAACTAAAAAGAGTGCAAGTTTTCTGATGGTACAGTAATTAATTTATTGAAAATAATAGTCATTCTGACATAATTCACTTTCTGTTGGTTCAAGACTAATAAACGAAAAGATGATGCCTTGAGTTAGGAATTAAATATATTTTAAGTTCATGAATAATAATATCATTTAAAAATGAGTCCCTAGAGTGAGTATAATTGCTGACTTAATATGTGGAAGTGTGATCATTCAATGTCACCATACTTCATAAATTGTTCAACAATTGCACACACACACACACGTGTGTGTGTGTGTGTGTGTGTGTGTGTGTCCCTTCACCTTGTTTAAGACAGTATCTCTGTGGTTTCCCGATTGCATGTGCCAGACTAGTTGACACTTCCACATCAGAGGCAGCCTCTCCATCACACATGGTAATCAGGACACACTATCTTCAATTGTTACTGATCACATTTTTAAAAAGTGTGATAAAGCATAAATGTAAATTTTTGGTTAAAATGCTATTTTTATAAAAAAAATTATAAATATATACTTACAGAGACATTCTGTCTAACAAATCTGATAATCATTGAGTGCATATCATGGTTCGGTTTGACAGGACTGGGGATTAACCCCGGGGCTTCACACCTCTAGACAGGGCTCTGCCCTGGGGCCATGTCCTCCATACCCCACCACCAACCTCCAGTGCTTTTTGTGGACATTCCTCTTCCTTTAGAGATAGTTTGGGTCACTGGTTCTCAGCTTATTTCTGACTTCCCTTCCCTCAGAGGCCATTTATCTGTGCCTTGAGACACTGCACAGCCATTTATGCTGAGCTGGGGGAGGCAGTCAGACCCGGACTGAGACATGATGCTGAGTCAGTGAACACAAACAGCAGACACTTTCTGCCTTCAATAGTTTCAGTGACGCTACTGAAGGGATAGACTTTGACTTTGAACTTGAGTAGACCTTGTTCTTTTTCCGTTTGAGAGAATGTGTGACTGGAAATGAGAATTTGACATCTTGAACACCAACAAAATAATGGGTGGCACCCTGAAAGACTATTTTAAAATACATTGTCCATTCTGAGCAGCCCCGAAAGATAAGATAGTCATAAAACATCAAAAGATGTTTCCATAAATACAATAATTGTTTATGGACCAGAAAAAGAATAGGAACACATGATTGTAGCCTTTGCTCATACAAATCTAGCTCTAAAGCAAACAAGGACAGATAGTGCTCCATTCTGGGGAAATCCAAAGCTTCCTATGCACAGCAGGGAGCCAGAGCTAAACTCACGCTGAAGTGGCAGAACAGAGGCAGTATTTGAAAGGATAATGACATGTGGTCCTGTTGGAGTGGTGTGGCCTGTGTTACTGGGGGTGGTTGGAGTGCGGGGAGGGGTGGCGTGAGGGGTAGGATAAGGGGCAGAAGCTCAAGCCAGGCCCAACCTCCTTCTCTCTTCTTGATGCCTGCCGACTGATCCAGATGTAGAGCTCTCAGTTCCTTCTCCAGCACCATGTCTGCTTGCATGTTACCATGCCTCCTGCCCTGATGATTTACTCTGAGCAGTAAGTCAAACTCCTTACATGCTTTTCCTTATAAGAGTTGTGGTGGTCATGGTGTTTCTTTATGGCAATAGAAACCTTAACTAAGACAATCAATGGCTCAGATTTGGCCACAGCCTGAGAACTTTTTGATAAGGCCAGGGGTAAAAGACTTAATAGCATCATATAAGCAAGACATGTGGGAGGGGGGGAGAAAACAGCAGCCCTCCCCAAACACTGCCGTGTTTCCAGGCTGCCTCCTTCTGACATTTGCCTTGAACATCCTTGCTCTACTTGTCATTAAGAGGGGATGATGGCCACCACCTCCTTGATGATCAGGATACAGGACTTTGCATCTTCTGAAGGGCAGAGGGGGTAAGGAGCTAGCATAGTGTGTTGACAACCTAGCAGAACTGAGAATATTTTGATTGTCTGTGGAGATGAGGATAAGTTGGAAAGGAAACTTCCTGGAAGTTTCTAGAAGGTGCTCATTACCACAGGCAAGATCACCAAGTTAACCAGGCATTTGTCTCATGTTTGATAAGCTGCCATCTTCCCCTTTTGAGATTACCTGAGATTCTCTAGGAAGTAAATACCAGAATGAATGTTGGTTTCTTGCTTTTAACCTAGCGTTCAATCTAGTGGTTCTAATTTGGCTTGTTCTGGATGTGGAAAATGAACCAGACACTATAGGAAGTGTGAGATACAGTACGTAGTTGGGTGTTGAAAGAACAGCACAGAAACACACTGGCAACTGAGCAACTAAGAAAGTACTAATAGGATGTTTTGATATAAATAAGAAAATTCCAGAGAGATGAGCTAAAGAAAATGAATCAAGGTCACTCATGGAGTGGGCAGATGGGGAAATAGATTTGCAAGAGAAGAGGATTCATTAGATTATGGGTTTTAGCAGTGGAAGTCTGTCTCCAAAAATAGCGGTATCCATGGCTCATCTGGGTGGGTGGGGCTCGAGATGTTGGCGGCTTATTTCCAAATTATTCCATTTATTCCACTGGCTCGTCGTCATTGGCTCCTTTTCCTCCCTGGAAGATAAGCTGAAGCTCCCAAGTTCCCTTGCGTGTGATGTCTGACAAAGACAAGAGCGAGGTCAAGTTGTCACTGTCGGACTTACGCTCAGCAACTTCTAAGGTTTTGATGCTTAAAAATGAAAATGAGTGTTGGTCTTGGAAATAGAGGAGATTGCTAAAGTACGTGGACGCTTCACAGCTGGACTTAGCGCTCTTATCAAGCCGTAAGAAGCTTGACTTTCAGCTACAGTCTTGGTTGCAGGTTGTTCTGACAGCAAATCGGGGAGACTGTGGGAGGCCTTCTGAGTTTGAGCTCCTGTGGTTGTCAGGTTATGTGTGAGCGCTGGGGATTCAGCCACTGCAGCTCTGCTTTGGAAAACTCTCAGGTCATTTTAATTCAAGAATAGATCCATAGTTAAGGTGATCATCCAGAAATAGATTGGGCTAACCCAATGTGTATTTGAGTTTAGACCCAATTGTTGAAAAGATGAATATTCCTTTCAGGTTATAGTGTTTCCTACTTTGGTTGCTACTGATAGAAGGGTTCAAAACAGCTCTAGCATGTGTGTGTGTGTGTGTGTGTGTGTGTGTGTGTGTGCGCATGTGTGCATGCACATGTGTCACACATGTGCAGTGATCATAGAGGCCAAAAGATGATGTCAGAGTCCCTGGATCTAGAGTTACAGGTGGTTTTTAGCCACGTCAAGAGAGTGCTGGAACTCGAACCCAGGTCCTGTGCAAGCAGAAAGTGCTCTTAGGTTCCGAGCCGTCTCTTTAACCATAGCAGTGTTAAGAGTGCTTCATGTGAACTTGATAGCAAGGAACTGACTAAGAAGCAAGCAATTGACTCTTCCGTGGTTTCTTGCATCCATACAAGGAAATACGAAAATAATTTTTTCATAATATTTTGGGGTTCAAACACCAAACAGTTCTTGTACTAAGACTGCAGGAGTCTCTAGAATTGCTATGCTGAAGGCAGAATGGCATGAATGGCGATAACATTTAAGCGAAGACATTCATCATGCACTCATGGCCGGAAGTATATTAACCTTGTGTTTGCAAAAGAAGGCATTTCTGATAGAATTACTGCAGTTGGCAAAGAGGAAATTCTTACGAGGTGTAAAATACAACAAAATAAATCAGCTGTTTGTGATCCAAAGACTTACAATTCTTAATTTAAATATTTTACGGAGTCTTTACAATGTTGGAATTATACAAGATGTCAAAAGATATTTTTGCCTTGCTGATGATAGCCTCTTTATGGTGCAAATATACTGACAGTCATATTTCCTCCTCCTAATTTTTCTTAACAAATTCATAGTAAGCCATCAGAATAGTTGAAAAGCAATATGACTGAGTCTGGAGAAATGGCTCACTGGTTAAGAACATTTGCTGCTCTTGAAGAGGACCCAGGTTTTGTTCCTGGCACAGTTATCTGTAACTGCAGTTACAGAACCCTCTTCTGGCCCCCAAGAGTGCTGCACACATATGGTTCACATACACACATGCAGATAAAACACCCGTACCCATAAAATAAAAATAAAATCTTTTAGGAACAGTCTGATTCTCACACAATCCAGAAGTGTTTGGAAACTTAAATGATTAAGAAATAAGTACTTAAAGTTTGTCTGAAAACAGATGAGTGAATGAGCGAAACACCAATGGCCAGTGTCTCATCATATGTGGGAGGATTCTCTGTGTGTAGTACAGGATGCAAACGTGCAAAATGAGCTCAGTGCAGCATCATTGGCTGGAACATCTGGACCTGTGAAGCCTTGATTTCCACAGAAACACAACAGCAGGGTGGAATTCTTATCCTACCCCCACAGAACAGAAAAGGCATTTTCCAAACAAAACAAAACAAAACAAAAAACCCAACCCCACTAATATTTCAAAATAGGAAGAGGAAAGCAAGCATATCTCTTTAGCAGGACTGAGTAAGGAGCTTAAGAAACCCCATTTCTCCAGAACTGTCCACGTCCTCAGAGAGACCATCAGTCACCATGCGTTGAAGGTAAAATCAGAGCTCAGTCTTCATTTTGACCAAGATGGTAATTCCCCAATGTTTACATTTTTTTTGTCTTATGTGCATGGATGTTTTGCCTCTATGCATGTGTTTGGTGCCCACAGGGGGCAGAAAAGGGAGCCAGATGACCTGGAACCAGAATTACAGATGGTTGCGAGCCACTGGGTAGACCGGCACCCGGGTCCTCTGCAAGAGGAGCAGCCAGGGCTCTCAATCAGCTCAGTGTCAGAATGTCATTATAACAATGCTACAGTGGGTGTCCTGTTTCCATCTCCTTCATTCTCTCCTTATTTCTGAATGGCAAGACCAGCAGAGAGGTCTGATAACTCCCTGCTCTCCTTGTTTCTGAGTGTAAGACCAGCAGAGAGGTTTGGAACTACGGCAGCAACACCCGACTTTGTGGCTGGGCTGTGAGCTGGATACCGCAGGTGCAGAGCTGTGGCTTCTGCGGCTCACTGTGAGGACTGGAGCCGGGTTGCCAGGACCCACATCCTGGAAGCTGGAAGCCAGATCACCATCGCCAAATTAGAATTTACTATTTCAGCTGCATTTCTATAGTGCTATGGAAGTGCCTTAGAAAGGCTAAGTCATCGCAACCCCAGTCATTAGCGACTTTGAATATCCCTGCTTTGGAGAGAGGAAGTCTGCGACTCAGTGAAAACAGCTTACTTAGTTCAGGTATTTGAGAAATGGCGAGTGATCCTCACAGTGGGGGCATGTCTCAATAGATCTGTCACTTTAAAAATGCTATAAGCGGAAAATGCCCCTAAAATCTTAATTTACAGAACACCAAGGCCTCCTAGCTGGAGCTCTGCTCTGACAATTAATATTGATTATCAGTTTGAATGGATCTATAATTACCCAGGAGAAAAGTCTCCAGGAACACCAAAGAGGAATTCTGTAGAATTCTTCAGGCATCCAAGGGAGGGACTGTCTTCACTAGGTTAACTGATGTGGGAAGACGCACCCTAAGGGAGATCAGCACCATTCTCAGGGCTCCATTCTTGGACTGGAGAGGTTGAACTGTGCACCAGTGTCCATCTCCCTCCACTTCCTGACAGCAGACTTAGTGAGACCAGCACCTCTCAGGCTCCTGTACTTGGCTTCCAAGCTATGAGGGGCAGCAACCTGGAACTGTGGGCTGAAGTAAAAACCTTTCTCTCTTAAGTTGAGTTTGTCAGTATATTTTATCTCAACAACAGGAAAAGTGACCGAGGCACCATCTCAGAGAATAGATTTCAAACTCATGATTCTCCTGCCCCAGCCACCTAAGTGCTGGAGTTAGAGCATGTACCCTGAGGATGACCCACAGTCTTGACTTGCAATGTTTACCCTGTCCCTCTGAAGCAGCTGCAGCAGATGTTGCAGCAACAATCATTAGCATCCCCTGCTGCAGAGTTCCCATGAGAGAGCCTGCTCACCCCACTTACTTTTGTAAAATATTTTCAACTTCTCCTTAATTTGCAATATGGAGTGGGGGTGGTGGTGGCGTACACCTTTAATCCCAGCACTCAGGAGGCAGAGACAGGCAGCTCTTTGTGAATTTGAGGCCAGTCTGGTCTACAGAGTGAGTTCCAGGACAGGCTCCAAAGCTACACAGAGAAACCATGTCTCGAAAAACAAAAACAAGCAATCAAAAAAGAAAGAAAAGAGGAAAAAAAACCTGGAATGTCATTCCTTATTTTCATTGCGTATCCAAGATGGCCAAGAATAGAGTAAGTCTTCCAGAGAAGTCATAATTGTGATATATCCTCAAGTAGATATATCAGTCCAGACTAGAAGTTCAATCCTGAAATCATGCAAGCATACATAAGGAGGTGTGTGTGTGTTTTGGTATGTTCATTCATGTGTGTGTGTGTACATGTTTGTTTCCTTAGTTTTGAAGAGCTTGGGGAATCAATGATGAATATGTTTCCTGGTCCATTAACCACACAGCAATCATATACTAGCCCACAACCCTACTCACTGGCTCCGGTGCTTCCAGGAGCTACAGTCTGAATCTATGAGACCCTTGGATTCTAACCAGATAGTAAAACTATCTTCAACTTTCTGGACTCTTCTAAGTGCTCAGCATTCTTGTCACATATGAAGCCACGAGCCAGAGTGTTTGGAAAATCTCTTTGGATTGAGCAATTGTCTGTTCAACTGGGGATGAGCAAGAGACAGCGGTCTCATGGGCATTGCCTCTTCCGTCAGATGAATGGCACATGCATCACGCTGCAGCCGTAACTCCAGGAAGCCAACCATGCTGATGAGTGTGCGATGCCACAGTCCTGAGGAGGCCACCTATGTTGACGTGTGTGACACAGTGGCTTGACTTGTGACATTTGGACTTTACAGTGGGGCAGAAGCTGGAGAGCAGTTCGAGAATTATATGACATGTTCGACTGTCTATTGTGAAGTGGGCACTAAATTGATGGTTTTGTGCAACTTCAAGCTGGTCTAAGAGTACAAGCGTGGTCGTTAAGATTGAGTCTTAACTTGACAGGATCTGGAATCACCTAGAGAACAACTTCTGGGCACGTCTGTTAGGGAGTTTCACTGACTTAACTGGGGTGGGAAGACCCACCCTGAAAGTGGGCCGCACCACTGCATGGGCCAAAGTCCCAGACTGAGAGAAAAGGAGGAAGGGAGTTGAGCACCAGTCTTCATCTCTCCCTGTCAATCAGGGACTCAGCGTGCCCGAGCGCCTGCGCAGACCCTCCCTCGGGCCGCTGTTCTCACCAGGCGCTATAGTGAAGTGACAAGAAAAGCAATTGGTACACTGAGTATATTCAAGGCGAGCTGGGCCAAGCCATGCTCTGTATGGTGGTGACTGTGTGTTCAACTGAGGTCACAGCCCCAGGCCAAGGCATGTCTGGAAGACTGTTCAACACAGCAGATGCGGCATAGCTCCACTATGGCCATGACTCTGTCCTCCTTACCCAGTCGATCTTGCGCATGCTCAGACAAGATCTCCCCACTTTGGAACGGAATGAAAGGGGTTGACATATGGACCAACTTCTGAAGTGTTTCTTGGGAGATCCAAAGCATGTTTATTTCATGATATAAATATAAACCATTAGTGGGTGGTCAAAATAGCTGAGAAAGCAAGAGACTGAGGAGAAACCATGGAGCTGATGAGGTGGCTTGGAGGGGATGGGCACATGCTACTAAGTCTGATAATCTAAGTTCTATCTCCAGGACCCACAGGGTTGAAAGAAAACACATTTCCCAGTGCCTTGACACACCCACAGACATGCGTACACATCCACGAAAGAGAAATGCAGCAACAAGGTTCATTAAATGAAAAACTCTCTGTTGAAACAAAAATGATCTTGCCTATATTGAGTGGACACTGAGGTCATAATTCTGCAGTGAGTGTGCACCCTTAATAATGTTCCCCATTGCAGGCAGTGTGGGAGGGGCTCTTAGGTGGGCAGGGCATCCACACATAGGTGTCGGCCAGATAGCTATTTCCCCAGTTTCCCTGTGCAGACTCTTAACACAGCATCCACGGATAGCAGATGAAGTTGCTGAGGAAACTCACGCATTAGAATTAGAGAAACACGCTGAAAATGGGGACCACACAAATAGAAAAAGAATAGAGAGTCCTGGGGTTATAAATATCTTGTGACAGGCAGCTTGCCGAAACATCCCAGCCACCCTTAAGTAAAGTGTTAATACAATGTGCTATTAATATAACTAAGTCAGCAGAACTGATGTGCTTACAATGGGGAGAGGCTTGTTCAAAGAACCTTCCCCTGGGTTGTGTATGAGAGAAGAGTCAGACACACACACACACACACACACACACACACACACACAAAGAGAGGGGGAGAGAGGGAAATTTAATTTAGGATACTACAAGGAATCAGAACCCTAGGGCACAACATCTGAAGGATGCAGCGTGTAATTTTTCTTATATTAGCTCTGCAATAAAAATGCACACTCTCGTTTCATCGAGTGGAATTTGTTTTAGTGGTGCTCAAGGGCCAGGTGTGCTCAGGTGGGAGAGATGGAGGCAGTTTTGGGATTTCCAATGCATGGCAGGGACCACATCAACGCCAACAGTGAGTGGAAGCACTCTAGAGCCTGTGAAGCGATGGTAGCGATTCCAGGGCTTTCTGAAGCAGTGCTGTTGACAGAGGCCACCCAGCTGGCAACAATAGCAGGGGAAGTCAGTGTGCCAGGCACAGGCAAGCGGAGAGGCAACTTGGGGACAGACACCCAAGGTAATTGCTTCTCTGACTTCCCAGGGGTGTATCCTGAGCAGACTGAACTGTGTCCCCTGCAGTGTGTGTGCTGAAGTCTTGCATGGCAGAGTCTCAGGATATGACTGGAGATGTGGCCCTTCCAGAAGAGAAACTGAGGTGACTTGGTGAGCTCTAGTCTAATAAGACTGGGGTCCTTAGGAGAGGGAAGGGAAGCAGGCATGCGTCGATGAAGACCACATGTGGATGGCCGACTAGGAGCCTCAGGGTTAGCTTTAGAAACAAAACACAACTCAACAAAATCAATGCTGCTGACACAGATAAACGCCAGACTTCTAGTCTTCAATGCTGTGAGATATTTTTATGTTACATAAGTGTGATAACCTGGTGTGCTTTGCCATAGCTCGAGCAAATGAATCCAAATTAGAATGTTTTCTGTGTTTTTATGAGGGGAGCTGGAAAGACTAGAGACCATGGGCCTCTCTGTCTGTTCCCGAGGGAGCTGGGAAGCTTGTCATCTGTTCCCTTTAGGAAACTTCTTTATGTCGAGCCAGTTGATTCAGCTCTTCAGTTTGATGGCAGAAGCATCTATTGCAAGCCATGTTCAAACAGTGTTTACTCTTCTCCTATACGAGGATTTAGAGCATTTGTAGGAAATGGTTTTAGGCCTAAAATGACATTGCTGTCAACGTTCTGTTCAAGTGAAGAACCCAAAGGTGAACTCTTCCACTGTTACTCTGCTGAAGTCAAGAGTGAATTAAGAAAATGGTTTTCTAATGAGTAGTGTATGGGACAGACACTATGCAACAGCTCTGTTCAGAAAGCTGTAAAGAGCAAGTAGCCAAGCAGCCTGGAAGTGCTCCGTGACTCCCACCATGAAAGTCTTCCTAGTTTTTATTGACCTCACTCTTGACCTGGAAGTCAGTTAGCACCAAGGAGCTTATGACATCATTTTGTATGCTTGCTTTGTTAACATCTGCAGATATTAAAGAAATCTTTCCACTGGCCTCAGCAGCGACAGAAGAGAACCTGAGGTACCACTAAAGAGAAGCGATGGCTGGAGACTGTGGGTGGGAATCTGGTGCAGGTGAGAGTCTGTACTCAGAGTACCAAAAATGGCCTGCCAGCAGCATCTATGGGGGAAAATCACTTTCTGGAGGTTTATTCCCCCTCAGTATATTTGCATATCCAAGGGGACTTTTCTATTTTTCTCTCCTTTTAAAATATCAGAATTCTGCCCTTAAAATCCTAAGGAAAAAATGCCTTGAGTTCTAATTGCTTTCCCTCTCATTTCTTAGTTATTCAAAAATAACATAGGGGGTAATTTTTTTTAAAGGCAGATTGAAGGAAGGGTTATTTTACAGAAAACCTCCCCGGCCCCTGCAGGACACATGCACGCTTCTACAGAACAATGAAACACAAAGGCCTGAGAGCATTCAGTCTGAAACCTTCTGTTCAGTGCCTCCTAGAATTTCCAAAAGCACAAAACCACAGAAAGTTCTATATGAATGAGGCTGGCAGATGGCTCAGTGGTTCAGAGCACTTGTTCCTCTTGCAGAAGATCTGAGTTCGCTTCCCAGCTCCCAGACTGAAAGACTCTCAACCATTTGTCACTCCAGCTCTGGGGATCTTTCCTCCCTTCTGGCCTCTTTTGGCTCTGCAGTTGTGTGGCATGTATACACACACACACACACACACACACACACACACACACACAGAGTCACACAGTTTTTTGGTTCTTTAAATCACTCTTTGTCCAGGGATTGTTGGAATATTTTATCAATTGTATCAAGAAATGAGAACACCAGGACACAGCCGGGGAGATTCTGTCAATAACAGGTGTGCCCTTGCAGGTGAGCCAACCTGAGTCACCAGCTCGTCAGCAAAGTCTCTCCCAGGTCTTTCCCACCACTTACCAGAGAGTTCCTGGGAACTGAGTGACGTATGCTCTCCTGTCATGTCTTGCTGACTCTGAGCAGGCCCATGGCGCTCTGTCTGTCGAAGCAGGGCTGAGCATCTCTTGGCACCTATAGCATGTGGGTTTAGCATGTTTGTTCACTTTAATGCATGTGTGTTGAGATCAAGGCGCAGTTAGAGATGTCCAGAGCCTGGGCATATGCTGGGCTGTGCTCCTTGCCTCTCAGTCTTAGTTAGAGTTGTTTTTTTAATTGTTTGAAGAGACACCATGACCACAGCAACTCTTATAAATGAAGGCATTTAGTTGGGGTGGCTCACTTACAGTTTCAGAGGCTTAGTCCATTATCGTGATGATGAGCATGGTGGTGTGCACGAAGACATGGTCCTGGAGGTGAGAGCGCCACATTTGCAGGCAACAGGAAGATGGCTGGCAGGTCTCACTGAGAGCAGCTCGGGCAAGAGGTCTCAAGGCCCACCCAGTGACACACTTCCCCTAACAAAACCACACTTTCTAATAGTGCCACTTCCTTCGGAGGCCATTTTCTTTCAAACCACCATACTCACTAACCATCTAAACCTCACCCTAGGAAGCAGGTGCAACGATCCTGTCAGTCCCATCTTAAGTAAGAAACCAGCGCTAGGAAAGTTCTTAGGTTCTGGGACACGCTAGGCGAGCTGTCTTCATTGGGCTTGGGGTCAGAGTGCTGGCGTCTTTTGATGAATGATTCCTTCTGAACCGTTTACTACCCAGCTAAAGTCTCCTCAGTGGGTACACTAAACACACAGAGATAGCTTTCTGGGAAAGGAGGGTATCCAGCTGTCTGCTCAGTGTTAAGTCTAGAAGTCTAAGAATCATTTGGAAGCAGTGTTTTCTGCCTCTTTTCTAGTCTATACATATATGAATCAGAGACATAAAGAGATGTTATCTTATGATTATGGCTTATCAATAAAATTTAAATTTTTTCTTAGGTGATAAAATGACAATTTTGGAGAAACAGCATATTTTCAAAGGTTTCCTGTCTTTTCCCTTCCAGTCTGTGAATGCGAACATGAAAGCGTCCAGGAGCATCAGTCCAGGTGCCAGGCTCTGGCTGGACTTAGCTGCCTCGTCCACTATCAAGCTATGAGGCCTTGTTGAGTTTCAGGCAGCTGAATAAATCTTCCCTCTTCAATGTCAAAAAGCCGCTTTCTGTCTCTAAGGAAGATGCGCGGTTGGCAGGAAATCAGTTGCGAGCACTCCGAACGAGCATCTGTCTCTCGTGTCCCAGGTTCAGCGCTCTGCCAAAGGTCAGGGGCTAATCAGCCCCGCTGCCTGGTTACCCAGCTGAATAACAAACAGTTCCAAGGCCAGCGCTGGGTGTGAGCACACTGGGGCCCTCACACTTGCCCGCAGCATTTGAAGGTAGATTGGAAAAGAGGGCCCTTGTTTGCCAAGAGGGCCCTTGTTTGCTGGGAGTATGCAGGTGGACCATCCATAGCTCAGGGCTTGTGTTTACTTGCTCCAAACATTGTTATCCACACAGCTGCCTGGGATGGTCTGAGAACCATTTACAGCAGCCCCGGGTCGCTGCTAGGAGCCCTGTTCCCTACACAGGAATACATACCACTCGGTTGAGTGTCATG